>NW_027640676.1:2400000-3000000 GCF_949752795.1 Hyperoodon ampullatus | reverse complement strand
TCATCAGAGACCCTGAAGGAATTGTAAAGAATTTCCCAGTTTTTTTGTTTTATTTTTGAAATTCCTTTTTATAGTGGGTTTGAGCTGATTCTCACTGCCATATTTATCCCAGTCTAGACACACTTGATTCCCTTACGGAGACATATCAATACATAGGTTTTAAGATTCTTACTAGTCAGATATATTCCTCTGCGGGAAATATGGGGTTTTGAGTCCCTTTCACTGAGGAAGGTGTAGGTCTTGTCTATTCCATAGTTGGTTTTTGGAACGGTACCTGTGCTTATATCAAACTCTGGTTTTATGCATCACCCCACCTCTCCTTCCCCCTTAAGCAGGCATAAGAGTGTTTTCTAAATGTGAGACACTGTTCTCTATCCTAACTCAGTTCAAGAGTAGCCATGTTTACAGGATCTTCATAAGTGATATCTTATGATAAGTTTCTTTTTCTGTGTGACTTATTTCACTTAGAATCATCGTACCTGAATCCACCCATTTTGCTGCTACTGGTCTTATGACATTGATTTCATGGCTGAGGGATATTCCATCGTACGTAAGTACCACAATTTTTTGAACCATTTTTATATTTCCTGGGATATTTAAGGTGTACCCAAGTTGAGGTCCTTGTAAGCAGTGCAGCCCTAAATTTTGGGGTGGCTGTGTCTTTTTGATTTTCAGTTTTCCCAAGGTATATTCCCTAGACTGGAAGTGCCCTTGGCTCTGTAGCTCTGTTGTTTACTTGTTTTAGGGAACACAATGCACTCCTCCAGAGAGGCAGTTGGCAATTTACATCCCGCCCATCAGCATAACAAGGCTCCCTGTTCTCCAGGGCCTGTCTTGCCTTTCTGGTTTTTACACATTTTGTGGATGTCCCTTTTGACCGGTGGGAAGTGATACTTCTCTGTAGTGCAGATTTGCATTGCCCGCTTGCTTGCTTGGCCAAAAAGGGCGTATGCGTTTTCTCCTGAATATATTCAGGAGAAAACGCATACGCCCTTTTTGGCCAAGTGCATCATTGTCGAAGTTGTGCCCCTCTTCCTGTGCTTTAAAGGCGATTCCAACGTACCTCTGGAAACATGTTTCCTGCTATTCTGCCTCGCTTTCAAGTCCGCCTCGTTGCCTTCCCTCAACAGATTTTTGGACGATAGTTGTCCTTTATTACTCGGCCAGTTTGTGAATTGCTGTGCCCCTGAGCTCCATTTTTCAACTCGTTTTTGGTGAGCTGACCGCAAGTCCAAAATTTTGGTTCAGGATCTATACTGATTCCCAGTGGGTGGCTGAGACTTTGGTTAATTCTTCTTCCTGCCGGGAAATTACGGTGATATGTGCCCGTCCAAATGCCTAACAGCTACTCTCTCATTGGTTCTCCCTCTTCCCTTTCATCCTCTGCCAAATTGGCAACCTGTGCGAACCAGGAGGTTAAAGGGGCTGTCTCTCCAAGTTGGGAGGTTGATAATAAAGCAGATGGAAAGTCAAACCGGAGCACCAGGAGAGGGACTATTCGTTGAGTTTTAGAAACCTTTCGTATTCACAGTGTGTCCGTTCTCTAGGATTCCCGTACATGTTATATCTGTAGTAATATTCCCTTCAACCTGGAGAGTTGGGACCCATGGAATGTGTGCCATGCATTATTGCTTTAAAGGGTCTGCATTTGCTCACCCAATCTCACCAATCCTCTCAGTCCCAAGTGTCCAGCCTTATGCCACATCCAGCTGTCATTGTAGATAGGGTCATTTCAGGTTTCATCAGAGACCCTGAAGGAATTGTAAAGAATTTTCCAGTTTTTTTGTTTTATTTTTGAAATTCCTTTTTATAGTGGGTTTGAGCTGATTCTCGCTGCCATATTTATCCCAGTCTAGACACACTTGATTCCCTTACGGAGACATATCAATACATAGGTTTTAAGATTCTTACTAGTCAGATATATTCCTCTGCGGGAAATATGGGGTTTTGAGTCCCTTTCACTGAGGAAGGTGTAGGTCTTGTCTATTCCATAGTTGGTTTTTGGAACGGTACCTGTGCTTATATCAAACTCTGGTTTTATGCATCACCCCACCTCTCCTTCCCCCTTAAGCAGGCATAAGAGTGTTTTCTAAATGTGAGACACTGTTCTCTTTCCTAACTCAGTTCAAGTGTAGCCATGTTTACATGATCTTCATAAGTGATATCTTATGATAAGTTTCTTTTTCTGTGTGACTTATTTCACTTAGAATCATCGTACCTGAATCCACCCATTTTGCTGCTACTGGTCTTATGACATTGATTTCATGGCTGAGGGATATTCCATCGTACGTAAGTACCACAATTTTTTGAACCATTTTTATATTTCCTGGGATATTTAAGGTGTACCCAAGTTGAGGTCCTTGTAAGCAGTGCAGCCCTAAATTTTGGGGTGGCTGTGTCTTTTTGATTTTCAGTTTTCCCAAGGTATATTCCCTAGACTGGAAGTGCCCTTCGCTCTGTAGCTCTGTTGTTTACTTGTTTTAGGGAACACAATGCACTCCTCCAGAGAGGCAGTTGGCAATTTACATCCCACCCATCAGCATAACAAGGCTCCCTGTTCTCCAGGGCCTCTCTTGCCTTTCTGGTTTTTACACATTTTGTGGATGTCCCTTTTGACCGGTGGGAAGTGATACTTCTCTGTAGTGCAGATTTGCATTGCCCGCTTGCTTGCTTGGCCAAAAAGGGCGTATGCGTTTTCTCCTGAATATATTCAGGAGAAAACGCATACGCCCTTTTGGCCAAGTGCATCATTGTCGAAGTTGTGCCCCTCTTCCTGTGCTCTAAAGGCGATTCCAACGTACCTCTTGAAATCTGTTTCCTGCTATTCTGCCTCGCTTTCAAGTCCGCCTCGTTGCCTTCCCTCAACAGATTTTTGGACGATAGTTGTCCTTTATTACTCGGCCAGTTTGTGAATTGCTGTGCCCCTGAGCTCCATTTTTCAACTCGTTTTTGGTGAGCTGACCGCAAGTCCAAAATTTTGGTTCCGGATCTATACTGATTCCCGGTGGGTGGCTGAGACTTTGGTTAATTCTTCTTCCTGCCGGGAAATTACAGTGATATGTGCCCGTCCAAATGCCTAACAGCTACTCTCTCATTGGTTCTCCCTCTTCCCTTTCATCCTCTGCCAAATTGGCAACCTGTGCGAACCAGGAGGTTAAAGGGGCTGTCTCTCCAAGTTGGGAGGTTGATAATAAAGCAGATGGAAAGTCAAACCGGAGCACCAGGAGAGGGACTATTCGTTGAGTTTTAGAAACCTTTCGTATTCACAGTGTGTCCGTTCTCTAGGATTCCCGTACATGTTATATCTGTAGTAATATTCCCTTCAACCTGGAGAGTTGGGACCCATGGAATGTGTGCCATGCATTATTGCTTTAAAGGGTCTGCATTTGCTCACCCAATCTCACCAATCCTCTCAGTCCCAAGTGTCCAGCCTTATGCCACATCCAGCTGTCATTGTAGATAGGGTCATTTCAGGTTTCATCAGAGGCCCTGAAGGAATTGTAAAGAATTTCCCAGTTTTTTTGTTTTATTTTTGAAATTCCTTTTTATAGTGGGTTTGAGCTGATTCTCGCTGCCATATTTATCCCAGTCTAGACACACTTGATTCCCTTACGGAGACATATCAATACATAGGTTTTAAGATTCTTACTAGTCAGATATATTCCTCTGCGGGAAATATGGGGTTTTGAGTCCCTTTCACTGAGGAAGGTGTAGGTCTTGTCTATTCCATAGTTGGTTTTTGGAACGGTACCTGTGCTTATATCAAACTCTGGTTTTATGCATCACCCCACCTCTCCTTCCCCCTTAAGCAGGCATAAGAGTGTTTTCTAAATGTGAGACACTGTTCTCTTTCCTAACTCAGTTCAAGTGTAGCCATGTTTACAGGATCTTCATAAGTGATATCTTATGATAAGTTTCTTTTTCTCTGTGACTTATTTCACTTAGAATCATCGTACCTGAATCCACCCATTTTGCTGCTACTGGTCTTATGACATTGATTTCATGGCTGAGGGATATTCCATCGTACGTAAGTACCACAATTTTTTGAACCATTTTTTATATTTCCTGGGATATTTAAGGTGTACCCAAGTTGAGGTCCTTGTAAGCAGTGCAGCCCTAAATTTTGGGGTGGCTGTGTCTTTTTGATTTTCAGTTTTCCCAAGGTATATTCTCTAGACTGGAATTGCCCTTGGCTCTGTAGCTCTGTTGTTTACTTGTTTTAGGGAACACAATGCACTCCTCCAGAGAGGCAGTTGGCAATTTACATCCCGCCCATCAGCATAACAAGGCTCCCTGTTCTCCAGGGCCTGTCTTGCCTTTCTGGTTTTTACACATTTTGTGGATGTCCCTTTTGACCGGTGGGAAGTGATACTTCTTTGTAGTGCAGATTTGCATTGCCCGCTTGCTTGCTTGGCCAAAAAGGGCGTATGCGTTTTCTCCTGAATATATTCAGGAGAAAACGCATACGCCCTTTTTGGCCAAGTGCATCATTGTCGAAGTTGTGCCCCTCTTCCTGTGCTTTAAAGGCAATTCCAACGTACCTCTTGAAATCTGTTTCCTGCTATTCTGCCTCGCTTTCAAGTCCGCCTCATTGCCTTCCCTCAACAGATTTTTGGACGATAGTTGTCCTTTATTACTCGGCCAGTTTGTGAATTGCTGTGCCCCTGAGCTCCATTTTTCAACTCGTTTTTGGTGAGCTGACCGCAAGTCCAAAATTTTGGTTCAGGATCTATACTGATTCCCGGTGGGTGGCTGAGACTTTGGTTAATTCTTCTTCCTGCCGGGAAATTACAGTGATATGTGCCCGTCCAAATGCCTAACAGCTACTCTCTCATTGGTTCTCCCTCTTCCCTTTCATCCTCTGCCAAATTGGCAACCTGTGCGAACCAGGAGGTTAAAGGGGCTGTCTCTCCAAGTTGGGAGGTTGATAATAAAGCAGATGGAAAGTCAAACCGGAGCACCAGGAGAGGGACTATTCGTTGAGTTTTAGAAACCTTTCGTATTCACAGTGTGTCCGTTCTCTAGGATTCCCGTACATGTTATATCTGTAGTAATATTCCCTTCAACCTGGAGAGTTGGGACCCATGGAATGTGTGCCATGCATTATTGCTTTAAAGGGTCTGCATTTGCTCACCCAATCTCACCAATCCTCTCAGTCCCAAGTGTCCAGCCTTATGCCACATCCAGCTGTCATTGTAGAGAGGGTCATTTCAGGTTTCATCAGAGACCCTGAAGGAATTGTAAAGAATTTCCCAGTTTTTTTGTTTTATTTTTGAAATTCCTTTTTATAGTGCGTTTGAGCTGATTCTCGCTGCCATATTTATCCCAGTCTAGACACACTTGATTCCCTTACGGAGACATATCAATACATAGGTTTTAAGATTCTTACTAGTCAGATATATTCCTCTGCAGGAAATATGGGGTTTTGAGTCCCTTTCACTGAGGAAGGTGTAGGTCTTGTCTATTCCATAGTTGGTTTTTGGAACGGTACCTGTGCTTATATCAAACTCTGGTTTTATGCATCACCCCACCTCTCCTTCCCCCTTAAGCAGGCATAAGAGTGTTTTCTAAATGTGAGACACTGTTCTCTTTCCTAACTCAGTTCAAGTGTAGCCATGTTTACAGGATCTTCATAAGTGATATCTTATGATAAGTTTCTTTTTCTCTGTGACTTATTTCACTTAGAATCATCGTACCTGAATCCACCCATTTTGCTGCTACTGGTCTTATGACATTGATTTCATGGCTGAGGGATATTCCATCGTACGTAAGTACCACAATTTTTTGAACCATTTTTATATTTCCTGGGATATTTAAGGTGTACCCAAGTTGAGGTCCTTGTAAGCAGTGCAGCCCTAAATTTTGGGGTGGCTGTGTCTTTTTGATTTTCAGTTTTCCCAAGGTATATTCCCTAGACTGGAAGTGCCCTTGGCTCTGTAGCTCTGTTGTTTACTTGTTTTAGGGAACACAATGCACTCCTCCAGAGAGGCAGTTGGCAATTTACATCCCGCCCATCAGCATAACAAGGCTCCCTGTTCTCCAGGGCCTGTCTTGCCTTTCTGGTTTTTACACATTTTGTGGATGTCCCTTTTGACCGGTGGGAAGTGATACTTCTCTGTAGTACAGATTTGCATTGCCCGCTTGCTTGCTTGGCCAAAAAGGGCGTATGCGTTTTCTCCTGAATATATTCAGGAGAAAACGCATACGCCCTTTTTGGCCAAGTGCATCATTGTCGAAGTTGTGCCCCTCTTCCTGTGCTTTAAAGGCGATTCCAACGTACCTCTGGAAATCTGTTTCCTGCTATTCTGCCTCGCTTTCAAGTCCGCCTCGTTGCCTTCCCTCAACAGATTTTTGGACGATAGTTGTCCTTTATTACTCGGCCAGTTTGTGAATTGCTGTGCCCCTGAGCTCCATTTTTCAACTCGTTTTTGGTGAGCTGACCGCAAGTCCAAAATTTTGGTTCCGGATCTATACTGATTCCCGGTGGGTGGCTGAGACTTTGGTTAATTCTTCTTCCTGCCGGGAAATTACAGTGATATGTGCCCGTCCAAATGCCTAACAGCTACTCTCTCATTGGTTCTCCCTCTTCCCTTTCATCCTCTGCCAAATTGGCAACCTGTGCGAACCAGGAGGTTAAAGGGGCTGTCTCTCCAAGTTGGGAGGTTGATAATAAAGCAGATGGAAAGTCAAACCGGAGCACCAGGAGAGGGACTATTCGTTGAGTTTTAGAAACCTTTCGTATTCACAGTGTGTCCGTTCTCTAGGATTCCCGTACATGTTATATCTGTAGTAATATTCCCTTCAACCTGGAGAGTTGGGACCCATGGAATGTGTGCCATGCATTATTGCTTTAAAGGGTCTGCATTTGCTCACCCAATCTCACCAATCCTCTCAGTCCCAAGTGTCCAGCCTTATGCCACATCCAGCTGTCATTGTAGATAGGGTCATTTCAGGTTTCATCAGAGACCCTGAAGGAATTGTAAAGAATTTCCCAGTTTTTTTGTTTTATTTTTGAAATTCCTTTTTATAGTGGGTTTGAGCTGATTCTCACTGCCATGTTTATGCCAGTCTAGACACACTTGATTCCCTTACGGAGACATATCAATACATAGGTTTTAAGATTCTTACTAGTCAGATATATTCCTCTGCGGGAAATATGGGGTTTTGAGTCCCTTTCACTGAGGAAGGTGTAGGTCTTGTCTATTCCATAGTTGGTTTTTGGAACGGTACCTGTGCTTATATCAAACTCTGGTTTTATGCATCACCCCACCTCTCCTTCCCCCTTAAGCAGGCATAAGAGTGTTTTCTAAATGTGAGACACTGTTCTCTTTCCTAACTCAGTTCAAGTGTAGCCATGTTTACAGGATCTTCATAAGTGATATCTTATGATAAGTTTCTTTTTCTGTGTGACTTATTTCACTTAGAATCATCGTACCTGAATCCACCCATTTTGCTGCTACTGGTCTTATGACATTGATTTCATGGCTGAGGGATATTCCATCGTACGTAAGTACCACAATTTTTTGAACCATTTTTATATTTCCTGGGATATTTAAGGTGTACCCAAGTTGAGGTCCTTGTAAGCAGTGCAGCCCTAAATTTTGGGGTGGCTGTGTCTTTTTGATTTTCAGTTTTCCCAAGGTATATTCCCTAGACTGGAAGTGCCCTTGGCTCTGTAGCTCTGTTGTTTACTTGTTTTAGGGAACACAATGCACTCCTCCAGAGAGGCAGTTGGCAATTTACATCCCGCCCATCAGCATAACAAGGCTCCCTGTTCTCCAGGGCCTGTCTTGCCTTTCTGGTTTTTACACATTTTGTGGATGTCCCTTTTGACTGGTGGGAAGTGGTACTTCTCTGTAGTGCAGATTTGCATTGCCCGCTTGCTTGCTTGGCCAAAAAGGGCGTATGCGTTTTCTCCTGAATATATTCAGGAGAAAACGCATACGCCCTTTTTGGCCAAGTGCATCATTGTCGAAGTTGTGCCCCTCTTCCTGTGCTTTAAAGGCGATTCCAACGTACCTCTTGAAATCTGTTTCCTGCTATTCTGCCTCGCTTTCAAGTCCGCCTCGTTGCCTTCCCTCAAAAGATTTTTGGACGATAGTTGTCCTTTATTACTCGGCCAGTTTGTGAATTGCTGTGCCCCTGAGCTCCATTTTACAACTCGTTTTTGGTGAGCTGACCGCAAGTCCAAAATTTTGGTTCAGGATCTATACTGATTCCCGGTGGGTGGCTGAGACTTTGGTTAATTCTTCTTCCTGCCGGGAAATTACAGTGATATGTGCCCGTCCAAATGCCTAACAGCTACTCTCTCATTGGTTCTCCCTCTTCCCTTTCATCCTCTGCCAAATTGGCAACCTGTGCGAACCAGGAGGTTAAAGGGGCTGTCTCTCCAAGTTGGGAGGTTGATAATAAAGCAGATGGAAAGTCAAACCGGAGCACCAGGAGAGGGACTATTCGTTGAGTTTTAGAAACCTTTCGTATTCACAGTGTGTCCGTTCTCTAGGATTCCCGTACATGTTATATCTGTAGTAATATTCCCTTCAACCTGGAGAGTTGGGACCCATGGAATGTGTGCCATGCATTATTGCTTTAAAGGGTCTGCATTTGCTCACCCAATCTCACCAATCCTCTCAGTCCCAAGTGTCCAGCCTTATGCCACATCCAGCTGTCATTGTAGATAGGGTCATTTCAGGTTTCATCAGAGACCCTGAAGGAATTGTAAAGAATTTCCCAGTTTTTTTGTTTTATTTTTGAAATTCCTTTTTATAGTGGGTTTGAGCTGATTCTCGCTGCCATATTTATCCCAGTCTAGACACACTTGATTCCCTTACGGAGACATATCAATACATAGGTTTTAAGATTCTTACTAGTCAGATATATTCCTCTGCGGGAAATATGGGGTTTTGAGTCCCTTTCACTGAGGAAGGTGTAGGTCTTGTCTATTCCATAGTTGGTTTTTGGAACGGTACCTGTGCTTATATCAAACTCTGGTTTTATGCATCACCCCACCTCTCCTTCCCCCTTAAGCAGGCATAAGAGTGTTTTCTAAATGTGAGACACTGTTCTCTTTCCTAACTCAGTTCAAGTGTAGCCATGTTTACAGGATCTTCATAAGTGATATCTTATGATAAGTTTCTTTTTCTCTGTGACTTATTTCACTTAGAATCATCGTACCTGAATCCACCCATTTTGCTGCTACTGGTCTTATGACATTGATTTCATGGCTGAGGGATATTCCATCGTACGTAAGTACCACAATTTTTTGAACCATTTTTATATTTCCTGGGATATTTAAGGTGTACCCAAGTTGAGGTCCTTGTAAGCAGTGCAGCCCTAAATTTTGGGGTGGCTGTGTCTTTTTGATTTTCAGTTTTCCCAAGGTATATTCCCTAGACTGGAAGTGCCCTTGGCTCTGTAGCTCTGTTGTTTACTTGTTTTAGGGAACACAATGCACTCCTCCAGAGAGGCAGTTGGCAATTTACATCCCGCCCATCAGCATAACAAGGCTCCCTGTTCTCCAGGGCCTGTCTTGCCTTTCTGGTTTTTACACATTTTGTGGATGTCCCTTTTGACCGGTGGGAAGTGATACTTCTCTGTAGTGCAGATTTGCATTGCCCGCTTGCTTGCTTGGCCAAAAAGGGCGTATGCGTTTTCTCCTGAATATATTCAGGAGAAAACGCATACGCCCTTTTTGGCCAAGTGCATCATTGTCGAAGTTGTGCCCCTCTTCCTGTGCTTTAAAGGCGATTCCAACGTACCTCTGGAAATCTGTTTCCTGCTATTCTGCCTCGCTTTCAAGTCCGCCTCGTTGCCTTCCCTCAACAGATTTTTGGACGATAGTTGTCCTTTATTACTCGGCCAGTTTGTGAATTGCTGTGCCCCTGAGCTCCATTTTTCAACTCGTTTTTGGTGAGCTGACCGCAAGTCCAAAATTTTGGTTCAGGATCTATACTGATTCCCGGTGGGTGGCTGAGACTTTGGTTAATTCTTCTTCCTGCCGGGAAATTACAGTGATATGTGCCCGTCCAAATGCCTAACAGCTACTCTCTCATTGGTTCTCCCTCTTCCCTTTCATCCTCTGCCAAATTGGCAACCTGTGCGAACCAGGAGGTTAAAGGGGCTGTCTCTCCAAGTTGGGAGGTTGATAATAAAGCAGATGGAAAGTCAAACCGGAGCACCAGGAGAGGGACTATTCGTTGAGTTTTAGAAACCTTTCGTATTCACAGTGTGTCCGTTCTCTAGGATTCCCGTACATGTTATATCTGTAGTAATATTCCCTTCAACCTGGAGAGTTGGGACCCATGGAATGTGTGCCATGCATTATTGCTTTAAAGGGTCTGCATTTGCTCACCCAATCTCACCAATCCTCTCAGTCCCAAGTGTCCAGCCTTATGCCACATCCAGCTGTCATTGTAGATAGGGTCATTTCAGGTTTCATCAGAGACCCTGAAGGAATTGTAAAGAATTTCCCAGTTTTTTTGTTTTATTTTTGAAATTCCTTTTTATAGTGGGTTTGAGCTGATTCTCGCTGCCATATTTATCCCAGTCTAGACACACTTGATTCCCTTACGGAGACATATCAATACATAGGTTTTAAGATTCTTACTAGTCAGATATATTCCTCTGCGGGAAATATGGGGTTTTGAGTCCCTTTCACTGAGGAAGGTGTAGGTCTTGTCTATTCCATAGTTGGTTTTTGGAACGGTACCTGTGCTTATATCAAACTCTGGTTTTATGCATCACCCCACCTCTCCTTCCCCCTTAAGCAGGCATAAGAGTGTTTTCTAAATGTGAGACACTGTTCTCTTTCCTAACTCAGTTCAAGTGTAGCCATGTTTACAGGATCTTCATAAGTGATATCTTATGATAAGTTTCTTTTTCTCTGTGACTTATTTCACTTAGAATCATCGTACCTGAATCCACCCATTTTGCTGCTACTGGTCTTATGACATTGATTTCATGGCTGAGGGATATTCCATCGTACGTAAGTACCACAATTTTTTGAACCATTTTTATATTTCCTGGGATATTTAAGGTGTACCCAAGTTGAGGTCCTTGTAAGCAGTGCAGCCCTAAATTTTGGGGTGGCTGTGTCTTTTTGATTTTCAGTTTTCCCAAGGTATATTCCCTAGACTGGAAGTGCCCTTGGCTCTGTAGCTCTGTTGTTTACTTGTTTTAGGGAACACAATGCACTCCTCCAGAGAGGCAGTTGGCAATTTACATCCCGCCCATCAGCATAACAAGGCTCCCTGTTCTCCAGGGCCTGTCTTGCCTTTCTGGTTTTTACACATTTTGTGGATGTCCCTTTTGACCGGTGGGAAGTGATATTTCTCTGTAGTGCAGATTTGCATTGCCCGCTTGCTTGCTTGGCCAAAAAGGGCGTATGCGTTTTCTCCTGAATATATTCAGGAGAAAACGCATACGCCCTTTTTGGCCAAGTGCATCATTGTCGAAGTTGTGCCCCTCTTCCTGTGCTTTAAAGGCGATTCCAACGTACCTCTTGAAATCTGTTTCCTGCTATTCTGCCTCGCTTTCAAGTCCGCCTCGTTGCCTTCCCTCAACAGATTTTTGGACGATAGTTGTCCTTTATTACTCGGCCAGTTTGTGAATTGCTGTGCCCCTGAGCTCCATTTTTCAACTCGTTTTTGGTGAGCTGACCGCAAGTCCAAAATTTTGGTTCAGGATCTATACTGATTCCCGGTGGGTGGCTGAGACTTTGGTTAATTCTTCTTCCTGCCGGGAAATTACAGTGATATGTGCCCGTCCAAATGCCTAACAGCTACTCTCTCATTGGTTCTCCCTCTTCCCTTTCATCCTCTGCCAAATTGGCAACCTGTGCGAACCAGGAGGTTAAAGGGGCTGTCTCTCCAAGTTGGGAGGTTGATAATAAAGCAGATGGAAAGTCAAACCGGAGCACCAGGAGAGGGACTATTCGTTGAGTTTTAGAAACCTTTCGTATTCACAGTGTGTCCGTTCTCTAGGATTCCCGTACATGTTATATCTGTAGTAATATTCCCTTCAACCTGGAGAGTTGGGACCCATGGAATGTGTGCCATGCATTATTGCTTTAAAGGGTCTGCATTTGCTCACCCAATCTCACCAATCCTCTCAGTCCCAAGTGTCCAGCCTTATGCCACATCCAGCTGTCATTGTAGATAGGGTCATTTCAGGTTTCATCAGAGACCCTGAAGGAATTGTAAAGAATTTCCCAGTTTTTTTGTTTTATTTTTGAAATTCCTTTTTATAGTGGGTTTGAGCTGATTCTCGCTGCCATATTTATCCCAGTCTAGACACACTTGATTCCCTTACGGAGACATATCAATACATAGGTTTTAAGATTCTTACTAGTCAGATATTTTCCTCTGCAGGAAATATGGGGTTTTGAGTCCCTTTCACTGAGGAAGGTGTAGGTCTTGTCTATTCCATAGTTGGTTTTTGGAACGGTACCTGTGCTTATATCAAACTCTGGTTTTATGCATCACCCCACCTCTCCTTCCCCCTTAAGCAGGCATAAGAGTGTTTTCTAAATGTGAGACACTGTTCTCTTTCCTAACTCAGTTCAAGTGTAGCCATGTTTACAGGATCTTCATAAGTGATATCTTATGATAAGTTTCTTTTTCTCTGTGACTTATTTCACTTAGAATCATCGTACCTGAATCCACCCATTTTGCTGCTACTGGTCTTATGACATTGATTTCATGGCTGAGGGATATTCCATCGTACGTAAGTACCACAATTTTTTGAACCATTTTTATATTTCCTGGGATATTTAAGGTGTACCCAAGTTGAGGTCCTTGTAAGCAGTGCAGCCCTAAATTTTGGGGTGGCTGTGTCTTTTTGATTTTCAGTTTTCCCAAGGTATATTCCCTAGACTGGAAGTGCCCTTGGCTCTGTAGCTCTGTTCTTTACTTGTTTTAGGGAACACAATGCACTCCTCCAGAGAGGCAGTTGGCAATTTACATCCCGCCCATCAGCATAACAAGGCTCCCTGTTCTCCAGGGCCTGTCTTGCCTTTCTGGTTTTTACACATTTTGTGGATGTCCCTTTTGACCGGTGGGAAGTGATACTTCTTTGTAGTGCAGATTTGCATTGCCCGCTTGCTTGCTTGGCCAAAAAGGGCGTATGCGTTTTCTCCTGAATATATTCAGGAGAAAACGCATACGCCCTTTTTGGCCAAGTGCATCATTGTCGAAGTTGTGCCCCTCTTCCTGTGCTTTAAAGGCAATTCCAACGTACCTCTGGAAATCTGTTTCCTGCTATTCTGCCTCGCTTTCAAGTCCGCCTCGTTGCCTTCCCTCAACAGATTTTTGGACGATAGTTGTCCTTTATTACTCGGCCAGTTTGTGAATTGCTGTGCCCCTGAGCTCCATTTTTCAACTCGTTTTTGGTGAGCTGACCGCAAGTCCAAAATTTTGGTTCAGGATCTATACTGATTCCCGGTGGGTGGCTGAGACTTTGGTTAATTCTTCTTCCTGCCGGGAAATTACAGTGATATGTGCCCGTCCAAATGCCTAACAGCTACTCTCTCATTGGTTCTCCCTCTTCCCTTTCATCCTCTGCCAAATTGGCAACCTGTGCGAACCAGGAGGTTAAAGGGGCTGTCTCTCCAATTTGGGAGGTTGATAATAAAGCAGATGGAAAGTCAAACCGGAGCACCAGGAGAGGGACTATTCGTTGAGTTTTAGAAACCTTTCGTATTCACAGTGTGTCCGTTCTCTAGGATTCCCGTACATGTTATATCTGTAGTAATATTCCCTTCAACCTGGAGAGTTGGGACCCATGGAATGTGTGCCATGCATTATTGCTTTAAAGGGTCTGCATTTGCTCACCCAATCTCACCAATCCTCTCAGTCCCAAGTGTCCAGCCTTATGCCACATCCAGCTGTCATTGTAGATAGGGTCATTTCAGGTTTCATCAGAGACCCTGAAGGAATTGTAAAGAATTTCCCAGTTTTTTTGTTTTATTTTTGAAATTCCTTTTTATAGTGGGTTTGAGCTGATTCTCGCTGCCATATTTATCCCAGTCTAGACACACTTGATTCCCTTACGGAGACATATCAATACATAGGTTTTAAGATTCTTACTAGTCAGATATATTCCTCTGCGGGAAATATGGGGTTTTGAGTCCCTTTCACTGAGGAAGGTGTAGGTCTTGTCTATTCCATAGTTGGTTTTTGGAACGGTACCTGTGCTTATATCAAACTCTGGTTTTATGCATCACCCCACCTCTCCTTCCCCCTTAAGCAGGCATAAGAGTGTTTTCTAAATGTGAGACACTGTTCTCTTTCCTAACTCAGTTCAAGTGTAGCCATGTTTACAGGATCTTCATAAGTGATATCTTATGATAAGTTTCTTTTTCTGTGTGACTTATTTCACTTAGAATCATCGTACCTGAATCCACCCATTTTGCTGCTACTGGTCTTATGACATTGATTTCATGGCTGAGGGATATTCCATCGTACGTAAGTACCACAATTTTTTGAACCATTTTTATATTTCCTGGGATATTTAAGGTGTACCCAAGTTGAGGTCCTTGTAAGCAGTGCAGCCCTAAATTTTGGGGTGGCTCTGTCTTTTTGATTTTCAGTTTTCCCAAGGTATATTCCCTAGACTGGAAGTGCCCTTGGCTCTGTAGCTCTGTTGTTTACTTGTTTTAGGGAACACAATGCACTCCTCCAGAGAGGCAGTTGGCAATTTACATCCTGCCCATCAGCATAACAAGGCACCCTGTTCTCCAGGGCCAGTCTTGCCTTTCTGGTTTTTACACATTTTGTGGATATCCCTTTTGACTGGTGGGAAGTGATACTTCTTTGTAGTGCGGATTTGCATTGCCCGCTTGCTTGCTTGGCCAAAAAGGGCGTATGTGTTTTCTCCTGAATATATTCAGGAGAAAACGCATACGCCCTTTTTAGCCAAGTGCATCATTGTCGAAGTTGTGCCCCTCTTCCTGTGCTTTAAAGGCGATTCCAACGTACCTCTTGAAATCTGTTTCCTGCTATTCTGCCACGCTTTCAAGTCCACCTCATTGCCTTCCCTCAACAGATTTTTGGACGATAGTTGTCCTTTATTACTCGGCCAGTTTGTGAATTGCTGCGCCCCTGAGCTCCATTTTTCAACTCGTTTTTGGTGAGCTGACCGCAAGTCCAAAATTTTGGTTCAGGATCTATACTGATTCCCGGTGGGTGGCTGAGTCTTTGGTTAATTCTTCTTCCTGCCGGGAAATTACAGTGATATGTGCCCGTCCAAATGCCTAACAGCTACTCTCTCATTGGTTCTCCCTCTTCCCTTTCATCCTCTGCCAAATTGGCAACCTGTGCGAACCAGGAGGTTAAAGGGGCTGTCTCTCCAAGTTGGGAGGTTGATAATAAAGCAGATGGAAAGTCAAACCGGAGCACCAGGAGAGGGACTATTCGTTGAGTTTTAGAAACCTTTCGTATTCACAGTGTGTCCGTTCTCTAGGATTCCCGTACATGTTATATCTGTAGTAATATTCCCTTCAACCTGGAGAGTTGGGACCCATGGAATGTGTGCCATGCATTATTGCTTTAAAGGGTCTGCATTTGCTCACCCAATCTCACCAATCCTCTCAGTCCCAAGTGTCCAGCCTTATGCCACATCCAGCTGTCATTGTAGATAGGGTCATTTCAGGTTTCAAAAGAGACCCTGAAGGAATTGTAAAGAATTTCCCAGTTTTTTTGTTTTATTGTTGAAATTCCTTTTTATAGTGGGTTTGAGCTGATTCTCGCTGCCATATTTATCCCAGTCTAGACACACTTGATTCCCTTACGGAGACATATCAATACATAGGTTTTAAGATTCTTACTAGTCAGATATATTCCTCTGCGGGAAATATGGGGTTTTGAGTCCCTTTCACTGAGGAAGGTGAAGGTCTTGTCTATTCCATAGTTGGTTTTTGGAACGGTACCTGTGCTTATATCAAACTCTGGTTTTATGCATCACCCCACCTCTCCTTCCCCCTTAAGCAGGCATAAGAGTGTTTTCTAAATGTGAGACACTGTTCTCTTTCCTAACTCAGTTCAAGTGTAGCCATGTTTACAGGATCTTCATAAGTGATATCTTATGATAAGTTTCTTTTTCTCTGTGACTTATTTCACTTAGAATCATCGTACCTGAATCCACCCATTTTGCTGCTACTGGTCTTATGACATTGATTTCATGGCTGAGGGATATTCCATCGTACGTAAGTACCACAATTTTTTGAACCATTTTTATATTTCCTGGGATATTTAAGGTGTACCCAAGTTGAGGTCCTTGTAAGCAGTGCAGCCCTAAATTTTGGGGTGGCTGTGTCTTTTTGATTTTCAGTTTTCCCAAGGTATATTCCCTAGACTGGAAGTGCCCTTGGCTCTGTAGCTCTGTTCTTTACTTGTTTTAGGGAACACAATGCACTCCTCCAGAGAGGCAGTTGGCAATTTACATCCCGCCCATCAGCATAACAAGGCTCCCTGTTCTCCAGGGCCTGTCTTGCCTTTCTGGTTTTTACACATTTTGTGGATGTCCCTTTTGACCGGTGGGAAGTGATACTTCTTTGTAGTGCAGATTTGCATTGCCCGCTTGCTTGCTTGGCCAAAAAGGGCGTATGCGTTTTCTCCTGAATATATTCAGGAGAAAACGCATACGCCCTTTTTGGCCAAGTGCATCATTGTCGAAGTTGTGCCCCTCTTCCTGTGCTTTAAAGGCAATTCCAACGTACCTCTGGAAATCTGTTTCCTGCTATTCTGCCTCGCTTTCAAGTCCGCCTCGTTGCCTTCCCTCAACAGATTTTTGGACGATAGTTGTCCTTTATTACTCGGCCAGTTTGTGAATTGCTGTGCCCCTGAGCTCCATTTTTCAACTCGTTTTTGGTGAGCTGACCGCAAGTCCAAAATTTTGGTTCAGGATCTATACTGATTCCCGGTGGGTGGCTGAGACTTTGGTTAATTCTTCTTCCTGCCGGGAAATTACAGTGATATGTGCCCGTCCAAATGCCTAACAGCTACTCTCTCATTGGTTCTCCCTCTTCCCTTTCATCCTCTGCCAAATTGGCAACCTGTGCGAACCAGGAGGTTAAAGGGGCTGTCTCTCCAATTTGGGAGGTTGATAATAAAGCAGATGGAAAGTCAAACCGGAGCACCAGGAGAGGGACTATTCGTTGAGTTTTAGAAACCTTTCGTATTCACAGTGTGTCCGTTCTCTAGGATTCCCGTACATGTTATATCTGTAGTAATATTCCCTTCAACCTGGAGAGTTGGGACCCATGGAATGTGTGCCATGCATTATTGCTTTAAAGGGTCTGCATTTGCTCACCCAATCTCACCAATCCTCTCAGTCCCAAGTGTCCAGCCTTATGCCACATCCAGCTGTCATTGTAGATAGGGTCATTTCAGGTTTCATCAGAGACCCTGAAGGAATTGTAAAGAATTTCCCAGTTTTTTTGTTTTATTTTTGAAATTCCTTTTTATAGTGGGTTTGAGCTGATTCTCGCTGCCATATTTATCCCAGTCTAGACACACTTGATTCCCTTACGGAGACATATCAATACATAGGTTTTAAGATTCTTACTAGTCAGATATATTCCTCTGCGGGAAATATGGGGTTTTGAGTCCCTTTCACTGAGGAAGGTGTAGGTCTTGTCTATTCCATAGTTGGTTTTTGGAACGGTACCTGTGCTTATATCAAACTCTGGTTTTATGCATCACCCCACCTCTCCTTCCCCCTTAAGCAGGCATAAGAGTGTTTTCTAAATGTGAGACACTGTTCTCTTTCCTAACTCAGTTCAAGTGTAGCCATGTTTACAGGATCTTCATAAGTGATATCTTATGATAAGTTTCTTTTTCTGTGTGACTTATTTCACTTAGAATCATCGTACCTGAATCCACCCATTTTGCTGCTACTGGTCTTATGACATTGATTTCATGGCTGAGGGATATTCCATCGTACGTAAGTACCACAATTTTTTGAACCATTTTTATATTTCCTGGGATATTTAAGGTGTACCCAAGTTGAGGTCCTTGTAAGCAGTGCAGCCCTAAATTTTGGGGTGGCTCTGTCTTTTTGATTTTCAGTTTTCCCAAGGTATATTCCCTAGACTGGAAGTGCCCTTGGCTCTGTAGCTCTGTTGTTTACTTGTTTTAGGGAACACAATGCACTCCTCCAGAGAGGCAGTTGGCAATTTACATCCTGCCCATCAGCATAACAAGGCACCCTGTTCTCCAGGGCCAGTCTTGCCTTTCTGGTTTTTACACATTTTGTGGATATCCCTTTTGACTGGTGGGAAGTGATACTTCTTTGTAGTGCGGATTTGCATTGCCCGCTTGCTTGCTTGGCCAAAAAGGGCGTATGTGTTTTCTCCTGAATATATTCAGGAGAAAACGCATACGCCCTTTTTAGCCAAGTGCATCATTGTCGAAGTTGTGCCCCTCTTCCTGTGCTTTAAAGGCGATTCCAACGTACCTCTTGAAATCTGTTTCCTGCTATTCTGCCACGCTTTCAAGTCCACCTCATTGCCTTCCCTCAACAGATTTTTGGACGATAGTTGTCCTTTATTACTCGGCCAGTTTGTGAATTGCTGCGCCCCTGAGCTCCATTTTTCAACTCGTTTTTGGTGAGCTGACCGCAAGTCCAAAATTTTGGTTCAGGATCTATACTGATTCCCGGTGGGTGGCTGAGTCTTTGGTTAATTCTTCTTCCTGCCGGGAAATTACAGTGATATGTGCCCGTCCAAATGCCTAACAGCTACTCTCTCATTGGTTCTCCCTCTTCCCTTTCATCCTCTGCCAAATTGGCAACCTGTGCGAACCAGGAGGTTAAAGGGGCTGTCTCTCCAAGTTGGGAGGTTGATAATAAAGCAGATGGAAAGTCAAACCGGAGCACCAGGAGAGGGACTATTCGTTGAGTTTTAGAAACCTTTCGTATTCACAGTGTGTCCGTTCTCTAGGATTCCCGTACATGTTATATCTGTAGTAATATTCCCTTCAACCTGGAGAGTTGGGACCCATGGAATGTGTGCCATGCATTATTGCTTTAAAGGGTCTGCAT
Source organism: Hyperoodon ampullatus (assembly GCF_949752795.1). NCBI lineage: Eukaryota > Metazoa > Chordata > Mammalia > Artiodactyla > Ziphiidae > Hyperoodon > Hyperoodon ampullatus. The sequence goes on along the minus strand of NW_027640676.1, from coordinate 2,980,962 downwards.
TTGCTCACCCAATCTCACCAATCCTCTCAGTCCCAAGTGTCCAGCCTTATGCCACATCCAGCTGTCATTGTAGATAGGGTCATTTCAGGTTTCAAAAGAGACCCTGAAGGAATTGTAAAGAATTTCCCAGTTTTTTTGTTTTATTGTTGAAATTCCTTTTTATAGTGGGTTTGAGCTGATTCTCGCTGCCATATTTATCCCAGTCTAGACACACTTGATTCCCTTACGGAGACATATCAATACATAGGTTTTAAGATTCTTACTAGTCAGATATATTCCTCTGCGGGAAATATGGGGTTTTGAGTCCCTTTCACTGAGGAAGGTGTAGGTCTTGTCTATTCCATAGTTGGTTTTTGGAACGGTACCTGTGCTTATATCAAACTCTGGTTTTATGCATCACCCCACCTCTCCTTCCCCCTTAAGCAGGCATAAGAGTGTTTTCTAAATGTGAGACACTGTTCTCTTTCCTAACTCAGTTCAAGAGTAGCCATGTTTACAGGATCTTCATAAGTGATATCTTATGATAAGTTTCTTTTTCTGTGTGACTTATTTCACTTAGAATCATCATACCTGAATCCACCCATTTTGCTGCTACTGGTCTTATGACATTGATTTCATGGCTGAGGGATATTCCATCGTACGTAAGTACCACAATTTTTTGAACCATTTTTATATTTCCTGGGATATTTAAGGTGTACCCAAGTTGAGGTCCTTGTAAGCAGTGCAGCCCTAAATTTTGGGGTGGCTGTGTCTTTTTGATTTTCAGTTTTCCCAAGGTATATTCCCTAGACTGGAAGTGCCCTTGGCTCTGTAGCTCTGTTGTTTACTTGTTTTAGGGAACACAATGCACTCCTCCAGAGAGGCAGTTGGCAATTTACATCCCGCCCATCAGCATAACAAGGCTCCCTGTTCTCCAGGGCCTGTCTTGCCTTTCTGGTTTTTACACATTTTGTGGATGTCCCTTTTGACCGGTGGGAAGTGATACTTCTCTGTAGTGCAGATTTGCATTGCCCGCTTGCTTGCTTGGCCAAAAAGGGCGTATGCGTTTTCTCCTGAATATATTCAGGAGAAAACGCATACGCCCTTTTTGGCCAAGTGCATCATTGTCGAAGTTGTGCCCCTCTTCCTGTGCTCTAAAGGCGATTCCAACGTACCTCTTGAAATCTGTTTCCTGCTATTCTGCCTCGCTTTCAAGTCCGCCTCGCTGCCTTCCCTCAACAGATTTTTGGACGATAGTTGTCCTTTATTACTCGGCCAGTTTGTGAATTGCTGTGCCCCTGAGCTCCATTTTTCAACTCGTTTTTGGTGAGCTGACCGCAAGTCCAAAATTTTGGTTCAGGATCTATACTGATTCCCGGTGGGTGGCAGAGACTTTGGTTAATTCTTCTTCCTGCCGGGAAATTACAGTGATATGTGCCCGTCCAAATGCCTAACAGCTACTCTCTCATTGGTTCTCCCTCTTCCCTTTCATCCTCTGCCAAATTGGCAACCTGTGCGAACCAGGAGGTTAAAGGGGCTGTCTCTCCAAGTTGGGAGGTTGATAATAAAGCAGATGGAAAGTCAAACCGGAGCACCAGGAGAGGGACTATTCGTTGAGTTTTAGAAACCTTTCGTATTCACAGTGTGTCCGTTCTCTAGGATTCCCGTACATGTTATATCTGTAGTAATATTCCCTTCAACCTGGAGAGTTGGGACCCATGGAATGTGTGCCATGCATTATTGCTTTAAAGGGTCTGCATTTGCTCACCCAATCTCACCAATCCTCTCAGTCCCAAGTGTCCAGCCTTATGCCACATCCAGCTGTCATTGTAGATAGGGTCATTTCAGGTTTCATCAGAGACCCTGAAGGAATTGTAAAGAATTTCCCAGTTTTTTTGTTTTATTTTTGAAATTCCTTTTTATAGTGGGTTTGAGCTGATTCTCGCTGCCATATTTATCCCAGTCTAGACACACTTGATTCCCTTACGGAGACATATCAATACATAGGTTTTAAGATTCTTACTAGTCAGATATATTCCTCTGCGGGAAATATGGGGTTTTGAGTCCCTTTCACTGAGAAAGGTGTAGGTCTTGTCTATTCCATAGTTGGTTTTTGGAACGGTACCTGTGCTTATATCAAACTCTGGTTTTATGCATCACCCCACCTCTCCTTCCCCCTTAAGCAGGCATAAGAGTGTTTTCTAAATGTGAGACACTGTTCTCTTTCCTAACTCAGTTCAAGTGTAGCCATGTTTACAGGATCTTCATAAGTGATATCTTATGATAAGTTTCTTTTTCTCTGTGACTTATTTCACTTAGAATCATCGTACCTGAATCCACCCATTTTGCTGCTACTGGTCTTATGACATTGGTTTCATGGCTGAGGGATATTCCATCGTACGTAAGTACCACAATTTTTGAACCATTTTTATATTTCCTGGGATATTTAAGGTGTACCCAAGTTGAGGTCCTTGTAAGCAGTGCAGCCCTAAATTTTGGGGTGGCTGTGTCTTTTTGATTTTCAGTTTTCCCAAGGTATATTCCCTAGACTGGAAGTGCCCTTGGCTCTGTAGCTCTGTTGTTTACTTGTTTTAGGGAACACAATGCACTCCTCCAGAGAGGCAGTTGGCAATTTACATCCCGCCCATCAGCATAACAAGGCTCCCTGTTCTCCAGGGCCTGTCTTGCCTTTCTGGTTTTTACACATTTTGTGGATGTCCCTTTTGACCGGTGGGAAGTGATACTTCTCTGTAGTGCAGATTTGCATTGCCCGCTTGCTTGCTTGGCCAAAAAGGGCGTATGCGTTTTCTCCTGAATATATTCAGGAGAAAACGCATACGCCCTTTTTGGCCAAGTGCATCATTGTCGAAGTTGTGCCCCTCTTCCTGTGCTTTAAAGGCGATTCCAACGTACCTCTGGAAATCTGTTTCCTGCTATTCTGCCTCGCTTTCAAGTCCGCCTCGTTGCCTTCCCTCAACAGATTTTTGGACGATAGTTGTCCTTTATTACTCGGCCAGTTTGTGAATTGCTGTGCCCCTGAGCTCCATTTTTCAACTCGTTTTTGGTGAGCTGACCGCAAGTCCAAAATTTTGGTTCAGGATCTATACTGATTCCCGGTGGGTGGCAGAGACTTTGGTTAATTCTTCTTCCTGCCGGGAAATTACAGTGATATGTGCCCGTCCAAATGCCTAACAGCTACTCTCTCATTGGTTCTCCCTCTTCCCTTTCATCCTCTGCCAAATTGGCAACCTGTGCGAACCAGGAGGTTAAAGGGGCTGTCTCTCCAAGTTGGGAGGTTGATAATAAAGCAGATGGAAAGTCAAACCGGAGCACCAGGAGAGGGACTATTCGTTGAGTTTTAGAAACCTTTCGTATTCACAGTGTGTCCGTTCTCTAGGATTCCCGTACATGTTATATCTGTAGTAATATTCCCTTCAACCTGGAGAGTTGGGACCCATGGAATGTGTGCCATGCATTATTGCTTTAAAGGGTCTGCATTTGCTCACCCAATCTCACCAATCCTGTCAGTCCCAAGTGTCCAGCCTTATGCCACATCCAGCTGTCATTGTAGATAGGGTCATTTCAGGTTTCATCAGAGACCCTGAAGGAATTGTAAAGAATTTCCCAGTTTTTTTGTTTTATTTTTGAAATTCCTTTTTATAGTGGGTTTGAGCTGATTCTCGCTGCCATGTTTATGCCAGTCTAGACACACTTGATTCCCTTACGGAGACATATCAATACATAGGTTTTAAGATTCTTACTAGTCAGATATATTCCTCTGCAAGAAATATGGGGTTTTGAGTCCCTTTCACTGAGGAAGGTGTAGGTCTTGTCTATTCCATAGTTGGTTTTTGGAACGGTACCTGTGCTTATATCAAACTCTGGTTTTATGCATCACCCCACCTCTCCTTCCCCCTTAAGCAGGCATAAGAGTGTTTTCTAAATGTGAGACACTGTTCTCTTTCCTAACTCAGTTCACGTGTAGCCATGTTTACAGGATCTTCATAAGTGATATCTTATGATAAGTTTCTTTTTCTCTGTGACTTATTTCACTTAGAATCATCGTACCTGAATCCACCCATTTTGCTGCTACTGGTCTTATGACATTGATTTCATGGCTGAGGGATATTCCATCGTACGTAAGTACCACAATTTTTTGAACCATTTTTATATTTCCTGGGATATTTAAGGTGTACCCAAGTTGAGGTCCTTGTAAGCAGTGCAGCCCTAAATTTTGGGGTGGCTGTGTCTTTTTGATTTTCAGTTTTCCCAAGGTATATTCCCTAGACTGGAAGTGCCCTTGGCTCTGTAGCTCTGTTGTTTACTTGTTTTAGGGAACACAATACACTCCTCCAGAGAGGCAGTTGGCAATTTACATCGCGCCCATCAGCATAACAAGGCTCCCTGTTCTCTAGGGCCTGTCTTGCCTTTCTGGTTTTTACACATTTTGTGGATGTCCCTTTTGACCGGTGGGAAGTGATACTTCTTTGTAGTGCAGATTTGCATTGCCCGCTTGCTTGCTTGGCCAAAAAGGGCGTATGCGTTTTCTCCTGAATATATTCAGGAGAAAATGCATACGCCCTTTTTGGCCAAGTGCATCATTGTCGAAGTTGTGCCCCTCTTCCTGTGCTTTAAAGGCGATTCCAACGTACCTCTTGAAATCTGTTTCCTGCTATTCTGCCTCGCTTTCAAGTCCACCTCGTTGCCTTCCCTCAACAGATTTTTGGACGATAGTTGTCCTTTATTACTCGGCCAGTTTGTGAATTGCTGTGCCCCTGAGCTCCATTTTTCAACTCGTTTTTGGTGAGCTGACCGCAAGTCCAAAATTTTGGTTCAGGATCTATACTGATTCCCAGTGGGTGGCTGAGACTTTGGTTAATTCTTCTTCCTGCCGGGAAATTACAGTGATATGTGCCCGTCCAAATGCCTAACAGCTACTCTCTCATTGGTTCTCCCTCTTCCCTTTCATCCTCTGCCAAATTGGCAACCTGTGCGAACCAGGAGGTTAAATGGGCTGTCTCTCCAAGTTGGGAGGTTGATAATAAAGCAGATGGAAAGTCAAACCGGAGCACCAGGAGAGGGACTATTCGTTGAGTTTTAGAAACCTTTCGTATTCACAGTGTGTCCGTTCTCTAGGATTCCCGTACATGTTATATCTGTAGTAATATTCCCTTCAACCTGGAGAGTTGGGACCCATGGAATGTGTGCCATGCATTATTGCTTTAAAGGGTCTGCATTTGCTCACCCAATCTCACCAATCCTCTCAGTCCCAAGTGTCCAGCCTTATGCCACATCCAGCTGTCATTGTAGATAGGGTCATTTCAGGTTTCATCAGAGACCCTGAAGGAATTGTAAAGAATTTCCCAGTTTTTTTGTTTTATTTTTGAAATTCCTTTTTATAGTGGGTTTGAGCTGATTCTCGCTGCCATATTTATCCCAGTCTAGACACACTTGATTCCCTTACGGAGACATATCAATACATAGGTTTTAAGATTCTTACTTTACTAGTCAGATATATTCCTCTGCGGGAAATATGGGGTTTTGAGTCCCTTTCACTGAGGAAGGTGTAGGTCTTGTCTATTCCATAGTTGGTTTTTGGAACGGTACCTGTGCTTATATCAAACTCTGGTTTTATGCATCACCCCACCTCTCCTTCCCCCTTAAGCAGGCATAAGAGTGTTTTCTAAATGTGAGACACTGTTCTCTTTCCTAACTCAGTTCAAGTGTAGCCATGTTTACAGGATCTTCATAAGTGATATCTTATGATAAGTTTCTTTTTCCCTGTGACTTATTTCACTTAGAATCATCGTACCTGAATCCACCCATTTTGCTGCTACTGGTCTTATGACATTGGTTTCATGGCTGAGGGATATTCCATCGTACGTAAGTACCACAATTTTTTGAACCATTTTTATATTTCCTGGGATATTTAAGGTGTACCCAAGTTGAGGTCCTTGTAAGCAGTGCAGCCCTAAATTTTGGGGTGGCTGTGTCTTTTTGATTTTCAGTTTTCCCAAGGTATATTCCCTAGACTGGAAGTGCCCTTGGCTCTGTAGCTCTGTTGTTTACTTGTTTTAGGGAACACAATGCACTCCTCCAGAGAGGCAGTTGGCAATTTACATCCCGCCCATCAGCATAACAAGGCTCCCTGTTCTCCAGGGCCTGTCTTGCCTTTCTGGTTTTTACACATTTTGTGGATGTCCCTTTTGACCGGTGGGAAGTGATACTTCTCTGTAGTGCAGATTTGCATTGCCCGCTTGCTTGCTTGGCCAAAAAGGGCATATGCGTTTTCTCCTGAATATATTCAGGAGAAAACGCATACGCCCTTTTTGGCCAAGTGCATCATTGTCGAAGTTGTGCCCCTCTTCCTGTGCTTTAAAGGCGATTCCAACGTACCTCTTGAAATCTGTTTCCTGCTATTCTGCCTCGCTTTCAAGTCCGCCTCGTTGCCTTCCCTCAACAGATTTTTGGACGATAGTTGTCCTTTATTACTCGGCCAGTTTGTGAATTGCTGTGCCCCTGAGCTCCATTTTTCAACTCGTTTTTGGTGAGCTGACCGCAAGTCCAAAATTTTGGTTCAGGATCTATACTGATTCCCGGTGGGTGGCTGAGACTTTGGTTAATTCTTCTTCCTGCCGGGAAATTACAGTGATATGTGCCCGTCCAAATGCCTAACAGCTACTCTCTCATTGGTTCTCCCTCTTCCCTTTCATCCTCTGCCAAATTGGCAACCTGTGCGAACCAGGAGGTTAAAGGGGCTGTCTCTCCAAGTTGGGAGGTTGATAATAAAGCAGATGGAAAGTCAAACCGGAGCACCAGGAGAGGGACTATTCGTTGAGTTTTAGAAACCTTTCGTATTCACAGTGTGTCCGTTCTCTAGGATTCCCGTACATGTTATATCTGTAGTAATATTCCCTTCAACCTGGAGAGTTGGGACCCATGGAATGTGTGCCATGCATTATTGCTTTAAAGGGTCTGCATTTGCTCACCCAATCTCACCAATCCTCTCAGTCCCAAGTGTCCAGCCTTATGCCACATCCAGCTGTCATTGTAGATAGGGTCATTTCAGGTTTCATCAGAGACCCTGAAGGAATTGTAAAGAATTTCCCAGTTTTTTTGTTTTATTTTTGAAATTCCTTTTTATAGTGGGTTTGAGCTGATTCTCGCTGCCATATTTATCCCAGTCTAGACACACTTGATTCCCTTACGGAGACATATCAATACATAGGTTTTAAGATTCTTACTTTACTAGTCAGATATATTCCTCTGCGGGAAATATGGGGTTTTGAGTCCCTTTCACTGAGGAAGGTGTAGGTCTTGTCTATTCCATAGTTGGTTTTTGGAACGGTACCTGTGCTTATATCAAACTCTGGTTTTATGCATCACCCCACCTCTCCTTCCCCCTTAAGCAGGCATAAGAGTGTTTTCTAAATGTGAGACACTGTTCTCTTTCCTAACTCAGTTCAAGTGTAGCCATGTTTACAGGATCTTCATAAGTGATATCTTATGATAAGTTTCTTTTTCTCTGTGACTTATTTCACTTAGAATCATCGTACCTGAATCCACCCATTTTGCTGCTACTGGTCTTATGACATTGATTTCATGGCTGAGGGATATTCCATCGTACGTAAGTACCACAATTTTTTGAACCATTTTTATATTTCCTGGGATATTTAAGGTGTACCCAAGTTGAGGTCCTTGTAAGCAGTGCAGCCCTAAATTTTGGGGTGGCTGTGTCTTTTTGATTTTCAGTTTTCCCAAGGTATATTCCCTAGACTGGTAGTGCCCTTGGCTCTGTAGCTCTGTTCTTTACTTGTTTTAGGGAACACAATGCACTCCTCCAGAGAGGCAGTTGGCAATTTACATCCCGCCCATCAGCATAACAAGGCTCCCTGTTCTCCAGGGCCTGTCTTGCCTTTCTGGTTTTTACACATTTTGTGGATGTCCCTTTTGACCGGTGGGAAGTGATACTTCTCTGTAGTGCAGATTTGCATTGCCCGCTTGCTTGCTTGGCCAAAAAGGGCGTATGCGTTTTCTCCTGAATATATTCAGGAGAAAACGCATACGCCCTTTTTGGCCAAGTGCATCATTGTCGAAGTTGTGCCCCTCTTCCTGTGCTTTAAAGGCGATTCCAACGTACCTCTGGAAATCTGTTTCCTGCTATTCTGCCTCGCTTTCAAGTCCCCCTCGTTGCCTTCCCTCAACAGATTTTTGGACGATAGTTGTCCTTTATTACTCGGCCAGTTTGTGAATTGCTGTGCCCCTGAGCTCCATTTTTCAACTCGTTTTTGGTGAGCTGACCGCAAGTCCAAAATTTTGGTTCAGGATCTATACTGATTCCCGGTGGGTGGCTGAGACTTTGGTTAATTCTTCTTCCTGCCGGGAAATTACAGTGATATGTGCCCGTCCAAATGCCTAACAGCTACTCTCTCATTGGTTCTCCCTCTTCCCTTTCATCCTCTGCCAAATTGGCAACCTGTGCGAACCAGGAGGTTAAAGGGGCTGTCTCTCCAAGTTGGGAGGTTGATAATAAAGCAGATGGAAAGTCAAACCGGAGCACCAGGAGAGGGACTATTCGTTGAGTTTTACAAACCTTTCGTATTCACAGTATGTCCGTTCTCTAGGATTCCCGTACATGTTATATCTGTAGTAATATTCCCTTCAACCTGGAGAGTTGGGACCCATGGAATGTGTGCCATGCATTATTGCTTTAAAGGGTCTGCATTTGCTCACCCAATCTCACCAATCCTCTCAGTCCCAAGTGTCCAGCCTTATGCCACATCCAGCTGTCATTGTAGATAGGGTCATTTCAGGTTTCATCAGAGACCCTGAAGGAATTGTAAAGAATTTCCCAGTTTTTTTGTTTTATTTTTGAAATTCCTTTTTATAGTGGGTTTGAGCTGATTCTCGCTGCCATGTTTATGCCAGTCTAGACACACTTGATTCCCTTACGGAGACATATCAATACATAGGTTTTAAGATTCTTACTAGTCAGATATATTCCTCTGCAGGAAATATGGGGTTTTGAGTCCCTTTCACTGAGGAAGGTGTAGGTCTTGTCTATTCCATAGTTGGTTTTTGGAACGGTACCTGTGCTTATATCAAACTCTGGTTTTATGCATCACCCCACCTCTCCTTCCCACTTAAGCAGGCATAAGAGTGTTTTCTAAATGTGAGACACTGTTCTCTTTCCTAACTCAGTTCACGTGTAGCCATGTTTACAGGATCTTCATAAGTGATATCTTATGATAAGTTTCTTTTTCTCTGTGACTTATTTCACTTAGAATCATCGTACCTGAATCCACCCATTTTGCTGCTACTGGTCTTATGACATTGATTTCATGGCTGAGGGATATTCCATCGTACGTAAGTACCACAATTTTTTGAACCATTTTTATATTTCCTGGGATATTTAAGGTGTACCCAAGTTGAGGTCCTTGTAAGCAGTGCAGCCCTAAATTTTGGGGTGGCTGTGTCTTTTTGATTTTCAGTTTTCCCAAGGTATATTCCCTAGACTGGAAGTGCCCTTGGCTCTGTAGCTCTGTTGTTTACTTGTTTTAGGGAACACAATACACTCCTCCAGAGAGGCAGTTGGCAATTTACATCGCGCCCATCAGCATAACAAGGCTCCCTGTTCTCTAGGGCCTGTCTTGCCTTTCTGGTTTTTACACATTTTGTGGATGTCCCTTTTGACCGGTGGGAAGTGATACTTCTTTGTAGTGCAGATTTGCATTGCCCGCTTGCTTGCTTGGCCAAAAAGGGCGTATGCGTTTTCTCCTGAATATATTCAGGAGAAAATGCATACGCCCTTTTTGGCCAAGTGCATCATTGTCGAAGTTGTGCCCCTCTTCCTGTGCTTTAAAGGCGATTCCAACGTAACTCTTGAAATCTGTTTCCTGCTATTCTGCCTCGCTTTCAAGTCCACCTCGTTGCCTTCCCTCAACAGATTTTTGGACGATAGTTGTCCTTTATTACTCGGCCAGTTTGTGAATTGCTGTGCCCCTGAGCTCCATTTTTCAACTCGTTTTTGGTGAGCTGACCGCAAGTCCAAAATTTTGGTTCAGGATCTATACTGATTCCCAGTGGGTGGCTGAGACTTTGGTTAATTCTTCTTCCTGCCGGGAAATTACAGTGATATGTGCCCGTCCAAATGCCTAACAGCTACTCTCTCATTGGTTCTCCCTCTTCCCTTTCATCCTCTGCCAAATTGGCAACCTGTGCGAACCAGGAGGTTAAATGTGCTGTCTCTCCAAGTTGGGAGGTTGATAATAAAGCAGATGGAAAGTCAAACCGGAGCACCAGGAGAGGGACTATTCGTTGAGTTTTAGAAACCTTTCGTATTCACAGTGTGTCCGTTCTCTAGGATTCCCGTACATGTTATATCTGTAGTAATATTCCCTTCAACCTGGAGAGTTGGGACCCATGGAATGTGTGCCATGCATTATTGCTTTAAAGGGTCTGCATTTGCTCACCCAATCTCACCAATCCTCTCAGTCCCAAGTGTCCAGCCTTATGCCACATCCAGCTGTCATTGTAGATAGGGTCATTTCAGGTTTCATCAGAGACCCTGAAGGAATTGTAAAGAATTTCCCAGTTTTTTTGTTTTATTTTTGAAATTCCTTTTTATAGTGGGTTTGAGCTGATTCTCGCTGCCATATTTATCCCAGTCTAGACACACTTGATTCCCTTACGGAGACATATCAATACATAGGTTTTAAGATTCTTACTTTACTAGTCAGATATATTCCTCTGCGGGAAATATGGGGTTTTGAGTCCCTTTCACTGAGGAAGGTGTAGGTCTTGTCTATTCCATAGTTGGTTTTTGGAACGGTACCTGTGCTTATATCAAACTCTGGTTTTATGCATCACCCCACCTCTCCTTCCCCCTTAAGCAGGCATAAGAGTGTTTTCTAAATGTGAGACACTATTCTCTTTCCTAACTCAGTTCAAGTGTAGCCATGTTTACAGGATCTTCATAAGTGATATCTTATGATAAGTTTCTTTTTCCCTGTGACTTATTTCACTTAGAATCATCGTACCTGAATCCACCCATTTTGCTGCTACTGGTCTTATGACATTGGTTTCATGGCTGAGGGATATTCCATCGTACGTATGTACCACAATTTTTTGAACCATTTTTATATTTCCTGGGATATTTAAGGTGTACCCAAGTTGAGGTCCTTGTAAGCAGTGCAGCCCTAAATTTTGGGGTGGCTGTGTCTTTTTGATTTTCAGTTTTCCCAAGGTATATTCCCTAGACTGGAAGTGCCCTTGGCTCTGTAGCTCTGTTGTTTACTTGTTTTAGGGAACACAATGCACTCCTCCAGAGAGGCAGTTGGCAATTTACATCCCGCCCATCAGCATAACAAGGCTCCCTGTTCTCCAGGGCCTGTCTTGCCTTTCTGGTTTTTACACATTTTGTGGATGTCCCTTTTGACCGGTGGGAAGTGATACTTCTCTGTAGTGCAGATTTGCATTGCCCGCTTGCTTGCTTGGCCAAAAAGGGCATATGCGTTTTCTCCTGAATATATTCAGGAGAAAACGCATACGCCCTTTTTGGCCAAGTGCATCATTGTCGAAGTTGTGCCCCTCTTCCTGTGCTTTAAAGGCGATTCCAACGTACCTCTTTAAATCTGTTTCCTGCTATTCTGCCTCGCTTTCAAGTCCGCCTCGTTGCCTTCCCTCAACAGATTTTTGGACGATAGTTGTCCTTTATTACTCGGCCAGTTTGTGAATTGCTGTGCCCCTGAGCTCCATTTTTCAACTCGTTTTTGGTGAGCTGACCGCAAGTCCAAAATTTTGGTTCAGGATCTATACTGATTCCCGGTGGGTGGCTGAGACTTTGGTTAATTCTTCTTCCTGCCGGGAAATTACAGTGATATGTGCCCGTCCAAATGCCTAACAGCTACTCTCTCATTGGTTCTCCCTCTTCCCTTTCATCCTCTGCCAAATTGGCAACCTGTGCGAACCAGGAGGTTAAAGGGGCTGTCTCTCCAAGTTGGGAGGTTGATAATAAAGCAGATGGAAAGTCAAACCGGAGCACCAGGAGAGGGACTATTCGTTGAGTTTTAGAAACCTTTCGTATTCACAGTGTGTCCGTTCTCTAGGATTCCCGTACATGTTATATCTGTAGTAATATTCCCTTCAACCTGGAGAGTTGGGACCCATGGAATGTGTGCCATGCATTATTGCTTTAAAGGGTCTGCATTTGCTCACCCAATCTCACCAATCCTCTCAGTCCCAAGTGTCCAGCCTTATGCCACATCCAGCTGTCATTGTAGATAGGGTCATTTCAGGTTTCATCAGAGACCCTGAAGGAATTGTAAAGAATTTCCCAGTTTTTTTGTTTTATTTTTGAAATTCCTTTTTATAGTGGGTTTGAGCTGATTCTCGCTGCCATATTTATCCCAGTCTAGACACACTTGATTCCCTTACGGAGACATATCAATACATAGGTTTTAAGATTCTTACTAGTCAGATATATTCCTCTGCGGGAAATATGGGGTTTTGAGTCCCTTTCACTGAGGAAGGTGTAGGTCTTGTCTATTCCATAGTTGGTTTTTGGAACGGTACCTGTGCTTATATCAAACTCTGGTTTTATGCATCACCCCACCTCTCCTTCCCCCTTAAGCAGGCATAAGAGTGTTTTCTAAATGTGAGACACTGTTCTCTTTCCTAACTCAGTTCAAGTGTAGCCATGTTTACAGGATCTTCATAAGTGATATCTTATGATAAGTTTCTTTTTCTCTGTGACTTATTTCACTTAGAATCATCGTACCTGAATCCACCCATTTTGCTGCTACTGGTCTTATGACATTGATTTCATGGCTGAGGGATATTCCATCGTACGTAAGTACCACAGTTTTTTGAACCATTTTTATATTTCCTGGGATATTTAAGGTGTACCCAAGTTGAGGTCCTTGTAAGCAGTGCAGCCCTAAATTTTGGGGTGGCTGTGTCTTTTTGATTTTCAGTTTTCCCAAGGTATATTCCCTAGACTGGTAGTGCCCTTGGCTCTGTAGCTCTGTTGTTTACTTGTTTTAGGGAACACAATGCACTCCTCCAGAGAGGCAGTTGGCAATTTACATCCCGCCCATCAGCATAACAAGGCTCCCTGTTCTCCAGGGCCTGTCTTGCCTTTCTGGTTTTTACACATTTTGTGGATGTCCCTTTTGACCGGTGGGAAGTGATACTTCTCTGTAGTGCAGATTTGCATTGCCCGCTTGCTTGCTTGGCCAAAAAGGGCGTATGCGTTTTCTCCTGAATATATTCAGGAGAAAACGCATACGCCCTTTTTGGCCAAGTGCATCATTGTCGAAGTTGTGCCCCTCTTCCTGTGCTTTAAAGGCGATTCCAACGTACCTCTGGAAATCTGTTTCCTGCTATTCTGCCTCGCTTTCAAGTCCGCCTCGTTGCCTTCCCTCAACAGATTTTTGGACGATAGTTGTCCTTTATTACTCGGCCAGTTTGTGAATTGCTGTGCCCCTGAGCTCCATTTTTCAACTCGCTTTTGGTGAGCTGACCGCAAGTCCAAAATTTTGGTTCAGGATCTATACTGATTCCCGGTGGGTGGCTGAGACTTTGGTTAATTCTTCTTCCTGCCGGGAAATTACAGTGATATGTGCCCGTCCAAATGCCTAACAGCTACTCTCTCATTGGTTCTCCCTCTTCCCTTTCATCCTCTGCCAAATTGGCAACCTGTGCGAACCAGGAGGTTAAAGGGGCTGTCTCTCCAAGTTGGGAGGTTGATAATAAAGCAGATGGAAAGTCAAACCAGAGCACCAGGAGAGGGACTATTCGTTGAGTTTTAGAAACCTTTCGTATTCACAGTGTGTCCGTTCTCTAGGATTCCCGTACATGTTATATCTGTAGTAATATTCCCTTCAACCTGGAGAGTTGGGACCCATGGAATGTGTGCCATGCATTATTGCTTTAAAGGGTCTGCATTTGCTCACCCAATCTCACCAATCCTCTCAGTCCCAAGTGTCCAGCCTTATGCCACATCCAGCTGTCATTGTAGATAGGGTCATTTCAGGTTTCATCAGAGACCCTGAAGGAATTGTAAAGAATTTCCCAGTTTTTTTGTTTTATTTTTGAAATTCCTTTTTATAGTGGGTTTGAGCTGATTCTCGCTGCCATATTTATCCCAGTCTAGACACACTTGATTCCCTTACGGAGACATATCAATACATAGGTTTTAAGATTCTTACTTTACTAGTCAGATATATTCCTCTGCGGGAAATATGGGGTTTTGAGTCCCTTTCACTGAGGAAGGTGTAGGTCTTGTCTATTCCATAGTTGGTTTTTGGAACGGTACCTGTGCTTATATCAAACTCTGGTTTTATGCATCACCCCACCTCTCCTTCCCCCTTAAGCAGGCATAAGAGTGTTTTCTAAATGTGAGACACTGTTCTCTTTCCTAACTCAGTTCAAGTGTAGCCATGTTTACAGGATCTTCATAAGTGATATCTTATGATAAGTTTCTTTTTCCCTGTGACTTATTTCACTTAGAATCATCGTACCTGAATCCACCCATTTTGCTGCTACTGGTCTTATGACATTGGTTTCATGGCTGAGGGATATTCCATCGTACGTAAGTACCACAATTTTTTGAACCATTTTTATATTTCCTGGGATATTTAAGGTGTACCCAAGTTGAGGTCCTTGTAAGCAGTGCAGCCCTAAATTTTAGGGTGGCTGTGTCTTTTTGATTTTCAGTTTTCCCAAGGTATATTCCCTAGACTGGAAGTGCCCTTGGCTCTGTAGCTCTGTTGTTTACTTGTTTTAGGGAACACAATGCACTCCTCCAGAGAGGCAGTTGGCAATTTACATCCCGCCCATCAGCATAACAAGGCTCCCTGTTCTCCAGGGCCTGTCTTGCCTTTCTGGTTTTTACACATTTTGTGGATGTCCCTTTTGACCGGTGGGAAGTGATACTTCTCTGTAGTGCAGATTTGCATTGCCCGCTTGCTTGCTTGGCCAAAAAGGGCATATGCGTTTTCTCCTGAATATATTCAGGAGAAAACGCATACGCCCTTTTTGGCCAAGTGCATCATTGTCGAAGTTGTGCCCCTCTTCCTGTGCTTTAAAGGCGATTCCAACGTACCTCTTGAAATCTGTTTCCTGCTATTCTGCCTCGCTTTCAAGTCCGCCTCGTTGCCTTCCCTCAACAGATTTTTGGACGATAGTTGTCCTTTATTACTCGGCCAGTTTGTGAATTGCTGTGCCCCTGAGCTCCATTTTTCAACTCGTTTTTGGTGAGCTGACCGCAAGTCCAAAATTTTGGTTCAGGATCTATACTGATTCCCGGTGGGTGGCTGAGACTTTGGTTAATTCTTCTTCCTGCCGGGAAATTACAGTGATATGTGCCCGTCCAAATGCCTAACAGCTACTCTCTCATTGGTTCTCCCTCTTCCCTTTCATCCTCTGCCAAATTGGCAACCTGTGCGAACCAGGAGGTTAAAGGGGCTGTCTCTCCAAGTTGGGAGGTTGATAATAAAGCAGATGGAAAGTCAAACCGGAGCACCAGGAGAGGGACTATTCGTTGAGTTTTAGAAACCTTTCGTATTCACAGTGTGTCCGTTCTCTAGGATTCCCGTACATGTTATATCTGTAGTAATATTCCCTTCAACCTGGAGAGTTGGGACCCATGGAATGTGTGCCATGCATTATTGCTTTAAAGGGTCTGCATTTGCTCACCCAATCTCACCAATCCTCTCAGTCCCAAGTGTCCAGCCTTATGCCACATCCAGCTGTCATTGTAGATAGGGTCATTTCAGGTTTCATCAGAGACCCTGAAGGAATTGTAAAGAATTTCCCAGTTTTTTTGTTTTATTTTTGAAATTCCTTTTTATAGTGGGTTTGAGCTGATTCTCGCTGCCATATTTATCCCAGTCTAGACACACTTGATTCCCTTACGGAGACATATCAATACATAGGTTTTAAGATTCTTACTAGTCAGATATATTCCTCTGCGGGAAATATGGGGTTTTGAGTCCCTTTCACTGAGGAAGGTGTAGGTCTTGTCTATTCCATAGTTGGTTTTTGGAACGGTACCTGTGCTTATATCAAACTCTGGTTTTATGCATCACCCCACCTCTCCTTCCCCCTTAAGCAGGCATAAGAGTGTTTTCTAAATGTGAGACACTGTTCTCTTTCCTAACTCAGTTCAAGTGTAGCCATGTTTACAGGATCTTCATAAGTGATATCTTATGATAAGTTTCTTTTTCTCTGTGACTTATTTCACTTAGAATCATCGTACCTGAATCCACCCATTTTGCTGCTACTGGTCTTATGACATTGATTTCATGGCTGAGGGATATTCCATCGTACGTAAGTACCACAATTTTTTGAACCATTTTTATATTTCCTGGGATATTTAAGGTGTACCCAAGTTGAGGTCCTTGTAAGCAGTGCAGCCCTAAATTTTGGGGTGGCTGTGTCTTTTTGATTTTCAGTTTTCCCAAGGTATATTCCCTAGACTGGAAGTGCCCTTGGCTCTGTAGCTCTGTTGTTTACTTGTTTTAGGGAACACAATGCACTCCTCCAGAGAGGCAGTTGGCAATTTACATCCCGCCCATCAGCATAACAAGGCTCCCTGTTCTCCAGGGCCTGTCTTGCCTTTCTGGTTTTTACACATTTTGTGGATGTCCCTTTTGACCGGTGGGAAGTGATACTTCTCTGTAGTGCAGATTTGCATTGCCCGCTTGCTTGCTTGGCCAAAAAGGGCGTATGCGTTTTCTCCTGAATATATTCAGGAGAAAACTCATACGCCCTTTTTGGCCAAGTGCGTCATTGTCGAAGTTGTGCCCCTCTTCCTTTGCTTTAAAGGCGATTCCAACGTACCTCTTGAAATCTGTTTCCTGCTATTCTGCCTCGCTTTCAAGTCCGCCTCGTTGCCTTCCCTCAACAGATTTTTGGACGATAGTTGTCCTTTATTACTCGGCCAGTTTGTGAATTGCTGTGCCCCTGAGCTCCATTTTTCAACTCGTTTTTGGTGAGCTGACCGCAAGTCCAAAATTTTGGTTCAGGATCTATACTGATTCCCGGTGGGTGGCTGAGACTTTGGTTAATTCTTCTTCCTGCCGGGAAATTACAGTGATATGTGCCCGTCCAAATGCCTAACAGCTACTCTCTCATTGGTTCTCCCTCTTCCCTTTCATCCTCTGCCAAATTGGCAACCTGTGCGAACCAGGAGGTTAAAGGGGCTGTCTCTCCAAGTTGGGAGGTTGATAATAAAGCAGATGGAAAGTCAAACCGGAGCACCAGGAGAGGGACTATTCGTTGAGTTTTAGAAACCTTTCGTATTCACAGTGTGTCCGTTCTCTAGGATTCCCGTACATGTTATATCTGTAGTAATATTCCCTTCAACCTGGAGAGTTGGGACCCATGGAATGTGTGCCATGCATTATTGCTTTAAAGGGTCTGCATTTGCTCACCCAATCTCACCAATCCTCTCAGTCCCAAGTGTCCAGCCTTATGCCACATCCAGCTGTCATTGTAGATAGGGTCATTTCAGGTTTCATCAGAGACCCTGAAGGAATTGTAAAGAATTTCCCAGTTTTTTTGTTTTATTTTTGAAATTCCTTTTTATAGTGGGTTTGAGCTGATTCTCGCTGCCATATTTATCCCAGTCTAGACACACTTGATTCCCTTACGGAGACATATCAATACATAGGTTTTAAGATTCTTACTTTACTAGTCAGATATATTCCTCTGCGGGAAATATGGGGTTTTGAGTCCCTTTCACTGAGGAAGGTGTAGGTCTTGTCTATTCCATAGTTGGTTTTTGGAACGGTACCTGTGCTTATATCAAACTCTGGTTTTATGCATCACCCCACCTCTCCTTCCCCCTTAAGCAGGCATAAGAGTGTTTTCTAAATGTGAGACACTGTTCTCTTTCCTAACTCAGTTCAAGTGTAGCCATGTTTACAGGATCTTCATAAGTGATATCTTATGATAAGTTTCTTTTTCTCTGTGACTTATTTCACTTAGAATCATCGTACCTGAATCCACCCATTTTGCTGCTACTGGTCTTATGACATTGATTTCATGGCTGAGGGATATTCCATCGTACGTAAGTACCAAAATTTTTTGCACCATTTTTATATTTCCTGGGATATTTAAGGTGTACCCAAGTTGAGGTCCTTGTAAGCAGTGCAGCCCTAAATTTTGGGGTGGCTGTGTCTTTTTGATTTTCAGTTTTCCCAAGGTATATTCCCTAGACTGGAAGTGCCCTTGGCTCTGTAGCTCTGTTGTTTACTTGTTTTAGGGAACACAATGCACTCCTCCAGAGAGGCAGTTGGCAATTTACATCCCGCCCATCAGCATAACAAGGCTCCCTGTTCTCCAGGGCCTGTCTTGCCTTTCTGGTTTTTACACATTTTGTGGATGTCCCTTTTGACCGGTGGGAAGTGATACTTCTTTGTAGTGCAGATTTGCATTGCCCGCTTGCTTGCTTGGCCAAAAAGGGCGTATGCGTTTTCTCCTGAATATATTCAGGAGAAAACGCATACGCCCTTTTTGGCCAAGTGCTTCATTGTCGAAGTTGTGCCCCTCTTCCTGTGCTTTAAAGGCGATTCCAACGTACCTCTTGAAATCTGTTTCCTGCTATTCTGCCTCGCTTTCAAGTCCGCCTCGTTGCCTTCCCTCAACAGATTTTTGGACGATAGTTGTCCTTTATTACTCGGCCAGTTTGTGAATTGCTGTGCCCCTGAGCTCCATTTTTCAACTCGTTTTTGGTGAGCTGACCGCAAGTCCAAAATTTTGGTTCAGGATCTATACTGATTCCCAGTGGGTGGCTGAGACTTTGGTTAATTCTTCTTCCTGCCGGGAAATTACAGTGATATGTGCCCGTCCAAATGCCTAACAGCTACTCTCTCATTGGTTCTCCCTCTTCCCTTTCATCCTCTGCCAAATTGGCAACCTGTGCGAACCAGGAGGTTAAAGGGGCTGTCTCTCCAAGTTGGGAGGTTGATAATAAAGCAGATGGAAAGTCAAACCGGAGCACCAGGAGAGGGACTATTCATTGAGTTTTAGAAACCTTTCGTATTCACAGTGTGTCCGTTCTCTAGGATTCCCGTACATTTTATATCTGTAGTAATATTCCCTTCAACCTGGAGAGTAGGGACCCATGGAAAATGTGCCATGCATTATTGCTTTAAAGGGTCTGCATTTGCTCACCCAATCTCACCAATCCTCTCAGTCCCAAGTGTCCAGCCTTATGCCACATCCAGCTGTCATTGTAGATAGGGTCATTTCAGGTTTCATCAGAGACCCTGAAGGAATTGTAAAGAATTTCCCAGTTTTTTTGTTTTATTTTTGAAATTCCTTTTTATAGTGGGTTTGAGCTGATTCTCGCTGCCATATTTATCCCAGTCTAGACACACTTGATTCCCTTACGGAGACATATCAATACATAGGTTTTAAGATTCTTACTTTACTAGTCAGATATATTCCTCTGCGGGAAATATGGGGTTTTGAGTCCCTTTCACTGAGGAAGGTGTAGGTCTTGTCTATTCCATAGTTGGTTTTTGGAACGGTACCTGTGCTTATATCAAACTCTGGTTTTATGCATCACCCCACCTCTCCTTCCCCCTTAAGCAGGCATAAGAGTGTTTTCTAAATGTGAGACACTGTTCTCTTTCCTAACTCAGTTCAAGTGTAGCCATGTTTACAGGATCTTCATAAGTGATATCTTATGATAAGTTTCTTTTTCTGTGTGACTTATTTCACTTAGAATCATCGTACCTGAATCCACCCATTTTGCTGCTACTGGTCTTATGACATTGATTTCATGGCTGAGGGATATTCCATCGTACGTAAGTACCACAATTTTTTGAACCATTTTTATATTTCCTGGGATATTTAAGGTGTACCCAAGTTGAGGTCCTTGTAAGCAGTGCAGGCCTAAATTTTGGGGTGGCTGTGTCTTTTTGATTTTCAGTTTTCCCAAGGTATATTCCCTAGACTGGAAGTGCCCTTGGCTCTGTAGCTCTGTTGTTTACTTGTTTTAGGGAACACAATGCACTCCTCCAGAGAGGCAGTTGGCAATTTACATCCCGCCCATCAGCATAACAAGGCTCCCTGTTCTCCAGGGCCTGTCTTGCCTTTCTGGTTTTTACACATTTTGTGGATGTCCCTTTTGACCGGTGGGAAGTGATACTTCTTTGTAGTGCAGATTTGCATTGCCCGCTTGCTTGCTTGGCCAAAAAGGGCGTATGCGTTTTCTCCTGAATATATTCAGGAGAAAACGCATATGCCCTTTTTGGCCAAGTGCATCATTGTCGAAGTTGTGCCCCTCTTCCTGTGCTTTAAAGGCGATTCCAACGTAACTCTTGAAATCTGTTTCCTGCTATTCTGCCTCGCTTTCAAGTCCACCTCGTTGCCTTCCCTCAACAGATTTTTGGACGATAGTTGTCCTTTATTACTCGGCCAGTTTGTGAATTGCTGTGCCCCTGAGCTCCATTTTTCAACTCGTTTTTGGTGAGCTGACCGCAAGTCCAAAATTTTGGTTCAGGATCTATACTGATTCCCAGTGGGTGGCTGAGACTTTGGTTAATTCTTCTTCCTGCCGGGAAATTACAGTGATATGTGCCCGTCCAAATGCCTAACAGCTACTCTCTCATTGGTTCTCCCTCTTCCCTTTCATCCTCTGCCAAATTGGCAACCTGTGCGAACCAGGAGGTTAAATGTGCTGTCTCTCCAAGTTGGGAGGTTGATAATAAAGCAGATGGAAAGTCAAACCGGAGCACCAGGAGAGGGACTATTCGTTGAGTTTTAGAAACCTTTCGTATTCACAGTGTGTCCGTTCTCTAGGATTCCCGTACATGTTATATCTGTAGTAATATTCCCTTCAACCTGGAGAGTTGGGACCCATGGAATGTGTGCCATGCATTATTGCTTTAAAGGGTCTGCATTTGCTCACCCAATCTCACCAATCCTCTCAGTCCCAAGTGTCCAGCCTTATGCCACATCCAGCTGTCATTGTAGATAGGGTCATTTCAGGTTTCATCAGAGACCCTGAAGGAATTGTAAAGAATTTCCCAGTTTTTTTGTTTTATTTTTGAAATTCCTTTTTATAGTGGGTTTGAGCTGATTCTCGCTGCCATATTTATCCCAGTCTAGACACACTTGATTCCCTTACGGAGACATATCAATACATAGGTTTTAAGATTCTTACTAGTCAGATATATTCCTCTGCGGGAAATATGGGGTTTTGAGTCCCTTTCACTGAGGAAGGTGTAGGTCTTGTCTATTCCATAGTTGGTTTTTGGAACGGTACCTGTGCTTATATCAAACTCTGGTTTTATGCATCACCCCACCTCTCCTTCCCCCTTAAGCAGGCATAAGAGTGTTTTCTAAATGTGAGACACTGTTCTCTTTCCTAACTCAGGTCAAGTGTAGCCATGTTTACAGGATCTTCATAAGTGATAACTTATGATAAGTTTCTTTTTCTCTGTGACTTATTTCACTTAGAATCATCGTACCTGAATCCACCCATTTTGCTGCTACTGGTCTTATGACATTGATTTCATGGCTGAGGGATATTCCATCGTACGTAAGTACCACAATTTTTTGCACCATTTTTATATTTCCTGGGATATTTAAGGTGTACCCAAGTTGAGGTCCTTGTAAGCAGTGCAGCCCAAAATTTTGGGCTGGCTGTGTCTTATTGATTTTCAGTTTTTCCCAGGTATATTCCCTAGACTGGAAGTGCCCTTGGCTCTGTAGCTCTGTTGTTTACTTGTTTTAGGGAACACAATGCACTCCTCCAGAGAGGCAGTTGGCAATTTACATCCCGTCCATCAGCATAACAAGGCTCCCTGTTCTCCAGGACCAGTCTTGCCTTTCTGGTTTTTACACATTTTGTGGATGTCCCTTTTGACCGGTGGGAAGTGATACTTCTTTGTAGTGCAGAATTGCATTGCCCGCTTGCTTGCTTGGCCAAAAAGGGCGTATGCGTTTTCTCCTGAATATATTCAGGAGAAAACGCATACACCCTTTTTGGCCAAGTGCATCATTGTCGAAGTTGTGCCCCTCTTCCTGTGCTTTAAAGGCGATTCCAACGTACCTCTTGAAATCTGTTTCCTGCTATTCTGCCTCGCTTTCAAGTCCGCCTCGTTGCCTACCCTCAACAGATTTTTGGACGATAGTTGTCCTTTATTACTCGGCCAGTTTGTGAATTGCTGTGCCCCTGAGCTCCATTTTTCAACTCGTTTTTGGTGAGCTGACCGCAAGTCCAAAATTTTGGTTCAGGATCTATACTGATTCCCGGTGGGTGGCTGAGACTTTGGTTAATTCTTCTTCCTGCCGGGAAATTACAGTGATATGTGCCCGTCCAAATGCCTAACAGCTACTCTCTCATTGGTTCTCCCTCTTCCCTTTCATCCTCTGCCAAATTGGCAACCTGTGCGAACCAGGAGGTTAAAGGGGCTGTCTCTCCAAGTTGGGAGGTTGATAATAAAGCAGATGGAAAGTCAAACCGGAGCACCAGGAGAGGGACTATTCATTGAGTTTTAGAAACCTTTCGTATTCACAGTGTGTCCGTTCTCTAGGATTCCTGTACATGTTATATCTGTAGTAATATTCCCTTCAACCTGGAGAGTTGGGACCCATGGAATGTGTGCCATGCATTATTGCTTTAAAGGGTCTGCATTTGCTCACCCAATCTCACCAATCCTCTCAGTCCCAAGTGTCCAGCCTTATGCCACATCCAGCTGTCATTGTAGATAGGGTCATTTCAGGTTTCATCAGAGACCCTGAAGGAATTGTAAAGATTTTCCCAGTTTTTTTTGTTTTGTTTTTGAAATTCCTTTTTATAGTGGGTTTGAGCTGATTCTCGCTGCCATGTTTGTGCCAGTCTAGACACACTTGATTCCCTTACGGAGACATATCAATACATAGGTTTTAAGATTCTTACTAGTCAGATATATTCTTCTCCTGGAAATATGGGGTTTTGAGTCCCTTTCACTGAGGAAGGTGTACGTCTTGTCTATTCCATACTTGGTTTTTGGAACGGTACCTGTGCTTATATCAAACTCTGGTTTTATGCATCACCCCACCTCTCCTTCCCCCTTAAGCAGGCATAAGAGTGTTTTCTAAATGTGAGACACTGTTCTCTTTCCTAACTCAGTTCAAGTGTAGCCATGTTTACAGGATCTTCATAAGTGATAACTTATGATAAGTTTCTTTTTCTGTGTGACTTATTTCACTTAAAATCATCGTACCTGAATCCACCCATTTTGCTGCTACTGGTCTTATGACATTGATTTCATGGCTGAGGGATATTCCATCGTACGTAAGTACCACAATTTTTTGAACCAATTTTATATTTCCTGGGATATTTAAGGTGTACCCAAGTTGAGGTCCTTGTAAGCAGTGCAACCCTAAATTTTGGGGTGGCTCTGTCTTATTGATTTTCAGTTTTTCCAAGGTATATTCCCTAGACTGGAAGTGCCCTTGGCTCTGTAGCTCTGTTGTTTACTTGTTTTAGGGAACACAATGCACTCCTCCAGAGAGGCAGTTGGCAATTTACATCCCGCCCATCAGCATAACAAGGCTCCCTGTTCTCCAGGGCCTGTCTTGCCTTTCTGGTTTTTACACATTTTGTGGATGTCCCTTTTGACCGGTGGGAAGTGATACTTCTTTGTAGTGCAGATTTGCATTGCCCACTTGCTTGCTTGGCCAAAAAGGGCGTATGCGTTTTCTCCTGAATATATTCAGGAGAAAACGCATACGCCCTTTTTGGCCAAGTGCATCATTGTCGAAGTTGTGCCCCTCTTCCTGTGCTTTAAAGGCGATTCCAACGTACTTCTTGAAATCTGTTTCCTGCTATTCTGCCTCGCTTTCAAGTCCGCCTCGTTGCCTTCCCTCAACAGATTTTTGGACGATAGTTGTCCTTTATTACTCGGCCAGTTTGTGAATGGCTGTGCCCCTGAGCTCCATTTTTCAACTCGTTTTTGGTGAGCTGACCGCAAGTCCAAAATTTTGGTTCAGGATCTATACTGATTCCCGGTGGGTGGCTGAGACTTTGGTTAATTCTTCTTCCTGCCGGGAAATTACAGTGATATGTGCCCGTCCAAATGCCTAACAGCTACTCTCTCATTGGTTCTCCCTCTTCCCTTTCATCCTCTGCCAAATTGGCAACCTGTGCGAACCAGGAGGTTAAAGGGGCTGTCTCTCCAAGTTGGGAGGTTGATAATAAAGCAGATGGAAAGTCAAACCGGAGCACCAGGAGAGGGACTATTCGTTGAGTTTTAGAAACCTTTCGTATTCACAGTGTGTCCGTTCTCTAGGATTCCCGTACATGTTATATCTGTAGTAATATTCCCTTCAACCTGGAGAGTTGGGACCCATGGAATGTGTGCCATGCATTATTGCTTTAAAGGGTCTGCATTTGCTCACCCAATCTCACCAATCCTCTCAGTCCCAAGTGTCCAGCCTTATGCCACATCCAGCTGTCATTGTAGATAGGGTCATTTCAGGTTTCATCAGAGACCCTGAAGGAATTGTAAAGAATTTCCCAGTTTTTTTGTTTTATTTTTGAAATTCCTTTTTATAGTGGGTTTGAGCTGATTCTCGCTGCCATATTTATCCCAGTCTAGACACACTTGATTCCCTTACGGAGACATATCAATACATAGGTTTTAAGATTCTTACTAGTCAGATATATTCCTCTGCGGGAAATATGGGGTTTTGAGTCCCTTTCACTGAGGAAGGTGTAGGTCTTGTCTATTCCATAGTTGGTTTTTGGAACGGTACCTGTGCTTATATCAAACTCTGGTTTTATGCATCACCCCACCTCTCCTTCCCCCTTAAGCAGGCATAAGAGTGTTTTCTAAATGTGAGACACTGTTCTCTTTCCTAACTCAGGTCAAGTGTAGCCATGTTTACAGGATCTTCATAAGTGATAACTTATGATAAGTTTCTTTTTCTCTGTGACTTATTTCACTTAGAATCATCGTACCTGAATCCACCCATTTTGCTGCTACTGGTCTTATGACATTGATTTCATGGCTGAGGGATATTCCATCGTACGTAAGTACCACAATTTTTTGAACCATTTTTATATTTCCTGGGATATTTAAGGTGTACCCAAGTTGAGGTCCTTGTAAGCAGTGCAGCCCAAAATTTTGGGGTGGCTGTGTCTTATTGATTTTCAGTTTTTCCCAGGTATATTCCCTAGACTGGAAGTGCCCTTGGCTCTGTAGCTCTGTTGTTTACTTGTTTTAGGGAACACAATGCACTCCTCCAGAGAGGCAGTTGGCAATTTACATCCCGTCCATCAGCATAACAAGGCTCCCTGTTCTCCAGGACCAGTCTTGCCTTTCTGGTTTTTACACATTTTGTGGATGTCCCTTTTGACCGGTGGGAAGTGATACTTCTTTGTAGTGCAGATTTGCATTGCCCGCTTGCTTGCTTGGCCAAAAAGGGCGTATGCGTTTTCTCCTGAATATATTCAGGAGAAAACGCATACGCCCTTTTTGGCCAAGTGCATCATTGTCGAAGTTGTGCCCCTCTTCCTGTGCTTTAAAGGCGATTCCAACGTACCTCTTGAAATCTGTTTCCTGCTATTCTGCCTCGCTTTCAAGTCCGCCTCGTTGCCTTCCCTCAACAGATTTTTGGACGATAGTTGTCCTTTATTACTTGGCCAGTTTGTGAATTGCTGTGCCCCTGAGCTCCATTTTTCAACTCGTTTTTGGTGAGCTGACCGCAAGTTCAAAATTTTGGTTGAGGATCTATACTGATTCTCGGTGGGTGGCTGAGACTTTGGTTAATTCTTCTTCCTGCTGGGAAATTACAGTGATATGTGCCCGTCCAAATGCCTAACAGCTACTCTCTCATTGGTTCTCCCTCTTCCCTTTCATCCTCTGCCATATTGGCAACCTGTGCGAACCAGGAGGTTAAAGGGGCTGTCTCTCCAAGTTGGGAGGTTGATAATAAAGCAGATGGAAAGTCACACCGGAGCACCAGGAGAGGGACTATTCGTTGAGTTTTAGAAACCTTTCGTATTCACAGTGTGTCCGTTCTCTAGGATTCCCGTACATGTTATATCTGTAGTAATATTCCCTTCAACCTGGAGAGTTGGGACCCATGGAATGTGTGCCTTGCATTATTGCTTTAAAGGGTCTGCATTTGCTCACCCAATCTCACCAATCCTCTCAGTCCCAAGTGTCCAGCCTTATGCCACATACAGCTGTCATTGTAGATAGGGTCATTTCAGGTTTCAAAAGAGACCCTGAAGGAATTGCAAAGAATTTCCCAGTTTCTTTGTTTTATTTTTGCAATTCCTTTTTATAGTGGGTTTGAGGTGATTCTCGCTGCCATATTTATCCCAGTCTAGACACACTTGATTCCCTTACGGAGACATATCAATACATAGGTTTTAAGATTCTTACTAGTCAGATATATTCCTCTGCGGGAAATATGGGGTTTTGAGTCCCTTTCACTGAGGAAGGTGTAGGTCTTGTCTATTCCATAGTTGGTTTTTGGAACGGTACCTGTGCTTATATCAAACTCTGGTTTTATGCATCACCCCACCTCTCCTTCCCCCTTAAGCAGGCATAAGAGTGTTTTCTAAATGTGAGACACTGTTCTCTTTCCTAACTCAGTTCAAGTGTAGCCATGTTTACAGGATCTTCATAAGTGATATCTTATGATAAGTTTCTTTTTCCCTGTGACTTATTTCACTTAGAATCATCGTACCTGAATCCACCCATTTTGCTGCTACTGGTCTTATGACATTGATTTCATGGCTGAGGGATATTCCATCGTACGTAAGTACCAAAATTTTTTGCACCATTTTTATATTTCCTGGGATATTTAAGGTGTACCCAAGTTGAGGTCCTTGTAAGCAGTGCAGCCCTAAATTTTGGGGTGGCTGTGTCTTTTTGATTTTCAGTTTTCCCAAGGTATATTCCCTAGACTGGAAGTGCCCTTGGCTCTGTAGCTCTGTTGTTTACTTGTTTTAGGGAACACAGTGCACTCCTCCAGAGAGGCAGTTGGCAATTTACATCCCGCCCATCAGCATAACAAGGCTCCCTGTTCTCTAGGGCCTGTCTTGCCTTTCTGGTTTTTACACATTTTGTGGATGTCCCTTTTGACCGGTGGGAAGTGATACTTCTTTGTAGTGCAGAATTGCATTGCCCGCTTGCTTGCTTGGCCAAAAAGGGCGTATGCGTTTTCTCCTGAATATATTCAGGAGAAAACGCATACACCCTTTTTGGCCAAGTGCATCATTGTCGAAGTTGTGCCCCTCTTCCTGTGCTTTAAAGGCGATTCCAACGTACCTCTTGAAATCTGTTTCCTGCTATTCTGCCTCGCTTTCAAGTCCGCCTCGTTGCCTACCCTCAACAGATTTTTGGACGATAGTTGTCCTTTATTACTCGGCCAGTTTGTGAATTGCTGTGCCCCTGAGCTCCATTTTTCAACTCGTTTTTGGTGAGCTGACCGCAAGTCCAAAATTTTGGTTCAGGATCTATACTGATTCCCGGTGGGTGGCTGAGACTTTGGTTAATTCTTCTTCCTGCCGGGAAATTACAGTGATATGTGCCCGTCCAAATGCCTAACAGCTACTCTCTCATTGGTTCTCCCTCTTCCCTTTCATCCTCTGCCAAATTGGCAACCTGTGCGAACCAGGAGGTTAAAGGGGCTGTCTCTCCAAGTTGGGAGGTTGATAATAAAGCAGATGGAAAGTCAAACCGGAGCACCAGGAGAGGGACTATTCATTGAGTTTTAGAAACCTTTCGTATTCACAGTGTGTCCGTTCTCTAGGATTCCTGTACATGTTATATCTGTAGTAATATTCCCTTCAACCTGGAGAGTTGGGACCCATGGAATGTGTGCCATGCATTATTGCTTTAAAGGGTCTGCATTTGCTCACCCAATCTCACCAATCCTCTCAGTCCCAAGTGTCCAGCCTTATGCCACATCCAGCTGTCATTGTAGATAGGGTCATTTCAGGTTTCATCAGAGACCCTGAAGGAATTGTAAAGATTTTCCCAGTTTTTTTTGTTTTGTTTTTGAAATTCCTTTTTATAGTGGGTTTGAGCTGATTCTCGCTGCCATGTTTGTGCCAGTCTAGACACACTTGATTCCCTTACGGAGACATATCAATACATAGGTTTTAAGATTCTTACTAGTCAGATATATTCTTCTCCTGGAAATATGGGGTTTTGAGTCCCTTTCACTGAGGAAGGTGTAGGTCTTGTCTATTCCATACTTGGTTTTTGGAACGGTACCTGTGCTTATATCAAACTCTGGTTTTATGCATCACCCCACCTCTCCTTCCCCCTTAAGCAGGCATAAGAGTGTTTTCTAAATGTGAGACACTGTTCTCTTTCCTAACTCAGTTCAAGTGTAGCCATGTTTACAGGATCTTCATAAGTGATAACTTATGATAAGTTTCTTTTTCTGTGTGACTTATTTCACTTAAAATCATCGTACCTGAATCCACCCATTTTGCTGCTACTGGTCTTATGACATTGATTTCATGGCTGAGGGATATTCCATCGTACGTAAGTACCACAATTTTTTGAACCAATTTTATATTTCCTGGGATATTTAAGGTGTACCCAAGTTGAGGTCCTTGTAAGCAGTGCAACCCTAAATTTTGGGGTGGCTCTGTCTTATTGATTTTCAGTTTTTCCAAGGTATATTCCCTAGACTGGAAGTGCCCTTGGCTCTGTAGCTCTGTTGTTTACTTGTTTTAGGGAACACAATGCACTCCTCCAGAGAGGCAGTTGGCAATTTACATCCCGCCCATCAGCATAACAAGGCTCCCTGTTCTCCAGGGCCTGTCTTGCCTTTCTGGTTTTTACACATTTTGTGGATGTCCCTTTTGACCGGTGGGAAGTGATACTTCTTTGTAGTGCAGATTTGCATTGCCCACTTGCTTGCTTGGCCAAAAAGGGCGTATGCGTTTTCTCCTGAATATATTCAGGAGAAAACGCATACGCCCTTTTTGGCCAAGTGCATCATTGTCGAAGTTGTGCCCCTCTTCCTGTGCTTTAAAGGCGATTCCAACGTACTTCTTGAAATCTGTTTCCTGCTATTCTGCCTCGCTTTCAAGTTCGCCTCGTTGCCTTCCCTCAACAGATTTTTGGACGATAGTTGTCCTTTATTACTCGGCCAGTTTGTGAATGGCTGTGCCCCTGAGCTCCATTTTTCAACTCGTTTTTGGTGAGCTGACCGCAAGTCCAAAATTTTGGTTCAGGATCTATACTGATTCCCGGTGGGTGGCTGAGACTTTGGTTAATTCTTCTTCCTGCCGGGAAATTACAGTGATATGTGCCCGTCCAAATGCCTAACAGCTACTCTCTCATTGGTTCTCCCTCTTCCCTTTCATCCTCTGCCAAATTGGCAACCTGTGCGAACCAGGAGGTTAAAGGGGCTGTCTCTCCAAGTTGGGAGGTTGATAATAAAGCAGATGGAAAGTCAAACCGGAGCACCAGGAGAGGGACTATTCGTTGAGTTTTAGAAACCTTTCGTATTCACAGTGTGTCCGTTCTCTAGGATTCCCGTACATGTTATATCTGTAGTAATATTCCCTTCAACCTGGAGAGTTGGGACCCATGGAATGTGTGCCATGCATTATTGCTTTAAAGGGTCTGCATTTGCTCACCCAATCTCACCAATCCTCTCAGTCCCAAGTGTCCAGCCTTATGCCACATCCAGCTGTCATTGTAGATAGGGTCATTTCAGGTTTCATCAGAGACCCTGAAGGAATTGTAAAGAATTTCCCAGTTTTTTTGTTTTATTTTTGAAATTCCTTTTTATAGTGGGTTTGAGCTGATTCTCGCTGCCATATTTATCCCAGTCTAGACACACTTGATTCCCTTACGGAGACATATCAATACATAGGTTTTAAGATTCTTACTAGTCAGATATATTCCTCTGCGGGAAATATGGGGTTTTGAGTCCCTTTCACTGAGGAAGGTGTAGGTCTTGTCTATTCCATAGTTGGTTTTTGGAACGGTACCTGTGCTTATATCAAACTCTGGTTTTATGCATCACCCCACCTCTCCTTCCCCCTTAAGCAGGCATAAGAGTGTTTTCTAAATGTGAGACACTGTTCTCTTTCCTAACTCAGTTCAAGTGTAGCCATGTTTACAGGATCCTCATAAGTGATAACTTATGATAAGTTTCTTTTTCTCTGTGACTTATTTCACTTAGAATCATCGTACCTGAATCCACCCATTTTGCTGCTACTGGTCTTATGACATTGATTTCATGGCTGAGGGATATTCCATCGTACGTAAGTACCACAATTTTTTGAACCATTTTTATATTTCCTGGGATATTTAAGGTGTACCCAAGTTGAGGTCCTTGTAAGCAGTGCAGCCCAAAATTTTGGGGTGGCTGTGTCTTATTGATTTTCAGTTTTTCCCAGGTATATTCCCTAGACTGGAAGTGCCCTTGGCTCTGTAGCTCTGTTGTTTACTTGTTTTAGGGAACACAATGCACTCCTCCAGAGAGGCAGTTGGCAATTTACATCCCGTCCATCAGCATAACAAGGCTCCCTGTTCTCCAGGACCAGTCTTGCCTTTCTGGTTTTTACACATTTTGTGGATGTCCCTTTTGACCGGTGGGAAGTGATACTTCTTTGTAGTGCAGATTTGCATTGCCCGCTTGCTTGCTTGGCCAAAAAGGGCGTATGCGTTTTCTCCTGAATATATTCAGGAGAAAACGCATACGCCCTTTTTGGCCAAGTGCATCATTGTCGAAGTTGTGCCCCTCTTCCTGTGCTTTAAAGGCGATTCCAACGTACCTCTTGAAATCTGTTTCCTGCTATTCTGCCTCGCTTTCAAGTCCGCCTCGTTGCCTTCCCTCAACAGATTTTTGGACGATAGTTGTCCTTTATTACTTGGCCAGTTTGTGAATTGCTGTGCCCCTGAGCTCCATTTTTCAACTCGTTTTTGGTGAGCTGACCGCAAGTTCAAAATTTTGGTTCAGGATCTATACTGATTCTCGGTGGGTGGCTGAGACTTTGGTTAATTCTTCTTCCTGCTGGGAAATTACAGTGATATGTGCCCGTCCAAATGCCTAACAGCTACTCTCTCATTGGTTCTCCCTCTTCCCTTTCATCCTCTGCCATATTGGCAACCTGTGCGAACCAGGAGGTTAAAGGGGCTGTCTCTCCAAGTTGGGAGGTTGATAATAAAGCAGATGGAAAGTCAAACCGGAGCACCAGGAGAGGGACTATTCGTTGAGTTTTAGAAACCTTTCGTATTCACAGTGTGTCCGTTCTCTAGGATTCCCGTACATGTTATATCTGTAGTAATATTCCCTTCAACCTGGAGAGTTGGGACCCATGGAATGTGTGCCATGCATTATTGCTTTAAAGGGTCTGCATTTGCTCACCCAATCTCACCAATCCTCTCAGTCCCAAGTGTCCAGCCTTATGCCACATACAGCTGTCATTGTAGATAGGGTCATTTCAGGTTTCAAAAGAGACCCTGAAGGAATTGCAAAGAATTTCCCAGTTTCTTTGTTTTATTTTTGAAATTCCTTTTTATAGTGGGTTTGAGCTGATTCTCGCTGCCATATTTATCCCAGTCTAGACACACTTGATTCCCTTACGGAGACATATCAATACATAGGTTTTAAGATTCTTACTAGTCAGATATATTCCTCTGCGGGAAATATGGGGTTTTGAGTCCCTTTCACTGAGGAAGGTGTAGGTCTTGTCTATTCCATAGTTGGTTTTTGGAACGGTACCTGTGCTTATATCAAACTCTGCTTTTATGCATCACCCCACCTCTCCTTCCCCCTTAAGCAGGCATAAGAGTGTTTTCTAAATGTGAGACACTGTTCTCTTTCCTAACTCAGTTCAAGTGTAGCCATGTTTACAGGATCTTCATAAGTGATATCTTATGATAAGTTTCTTTTTCTGTGTGACTTATTTCACTTAGAATCATCGTACCTGAATCCACCCATTTTGCTGCTACTGGTCTTATGGCATTGATTTCATGGCTGAGGGATATTCCATCGTACATAAGTACCACAATTTTTTGAACCATTTTTATATTTCCTGGGATATTTAAGGTGTACCCAAGTTGAGGTCCTTGTAAGCAGTGCAGCCCTAAATTTTGGGGTGGCTGTGTCTTTTTGATTTTCAGTTTTCCCAAGGTATATTCCCTAGACTGGAAGTGCCCTTGGCTCTGTAGCTCTGTTGTTTACTTGTTTTAGGGAACACAATGCACTCCTCCAGAGAGGCAGTTGGCAATTTACATCCCGCCCATCAGCATAACAAGGCTCCCTGTTCTCCAGGGCCTGTCTTGCCTTTCTGGTTTTTACACATTTTGTGGATGTCCCTTTTGACCGGTGGGAAGTGATACTTCTTTGTAGTGCAGATTTGCATTGCCCGCTTGCTTGCTTGGCCAAAAAGGGCGTATGCGTTTTCTCCTGAATATATTCAGGAGAAAACGCATACGCCCTTTTTGGCCAAGTGTATCATTGTCGAAGTTGTGCCCCTCTTCCTGTGCTTTAAAGGCGACTCCAACGTACCTCTTGAAATCTGTTTCCTGCTATTCTGCCTCGCTTTCAAGTCCGCCTCATTGCCTTCCCTCAACAGATTTTTGGACGATAGTTGTCCTTTATTACTCGGCCAGTTTGTGAATTGCTGTGCCCCTGAGCTCCATTTTTCAACTCGTTTTTGGTGAGCTGACCGCAAGTCCAAAATTTTGGTTCAGGATCTATACTGATTCCCAGTGGGTGGCTGAGACTTTGGTTAATTCTTCTTCCTGCCGGGAAATTACAGTGATATGTGCCCGTCCAAATGCCTAACAGCTACTCTCTCATTGGTTCTCCCTCTTCCCTTTCATCCTCTGCCAAATTGGCAACCTGTGCGAACCAGGAGGTTAAAGGGGCTGTCTCTCCAAGTTGGGAGGTTGATAATAAAGCAGATGGAAAGTCAAACCGGAGCACCAGGAGAGGGACTATTCGTTGAGTTTTAGAAACCTTTCGTATTCACAGTGTGTCCGTTCTCTAGGATTCCCGTACATGTTATATCTGTAGTAATATTCCCTTCAACCTGGAGAGTTGGGACCCATGGAATGTGTGCCATGCATTATTGCTTTAAAGGGTCTGCATTTGCTCACCCAGTCTCACCAATCCTCTCAGTCCCAAGTGTCCAGCCTTATGCCACATCCAGCTGTCATTGTAGATAGGGTCATTTCAGGTTTCATCAGAGACCCTGAAGGAATTGTAAAGAATTTCCCAGTTTTTTTGTTTTATTTTTGAAATTCCTTTTTATAGTGGGTTTGAGCTGATTCTCGCCGCCATATTTATCCCAGTCTAGACACACTTGATTCCCTTACGGAGACATATCAATACATAGGTTTTAAGATTCTTACTAGTCAGATATATTCCTCTGCGGGAAATATGGGGTTTTGAGTCCCTTTCACTGAGGAAGGTGTAGGTCTTGTCTATTCCATAGTTGGTTTTTGGAACGGTACCTGTGCTTATATCAAACTCTGGTTTTATGCATCACCCCACCTCTCCTTCCCCCTTAAGCAGGCATAAGAGTGTTTTCTAAATGTGAGACACTGTTCTCTTTCCTAACTCAGTTCAAGTGTAGCCATGTTTACAGGATCCTCATAAGTGATAACTTATGATAAGTTTCTTTTTCTCTGTGACTTATTTCACTTAGAATCATCGTACCTGAATCCACCCATTTTGCTGCTACTGGTCTTATGACATTGATTTCATGGCTGAGGGATATTCCATCGTACGTAAGTACCACAATTTTTTGAACCATTTTTATATTTCCTGGGATATTTAAGGTGTACCCAAGTTGAGGTCCTTGTAAGCAGTGCAGCCCAAAATTTTGGGGTGGCTCTGTCTTATTGATTTTCAGTTTTTCCCAGGTATATTCATTAGACTGGAAGTGCCCTTGGCTCTGTAGCTCTGTTGTTTACTTGTTTTAGGGAACACAATGCACTCCTCCAGAGAGGCAGTTGGCAATTTACATCCCGTCCATCAGCATAACAAGGCTCCCTGTTCTCCAGGACCAGTCTTGCCTTTCTGGTTTTTACACATTTTGTGGATGTCCCTTTTGACCGGTGGGAAGTGATACTTCTTTGTAGTGGAGATTTGCATTGCCCGCTTGCTTGTTTGGCCAAAAAGGGCGTATGCGTTTTCTCCTGAATATATTCAGGAGAAAACGCATACGCCCTTTTTGGCCAAGTGTATCATTGTCGAAGTTGTGCCCCTCTTCCTGTGCTTTAAAGGCGACTCCAACGTACCTCTTGAAATCTGTTTCCTGCTATTCTGCCTCGCTTTCAAGTCCGCCTCATTGCCTTCCCTCAACAGATTTTTGGACGATAGTTGTCCTTTATTACTCGGCCAGTTTGTGAATTGCTGTGCCCCTGAGCTCCATTTTTCAACTCGTTTTTGGTGAGCTGACCGCAAGTCCAAAATTTTGGTTCAGGATCTATACTGATTCCCGGTGGGTGGCTGAGACTTTGGTTAATTCTTCTTCCTGCCGGGAAACTACAGTGATATGTGCCCGTCCAAATGCGTAACAGCTACTCTCTCATTGGTTCTCCCTCTTCCGTTTCATCCTCTGCCAAATTGGCAACCTGTGCGAACCAGGAGGTTAAAGGGGCTGTCTCTCCAAGTTGGGAGGTTGATAGTAAAGCAGGTGGAAAGTCAAACCGGAGCACCAGGAGAGGGACTATTCGTTGAGTTTTAGAAACCTTTCGTATTCACAGTGTGTCCGTTCTCTAGGTTTCCCGTACATGTTATAACTGTAGTAATATTCCCTTCAACCTGGAGAGTTGGGACCCATGGAATGGGTGCCATGCATTAATGCTTTAAAGGTTCTGCATTTGTTCACCCAATCTCACCAATCCTCTCAGTCCAAGTGTCCTGCCTTATGCCACATCCAGCTGTCGTTGTAGATAGGGTCAGTCCAGGTTTCATCAGAGACTCTGAATGAATTGTAAAGAATTTCCCAGTTTTTTGTTTTGTTTTTGAAATTCCTTTTTATAGTGGGTTTGAGCTGATTCTCGCTGCCATGTTTATGCCAGTCTAGACACACTTGGTTCCCTTACGGAGACATATCAATACATAGGTTTTAAGATTCTTACTAGTCAGATATACTCCTTTGCGGGAAATATGGTGTTTTGAGTCCCTTTCACTGAGGAAGGTGTAGGTCTTGCCTATTCCATAGTTGGTTTTTGGAACGGTACCTCTGCTTATATCAAACTCTGGTTTTATGCATCACCCCACCTCTCCTTCCCCCTTAAGCAGGCATAAGAGTGTTTTCTAAATGTGAGACACTGTTCTCTTTCCTAACTCAGTTCAAGTGTAGCCATGTTTACAGGATCTTCATAAGTGATATCTTATGATAAGTTTCTTTTTCTGTGTGACTTATTTCACTTAGAATCATCGTACCTGAATCCACCCATTTTGCTGCTACTGGTCTTATGACATTGATTTCATGGCTGAGGGATATTCCATCGTACATAAGTACCACAATTTTTTGAACCATTTTTATATTTCCTGGGATATTTAAGGTGTACCCAAGTTGAGGTCCTTGTAAGCAGTGCAGCCCTAAATTTTGGGGTGGCTGTGTCTTTTTGATTTTCAGTTTTCCCAAGGTATATTCCCTAGACTGGAAGTGCCCTTGGCTCTGTAGCTCTGTTGTTTACTTGTTTTAGGGAACACAATGCACTCCTCCAGAGAGGCAGTTGGCAATTTACATCCCGCCCATCAGCATAACAAGGTTCCCTGTTCTCCAGGGCCTGTCTTGCCTTTCTGGTTTTTACACATTTTGTGGATGTCCCTTTTGACCGGTGGGAAGTGATACTTCTTTGTAGTGCAGATTAGCATTGCCCGCTTGCTTGCTTGGCCAAAAAGGGCGTATGCGTTTTCTCCTGAATATATTCAGGAGAAAACGCATACGCCCTTTTTGGCCAAGTGTATCATTGTCGAAGTTGTGCCCCTCTTTCTGTGCTTTAAAGGCGACTCCAACGTACCTCTTGAAATCTGTTTCCTGCTATTCTGCCTCGCTTTCAAGTCCGCCTCATTGCCTTCCCTCAACAGATTTTTGGACGATAGTTGTCCTTTATTACTCGGCCAGTTTGTGAATTGCTGTGCCCCTGAGCTCCATTTTTCAACTCGTTTTAGGTGAGCTGATCGCAAGTCCAAAATTTTGGTTCAGGACCTATACTGGTTCCCGGTGGGGGGCTGAGACTTTGGTTAATTCTTCTTCCTGCCGGGAAATTACAGTGATATGTGCCCGTCCAAATGCCTAACAGCTACTCTCTCATTGGTTCTCCCTCTTCTCTTTCATCCTCTGCCAAATTGGCAACCTGTGCGAACCAGGAGGTTAAAGGGGCTGTCTCTCCAAGTTGGGAGGTTGATAGTAAAGCAGATGGAAAGTCAAACCGGAGCACCAGGAGAGGGACTATTCGTTGAGTTTTAGAAACCTTTCGTATTCACAGTGTGTCCGTTCTCTAGGTTTCCCGTACATGTTATAACTGTAGTAATATTCCCTTCAACCTGGAGAGTTGGGACCCATGGAATGTGTGCCATGCATTATTGCTTTAAATGGTCTGCATTTGTTCACCCAATCTCACCAATCCTCTCAGTCCAAAGTGTCCAGCCTTATGCAACATCCAGCTGTCGTTGTAGATAGGGTCATTCCAGGTTTCATCAGAGACCCTGAAGGAATTGTAAAGAATTTCCCAGTTTTTTTGTTTTGTTTTTGAAATTCCTTTTTATAGTGGGTTTGAGCTGATTCTCGCTGCCATGTTTATGCCATTCTAGACACACTTGATTCCCTTACGGAGACATATCAATACATAGGTTTTAATATTCTTACTAGTCAGATATATTCCTCTGTGGGAAATATGGGGTTTTGAGTCCCTTTCACTGAGGAAGGTGTAGGTCTTGTCTATTCCATAGTTGGTTTTTGGAACGGTACCTGTGCTTATATCAAACTCTGGTTTTATGCATCACCCCACCTCTCCTTCCCCCTTAAGCAGGCATAAGAGTGTTTTCTAAATGTGAGGCACTGTTCTCTTTCCTAACTCAGTTCAAGTGTAGCCATGTTTACAGGATCTTCATAAGTGATAACTTATGATAAGTTTCTTTTTCTGTGTGACTTATTTCACTTAGAATCATCGTACCTGAATCCACCCATTTTGCTGCTACTGGTGTTATGACATTGATTTCATGGCTGAGGGATATTCCATCGTACATAAGTACCACAATTTTTGAACCATTTTTATATTTCCTGGGATATTTAAGGTGTACCCAAGTTGAGGTCCTTGTAAGCAGTGCAGCCCAAAATTTTGGGGTGGCTCTGTCTTATTGATTTTCAGTTTTTCCCAGGTATATTCCCTAGACTGGAAGTGCCCTTGGCTCTGTAGCTCTGTTGTTTACTTGTTTTAGGGAACAAAATGCACTCCTCCAGAGAGGCAGTTGGCAATTTACATCCCGTCCATCAGCATAACAAGGCTCCCTGTTCTCCAGGACCAGTCTTGCCTTTCTGGTTTTTACACATTTTGTGGATGTCCCTTTTGACCGGTGGGAAGTGATACTTCTTTGTAGTGCAGATTTGCATTGCCCGCTTGCTTGCTTGGCCAAAAAGGGCGTATGCGTTTTCTCCTGAATATATTCAGGAGAAAACGCATACGCCCTTTTTGGCCAAGTGCATCATTGTCGAAGTTGTGCCCCTCTTCCTGTGCTTTAAAGGCGATTCCAACGTACCTCTTGAAATCTGTTTCCTGCTATTCTGCCTCGCTTTCAAGTCCGCCTCATTTCCTTCCCTCAACAGATTTTTGGACGATAGTTGTCCTTTATTACTCGGCCAGTTTGTGAATTGCTGTGCCCCTGAGCTCCATTTTTCAACTCGTTTTTGGTGAGCTGACCGCAAGTCCAAAATTTTGGTTCAGGATCTATACTGATTCCCGGTGGGTGGCTGAGACTTTGGTTAATTCTTCTTCCTGCCGGGAAATTACAGTGATATGTGCCCGTCCAAATGCCTAACAGCTACTCTCTCATTGGTTCTCCCTCTTCCCTTTCATCCTCTGCCATATTGGCAACCTGTGCGAACCAGGAGGTTAAAGGGGCTGTCTCTCCAAGTTGGGAGGTTGATAATAAAGCAGATGGAATGTCAAACCGGAGCACCAGGAGTGGGACTATTCGTTGAGTTTTAGAAACCTTTCGTATTCACAGTGTGTCCGTTCTCTAGGATTCCCGTACATGTTATATCTGTAGTAATATTCCCTTCAACCTGGAGAGTTGGGACCCATGGAATGTGTGCCATGCATTATTGCTTTAAAGGGTCTGCATTTGCTCACCCAATCTCACCAATCCTCTCAGTCCCAAGTGTCCAGCCTTATGCCACATCCAGCTGTCATTGTAGATAGGGTCATTTCAGGTTTCATCAGAGACCCTGAAGGAATTGTAAAGAATTTCCCAGTTTTTTTGTTTTATTTTTGAAATTCCTTTTTATAGTGGGTTTGAGCTGATTCTCGCTGCCATATTTATCCCTGTCTAGACACACTTGATTCCCTTATGGAGACATATCAATACATAGGTTTTAAGATTCTTACTAGTCAGATATACTCCTTTGCGGGAAATATGGGGTTTTGAGTCCCTTTCACTGAGGAAGGTGTAGGTCTTGCCTATTCCATAGTTGGTTTTTGGAACGGTACCTCTGCTTATATCAAACTCTGGTTTTATGCATCACCCCACCTCTCCTTCCCCCTTAAGCAGGCATAAGAGTGTTTTCTAAATGTGAGACACTGTTCTCTTTCCTAACTCAGATCAAGTGTAGCCATGTTTACAGGATCTTCATAAGTGATATCTTATGATAAGTTTCTTTTTCTGTGTGACTTATTTCACTTAGAATCATCGTACCTGAATCCACCCATTTTGCTGCTACTGGTCTTATGACATTGATTTCATGGCTGAGGGATATTCCATCGTATGTAAGTACCAAAATTTTTGGAACCATTTTTATATTTCCTGGGATATTTAAGGTGTACCCAAGTTGAGGTCCTTGTAAGCAGTGCAGCCCTAAATTTTGGGGTGGCTGTGTCTTTTTGATTTTCAGTTTTCCCAAGGTATATTCCCTAGACTGGAAGTGCCCTTGGCTCTGTAGCTCTGTTGTTTACTTGTTTTAGGGAACACAATGCACTCCTCCAGAGAGGCAGTTGGCAATTTACATCCCGCCCATCAGCATAACAAGGCTCCCTGTTCTCCAGGGCCTGTCTTGCCTTTCTGGTTTTTACACATTTTGTGGATGTCCCTTTTGACCGGTGGGAAGTGATACTTCTTTGTAGTGCAGATTTGCATTGCCCGCTTGCTTGCTTGGCCAAAAAGGGCGTATGCGTTTTCTCCTGAATATATTCAGGAGAAAACGCATACGCCCTTTTTGGCCAAGTGCATCATTGTCGAAGTTGTGCCCCTCTTCCTGTGCTTTAAAGGCGATTCCAACGTACCTCTTGAAATCTGTTTCCTGCTATTCTGCCTCGCTTTCAAGTCTGCCTCGTTGCCTTCCCTCAACAGATTTTTGGACGATAGTTGTCCTTTATTACTCGGCCAGTTTGTGAATTGCTGTGCCCCTGAGCTCCATTTTTCAACTCGTTTTTGGTGAGCTGACCGCAAGTCCAAAATTTTGGTTCAGGATCTATACTGATTCCCGGTGGGTGGCTGAGACTTTGGTTAATTCTTCTTCCTGCCGGGAAATTACAGTGATATGTGCCCGTCCAAATGCCTAACAGCTACTCTCTCATTGGTTCTCCCTCTTCCCTTTCATCCTCTGCCAAATTGGCAACCTGTGCGAACCAGGAGGTTAAAGGGGCTGTCTCTCCAAGTTGGGAGGTTGATAATAAAGCAGATGGAAAGTCAAACCGGAGCACCAGGAGAGGGACTATTCGTTGAGTTTTAGAAACCTTTCGTATTCACAGTGTGTCCGTTCTCTAGGATTCCCGTACATGTTATATCTGTAGTAATATTCCCTTCAACCTGGAGAGTTGGGACCCATGGAATGTGTGCCATGCATTATTGCTTTAAAGGGTCTGCATTTGCTCACCCAATCTCACCAATCCTCTCAGTCCCAAGTGTCCAGCCTTATGCCACATCCAGCTGTCATTGTAGATAGGGTCATTTCAGGTTTCATCAGAGACCCTGAAGGAATTGTAAAGAATTTCCCAGTTTTTTTGTTTTATTTTTGAAATTCCTTTTTATAGTGGGTTTGAGCTGATTCTCGCTGCCATATTTATCCCTGTCTAGACACACTTGATTCCCTTATGGAGACATATCAATACATAGGTTTTAAGATTCTTACTAGTCAGATATACTCCTTTGCGGGAAATATGGGGTTTTGAGTCCCTTTCACTGAGGAAGGTGTAGGTCTTGTCTATTCCATAGTTGGTTTTTGGAACGGTACCTGTGCTTATATCAAACTCTGGTTTTATGCATCACCCCACCTCTCCTTCCCCCTTAAGCAGGCATAAGAGTGTTTTCTAAATGTGAGACACTGTTCTCTTTCCTAACTCAGTTCAAGTGTAGCCATGTTTACAGGATCTTCATAAGTGATGTCTTATGATAAGTTTCTTTTTCTGTGTGACTTATTTCACTTAGAATCATCGTACCTGAATCCACCCATTTTGCTGCTACTGGTCTTATGACATTGATTTCATGGCTGAGGGATATTCCATCGTACGTAAGTACCACAATTTTTTGAACCATTTTTATATTTCCTGGGATATTTAAGGTGTACCCAAGTTGAGGTCCTTGTAAGCAGTGCAGCCCTAAATTTTGGGGTGGCTGTGTCTTTTTGATTTTCAGTTTTCCCAAGGTATATTCCCTAGACTGGAAGTGCCCTTGGCTCTGTAGCTCTGTTGTTTACTTGTTTTAGGGAACACAATGCACTCCTCCAGAGAGGCAGTTGGCAATTTACATCCCGCCCATCAGCATAACAAGGCTCCCTGTTCTCCAGGGCCTGTCTTGCCTTTCTGGTTTTTACACATTTTGTGGATGTCCCTTTTGACCGGTGGGAAGTGATACTTCTTTGTAGTGCAGATTTGCATTGCCCGCTTGCTTGCTTGGCCAAAAAGGGCGTATGCGTTTTCTCCTGAATATATTCAGGAGAAAACGCATACGCCCTTTTTGGCCAAGTGCATCATTGTCGAAGTTGTGCCCCTCTTCCTGTGCTTTAAAGGCGATTCCAACGTACCTCTTGAAATCTGTTTCCTGCTATTCTGCCTCGCTTTCAAGTCCGCCTCGTTGCCTTCCCTCAACAGATTTTTGGACGATAGTTGTCCTTTATTACTCGGCCAGTTTGTGAATTGCTGTGCCCCTGAGCTCCATTTTTCAACTCGTTTTTGGTGAGCTGACCGCAAGTCCAAAATTTTGGTTCAGGATCTATACTGATTCCCGGTGGGTGGCTGAGACTTTGGTTAATTCTTCTTCCTGCCGGGAAATTACAGTGATATGTGCCCGTCCAAATGCCTAACAGCTACTCTCTCATTGGTTCTCCCTCTTCCCTTTCATCCTCTGCCAAATTGGCAACCTGTGCGAACCAGGAGGTTAAAGGGGCTGTCTCTCCAAGTTGGGAGGTTGATAATAAAGCAGATGGAAAGTCAAACCGGAGCACCAGGAGAGGGACTATTCGTTGAGTTTTAGAAACCTTTCGTATTCACAGTGTGTCCGTTCTCTAGGATTCCCGTACATGGTATATCTGTAGTAATATTCCCTTCAACCTGGAGAGTTGGGACCCATGGAATGTGTGCCATGCATTATTGCTTTAAAGGGTCTGCATTTGCTCACCCAATCTCACTAATCCTCTCAGTCCCAAGTGTCCAGCCTTATGCCACATCCAGCTGTCATTGTAGATAGGGTCATTTCAGGTTTCATCAGAGACCCTGAAGGAATTGTAAAGAATTTCCCAGTTTTTTTGTTTTATTTTTGAAATTCCTTTTTATAGTGGGTTTGAGCTGATTCTCGCTGCCATATTTATCCCAGTCTAGACACACTTGATTCCCTTACGGAGACATATCAATACATAGGTTTTAAGATTCTTACTTTACTAGTCAGATATATTCCTCTGCGGGAAATATGGGGTTTTGAGTCCCTTTCACTGAGGAAGGTGTAGGTCTTGTCTATTCCATAGTTGGTTTTTGGAACGGTACCTGTGCTTATATCAAACTCTGGTTTTATGCATCACCCCACCTCTCCTTCCCCCTTAAGCAGGCATAAGAGTGTTTTCTAAATGTGAGACACTGTTCTCTTTCCTAACTCAGTTCAAGTGTAGCCATGTTTACAGGATCTTCATAAGTGATATCTTATGATAAGTTTCTTTTTCTGTGTGACTTATTTCACTTAGAATCATCGTACCTGAATCCACCCATTTTGCTGCTACTGGTCTTATGACATTGATTTCATGGCTGAGGGATATTCCATCGTACGTAAGTACCACAATTTTTTGAACCATTTTTATATTTCCTGGGATATTTAAGGTGTACCCAAGTTGAGGTCCTTGTAAGCAGTGCAGCCCTAAATTTTGGGGTGGCTGTGTCTTTTTGATTTTCAGTTTTCCCAAGGTATATTCCCTAGACTGGAAGTGCCCTTGGCTCTGTAGCTCTGTTGTTTACTTGTTTTAGGGAACACAATGCACTCCTCCAGAGAGGCAGTTGGCAATTTACATCCCGCCCATCAGCATAACAAGGCACCCTGTTCTCCAGGGCCTGTCTTGCCTTTCTGGTTTTTACACATTTTGTGGATGTCCCTTTTGACCGGTGGGAAGTGATACTTCTTTGTAGTGCAGATTTGCATTGCCCGCTTGCTTGCTTGGCCAAAAAGGGCGTATGCGTTTTCTCCTGAATATATTCAGGAGAAAACGCATACGCCCTTTTTGGCCAAGTGCATCATTGTCGAAGTTGTGCCCCTCTTCCTGTGCTTTAAAGGCAATTCCAACGTACCTCTTGAAATCTGTTTCCTGCTATTCTGCCACGCTTTGAAGTCCGCCTCGTTGCCTTCCCTCAACAGACTTTTGGACGATAGTTGTCCTTTATTACTCGGCCAGTTTGTGAATTGCTGTGCCCCTGAGCTCCATTTTTCAACTCGTTTTTGGTGAGCTGACCGCAAGTCCAAAATTTTGGTTCAGGATCTATACTGATTCCCGGTGGGTGGCTGAGACTTTGTTTAATTCTTCTTCCTGCCGGGAAATTACAGTGATATGTGCCCGTCCAAATGCCTAACAGCTACTCTCTCATTGGTTCTCCCTCTTCCCTTTCATCCTCTGCCAAATTGGCAACCTGTGCGAACCAGGAGGTTAAAGGGGCTGTCTCTCCAAGTTGGGAGGTTGATAATAAAGCAGATGGAAAGTCAAACCGGAGCACCAGGAGAGGGACTATTCGTTGAGTTTTAGAAACCTTTCGTATTCACAGTGTGTCCGTTCTCTAGGATTCCCGTACATGTTATATCTGTAGTAATATTCCCTTCAACCTGGAGAGTTGGGACCCATGGAATGTGTGCCATGCATTATTGCTTTAAAGGGTCTGCATTTGCTCACCCAATCTCACCAATCCTCTCAGTCCCAAGTGTCCAGCCTTATG
Organism: Hyperoodon ampullatus; assembly: GCF_949752795.1. Lineage (NCBI taxonomy): Eukaryota > Metazoa > Chordata > Mammalia > Artiodactyla > Ziphiidae > Hyperoodon > Hyperoodon ampullatus. The sequence goes on along the minus strand of NW_027640676.1, from coordinate 2,937,403 downwards.
CCACATCCAGCTGTCATTGTAGATAGGGTCATTTCAGGTTTCATCAGAGACCCTGAAGGAATTGTAAAGAATTTCCCAGTTTTTTTGTTTTATTTTTGAAATTCCTTTTTATAGTGGGTTTGAGCTGATTCTCGCTGGCATATTTATCCCAGTCTAGACACACTTGATTCCCTTACGGAGACATATCAATACATAGGTTTTAAGATTCTTACTTTACTAGTCAGATATATTCCTCTGCGGGAAATATGGGGTTTTGAGTCCCTTTCACTGAGGAAGGTGTAGGTCTTGGCTATTCCATAGTTGGTTTTTGGAACGGTACCTGTGCTTATATCAAACTCTGGTTTTATGCATCACCCCACCTCTCCTTCCCCCTTAAGCAGGCATAAGAGTGTTTTCTAAATGTGAGACACTGTTCTCTTTCCTAACTCAGTTCAAGTGTAGCCATGTTTACAGGATCTTCATAAGTGATGTCTTATGATAAGTTTCTTTTTCTGTGTGACTTATTTCACTTAGAATCATCGTACCTGAATCCACCCATTTTGCTGCTACTGGTCTTATGACATTGATTTCATGGCTGAGGGATATTCCATCGTACGTAAGTACCACAATTTTTTGAACCATTTTTATATTTCCTGGGATATTTAAGGTGTACCCAAGTTGAGGTCCTTGTAAGCAGTGCAGCCCTAAATTTTGGGGTGGCTGTGTCTTTTTGATTTTCAGTTTTCCCAAGGTATATTCCCTAGACTGGAAGTGCCCTTGGCTCTGTAGCTCTGTTGTTTACTTGTTTTAGGGAACACAATGCACTCCTCCAGAGAGGCAGTTGGCAATTTACATCCCGCCCATCAGCATAACAAGGCTCCCTGTTCTCCAGGGCCTGTCTTGCCTTTCTGGTTTTTACACATTTTGTGGATGTCCCTTTTGACCGGTTGGAAGTGATACTTCTTTGTAGTGCAGATTTGCATTGCCCGCTTGCTTGCTTGGCCAAAAAGGGCGTATGCGTTTTCTCCTGAATATATTCAGGAGAAAACGCATACGCCCTTTTAGGCCAAGTGCATCATTGTCGAAGTTGTGCCCCTCTTCCTGTGCTTTAAAGGCGATTCCAACGTACCTCTTGAAATCTGTTTCCTGCTATTCTGCCTCGCTTTCAAGTCCGCCTCGTTGCCTTCCCTCAACAGATTTTTGGACGATAGTTGTCCTTTATTACTCGGCCAGTTTGTGAATTGCTGTGCCCCTGAGCTCCATTTTTCAACTCGTTTTTGGTGAGCTGACCGCAAGTCCAAAATTTTGGTTCAGGATCTATACTGATTCCCGGTGGGTGGCTGAGACTTTGGTTAATTCTTCTTCCTGCCGGGAAATTACAGTGATATGTGCCCGTCCAAATGCCTAACAGCTACTCTCTCATTGGTTCTCCCTCTTCCCTTTCATCCTCTGCCAAATTGGCAACCTGTGCGAACCAGGAGGTTAAAGGGGCTGTCTCTCCAAGTTGGGAGGTTGATAATAAAGCAGATGGAAAGTCAAACCGGAGCACCAGGAGAGGGACTATTCGTTGAGTTTTAGAAACCTTTCGTATTCACAGTGTGTCCGTTCTCTAGGATTCCCGTACATGTTATATCTGTAGTAATATTCCCTTCAACCTGGAGAGTTGGGACCCATGGAATGTGTGCCATGCATTATTGCTTTAAAGGGTCTGCATTTGCTCACCCAATCTCACCAATCCTCTCAGTCCCAAGTGTCCAGCCTTATGCCACATCCAGCTGTCATTGTAGATAGGGTCATTTCAGGTTTCATCAGAGACCCTGAAGGAATTGTAAAGAATTTCCCAGTTTTTTTGTTTTATTTTTGAAATTCCTTTTTATAGTGGGTTTGAGCTGATTCTCGCTGCCATATTTATCCCAGTCTAGACACACTTGATTCCCTTACGGAGACATATCAATACATAGGTTTTAAGATTCTTACTAGTCAGATATATTCCTCTGCGGGAAATATGGGGTTTTGAGTCCCTTTCACTGAGGAAGGTGTAGGTCTTGTCTATTCCATAGTTGGTTTTTGGAACGGTACCTGTGCTTATATCAAACTCTGGTTTTATGCATCACCCCACCTCTCCTTCCCCCTTAAGCAGGCATAAGAGTGTTTTCTAAATGTGAGACACTGTTCTCTTTCCTAACTCAGTTCAAGTGTAGCCATGTTTACAGGATCTTCATAAGTGATATCTTATGATAAGTTTCTTTTTCTGTGTGACTTATTTCACTTAGAATCATCGTACCTGAATCCACCCATTTTGCTGCTACTGGTCTTATGACATTGATTTCATGGCTGAGGGATATTCCATCGTACGTAAGTACCACAATTTTTTGAACCATTTTTATATTTCCTGGGATATTTAAGGTGTACCCAAGTTGAGGTCCTTGTAAGCAGTGCAGCCCTAAATTTTGGGGTGGCTGTGTCTTTTTGATTTTCAGTTTTCCCAAGGTATATTCCCTAGACTGGAAGTGCCCTTGGCTCTGTAGCTCTGTTGTTTACTTGTTTTAGGGAACACAATGCACTCCTCCAGAGAGGCAGTTGGCAATTTACATCCCGCCCATCAGCATAACAAGGCACCCTGTTCTCCAGGGCCTGTCTTGCCTTTCTGGTTTTTACACATTTTGTGGATGTCCCTTTTGACTGGTGGGAAGTGATACTTCTTTGTAGTGCAGATTTGCATTGCCCGCTTGCTTGCTTGGCCAAAAAGGGCGTATGCGTTTTCTCCTGAATATATTCAGGAGAAAACACATACGCCCTTTTTGGCCAAGTGCATCATTGTCGAAGTTGTGCCCCTCTTCCTGTGCTTTAAAGGCGATTCCAACGTACCTCTTGAAATCTGTTTCCTGCTATTCTGCCACGCTTTCAAGTCCGCCTCGTTGCCTTCCCTCAACAGATTTTTGGACGATAGTTGTCCTTTATTACTCGGCCAGTTTGTGAATTGCTGTGCCCCTGAGCTCCATTTTTCAACTCGTTTTTGGTGAGCTGACCGCAAGTCCAAAATTTTGGTTCAGGATCTATACTGATTCCCGGTGGGTGGCTGAGACTTTGGTTAATTCTTCTTCCTGCCGGGAAATTACAGTGATATGTGCCCGTCCAAATGCCTAACAGCTACTCTCTCATTGGTTCTCCCTCTTCCCTTTCATCCTCTGCCAAATTGGCAACCTGTGCGAACCAGGAGGTTAAAGGGGCTGTCTCTCCAAGTTGGGAGGTTGATAATAAAGCAGATGGAAAGTCAAACCGGAGCACCAGGAGAGGGACTATTCGTTGAGTTTTAGAAACCTTTCGTATTCACAGTGTGTCCGTTCTCTAGGATTCCCGTACATGTTATATCTGTAGTAATATTCCCTTCAACCTGGAGAGTTGGGACCCATGGAATGTGTGCCATGCATTATTGCTTTAAAGGGTCTGCATTTGCTCACCCAATCTCACCAATCCTCTCAGTCCCAAGTGTCCAGCCTTATGCCACATCCAGCTGTCATTGTAGATAGGGTCATTTCAGGTTTCATCAGAGACCCTGAAGGAATTGTAAAGAATTTCCCAGTTTTTTTGTTTTATTTTTGAAATTCCTTTTTATAGTGGGTTTGAGCTGATTCTCGCTGCCATATTTATCCCAGTCTAGACACACTTGATTCCCTTACGGACACATATCAATACATAGGTTTTAAGATTCTTACTAGTCAGATATATTCCTCTGCGGGAAATATGGGGTTTTGAGTCCCTTTCACTGAGGAAGGTGTAGGTCTTGTCTATTCCATAGTTGGTTTTTGGAACGGTACCTGTGCTTATATCAAACTCTGGTTTTATGCATCACCCCACCTCTCCTTCCCCCTTAAGCAGGCATAAGAGTGTTTTCTAAATGTGAGACACTGTTCTCTTTCCTAACTCAGTTCAAGTGTAGCCATGTTTACAGGATCTTCATAAGTGATATCTTATGATAAGTTTCTTTTTCTGTGTGACTTATTTCACTTAGAATCATCGTACCTGAATCCACCCATTTTGCTGCTACTGGTCTTATGACATTGATTTCATGGCTGAGGGATATTCCATCGTACGTAAGTACCACAATTTTTTGAACCATTTTTATATTTCCTGGGATATTTAAGGTGTACCCAAGTTGAGGTCCTTGTAAGCAGTGCAGCCCTAAATTTTGGGGTGGCTGTGTCTTTTTGATTTTCAGTTTTCCCAAGGTATATTCCCGAGACTGGAAGTGCCCTTGGCTCTGTAGCTCTGTTGTTTACTTGTTTTAGGGAACACAATGCACTCCTCCAGAGAGGCAGTTGGCAATTTACATCCCGCCCATCAGCATAACAAGGCTCCCTGTTCTCCAGGGCCTGTCTTGCCTTTCTGGTTTTTACACATTTTGTGGATGTCCCTTTTGACCGGTGGGAAGTGATACTTCTTTGTAGTGCAGATTTGCATTGCCCGCTTGCTTGCTTGGCCAAAAAGGGCGTATGCGTTTTCTCCTGAATATATTCAGGAGAAAACGCATACGCCCTTTTTGGCCAAGTGCATCATTGTCGAAGTTGTGCCCCTCTTCCTGTGCTTTAAAGGCGATTCCAACGTACCTCTGGAAATCTGTTTCCTGCTATTCTGCCTCGCTTTCAAGTCCGCCTCGTTGCCTTCCCTCAACAGATTTTTGGACGATAGTTGTCCTTTATTACTCGGCCAGTTTGTGAATTGCTGTGCCCCTGAGCTCCATTTTTCAACTCGTTTTTGGTGAGCTGACCGCAAGTCCAAAATTTTGGTTCAGGATCTATACTGATTCCCGGTGGGTGGCTGAGACTTTGGTTAATTCTTCTTCCTGCCGGGAAATTACAGTGATATGTGCCCGTCCAAATGCCTAACAGCTACTCTCTCATTGGTTCTCCCTCTTCCCTTTCATCCTCTGCCAAATTGGCAACCTGTGCGAACCAGGAGGTTAAAGGGGCTGTCTCTCCAAGTTGGGAGGTTGATAATAAAGCAGATGGAAAGTCAAACCGGAGCACCAGGAGAGGGACTATTCGTTGAGTTTTAGAAACCTTTCGTATTCACAGTGTGTCCGTTCTCTAGGATTCCCGTACATGTTATATCTGTAGTGATATTCCCTTCAACCTGGAGAGTTGGGACCCATGGAATGTGTGCCATGCATTATTGCTTTAAAGGGTCTGCATTTGCTCACCCAATCTCACCAATCCTCTCAGTCCCAAGTGTCCAGCCTTATGCCACATCCAGCTGTCATTGTAGATAGGGTCATTTCAGGTTTCATCAGAGACCCTGAAGGAATTGTAAAGAATTTCCCAGTTTTTTTGTTTTATTTTTGAAATTCCTTTTTATAGTGGGTTTGAGCTGATTCTCGCTGCCATATTTATCCCAGTCTAGACACACTTGATTCCCTTACGGAGACATATCAATACATAGGTTTTAAGATTCTTACTTTACTAGTCAGATATATTCCTCTGCGGGAAATATGGGGTTTTGAGTCCCTTTCACTGAGGAAGGTGTAGGTCTTGTCTATTCCATAGTTGGTTTTTGGAACGGTACCTGTGCTTATATGAAACTCTGGTTTTATGCATCACCCCACCTCTCCTTCCCCCTTAAGCAGGCATAAGAGTGTTTTCTAAATGTGAGACACTGTTCTCTTTCCTAACTCAGTTCAAGTGTAGCCATGTTTACAGGATCTTCATAAGTGATATCTTATGATAAGTTTCTTTTTCTGTGTGACTTATTTCACTTAGAATCATCGTACCTGAATCCACCCATTTTGCTGCTACTGGTCTTATGACATTGATTTCATGGCTGTGGGATATTCCATCGTACGTAAGTACCACAATTTTTTGAACCATTTTTATATTTCCTGGGATATTTAAGGTGTACCCAAGTTGAAGTCCTTGTAAGCAGTGCAGCCCTAAATTTTGGGGTGGCTGTGTCTTTTTGATTTTCAGTTTTCCCATGGTATATTCCCTAGACTGGAAGTGCCCTTGGCTCTGTAGCTCTGTTGTTTACTTGTTTTAGGGAACACAATGCACTCCTCCAGAGAGGCAGTTGGCAATTTACATCCCGCCCATCAGCATAACAAGGCTCCCTGTTCTCCAGGGCCTGTCTTGCCTTTCTGGTTTTTACACATTTTGTGGATGTCCCTTTTGACCGGTGGGAAGTGATACTTCTTTGTAGTGCAGATTTGCATTGCCCGCTTGCTTGCTTGGCCAAAAAGGGCGTATGCGTTTTCTCCTGAATATATTCAGGAGAAAACGCATACGCCCTTTTTGGCCAAGTGCATCATTGTCGAAGTTGTGCCCCTCTTCCTGTGCTTTAAAGGCAATTCCAACGTACCTCTTGAAATCTGTTTCCTGCTATTCTGCCACGCTTTGAATTCCGCCTCGTTGCCTTCCCTCAACAGAATTTTGGACGATAGTTGTCCTTTATTACTCGGCCAGTTTGTGAATTGCTGTGCCCCTGAGCTCCATTTTTCAACTCGTTTTTGGTGAGCTGACCGCAAGTCCAAAATTTTGGTTCAGGATCTATACTGATTCCCGGTGGGTGGCTGAGACTTTGGTTAATTCTTCTTCCTGCCGGGAAATTACAGTGATATGTGCCCGTCCAAATGCCTAACAGCTACTCTCTCATTGGTTCTCCCTCTTCCCTTTCATCCTCTGCCAAATTGGCAACCTGTGCGAACCAGGAGGTTAAAGGGGCTGTCTCTCCAAGTTGGGAGGTTGATAATAAAGCAGATGGAAAGTCAAACCGGAGCACCAGGAGAGGGACTATTCGTTGAGTTTTAGAAACCTTTCGTATTCACAGTGTGTCCGTTCTCTAGGATTCCCGTACATGTTATATCTGTAGTAATATTCCCTTCAACCTGGAGAGTTGGGACCCATGGAATGTGTGCCATGCATTATTGCTTTAAAGGGTCTGCATTTGCTCACCCAATCTCACCAATCCTCTCAGTCCCAAGTGTCCAGCCTTATGCCACATCCAGCTGTCATTGTAGATAGGGTCATTTCAGGTTTCATCAGAGACCCTGAAGGAATTGTAAAGAATTTCCCAGTTTTTTTGTTTTATTTTTGAAATTCCTTTTTATAGTGGGTTTGAGCTGATTCTCGCTGCCATATTTATCCCAGTCTAGACACACTTGATTCCCTTACGGAGACATATCAATACATAAGTTTTAAGATTCTTACTTTACTAGTCAGATATATTCCTCTGCGGGAAATATGGGGTTTTGAGTCCCTTTCACTGAGGAAGGTGTAGGTCTTGTCTATTCCATAGTTGGTTTTTGGAACGGTACCTGTGCTTATATCAAACTCTGGTTTTATGCATCACCCCACCTCTCCTTCCCCCTTAAGCAGGCATAAGAGTGTTTTCTAAATGTGAGACACTGTTCTCTTTCCTAACTCAGTTCAAGTGTAGCCATGTTTACAGGATCTTCATAAGTGATGTCTTATGATAAGTTTCTTTTTCTGTGTGACTTATTTCACTTAGAATCATCGTACCTGAATCCACCCATTTTGCTGCTACTGGTCTTATGACATTGATTTCATGGCTGAGGGATATTCCATCGTACGTAAGTACCACAATTTTTTGAACCATTTTTATATTTCCTGGGATATTTAAGGTGTACCCAAGTTGAGGTCCTTGTAAGCAGTGCAGCCCTAAATTTTGGGGTGGCTGTGTCTTTTTGATTTTCAGTTTTCCCAAGGTATATTCCCTAGACTGGAAGTGCCCTTGGCTCTGTAGCTCTGTTGTTTACTTGTTTTAGGGAACACAATGCACTCCTCCAGAGAGGCAGTTGGCAAATTACATCCCGCCCATCAGCATAACAAGGCTCCCTGTTCTCCAGGGCCTGTCTTGCCTTTCTGGTTTTTACACATTTTGTGGATGTCCCTTTTGACCGGTGGGAAGTGATACTTCTTTGTAGTGCAGATTTGCATTGCCCGCTTGCTTGCTTGGCCAAAAAGGGCGTATGCGTTTTCTCCTGAATATATTCAGGAGAAAACGCATACGCCCTTTTTGGCCAAGTGCATCATTGTCGAAGTTGTGCCCCTCTTCCTGTGCTTTAAAGGCGATTCCAACGTACCTCTTGAAATCTGTTTCCTGCTATTCTGCCTCGCTTTCAAGTCCGCCTCGTTGCCTTCCCTCAACAGATTTTTGGACGATAGTTGTCCTTTATTACTCGGCCAGTTTGTGAATTGCTGTGCCCCTGAGCTCCATTTTTCAACTCGTTTTTGGTGAGCTGACCGCAAGTCCAAAATTTTGGTTCAGGATCTATACTGATTCCCGGTGGGTGGCTGAGACTTTGGTTAATTCTTCTTCCTGCCGGGAAATTACAGTGATATGTGCCCGTCCAAATGCCTAACAGCTACTCTCTCATTGGTTCTCCCTCTTCCCTTTCATCCTCTGCCAAATTGGCAACCTGCGCGAACCAGGAGGTTAAAGGGGCTGTCTCTCCAAGTTGGGAGGTTGATAATAAAGCAGATGGAAAGTCAAACCGGAGCACCAGGAGAGGGACTATTCGTTGAGTTTTAGAAACCTTTCGTATTCACAGTGTGTCCGTTCTCTAGGATTCCCGTACATGTTATATCTGTAGTAATATTCCCTTCAACCTGGAGAGTTGGGACCCATGGAATGTGTGCCATGCATTATTGCTTTAAAGGGTCTGCATTTGCTCACCCAATCTCACCAATCCTCTCAGTCCCAAGTGTCCAGCCTTATGCCACATCCAGCTGTCATTGTAGATAGGGTCATTTCAGGTTTCATCAGAGACCCTGAAGGAATTGTAAAGAATTTCCCAGTTTTTTTGTTTTATTTTTGAAATTCCTTTTTATAGTGGGTTTGAGCTGATTCTCGCTGCCATATTTATCCCAGTCTAGACACACTTGATTCCCTTACGGAGACATATCAATACATAGGTTTTAAGATTCTTACTAGTCAGATATATTCCTCTGCGGGAAATATGGGGTTTTGAGTCCCTTTCACTGAGGAAGGTGTAGGTCTTGTCTATTCCATAGTTGGTTTTTGGAACGGTACCTGTGCTTATATCAAACTCTGGTTTTATGCATCACCCCACCTCTCCTTCCCCCTTAAGCAGGCATAAGAGTGTTTTCTAAATGTGAGACACTGTTCTCTTTCCTAACTCAGTTCAAGTGTAGCCATGTTTACAGGATCTTCATAAGTGATATCTTATGATAAGTTTCTTTTTCTGTGTGACTTATTTCACTTAGAATCATCGTACCTGAATCCACCCATTTTGCTGCTACTGGTCTTATGACATTGATTTCATGGCTGAGGGATATGCCATCGTACGTAAGTACCACAATTTTTTGAACCATTTTTATATTTCCTGGGATATTTAAGGTGTACCCAAGTTGAGGTCCTTGTAAGCAGTGCAGCCCTAAATTTTGGGGTGGCTGTGTCTTTTTGATTTTCAGTTTTCCCAAGGTATATTCCCGAGACTGGAAGTGCCCTTGGCTCTGTAGCTCTGTTGTTTACTTGTTTTAGGGAACACAATGCACTCCTCCAGAGAGGCAGTTGGCAATTTACATCCCGCCCATCAGCATAACAAGTCTCCCTGTTCTCCAGGGCCTGTCTTGCCTTTCTGGTTTTTACACATTTTGTGGATGTCCCTTTTGACCGGTGGGAAGTGATACTTCTTTGTAGTGCAGATTTGCATTGCCCGCTTGCTTGCTTGGCCAAAAAGGGCGTATGCGTTTTCTCCTGAATATATTCAGGAGAAAACGCATACGCCCTTTTTGTCCAAGTGCATCATTGTCGAAGTTGTGCCCCTCTTCCTGTGCTTTAAAGGCGATTCCAACGTACCTCTTGAAATCTGTTTCCTGCTATTCTGCCTCGCTTTCAAGTCCGCCTCGTTGCCTTCCCTCAACAGATTTTTGGACGATAGTTGTCCTTTATTACTCGGCCAGTTTGTGAATTGCTGTGCCCCTGAGCTCCATTTTTCAACTCGTTTTTGGTGAGCTGACCGCAAGTCCAAAATTTTGGTTCAGGATCTATACTGATTCCCGGTGGGTGGCTGAGACTTTGGTTAATTCTTCTTCCTGCCGGGAAATTACAGTGATATGTGCCCGTCCAAATGCCTAACAGCTACTCTCTCATTGGTTCTCCCTCTTCCCTTTCATCCTCTGCCAAATTGGCAACCTGTGCGAACCAGGAGGTTAAAGGGGCTGTCTCTCCAAGTTGGGAGGTTGATAATAAAGCAGATGGAAAGTCAAACCGGAGCACCAGGAGAGGGACTATTCGTTGAGTTTTAGAAACCTTTCGTATTCACAGTGTGTCCGTTCTCTAGGATTCCCGTACATGTTATATCTGTAGTAATATTCTCTTCAACCTGGAGAGTTGGGACCCATGGAATGTGTGCCATGCATTATTGCTTTAAAGGGTCTGCATTTGCTCACCCAATCTCACCAATCCTCTCAGTCCCAAGTGTCCAGCCTTATGCCACATCCAGCTGTCATTGTAGATAGGGTCATTTCAGGTTTCATCAGAGACCCTGAAGGAATTGTAAAGAATTTCCCAGTTTTTTTGTTTTATTTTTGAAATTCCTTTTTATAGTGGGTTTGAGCTGATTCTCGCTGCCATATTTATCCCAGTCTAGACACACTTGATTCCCTTACGGAGACATATCAATACATAGGTTTTAAGATTCTTACTAGTCAGATATATTCCTCTGCGGGAAATATGGGGTTTTGAGTCCCTTTCACTGAGGAAGGTGTAGGTCTTGTCTATTCCATAGTTGGTTTTTGGAACGGTACCTGTGCTTATATCAATCTCTGGTTTTATGCATCACCCCACCTCTCCTTCCCCCTTAAGCAGGCATAAGAGTGTTTTCTAAATGTGAGACACTGTTCTCTTTCCTAACTCAGTTCAAGTGTAGCCATGTTTACAGGATCTTCATAAGTGATATCTTATGATAAGTTTCTTTTTCTGTGTGACTTATTTCACTTAGAATCATCGTACCTGAATCCACCCATTTTGCTGCTACTGGTCTTATGACATTGATTTCATGGCTGAGGGATATTCCATCGTACGTAAGTACCACAATTTTTTGAACCATTTTTATATTTCCTGGGATATTTAAGGTGTACCCAAGTTGAGGTCCTTGTAAGCAGTGCAGCCCTAAATTTTGGGGTGCCTGTGTCTTTTTGATTTTCAGTTTTCCCAAGGTATATTCCCTAGACTGGAAGTGCCCTTGGCTCTGTAGCTCTGTTGTTTACTTGTTTTAGGGAACACAATGCACTCCTCCAGAGAGGCAGTTGGCAATTTACATCCCTCCCATCAGCATAACAAGGCACCCTGTTCTCCAGGGCCTGTCTTGCCTTTCTGGTTTTTACACATTTTGTGGATGTCCCTTTTGACTGGTGGGAAGTGATACTTCTTTGTAGTGCAGATTTGCATTGCCCGCTTGCTTGCTTGGCCAAAAAGGGCGTATGCGTTTTCTCCTGAATATATTCAGGAGAAAACGCATACGCCCTTTTTGGCCAAGTGCATCATTGTCGAAGTTGTGCCCCTCTTCCTGTGCTTTAAAGGCAATTCCAACGTACCTCTTGAAATCTGTTTCCTGCTATTCTGCCACGCTTTGAAGTCCGCCTCGTTGCCTTCCCTCAACAGATTTTTGGACGATAGTTGTCCTTTATTACTCGGCCAGTTTGTGAATTGCTGTGCCCCTGAGCTCCATTTTTCAACTCGTTTTTGGTGAGCTGACCGCAAGTCCAAAATTTTGGTTCAGGATCTATACTGATTCCCGGTGGGTGGCTGAGACTTTGGTTAATTCTTCTTCCTGCCGGGAAATTACAGTGATATGTGCCCGTCCAAATGCCTAACAGCTACTCTCTCATTGGTTCTCCCTCTTCCCTTTCATCCTCTGCCAAATTGGCAACCTGTGCGAACCAGGAGGTTAAAGGGGCTGTCTCTCCAAGTTGGGAGGTTGATAATAAAGCAGATGGAAAGTCAAACCGGAGCACCAGGAGAGGGACTATTCGTTGAGTTTTAGAAACCTTTCGTATTCACAGTGTGTCCGTTCTCTAGGATTCCCGTACATGGTATATCTGTAGTAATATTCCCTTCAACCTGGAGAGTTGGGACCCATGGAATGTGTGCCATGCATTATTGCTTTAAAGGGTCTGCATTTGCTCACCCAATCTCACTAATCCTCTCAGTCCCAAGTGTCCAGCCTTATGCCACATCCAGCTGTCATTGTAGATAGGGTCATTTCAGGTTTCATCAGGGACCCTGAAGGAATTGTAAAGAATTTCCCAGTTTTTTTGTTTTATTTTTGAAATTCCTTTTTATAGTGGGTTTGAGCTGATTCTCGCTGCCATATTTATCCCAGTCTAGACACACTTGATTCCCTTACGGAGACATATCAATACCTAGGTTTTAAGATTCTTACTAGTCAGATATATTCCTCTGCGGGAAATATGGGGTTTTGAGTCCCTTTCACTGAGGAAGGTGTAGGTCTTGTCTATTCCATAGTTGGTTTTTGGAACGGTACCTGTGCTTATATCAAACTCTGGTTTTATGCATCACCCCACCTCTCCTTCCCCCTTAAGCAGGCATAAGAGTGTTTTCTAAATGTGAGACACTGTTCTCTTTCCTAACTCAGTTCAAGTGTAGCCATGTTTACAGGATCTTCATAAGTGATATCTTATGATAAGTTTCTTTTTCTGTGTGACTTATTTCACTTAGAATCATCGTACCTGAATCCACCCATTTTGCTGCTACTGGTCTTATGACATTGATTTCATGGCTGAGGGATATTAAATCGTACGTAAGTACCACAATTTTTTGAACCATTTTTATATTTCCTGGGATATTTAAGGTGTACCCAAGTTGAGGTCCTTGTAAGCAGTGCAGCCCTAAATTTTGGGGTGGCTGTGTCTTTTTGATTTTCAGTTTTCCCAAGGTATATTCCCTGACTGGAAGTGCCCTTGGCTCTGTAGCTCTGTTGTTTACTTGTTTTAGGGAACACAATGCACTCCTCCAGAGAGGCAGTTGGCAATTTACATCCCGCCCATCAGCATAACAAGGCTCCCTGTTCTCCAGGGCCTGTCTTGCCTTTCTGGTTTTTACACATTTTGTGGATGTCCCTTTTGACCGGTGGGAAGTGATACTTCTTTGTAGTGCAGATTTGCATTGCCCGCTTGCTTGCTTGGCCAAAAAGGGCGTATGCGTTTTCTCCTGAATATATTCAGGAGAAAACGCATACGCCCTTTTTGGCCAAGTGCATCATTGTCGAAGTTGTGCCCCTCTTCCTGTGCTTTAAAGGTGATTCCAACGTACCTCTTGAAATCTGTTTCCTGCTATTCTGCCTCGCTTTCAAGTCCGCCTCGTTGCCTTCCTTCAACAGATTTTTGGACGATAGTTGTCCTTTATTACTCGGCCAGTTTGTGAATTGCTGTGCCCCTGAGCTCCATTTTTCAACTCGTTTTTGGTGAGCTGACCGCAAGTCCAAAATTTTGGTTCAGGATCTATACTGATTCCCGGTGGGTGGCTGAGACTTTGGTTAATTCTTCTTCCTGCCGGGAAATTACAGTGATATGTGCCCGTCCAAATGCCTAACAGCTACTCTCTCATTGGTTCTCCCTCTTCCCTTTCATCCTCTGCCAAATTGGCAACCTGTGCGAACCAGGAGGTTAAAGGGGCTGTCTCTCCAAGTTGGGAGGTTGATAATAAAGCAGATGGAAAGTCAAACCGGAGCACCAGGAGAGGGACTATTCGTTGAGTTTTAGAAACCTTTCGTATTCACAGTGTGTCCGTTCTCTAGGATTCCCGTACATGTTATATCTGTAGTAATATTCCCTTCAACCTGGAGAGTTGGGACCCATGGAATGTGTGCCATGCATTATTGCTTTAAAGGGTCTGCATTTGCTCACCCAATCTCACCAATCCTCTCAGTCCCAAGTGTCCAGCCTTATGCCACATCCAGCTGTCATTGTAGATAGGGTCATTTCAGGTTTCATCAGAGACCCTGAAGGAATTGTAAAGAATTTCCCAGTTTTTTTGTTTTATTTTTGAAATTCCTTTTTATAGTGGGTTTGAGCTGATTCTCGCTGCCATATTTATCCCAGTCTAGACACACTTGATTCCCTTATGGAGACATATCAATACATAGGTTTTAAGATTCTTACTAGTCAGATATATTCCTCTGCGGGGAATATGGGGTTTTGAGTCCCTTTCACTGAGGAAGGTGTAGGTCTTGTCTATTCCATAGTTGGTTTTTGGAACGGTACCTGTGCTTATATCAAACTCTGGTTTTATGCCTCACCCCACCTCTCCTTCCCCCTTAAGCAGGCATAAGAGTGTTTTCTAAATGTGAGACACTGTTCTCTTTCCTAACTCAGTTCAAGTGTAGCCATGTTTACAGGATCTTCATAAGTGATAACTTATGATAAGTTTCTTTTTCTGTGTGACTTATTTCACTTAGAATCATCGTACCTGAATCCACCCATTTTGCTACTACTGGTCTTATGACATTGATTTCATGGCTGAGGGATATTCCATCGTACGTAAGTAGCACAATTTTTTGAACCAATTTTATATTTCCTGGGATATTTAAGGTGTACCCAAGTTGAGGTCCTTGTAAGCAGTGCAGCCCTAAATTTTGGGGTGGCTCTGTCTTATTGATTTTCAGTTTTTCCCAGGTATATTCCCTAGACTGGAAGTGCCCTTGTCTCTGTAGCTCTGTTGTTTACTTGTTTTAGGGAACACAATGCACTCCTCCAGAGAGGCAGTTGGCAATTTACATCCCGCCCATCAGCATAACAAGGCTCCCTGTTCTCCAGGGCCTGTCTTGCCTTTCTGGTTTTTACACATTTTGTGGATGTCCCTTTTGACCGGTGGGAAGTGATACTTCTTTGTAGTGCAGATTTGCATTGCCCGCTTGCTTGCTTGGCCAAAAAGGGCGTATGCGTTTTCTCCTGAATATATTCAGGAGAAAACGCATACGCCCTTTTTGGCCAAGTGCATCATTGTCGAAGTTGTGCCCCTCTTCCTGTGCTTTAAAGGCGATTCCAACGTACCTCTTGAAATCTGTTTCCTGCTATTCTGCCACGCTTTCAAGTCCGCCTCATTGCCTTCCCTCAACAGATTTTTGGACGATAGTTGTCCTTTATTACTCGGCCAGTTTGTGAATTGCTGTGCCCCTGAGCTCCATTTTTCAACTCGTTTTTGGTGAGCTGACCGCAAGTCCAAAATTTTGGTTCAGGATCTATACTGATTCCCGGTGGGTGGCTGAGACTTTGGTTAATTCTTCTTCCTGCCGGGAAATTACAGTGATATGTGCCCGTCCAAATGCCTAACAGCTACTCTCTCATTGGTTCTCCCTCTTCCCTTTAATCCTCCGCCAAATTGGCAACCTGTGCGAACCAGGAGGTTAAAGGGGCTGTCTCTCCAAGTTGGGAGGTTGATAATAAAGCAGATGGAAAGTCAAACCGGAGCACCAGGAGAGGGACTATTCGTTGAGTTTTAGAAACCTTTCGTATTCACAGTGTGTCCGTTCTCTAGGATTCCCGTACATGTTATATCTGTAGTAATATTCCCTTCAACCTGGAGAGTTGGGACCCATGGAATGTGTGCCATGCATTATTGCTTTAAAGGGTCTGCATTTGCTCACCCAATCTCACCAATCCTCTCAGTCCCAAGTGTCCAGCCTTATGCCACATCCAGCTGTCATTGTAGATAGGGTCATTTCAGGTTTCATCAGAGACCCTGAAGGAATTGTAAAGAATATCCCAGTTTTTTTTGTTTTGTTTTTGAAATTCCTTTTTATAGTGGGTTTGAGCTGATTCTCGCTGCCATATTTATCCCAGTCTAGACACACTTGATTCCCTTATGGAGACATATCAATACATAGGTTTTAAGATTCTTACTAGTCAGATATATTCCTCTGCGGGAAATATGGTGTTTTGAGTCCCTTTCACTGAGGAAGGTGTAGGTCTTGTCTATTCCATAGTTGGTTTTTGGAACGGTACCTGTGCTTATATCAAACTCTGGTTTTATGCATCACCCCACCTCTCCTTCCCCCTTAAGCAGGCATAAGAGTGTTTTCTAAATGTGAGACACTGTTCTCTTTCCTAACTCAGTTCAAGTGTAGCCATGTTTACAGGATCTTCATAAGTGATAAATTATGATAAGTTTCTTTTTCTGTGTGACTTATTTCACTTAGAATCATCGTACCTGAATCCACCCATTTTGCTGCTACTGGTCTTATGACATTGATTTCATGGCTGAGGGATATTCCATCGTACGTAAGTAGAACAATTTTTTGAACCAATTTTATATTTCCTGGGATATTTAAGGTGTACCCAAGTTGAGGTCCTTGTAAGCAGTGCAGCCCTAAATTTTGGGGTGGCTCTGTCTTATTGATTTTCAGTTTTCCCAAGGTATATTCCCGAGACTGGAAGTGCCCTTGGCTCTGTGGCTCGGTTGTTTACTTGTTTTAGGGAACACAATGCACTCCTCCAGAGAGGCAGTTGGCAATTTACATCCCGCCCATCAGCATAACAAGGCTCCCTGTTCTCCAGGGCCTGTCTTGCCTTTCTGGTTTTTACACATTTTGTGGATGTCCCTTTTGACCGGTGGGAAGTGATACTTCTTTGTAGTGCAGATTTGCATTGCCCGCTTGCTTGCTTGGCCAAAAAGGGCGTATGCGTTTTCTCCTGAATATATTCAGGAGAAAACGCATACGCCCTTTTTGTCCAAGTGCATCATTGTCGAAGTTGTGCCCCTCTTCCTGTGCTTTAAAGGCGATTCCAACGTACCTCTTGAAATCTGTTTCCTGCTATTCTGCCTCGCTTTCAAGTCCGCCTCGTTGCCTTCCCTCAACAGATTTTTGGACGATAGTTGTCCTTTATTACTCGGCCAGTTTGTGAATTGCTGTGCCCCTGAGCTCCATTTTTCAACTCGTTTTTGGTGAGCTGACCGCAAGTCCAAAATTTTGGTTCAGGATCTATACTGATTCCCGGTGGGTGGCTGAGACTTTGGTTAATTCTTCTTCCTGCCGGGAAATTACAGTGATATGTGCCCGTCCAAATGCCTAACAGCTACTCTCTCATTGGTTCTCCCTCTTCCCTTTCATCCTCTGCCAAATTGGCAACCTGTGCGAACCAGGAGGTTAAAGGGGCTGTCTCTCCAAGTTGGGAGGTTGATAATAAAGCAGATGGAAAGTCAAACCGGAGCACCAGGAGAGGGACTATTCGTTGAGTTTTAGAAACCTTTCGTATTCACAGTGTGTCCGTTCTCTAGGATTCCTGTACATGTTATATCTGTAGTAATATTCCCTTCAACCTGGAGAGTTGGGACCCATGGAATGTGTGCCATGCATTATTGCTTTAAAGGGTCTGCATTTGCTCACCCAATCTCACTAATCCTCTCAGTCCCAAGTGTCCAGCCTTATGCCACATCCAGCTGTCATTGTAGATAGGGTCATTTCAGGTTTCATCAGAGACCCTGAAGGAATTGTAAAGAATTTCCCAGTTTTTTTGTTTTATTTTTGAAATTCCTTTTTATAGTGGGTTTGAGCTGATTCTCGCTGCCATATTTATCCCAGTCTAGACACACTTGATTCCCTTACGGAGACATATCAATACATAGGTTTTAAGATTCTTACTAGTCAGATATATTCCTCTGCGGGAAATATGGGGTTTTGAGTCCCTTTCACTGAGGAAGGTGTAGGTCTTGTCTATTCCGTAGTTGGTTTTTGGAACGGTACCTGTGCTTATATCAAACTCTGGTTTTATGCATCACCCCACCTCTCCTTCCCCCTTAAGCAGGCATAAGAGTGTTTTCTAAATGTGAGACACTGTTCTCTTTCCTAACTCAGTTCAAGTGTAGCCATGTTTACAGGATCTTCATAAGTGATATCTTATGATAAGTTTCTTTTTCTGTGTGACTTATTTCACTTAGAATCATCGTACCTGAATCCACCCATTTTGCTGCTACTGGTCTTATGACATTGATTTCATGGCTGAGGGATATTCCATCGTACGTAAGTACCACAATTTTTTGAACCATTTTTATATTTCCTGGGATATTTAAGGTGTACCCAAGTTGAGGTCCTTGTAAGCAGTGCAGCCCTAAATTTTGGGGTGGCTGTGTCTTTTTGATTTTCAGTTTTCCCAAGGTATATTCCCTAGACTGGAAGTGCCCTTGGCTCTGTAGCTCTGTTGTTTACTTGTTTTAGGGAACACAATGCACGCCTCCAGAGAGGCAGTTGGCAATTTACATCCCGCCCATCAGCATAACAAGGCTCCCTGTTCTCCAGGGCCTGTCTTGCCTTTCTGGTTTTTACACATTTTGTGGATGTCCCTTTTGACCGGTGGGAAGTGATACTTCTTTGTAGTGCAGATTTGCATTGCCCGCTTGCTTGCTTGGCCAAAAAGGGCGTATGCGTTTTCTCCTGAATATATTCAGGAGAAAACGCATACGCCCTTTTTGGCCAAGTGCATCATTGTCGAAGTTGTGCCCCTCTTCCTGTGCTTTAAAGGCGATTCCAACGTACCTCTTGAAATCTGTTTCCTGCTATTCTGCCACGCTTTGAAGTCCGCCTCGTTGCCTTCCCTCAACAGATTTTTGGACGATAGTTGTCCTTTATTACTCGGCCAGTTTGTGAATTGCTGTGCCCCTGAGCTCCATTTTTCAACTCGTTTTTGGTGAGCTGACCGCAAGTCCAAAATTTTGGTTCAGGATCTATACTGATTCCCGGTGGGTGGCTGAGACTTTGGTTAATTCTTCTTCCTGCCGGGAAATTACAGTGATATGTGCCCGTCCAAATGCCTAACAGCTACTCTCTCATTGGTTCTCCCTCTTCCCTTTCATCCTCTGCCAAATTGGCAACCTGTGCGAACCAGGAGGTTAAAGGGGCTGTCTCTCCAAGTTGGGAGGTTGATAATAAAGCAGATGGAAAGTCAAACTGGAGCACCAGGAGAGGGACTATTCATTGAGTTTTAGAAACCTTTCGTATTCACAGTGTGTCCGTTCTCTAGGATTCCCGTACATGTTATATCTGTAGTAATATTCCCTTCAACCTGGAGAGTTGGGACCCATGGAATGTGTGCCATGCATTATTGCTTTAAAGGGTCTGCATTTGCTCACCCAATCTCACCAATCCTCTCAGTCCCAAGTGTCCAGCCTTATGTCACATCCAGCTGTCATTGTAGATAGGGTCATTTCAGGTTTCATCAGAGACCCTGAAGGAATTGTAAAGAATTTCCCAGTTTTTTTGTTTTATTTTTGAAATTCCTTTTTATAGTGGGTTTGAGCTGATTCTCGCTGCCATATTTATCCCAGTCTAGACACACTTGATTCCCTTACGGAGACATATCAATACATAGGTTTTAAGATTCTTACTAGTCAGATATATTCCTCTGCGGGAAATATGGGGTTTTGAGTCCCTTTCACTGAGGAAGGTGTAGGTCTTGTCTATTCCATAGTTGGTTTTTGGAACGGTACCTGTGCTTATATCAAACTCTGGTTTTATGCATCACCCCACCTCTCCTTCCCCCTTAAGCAGGCATAAGAGTGTTTTCTAAATGTGAGACACTGTTCTCTTTCCTAACTCAGTTCAAGTGTAGCCATGTTTACAGGATCTTCATAAGTGATATCTTATGATAAGTTTCTTTTTCTGTGTGACTTATTTCACTTAGAATCATCGTACCTGAATCCACCCATTTTGCTGCTACTGGTCTTATGACATTGATTTCATGGCTGAGGGATATGCCATCGTACGTAAGTACCACAATTTTTTGAACCATTTTTATATTTCCTGGGATATTTAAGGTGTACCCAAGTTGAGGTCCTTGTAAGCAGTGCAGCCCTAAATTTTGGGGTGGCTGTGTCTTTTTGATTTTCAGTTTTCCCAAGGTATATTCCCGAGACTGGAAGTGCCCTTGGCTCTGTAGCTCTGTTGTTTACTTGTTTTAGGGAACACAATGCACTCCTCCAGAGAGGCAGTTGGCAATTTACATCCCGCCCATCAGCATAACAAGGCTCCCTGTTCTCCAGGGCCTGTCTTGCCTTTCTGGTTTTTACACATTTTGTGGATGTCCCTTTTGACCGGTGGGAAGTGATACTTCTTTGTAGTGCAGATTTGCATTGCCCGCTTGCTTGCTTGGCCAAAAAGGGCGTATGCGTTTTCTCCTGAATATATTCAGGAGAAAACGCATACGCCCTTTTTGTCCAAGTGCATCATTGTCGAAGTTGTGCCCCTCTTCCTGTGCTTTAAAGGCGATTCCAACGTACCTCTTGAAATCTGTTTCCTGCTATTCTGCCTCGCTTTCAAGTCCGCCTCGTTGCCTTCTCTCAACAGATTTTTGGACGATAGTTGTCCTTTATTACTCGGCCAGTTTGTGAATTGCTGTGCCCCTGAGCTCCATTTTTCAACTCGTTTTTGGTGAGCTGACCGCAAGTCCAAAATTTTGGTTCAGGATCTATACTGATTCCCGGTGGGTGGCTGAGACTTTGGTTAATTCTTCTTCCTGCCGGGAAATTACAGTGATATGTGCCCGTCCAAATGCCTAACAGCTACTCTCTCATTGGTTCTCCCTCTTCCCTTTCATCCTCTGCCAAATTGGCAACCTGTGCGAACCAGGAGGTTAAAGGGGCTGTCTCTCCAAGTTGGGAGGTTGATAATAAAGCAGATGGAAAGTCAAACCGGAGCACCAGGAGAGGGACTATTCGTTGAGTTTTAGAAACCTTTCGTATTCACAGTGTGTCCGTTCTCTAGGATTCCCGTACATGTTATATCTGTAGTAATATTCCCTTCAACCTGGAGAGTTGGGACCCATGGAATGTGTGCCATGCATTATTGCTTTAAAGGGTCTGCATTTGCTCACCCAATCTCACCAATCCTCTCAGTCCCAAGTGTCCAGCCTTATGCCACATCCAGCTGTCATTGTAGATAGGGTCATTTCAGGTTTCATCAGAGACCCTGAAGGAATTGTAAAGAATTTCCCAGTTTTTTTGTTTTATTTTTGAAATTCCTTTTTATAGTGGGTTTGAGCTGATTCTCGCTGCCATATTTATCCCAGTCTAGACACACTTGATTCCCTTACGGAGACATATCAATACATAGGTTTTAAGATTCTTACTTTACTAGTCAGATATATCCCTCTGCGGGAAATATGGGGTTTTGAGTCCCTTTCACTGAGGAAGGTGTAGGTCTTGTCTATTCCATAGTTGGTTTTTGGAACGGTACCTGTGCTTATATCAAACTCTGGTTTTATGCATCACCCCACCTCTCCTTCCCCCTTAAGCAGGCATAAGAGTGTTTTCTAAATGTGAGACACTGTTCTCTTTCCTAACTCAGTTCAAGTGTAGCCATGTTTACAGGATCTTCATAAGTGATATCTTATGATAAGTTTCTTTTTCTGTGTGACTTATTTCACTTAGAATCATCGTACCTGAATCCACCCATTTTGCTGCTACTGGTCTTATGACATTGATTTCATGGCTGAGGGATATTCCATCGTACGTAAGTACCACAATTTTTTGAACCATTTTTATATTTCCTGGGATATTTAAGGTGTACCCAAGTTGAGGTCCTTGTAAGCAGTGCAGCCCTAAATTTTGGGGTGGCTGTGTCTTTTTGATTTTCAGTTTTCCCAAGGTATATTCCCTAGACTGGAAGTGCCCTTGGCTCTGTAGCTCTATTGTTTACTTGTTTTAGGGAGCACAATGCACTCCTCCAGAGAGGCAGTTGGCAATTTACATCCCGCCCATCAGCATAACAAGGCACCCTGTTCTCCAGGGCCTGTCTTGCCTTTCTGGTTTTTACACATTTTGTGGATGTCCCTTTTGACTGGTGGGAAGTGATACTTCTTTGTAGTGCAGATTTGCATTGCCCACTTGCTTGCTTGGCCAAAAAGGGCGTATGCGTTTTCTCCTGAATATATTCAGGAGAAAACGCATATGCCCTTTTTGGCCAAGTGCATCATTGTCGAAGTTGTGCCCCTCTTCCTGTGCTTTAAAGGCAATTCCAACGTACCTCTTGAAATCTGTTTCCTGCTATTCTGCCACGCTTTGAAGTCCGCCTCGTTGCCTTCCCTCAACAGATTTTTGGACGATAGTTGTCCTTTATTACTCGGCCAGTTTGTGAATTGCTGTGCCCCTGAGCTCCATTTTTCAACTCGTTTTTGGTGAGCTGACCGCAAGTCCAAAATTTTGGTTCAGGATCTATACTGATTCCCGGTGGGTGGCTGAGACTTTGGTTAATTCTTCTTCCTGCCGGGAAATTACAGTGATATGTGCCCGTCCAAATGCCTAACAGCTACTCTCTCATTGGTTCTCCCTCTTCCCTTTCATCCTCTGCCAAATTGGCAACCTGTGCGAACCAGGAGGTTAAAGGCGCTGTCTCTCCAAGTTGGGAGGTTGATAATAAAGCAGATGGAAAGTCAAACCAGAGCACCAGGAGAGGGACTATTCGTTGAGTTTTAGAAACCTTTCGTATTCACAGTGTGTCGGTTCTCTAGGATTCCCGTACATGTTATATCTGTAGTAATATTCCCTTCAACCTGGAGAGTTGGGACCCATGGAATGTGTGCCATGCATTATTGCTTTAAAGGGTCTGCATTTGCTCACCCAATCTCACCAATCCTCTCAGTCCCAAGTGTCCAGCCTTATGCCACATCCAGCTGTCATTGTAGATAGGGTCATTTCAGGTTTCATCAGAGACCCTGAAGGAATTGTAAAGAATTTCCCAGTTGTTTTGTTTTATTTTTGAAATTCCTTTTTATAGTGGGTTTGAGCTGATTCTCGCTGCCATATTTATCCCAGTCTAGACACACTTGATTCCCTTACGGAGACATATCAATACATAGGTTTTAAGATTCTTACTAGTCAGATATATTCCTCTGCGGGAAATATGGGGTTTTGAGTCCCTTTCACTGAGGAAGGTGTAGGTCTTGTCTATTCCATAGTTGGTTTTTGGAACGGTACCTGTGCTTATATCAAACTCTGGTTTTATGCATCACCCCACCTCTCCTTCCCCCTTAAGCAGGCATAAGAGTGTTTTCTAAATGTGAGACACTGTTCTCTTTCCTAACTCAGTTCAAGTGTAGCCATGTTTACAGGATCTTCATAAGTGATATCTTATGATAAGTTTCTTTTTCTGTGTGACTTATTTCACTTAGAATCATCGTACCTGAATCCACCCATTTTGCTGCTACTGGTCTTATGACATTGATTTCATGGCTGAGGGATATTCCATCGTACGTAAGTACCACAATTTTTTGAACCATTTTTATATTTCCTGGGATATTTAAGGTGTACCCAAGTGGAGGTCCTTGTAAGCAGTGCAGCCCTAAATTTTGGGGTGGCTGTGTCTTTTTGATTTTCAGTTTTCCCAAGGTATATTCCCTAGACTGGAAGTGCCCTTGGCTCTGTAGCTCTGTTGTTTACTTGTTTTAGGGAACACAATGCACTCCTCCAGAGAGGCAGTTGGCAATTTACATCCCGCCCATCAGCATAACAAGGCTCCCTGTTCTCCAGGGCCTGTCTTGCCTTTCTGGTTTTTACACATTTTGTGGATGTCCCTTTTGACCGGTGGGAAGTGATACTTCTTTGTAGTGCAGATTTGCATTGCCCGCTTGCTTGCTTGGCCAAAAAGGGCGTATGCGTTTTCTCCTGAATATATTCAGGAGAAAACACATACGCCCTTTTTGGCCAAGTGCATCATTGTCGAAGTTGTGCCCCTCTTCCTGTGCTTTAAAGGTGATTCCAACGTACCTTTTGAAATCTGTTTCCTGCTATTCTGCCACGCTTTCAAGTCTGCCTCATTGCCTTCCCTCAACAGATTTTTGGACGATAGTTGTCCTTTATTACTCGGCCAGTTTGTGAATTGCTGTGCCCCTGAGCTCCATTTTTCAACTCGTTTTTGGTGAGCTGACCGCAAGTCCAAAATTTTGGTTCAGGATCTATACTGATTCCCGGTGGGTGGCTGAGACTTTGGTTAATTCTTCTTCCTGCCGGGAAATTACAGTGATATGTGCCCGTCCAAATGCCTAACAGCTACTCTCTCATTGGTTCTCCCTCTTCCCTTTCATCCTCCGCCAAATTGGCAACCTGTGCGAACCAGGAGGTTAAAGGGGCTGTCTCTCCAAGTTGGGAGGTTGATAATAAAGCAGATGGAAAGTCAAACCGGAGCACCAGGAGAGGGACTATTCGTTGAGTTTTAGAAACCTTTCGTATTCACAGTGTGTCCGTTCTCTAGGATTCCCGTACATGTTATATCTGTAGTAATATTCCCTTCAACCTGGAGAGTTGGGACCCATGGAATGTGTGCCATGCATTATTGCTTTAAAGGGTCTGCATTTGCTCACCCAATCTCACCAATCCTCTCAGTCCCAAGTGTCCAGCCTTATGCCACATCCAGCTGTCATTGTAGATAGGGTCATTTCAGGTTTCATCAGAGACCCTGAAGGAATTGTAAAGAATATCCCAGTTTTTTTTGTTTTATTTTTGAAATTCCTTTTTATAGTGGGTTTGAGCTGATTCTCGCTGCCATATTTATCCCAGTCTAGACACACTTGATTCCCTTATGGAGACATATCAATACATAGGTTTTAAGATTCTTACTAGTCAGATATATTCCTCTGCGGGAAATATGGTGTTTTGAGTCCCTTTCACTGAGGAAGGTGTAGGTCTTGTCTATTCCATAGTTGGTTTTTGGAACGGTACCTGTGCTTATATCAAACTCTGGTTTTATGCATCACCCCACCTCTCCTTCCCCCTTAAGCAGGCATAAGAGTGTTTTCTAAATGTGAGACACTGTTCTCTTTCCTAACTCAGTTCAAGTGTAGCCATGTTTACAGGATCTTCATAAGTGATAAATTATGATAAGTTTCTTTTTCTGTGTGACTTATTTCACTTAGA
This sequence comes from Hyperoodon ampullatus, assembly GCF_949752795.1. Taxonomy (NCBI): domain Eukaryota; kingdom Metazoa; phylum Chordata; class Mammalia; order Artiodactyla; family Ziphiidae; genus Hyperoodon; species Hyperoodon ampullatus. The sequence continues at coordinate 2,912,527 of NW_027640676.1, read as the reverse complement.
ATCATCGTACCTGAATCCACCCATTTTGCTGCTACTGGTCTTATGACATTGATTTCATGGCTGAGGGATATTCCATCGTACGTAAGTAGAACAATTTTTTGAACCAATTTTATATTTCCTGGGATATTTAAGGTGTACCCAAGTTGAGGTCCTTGTAAGCAGTGCAGCCCTAAATTTTGGGGTGGCTCTGTCTTATTGATTTTCAGTTTTTCCCAGGTATATTCCCTAGACTGGAAGTGCCCTTGGCTCTGTAGCTCTGTTGTTTACTTGTTTTAGGGAACACAATGCACTCCTCCAGAGAGGCAGTTGGCAATTTACATCCCGCCCATCAGCATAACAAGGCTCCCTGTACTCCAGGGCCTGTCTTGCCTTTCTGGTTTTTACACATTTTGTGGATGTCCCTTTTGACCGGTGGGAAGTGATACTTCTTTGTAGTGCAGATTTGCATTGCCCGCTTGCTTGCTTGGCCAAAAAGGGCGTATGCGTTTTCTCCTGAATATATTCAGGAGAAAACACATACGCCCTTTTTGGCCAAGTGCATCATTGTCGAAGTTGTGCCCCTCTTCCTGTGCTTTAAAGGTGATTCCAACGTACCTCTTGAAATCTGTTTCCTGCTATTCTGCCACGCTTTCAAGTCCGCCTCATTGCCTTCCCTCAACAGATTTTTGGACGATAGTTGTCCTTTATTACTCGGCCAGTTTGTGAATTGCTGTGCCCCTGAGCTCCATTTTTCAACTCGTTTTTGGTGAGCTGACCGCAAGTCCAAAATTTTGGTTCAGGATCTATACTGATTCCCGGTGGGTGGCTGAGACTTTGGTTAATTCTTCTTCCTGCCGGGAAATTACAGTGATATGTGCCCGTCCAAATGCCTAACAGCTACTCTCTCATTGGTTCTCCCTCTTCCCTTTCATCCTCCGCCAAATTGGCAACCTGTGCGAACCAGGAGGTTAAAGGGGCTGTCTCTCCAAGTTGGGAGGTTGATAATAAAGCAGATGGAAAGTCAAACCGGAGCACCAGGAGAGGGACTATTCGTTGAGTTTTAGAAACCTTTCGTATTCACAGTGTGTCCGTTCTCTAGGATTCCCGTACATGTTATATCTGTAGTAATATTCCCTTCAACCTGGAGAGTTGGGACCCATGGAATGTGTGCCATGCATTATTGCTTTAAAGGGTCTGCATTTGCTCACCCAATCTCACCAATCCTCTCAGTCCCAAGTGTCCAGCCTTATGCCACATCCAGCTGTCATTGTAGATAGGGTCATTTCAGGTTTCATCAGAGACCCTGAAGGAATTGTAAAGAATATCCCAGTTTTTTTTGTTTTATTTTTGAAATTCCTTTTTATAGTGGGTTTGAGCTGATTCTCGCTGCCATATTTATCCCAGTCTAGACACACTTGATTCCCTTATGGAGACATATCAATACATAGGTTTTAAGATTCTTACTAGTCAGATATATTCCTCTGCGGGAAATATGGTGTTTTGAGTCCCTTTCACTGAGGAAGGTGTAGGTCTTGTCTATTCCATAGTTGGTTTTTGGAACGGTACCTGTGCTTATATCAAACTCTGGTTTTATGCATCACCCCACCTCTCCTTCCCCCTTAAGCAGGCATAAGAGTGTTTTCTAAATGTGAGACACTGTTCTCTTTCCTAACTCAGTTCAAGTGTAGCCATGTTTACAGGATCTTCATAAGTGATAAATTATGATAAGTTTCTTTTTCTGTGTGACTTATTTCACTTAGAATCATCGTACCTGAATCCACCCATTTTGCTGCTACTGGTCTTATGACATTGATTTCATGGCTGAGGGATATTCCATCGTACGTAAGTAGAACAATTTTTTGAACCAATTTTATATTTCCTGGGATATTTAAGGTGTACCCAAGTTGAGGTCCTTGTAAGCAGTGCAGCCCTAAATTTTGGGGTGGCTCTGTCTTATTGATTTTCAGTTTTTCCCAGGTATATTCCCTAGACTGGAAGTGCCCTTGGCTCTGTAGCTCTGTTGTTTACTTGTTTTAGGGAACACAATGCACTCCTCCAGAGAGGCAGTTGGCAATTTACATCCCGCCCATCAGCATAACAAGGCTCCCTGTTCTCCAGGGCCTGTCTTGCCTTTCTGGTTTTTACACATTTTGTGGATGTCCCTTTTGACCGGTGGGAAGTGATACTTCTTTGTAGTGCAGATTTGCATTGCCCGCTTGCTTGCTTGGCCAAAAAGGGCGTATGCATTTTCTCCTGAATATATTCAGGAGAAAACGCATACGCCCTTTTTGGCCAAGTGCATCATTGTCGAAGTTGTGCCCCTCTTCCTGTGCTTTAAAGGCGATTCCAACGTACCTCTTGAAATCTGTTTCCTGCTATTCTGCCTCGCTTTCAAGTCCGCCTCGTTGCCTTCCCTCAACAGATTTTTGGACGATAGTTGTCCTTTATTACTCGGCCAGTTTGTGAACTGCTGTGCCCCTGAGCTCCATTTTTCAACTCATTTTTGGTGAGCTGACCGCAAGTCCAAAATTTTGGTTCCGGATCTATACTGATTCCCGGTGGGTGGCTGAGACTTTGGTTAATTCTTCTTCCTGCCGGGAAATTACAGTGATATGTGCCTGTCCAAATGCCTAACAGCTACTCTCTCATTGGTTCTCCCTCTTCCCTTTCATCCTCTGCCAAATTGGCAACCTGTGCGAACCAGGAGGTTAAAGGCGCTGTCTCTCCAAGTTGGGAGGTTGATAATAAAGCAGATGGAAAGTCAAACCAGAGCACCAGGAGAGGGACTATTCGTTGAGTTTTAGAAACCTTTCGTATTCACAGTGTGTCCGTTCTCTAGGATTCCCGTACATGTTATATCTGTAGTAATATTCCCTTCAACCTGGAGAGTTGGGACCCATGGAATGTGTGCCATGCATTATTGCTTTAAAGGGTCTGCATTTGCTCACCCAATCTCACCAATCCTCTCAGTCCCAAGTGTCCAGCCTTATGCCACATCCAGCTGTCATTGTAGATAGGGTCATTTCAGGTTTCATCAGAGACCCTGAAGGAATTGTAAAGAATTTCCCAGTTTTTTCGTTTTATTTTTGAAATTCCTTTTTATAGTGGGTTTGAGCTGATTCTCGCTGCCATATTTATCCCAGTCTAGACACACTTGATTCCCTTACGGAGACATATCAATACATAGGTTTTAAGATTCTTACTAGTCAGATATATTCCTCTGCGGGAAATATGGGGTTTTGAGTCCCTTTCACTGAGGAAGGTGTAGGTCTTGTCTATTCCATAGTTGGTTTTTGGAACGGTACCTGTGCTTATATCAAACTCTGGTTTTATGCATCACCCCACCTCTCCTTCCCCCTTAAGCAGGCATAAGAGTGTTTTCTAAATGTGAGACACTGTTCTCTTTCCTAACTCAGTTCAAGTGTAGCCATGTTTACAGGATCTTCATAAGTGATATCTTATGATAAGTTTCTTTTTCTGTGTGACTTATTTCACTTAGAATCATCGTACCTGAATCCACCCATTTTGCTGCTACTGGTCTTATGACATTGATTTCATGGCTGAGGGATATTCCATCGTACGTAAGTACCACAATTTTTTGAACCATTTTTATATTTCCTGGGATATTTAAGGTGTACCCAAGTTGAGGTCCTTGTAAGCAGTGCAGCCCTAAATTTTGGGGTGGCTGTGTCTTTTTGATTTTCAGTTTTCCCAAGGTATATTCCCTAGACTGGAAGTGCCCTTGGCTCTGTAGCTCTGTTGTTTACTTGTTTTAGGGAACACAATGCACTCCTCCAGAGAGGCAGTTGGCAATTTACATCCCACCCATCAGCATAACAAGGCTCCCTGTTCTCCAGGGCCTGTCTTGCCTTTCTGGTTTTTACACATTTTGTGGATGTCCCTTTTGACCGGTGGGAAGTGATACTTCTTTGTAGTGCAGATTTGCATTGCCCGCTTGCTTGCTTGGCCAAAAAGGGCGTATGCGTTTTCTCCTGAATATATTCAGGAGAAAACGCATACGCCCTTTTTGGCCAAGTGCATCATTATCGAAGTTGTGCCCCTCTTCCTGAGCTTTAAAGGCGATTCCAACGTACCTCTTGAAATCTGTTTCCTGCTATTCTGCCTCGCTTTCAAGTCCGCCTCGTTGCCTTCCCTCAACAGATTTTTGGACGATAGTTGTCCTTTATTACTCGGCCAGTTTGTGAATTGCTGTGCCCCTGAGCTCCATTTTTCAACTCGTTTTTGGTGAGCTGACCGCAAGTCCAAAATTTTGGTTCAGGATCTATACTGATTCCCGGTGGGTGGCTGAGACTTTGGTTAATTCTTCTTCCTGCCGGGAAATTACAGTGATATGTGCCTGTCCAAATGCCTAACAGCTACTCTCTCATTGGTTCTCCCTCTTCCCTTTCATCCTCTGCCAAATTGGCAACCTGTGCGAACCAGGAGGTTAAAGGGGCTGTCTCTCCAAGCTGGGAGGTTGATAATAAAGCAGATGGAAAGTGAAACCGGAGCACCAGGAGAGGGACTACTCGTTGAGTTTTAGAAACCTTTCATATTCACAGTGTGTCCGTTCTCTAGGATTCCCGTACATGTTATATCTGTAGTAATATTCCCTTCAACCTGGAGAGTTGGGACCCATGGAATGTGTGCCATGCATTATTGCTTTAAAGGGTCTGCATTTGCTCACCCAATCTCACCAATCCTCTCAGTCCCAAGTGTCCAGCCTTATGCCACATCCAGCTGTCATTGTAGATAGGGTCATTTCAGGTTTCATCAGAGACCCTGAAGGAATTGTAAAGAATTTCCCAGTTTTTTTGTTTTATTTTTGAAATTCCTTTTTATAGTGGGTTTGAGCTGATTCTCGCTGCCATATTTATCCCAGTCTAGACACACTTGATTCCCTTACGGAGACATATCAATACATAGGTTTTAAGATTCTTACTTTACTAGTCAGATATATTCCTCTGCGGGAAATATGGGGTTTTGAGTCCCTTTCACTGAGGAAGGTGTAGGTCTTGTCTATTCCATAGTTGGTTTTTGGAACGGTACCTGTGCTTATATCAAACTCTGGTTTTATGCATCACCCCACCTCTCCTTCCCCCTTAAGCAGGCATAAGAGTGTTTTCTAAATGTGAGACACTGTTCTCTTTCCTAACTCAGTTCAAGTGTAGCCATGTTTACAGGATCTTCATAAGTGATATCTTATGATAATTTTCTTTTTCTGTGTGACTTATTTCACTTAGAATCATCGTACCTGGATCCACCCATTTTGCTGCTACTGGTCTTATGACATTGATTTCATGGCTGAGGGATATTCCATCGTACGTAAGTACCACAATTTTTTGAACCATTTTTATATTTCCTGGGATATTTAAGGTGTACCCAAGTTGAGGTCCTTGTAAGCAGTGCAGCCCTAAATTTTGGGGTGGCTGTGTCTTTTTGATTTTCAGTTTTCCCAAGGTATATTCCCTAGACTGGAAGTGCCCTTGGCTCTGTAGCTCTGTTGTTTACTTGTTTTAGGGAACACAATGCACTCCTCCAGAGAGGCAGTTGGCAATTTACATCCCGCCCATCAGCATAACAAGGCACCCTGTTCTCCAGGGCCTGTCTTGCCTTTCTGGTTTTTACACATTTTGTGGATGTCCCTTTTGACTGGTGGGAAGTGATACTTCTTTGTAGTGCAGATTTGCATTGCCCGCTTGCTTGCTTGGCCAAAAAGGGCGTATGCGTTTTCTCCTGAATATATTCAGGAGAAAACGCATACGCCCTTTTTGGCCAAGTGCATCATTGTCGAAGTTGTGCCCCTCTTCCTGTGCTTTAAAGGTGATTCCAACGTACCTCTTGAAATCTGTTTCCTGCTATTCTGCCACGCTTTCAAGTCCGCCTCATTGCCTTCCCTCAACAGATTTTTGGACGATAGTTGTCCTTTATTACTCGGCCAGTTTGTGAATTGCTGTGCCCCTGAGCTCCATTATTCAACTCGTTTTTGGTGAGCTGACCGCAAGTCCAAAATTTTGGTTCAGGATCTATACTGATTCCCGGTGGGTGGCTGAGACTTTGGTTAATTCTTCTTCCTGCCGGGAAATTACAGTGATATGTGCCCGTCCAAATGCCTAACATCTACTCTCTCATTGGTTCTCCCTCTTCCCTTTCATCCTCCGCCAAATTGGCAACCTGTGCGAACCAGGAGGTTAAAGGGGCTGTCTCTCCAAGTTGGGAGGTTGATAATAAAGCAGATGGAAAGTCAAACCGGAGCACCAGGAGAGGGACTATTCGTTGAGTTTTAGAAACCTTTCGTATTCACAGTGTGTCCGTTCTCTAGGATTCCCGTACATGTTATATCTGTAGTAATATTCCCTTCAACCTGGAGAGTTGGGACCCATGGAATGTGTGCCATGCATTATTGCTTTAAAGGGTCTGCATTTGTTCACCCAGTCTCACCAATCCTCTCAGTCCCAAGTGTCCAGACTTATGCCACATCCAGCTGTCATTGTAGATAGGGTCATTTCAGGTTTCATCAGAGACCCTGAAGGAATTGTAAAGAATTTCCCAGTTTTTTTGTTTTATTTTTGAAATTCCTTTTTATAGTGGGTTTGAGCTGATTCTCGCTGCCATATTTATCCCAGTCTAGACACACTTGATTCCCTTACGGAGACATATCAATACGTAGCTTTTAAGATTCTTACTAGTCAGATATATTCCTCTGCGGGAAATATGGGGTTTTGAATCCCTTTCACTGAGGAAGGTGTAGGTCTTGTCTATTCCATAGTTGGTTTTTGGAACGGTACCTGTGCTTATATCAAACTCTGGTTTTATGCATCACCCCACCTCTCCTTCCCCCTTAAGCAGGCATAAGAGTGTTTTCTAAATGTGAGACACTGTTCTCTTTCCTAACTCAGTTCAAGTGTAGCCATGTTTACAGGATCTTCATAAGTGATATCTTATGATAAGTTTCTTTTTCTGTGTGACTTATTTCACTTAGAATCATCGTACCTGAATCCACCCATTTTGCTGCTACTGGTCTTATGACATTGATTTCATGGCTGAGGGATATTCCATCGTACGTAAGTACCACAATTTTTTGAACCATTTTTATATTTCCTGGGATATTTAAGGTGTACCCAAGTTGAGGTCCTTGTAAGCAGTGCAGCCCTAAATTTTGGGGTGGCTGTGTCTTTTTGATTTTCAGTTTTCCCAAGGTATATTCCCTAGACTGGAAGTGCCCTTGGCTCTGTAGCTCTGTTGTTTACTTGTTTTAGGGAACACAATGCACTCCTCCAGAGAGGCAGTTGGCAATTTACATCCCGCCCATCAGCATAACAAGGCTCCCTGTTCTCCAGGGCCTGTCTTGCCTTTCTGGTTTTTACACATTTTGTGGATGTCCCTTTTGACCGGTGGGAAGTGATACTTCTTTGTAGTGCAGATTTGCATTGCCCGCTTGCTTGCTTGGCCAAAAAGGGCGTATGCGTTTTCTCCTGAATATATTCAGGAGAAAACGCATACGCCCTTTTTGGCCAAGTGCATCATTGTCGAAGTTGTGCCCCTCTTCCTGTGCTTTAAAGGCGATTCCAACCTACCTCTTGAAATCTGTTTCCTGCTATTCTGCCTCGCTTTCAAGTCCGCCTCATTGCCTTCCCTCAACAGATTTTTGGACGATAGTTGTCCTTTATTACTCGGCCAGTTTGTGAATTGCTGTGCCCCTGAGCTCCATTTTTCAACTCGTTTTAGGTGAGCTGACCGCAAGTCCAAAATTTTGGTTCAGGACCTATAGTGGTTCCCGGAGGAGGGCTGAGACTTTGGTTAATTCTTCTTCCTGCCAGGAAATTACAGTGATATGTGCCCGTCCAAATGCCTAACAGCTACTCTCTCATTGGTTCTCCCTCTTCCCTTTCATCCTCTGCCAAATTGGCAACCTGTGCGAACCAGGAGGTTAAAGGGGCTGTCTCTCCAAGTTGGGAGTTTGATAGTAAAGCAGATGGAAATTCAAACCGGAGCACCAGGAGAGGGAGTATTCGTTGAGTTTTAGAAACCTTTTGTATTCACAGTGTGTCCGTTCTCTAGGTTTCCCGTACATGTTATAACTGTAGTAATATTCCCTTCAACCTGGAGAGTTGGGACCCATGGAATGTGTGCCATGCATTATTGCTTTAAAGGGTCTGCATTTGTTCACCCAATCTCACCAATCCTCTCAGTCCAAAGTGTCCAGCCTTATGCCACATCCAGCTGTCGGTGTAGATAGGGTCATTTCAGGTTTCATCAGAGACCCTGAAGGAATTGTAAAGAATTTCCCAGTTTTTTTGTTTTATTTTTGAAATTCCTTTTTATAGTGGGTTTGAGCTGATTCTCGCTGCCATATTTATCCCAGTCTAGACACATTTGATTCCCTTACGGAGACATATCAATACGTAGCTTTTAAGATTCTTACTAGTCAGATATATTCCTCTGCGGGAAATATGGGGTTTTGAGTCCCTTTCACTGAGGAAGGTGTAGGTCTTGTCTATTCCATAGTTGGTTTTTGGAACGGTACCTGTGCTTATATCAAACTCTGGTTTTATGCATCACCCCACCTCTCCTTCCCCCTTAAGCAGGCATAAGAGTGTTTTCTAAATGTGAGACACTGTTCTCTTTCCTAACTCAGTTCAAGTGTAGCCATGTTTACAGGATCTTCATAAGTGATATCTTATGATAAGTTTCTTTTTCTGTGTGACTTATTTCACTTAGAATCATCGTACCTGAATCCACCCATTTTGCTGCTACTGGTCTTATGACATTGATTTCATGGCTGAGGGATATTCCATCGTACGTAAGTACCACAATTTTTTGAACCATTTTTATATTTCCTGGGATATTTAAGGTGTACCCAAGTTGAGGTCCTTGTAAGCAGTGCAGCCCTAAATTTTGGGGTGGCTGTGTCTTTTTGATTTTCAGTTTTCCCAAGGTATATTCCCTAGACTGGAAGTGCCCTTGGCTCTGTAGCTCTGTTGTTTACTTGTTTTAGGGAACACAATGCACTCCTCCAGAGAGGCAGTTGGCAATTTACATCCCGCCCATCAGCATAACAAGGCTCCCTGTTCTCCAGGGCCTGTCTTGCCTTTCTGGTTTTTACACATTTTGTGGATGTCCCTTTTGACCGGTGGGAAGTGATACTTCTTTGTAGTGCAGATTTGCATTGCCCGCTTGCTTGCTTGGCCAAAAAGGGCGTATGCGTTTTCTCCTGAATATATTCAGGAGAAAACGCATACGCCCTTTTTGGCCAAGTGCATCATTGTCGAAGTTGTGCCCCTCTTCCTGTGCTTTAAAGGCGATTCCAACGTACCTCTTGAAATCTGTTTCCTGCTATTCTGCCTCGCTTTCAAGTCCGCCTCATTGCCTTCCCTCAACAGATTTTTGGACGATAGTTGTCCTTTATTACTCGGCCAGTTTGTGAATTGCTGTGCCCCTGAGCTCCATTTTTCAACTCGTTTTAGGTGAGCTGACCGCAAGTCCAAAATTTTGGTTCAGGACCTATAGTGGTTCCCGGAGGAGGGCTGAGACTTTGGTTAATTCTTCTTCCTGCCAGGAAATTACAGTGATATGTGCCCGTCCAAATGCCTAACAGCTACTCTCTCATTGGTTCTCCCTCTTCCCTTTCATCCTCTGCCAAATTGGCAACCTGTGCGAACCAGGAGGTTAAAGGGGCTGTCTCTCCAAGTTGGGAGTTTGATAGTAAAGCAGATGGAAAGTCAAACCGGAGCACCAGGAGAGGGACTATTCGTTGAGTTTTAGAAACCTTTTGTATTCACAGTGTGTCCGTTCTCTAGGTTTCCCGTACATGTTATAACTGTAGTAATATTCCCTTCAACCTGGAGAGTTGGGACCCATGGAATGTGTGCCATGCATTATTGCTTTAAAGGGTCTGCATTTGTTCACCCAATCTCACCAATCCTCTCAGTCCAAAGTGTCCAGCCTTATGCCACATCCAGCTGTCGGTGTAGATAGGGTCATTTCAGGTTTCATCAGAGACCCTGAAGGAATTGTAAAGAATTTCCCAGTTTTTTTGTTTTATTTTTGAAATTCCTTTTTATAGTGGGTTTGAGCTGATTCTCGCTGCCATATTTATCCCAGTCTAGACACATTTGATTCCCTTACGGAGACATATCAATACGTAGCTTTTAAGATTCTTACTAGTCAGATATATTCCTCTGCGGGAAATATGGGGTTTTGAGTCCCTTTCACTGAGGAAGGTGTAGGTCTTGTCTATTCCATAGTTGGTTTTTGGAACGGTACCTGTGCTTATATCAAACTCTGGTTTTATGCATCACCCCACCTCTCCTTCCCCCTTAAGCAGGCATAAGAGTGTTTTCTAAATGTGAGACACTGTTCTCTTTCCTAACTCAGTTCAAGTGTAGCCATGTTTACAGGATCTTCATAAGTGATATCTTATGATAAGTTTCTTTTTCTGTGTGACTTATTTCACTTAGAATCATCGTACCTGAATCCACCCATTTTGCTGCTACTGGTCTTATGACATTGATTTCATGGCTGAGGGATATTCCATCGTACGTAAGTACCACAATTTTTTGAACCATTTTTATATTTCCTGGGATATTTAAGGTGTACCCAAGTTGAGGTCCTTGTAAGCAGTGCAGCCCTAAATTTTGGGGTGGCTGTGTCTTTTTGATTTTCAGTTTTCCCAAGGTATATTCCCTAGACTGGAAGTGCCCTTGGCTCTGTAGCTCTGTTGTTTACTTGTTTTAGGGAACACAATGCACTCCTCCAGAGAGGCAGTTGGCAATTTACATCCCGCCCATCAGCATAACAAGGCTCCCTGTTCTCCAGGGCCTGTCTTGCCTTTCTGGTTTTTACACATTTTGTGGATGTCCCTTTTGACCGGTGGGAAGTGATACTTCTTTGTAGTGCAGATTTGCATTGCCCGCTTGCTTGCTTGGCCAAAAAGGGCGTATGCGTTTTCTCCTGAATATATTCAGGAGAAAACGCATACGCCCTTTTTGGCCAAGTGCATCATTGTCGAAGTTGTGCCCCTCTTCCTGTGCTTTAAAGGCGATTCCAACGTACCTCTTGAAATCTGTTTCCTGCTATTCTGCCTCACTTTCAAGTCCGCCTCATTGCCTTCCCTCAACAGATTTTTGGATGATAGTTGTCCTTTATTACTCGGCCAGTTTGTGAATTGCTGGGCCCCTGAGCTCCATTTTTCAACTCGTTTTTGGTGACCTGACCGCAGGTCCAAAATTTTGGTTCAGGATCTATGCTGGTTCCCGGTGGGGGGCTGAGACTTTGGTTAATTCTTCTTCCTGCCGGGAAATTACAGTGATATGTGCCCGTCCAAATGCCTAACAGCTACTCTCTCATTGGTTCTCCCTCTTCCCTTTCATCCTCTGCCAAATTGGCAACCTGTGCGAACCAGGAGGTTAAAGGGGCTGTCTCTCCAAGTTGGGAGGTTGATAGTAAAGCAGGTGGAAAGTCAAACCGGAGCACCAGGAGAGGGACTATTCGTTGAGTTTTAGAAACGTTTCGTATTCACAGTGTGTCCGTTCTCTAGGTTTCCCGTACATGTTATAACTGTAGTAATATTCCCTTCAACCTGGAGAGTTTGGACCCATGGAATGGGTGCCATGCATTAATGCTTTAAAGGTTCTGCATTTGTTCACCCAATCTCACCAATCCTCTCAGTCCAAGTGTCCCGCCTTATTCCACATCCAGCTGTTGTTGTAGATAGGGTCAGTCCAGGTTTCATCAGAGACTCTGAAGGAATTGTAAAGAATTTCCCAGGTTTTTGTTTTGTTATTGAAATTCCTTTTTATAGTGGGTTTGAGCTGATTCTCGCTGCCATGTTTATGCCAGTCTAGACACACTTGGTTCCCTTATGGAGACATATCAATACATAGGTTTTAAGATTCTTACTAGTCAGATATATTCCTCTGCGGGAAATATGGGGTTTTGAGTCCCTTTCACTGAGGAAGGTGTAGGTCTTGCCTATTCCATAGTTGGTTTTTGGAACGGTACCTCTGCTTATATCAAACTCTGGTTTTATGCATCACCCCACCTCTCCTTCCCCCTTAAGCAGGCATAAGAGTGTTTTCTAAATGTGAGACACTGTTCTCTTTCCTAACTCAGTTCAAGTGTAGCCATGTTTACAGGATCTTCATAAGTGATATCTTATGATAAGTTTCTTTTTCTGTGTGACTTATTTCACTTAGAATCATCGTACCTGAATCCACCCATTTTGCTGCTACTGGTCTTATGACATTGATTTCATGGCTGAGGGATATTCCATCGTACGTAAGTACCACAATTTTTTGAACCATTTTTATATTTCCTGGGATATTTAAGGTGTACCCAAGTTGAGGTCCTTGTAAGCAGTGCAGCCCTAAATTTTGGGGTGGCTGTGTCTTTTTGATATTCAGTTTTCCCAAGGTATATTCCCTAGACTGGAAGTGTCCTTGGCTCTGTAGCTCTGTTCTTTACTTGTTTTAGGGAACACAATGCACTCCTCCAGAGAGGCAGTTGGCAATTTACATCCCGCCCATCAGCATAACAAGGCTCCCTGTTCTCCAGGGCCTGACTTGCCTTTCTGGTTTTTACACATTTTGTGGATGTCCCTTTTGACCGGTGGGAAGTGATACTTCTTTGTAGTGCAGATTTGCATTGTCCGCTTGCTTGCTTGGCCAAAAAGGGCGTATGCGTTTTCTCCTGAATATATTCAGGAGAAAACGCATACGCCCTTTTTGGCCAAGTGCATCATTGTCGAAGTTGTGCCCCTCTTCCTGTGCTTTAAAGGCGATTCCAACGTACCTCTTGAAATCTGTTTCCTGCTATTCTGCCTCGATTTCAAGTCCGCCTCGTTGCCTTCCCTCAATAGATTTTTGGACGATAGTTGTCCTTTATTACTCGGCCAGTTTGTGAATTGCTGTGCCCCTGAGCTCCATTTTTCAACTCGTTTTTGGTGAGCTGACCGCAAGTCCAAAATTTTGGTTCAGGATCTATACTGATTCCCGGTGGGTGGCTGAGACTTTGGTTAATACTTCTTCCTGCCGGGAAATTACAGTGATATGTGCCCGTCCAAATGCCTTACAGCTACTCTCTCATTGGTTCTCCCTCTTCCCTTTCATCCTCTGCCAAATTGGCAACCTGTGCGAACCAGGAGGTTAAAGGGGCTGTCTCTCCAAGTTGGAAGGTTGATAATAAAGCAGATGAAAGTCAAACCGGAGCACCAGGAGAGGGACTATTCATTGAGTTTTAGAAACCTTTCGTATTCACAGTGTGTCCGTTCTCTAGGATTCCCGTACATGTTATATCTGTAGTAATATTCCCTTCAACCTGGAGAGTTGGGACCCATGGAATGTGTGCCATGCATTATTGCTTTAAAGGGTCTGCATTTGCTCACCCAATCTCACCAATCCTCTCAGTCCCAAGTGTCCAGCCTTATGCCACATCCAGCTGTCATTGTAGATAGGGTCATTTCAGGTTTCATCAGAGACCCTGAAGGAATTGTAAAGAATTTCCCAGTTTTTTTGTTTTATTTTTGAAATTCCTTTTTATAGTGGGTTTGAGCTGATTCTCGCTGCCATATTTATCCCAGTCTAGACACACTTGATTCCCTCACGGAGACATATCAATACAGAGGTTTTAAGATTCTTACTAGTCAGATATATTCCTCTGCGGGAAATATGGGGTTTTGAGTCCCTTTCACTGAGGAAGGTGTAGGTCTTGTCTATTCCATAGTTGGTTTTTGGAACGGTACCTGTGCTTATATCAAACTCTGGTTTTATGCATCACCCCACCTCTCCTTCCCCCTTAAGCAGGCATAAGAGTGTTTTCTAAATGTGAGACACTGTTCTCTTTCCTAACTCAGTTCAAGTGTAGCCATGTTTACAGGATCTTCATAAGTGACATCTTATGATAAGTTTCTTTTTCTGTGTGACTTATTTCACTTAGAATCATCGTACCTGAATCCACCCATTTTGCTGCTACTGGTCTTATGACATTGATTTCATGGCTGAGGGATATTCCATCGTACGTAAGTACCACAATTTTTTGAACCATTTTTATATTTCCTGGGATATTTAAGGTGTACCCAAGTTGAGGTCCTTGTAAGCAGTGCAGCCCTAAATTTTGGGGTGGCTGTGTCTTTTTGATTTTCAGTTTTCCCAAGGTATATTCCCTGGACTGGAAGTGCCCTTGGCTCTGTAGCTCTGTTGTTTACTTGTTTTAGGGAACACAATGCACTCCTCCAGAGAGGCAGTTGGCAATTTACATCCCGCCCATCAGCATAACAAGGCTCCCTGTTCTCCAGGGCCTGTCTTGCCTTTCTGGTTTTTACACATTTTGTGGATGTCCCTTTTGACCGGTGGGAAGTGATACTTCTTTGTAGTGCAGATTTGCATTGCCCGCTTGCTTGCTTGGCCAAAAAGGGCGTATGCGTTTTCTCCTGAATATATTCAGGAGAAAACGCATACGCCCTTTTTGGCGAAGTGCATCATTGTCGAAGTTGTGCCCCTCTTCCTGTGCTTTAAAGGCGATTCCAACGTACCTCTTGAAATCTGTTTCCTGCTATTCTGCCTCGCTTTCAAGTCCTCCTCGTTGCCTACCCTCAACAGATATTTGGACGATAGTTGTCCTTTATTACTCGGCCAGTTTGTGCATTGCTGTGCCCCTGAGCTCCATTTTTCAACTCGTTTTTGGTGAGCTGACCGCAAGTCCAAAATTTTGGTTCAGGATCTATACTGATTCCCGGTGGGTGGCTGAGACTTTGGTTAATTCTTCTTCCTGCCGGGAAATTACAGTGATATGTGCCTGTCCAAATGCCTAACAGCTACTCTCTCATTGGTTCTCCCTATTCCCTTTCATCCTCTGCCAAATTGGCAACCTGTGCGAACCAGGAGGTTAAAGGGGATGTCTCTCCAAGTTGGGAGGTTGATAATAAAGCAGATGGAAAGTCAAACCGGAGCACCAGGAGAGGGACGATTCGTTGAGTTTTAAAAACCTTTCGTATTCACAGTGTGTCCGTTCTCTAGGATTCCCGTACATGTTATATCTGTAGTAATATTCCCTTCAACCTGTAGAGTTGGGACCCATGGAATGTGTGCCATGCATTATTGCTTTAAAGGGTCTGCATTTGCTCACCCAATCTCACCAATCCTCTCAGTCCCAAGTGTCCAGCCTTATGCCACATCCAGCTGTCATTGTAGATAGGGTCATTTCAGGTTTCATCAGAGACCCTGAAGGAATTGTAAAGAATTTCCCAGTTTTTTTTTATTTTATTTTTGAAATTCCTTTTTATAGTGGGTTTGAGCTGATTCTCGCTGCCATATTTATCCCAGTCTAGACACACTTGATTCCCTTACGGAGACATATCAATACATAGGTTTTAAGATTCTTACTAGTCAGATATATTCCTCTGCGGGAAATATGGGGTTTTGAGTCCCTTTCACTGAGGAAGGTGTAGGTCTTGTCTATTCCATAGTTGGTTTTTGGAACGGTACCTGTGCTTATATCAAACTCTGGTTTTATGCATCACCCCACCTCTCCTTCCCCCTTAAGCAGGCATAAGAGTGTTTTCTAAATGTGGGACACTGTTCTCTTTCCTAACTCAGTTCAAGTGTAGCCATGTTTACAGGATCTTCATAAGTGACATCTTATGATAAGTTTCTTTTTCTGTGTGACTTATTTCACTTAGAATCATCGTACCTGAATCCACCCATTTTGCTGATACTGGTCTTATGACATTGATTTCATGGCTGAGGGATATTCCATCGTACGTAAGTACCACAATTTTTTGAACCATTTTTATGTTTCCTGGGATATTTAAGGTATACCCAAGTTGAGGTCCTTGTAAGCAGTGCAGCCCTAAATTTTGGGGTGGTTGTGTCTTTTTGATTTTCAGTTTTCCCAAGGTATATTCCCTAGACTGGAAGTGCCCTTGGCTCTGTAGCTCTGTTGTTTACTTGTTTTAGGGAACACAATGCACTCCTCCAGAGAGGCAGTTGGCAATTTACATCCCGCCCATCAGCATAACAAGGCTCCCTGTTCTCCAGGGCCTGTCTTGCCTTTCTGGTTTTTACACATTTTGTGGATGTCCCTTTTGACCGGTGGGAAGTGATACTTCTTTGTAGTGCAGATTTGCATTGCCCGCTTGCTTGCTTGGCCAAAAAGGGCGTATGTGTTTTCTCCTGAATATATTCAGGAGAAAACGCATACGCCCTTTTTGGCCAAGTGCATCATTGTCGAAGTTGTGCCCCTCTTCCTGTGCTTTAAAGGCGATTCCAACGTACCTTTTGAAATCTGTTTCCTGCTATTCTGCCTCGCTTTCAAGTCCGCCTCGTTGCCTTCCCTCAACAGATTTTTGGACGATAGTTGTCCTTTATTACTCGGCCAGTTTGTGAATTGCTGTGCCCCTGAGCTCCATTTTTCAACTCGTTTTTGGTGAGCTGACCGCAAGTCCAAAATTTTGGTTCAGGATCTATACTGATTCCCGGTGGGTGGCTGAGACTTTGGTTAATTCTTCTTCCTGCCGGGAAATTACAGTGATATGTGCCCGTCCATATGCCTTACAGCTACTCTCTCATTGGTTCTCCCTTTTCCCTTTCATCCTCTGCCAAATTGGCAACCTGTGCGAACCAGGAGGTTAAAGGGGCTGTCTCTCCAAGTTGGGAGGTTGATAATAAAGCAGATGAAAGTCAAACCGGAGCACCAGGAGAGGGACAATTCATTGAGTTTTAGAAACCTTTCGTATTCACAGTGTGTCCGTTCTCTAGGATTCCCGTACATGTTATATCTGTAGTAATATTCCCTTCAACCTGGAGAGTTGGGACCCATGGAATGTGTGCCATGCATTATTGCTTTAAAGGGTCTGCATTTGCTCACCCAATCTCACCAATCCTCTCAGTCCCAAGTGTCCAGCCTTATGCCACATCCAGCTGTCATTGTAGATAGGGTCATTTCAGGTTTCATCAGAGACCCTGAAGGAATTGTAAAGAATTTCCCAGTTTTTTTGTTTTATTTTTGAAATTCCTTTTTATAGTGGGTTTGAGCTGATTCTCGCTGCCATATTTATCCCAGTCTAGACACACTTGATTCCCTCACGGAGACATATCAATACGGAGGTTTTAAGATTCTTACTAGTCAGATATATTCCTCTGCGGGAAATATGGGGTTTTGAGTCCCTTTCACTGAGGAAGGTGTAGGTCTTGTCTATTCCATAGTTGGTTTTTGGAACGGTACCTGTGCTTATATCAAACTCTGGTTTTATGCATCACCCCACCTCTCCTTCCCCCTTAAGCAGGCATAAGAGTGTTTTCTAAATGTGAGACACTGTTCTCTTTCCTAACTCAGTTCAAGTGTAGCCATGTTTACAGGATCTTCATAAGTGACATCTTATGATAAGTTTCTTTTTCTGTGTGACTTATTTCACTTAGAATCATCGTACCTGAATCCACCCATTTTGCTGCTACTGGTCTTATGACATTGATTTCATGGCTGAGGGATATTCCATCGTACGTAAGTACCACAATTTTTTGAACCATTTTTATATTTCCTGGGATATTTAAGGTGTACCCAAGTTGAGGTCCTTGTAAGCAGTGCAGCCCTAAATTTTGGGGTGGCTGTGTCTTTTTGATTTTCAGTTTTCCCAAGGTATATTCCCTAGACTGGAAGTGCCCTTGGCTCTGTAGCTCTGTTGTTTACTTGTTTTAGGGAACACAATGCACTCCTCCAGAGAGGGAGTTGGCAATTTACATCCCGCCCATCAGCATAACAAGGCTCCCTGTTCTCCAGGGCCTGTCTTGCCTTTCTGGTTTTTACACATTTTGTGGATGTCCCTTTTGACCGGTGGGAAGTGATACTTCTTTGTAGTGCAGATTTGCATTGCCCGCTTGCTTGCTTGGCCAAAAAGGGCGTATGCGTTTTCTCCTGAATATATTCAGGAGAAAACGCATACGCCCTTTTTGGCCAAGTGCATCATTGTCGAAGTTGTGCCCCTCTTCCTGTGCTTTAAAGGCGATTCCAACGTACCTCTTGAAATCTGTTTCCTGCTATTCTGCCTCGCTTTCAAGTCTGCCTCGTTGCCTTCCCTCAACAGATTTTTGGACGATAGTTGTCCTTTATTACTCGACCAGTTTGTGAATTGCTGTGCCCCTGAGCTCCATTTTTCAACTCGTTTTTGGTGAGCTGACCGCAAGTCCAAAATTTTGGTTCAGGACTTCTGCTGGTTCCCGGTGGGGGGCTGAGACTTTGGTTAATTCATCTTCCTGCCGGGAAATTACAGTGATATGTGCCCGTCCAAATGCCTAACAGCTACTCTCTCATTGGTTCTCCCTCTTCCCTTTCATCCTCTGCCAAATTGGCAACCTGTGCGAACCAGGAGGTTAAAGAGGCTGTCTCTCCAAGTTGGGAGGTTGATAGTAAAGCAGGTGGAAAGTCAAACCGGAGCACCAGGAGAGGGACTATTCGTTGAGTTTTAGAAACCTTTCATATTCACAGTGTGTCCGTTCTCTAGGTTTCCCGTACATGTTATAACTGTAGTAATATTCCCTTCAACCTGGAGAGTTCGGACCCATGGAATGGGTGCCATGCATTACTGCTTTAAAGGTTCTGCATTTGTTCACCCAATCTCACCAATCCTCTCAGTCCAAGTGTCCCGCCTTATGCCACATCCAGCTGTCGTTGTAGATAGGGTCATTCCAGGGTTCATCAGAGACTCTGAAGGAATTGTAAAGAATTTCCCAGTTTTTTTGTTTTGTTTTTGAAATTCCTTTTTATAGTGTGTTTGAGCTGATTCTCGCTGCCATGTTTATGCCAGTCTAGACATACTTGATTCCCTTACAGAGACATATCAAGACATAGGTTTTAAGATTCTTACTAGTCAGATATATTCCTCTGCTTGAAATATGGGGTTTTGAGTCCCTTTCACTGAGGAAGGTGTAGGTCTTGCCTATTCCATAGTTGGTTTTTGGAACGGTAGTTCTGCTTATATCAAACTCTGGTTTTATGCAGCACCCCACCTCTCCTTCCCCGTTAAGCAGGCATAAGAGTGTTTTCTAAATGTGAGACACTGTTCTCTTTCCTAACTCAGTTCAAGTGTAGCCATGTTTACAGGATCTTCATAAGTGATATCTTATGATAAGTTTCTTTTTCTCTGTGACTTATTTCACTTAGAATCATCGTACCTGAATCCACCCATTTTGCTGCTACTGGTCTTATGACATTGATTTCATGGCCGAGGGATATTCCATCGTACGTAAGTAGCATAATTTTTTGAACCATTTTTATATTTCCTGGCATATTTAAGGTGTACCCAAGTTGAGGTCCTTGTAAGCAGTGCAGCCCTAAATTTTGGGGTGGCTGTGTCTTTTTGATTTTCAGTTTTCCCAAGGTATATTCCCTAGACTGGAAGTGCCCTTGGCTCTGTAGCTCTGTTGTTTACTTGTTTTAGGGAACACAATGCACTCCTCCAGAGAGGCAGTTGGCAATTTACATCCCGCCCATCAGCATAACAAGGCTCCCTGTTCTCCAGGGCCTGTCTTGCCTTTCTGGTTTTTACACATTTTGTGGATGTCCCTTTTGACCGGTGGGAAGTGATACTTCTTTGTAGTGCTGATTTGCATTGCCCGCTTGCTTGCTTGGCCAAAAAGGGCGTATGCGTTTTCTCCTGAATGTATTCAGGAGAAAACGCATACGCCCTTTTTGGCCAAGTGCATCATTGTCGAAGTTGTGCCCCTCTTCCTGTGCTTTAAAGGCGATTCCAACGTACCTCTTGAAATCTGTTTCCTGCTATTCTGCCTCGCTTTCAAGTCCGCCTCGTTGCCTTCCCTCAACAGATTTTTGGACGATAGTTGTCCTTTATTACTCGGCCAGTTTGTGAAATGCTGTGCCCCTGAGCTACATTTTTCAACTCGTTTTTGGTGAGCTGACCGCAAGTCCAAAATTTTGGTTCAGGACCTATACTGGTTCCCGGTGGGGGCCTGAGACTTTGGTTAATTCTTCTTCCTGCCGGGAAATTACAGTGATATGTGTCTGTCCAAATGCCTAACAGCTACTCTCTCATTGGTTCTCCCTCTTCCCTTTCATCCTCTGCCAAATTGGCAACCTGTGCGAACCAGGAGGTTAAAGGGGCTGTCTCTCCAAGTTGGGAGGTTGATAGTAAAGCAGATGGAAAGTCAAACCGGAGCACCAGGAGAGGGACTATTCGTTGAGTTTTAGAAACCTTTCGTATTCACAGTGTGTCCGTTCTCTAGGTTTCCCGTACATGTTATAACTGTAGTAATATTCCCTTCAACCTGGAGAGTTGGGACCCATGGAATGGGTGCCATGCATTATTGCTTTAAAGGGTCTGCATTTGTTCACCCAATCTCACCAATCCTCTCAGTCCCAAGTGTCCAGCCTTATGCCACATCCAGCTGTCGTTGTAGATAGGGTCATTCCAGGTTTCATCAGAGACCCTGAAGGAATTGTAAAGAATTTCCCAGTTTTTTTGTTTTGTTTTTGAAATTCCATTTTATAGTGGGTTTGAGCTGATTCTCGCTGCCATGTTTCTGCCAGTCTAGACACACTTGATTCCCTTACGGAGACATATCAATACATAGGTTTTAAGATTCTTACTAGTCAGATATATTCCTCTGCGGGAAATATGGGGTTTTGAGTCCCTTTCACTGAGGAAGGTGTAGGTCTTGTCTATTCCATAGTTGGTTTTTGGAATGGTACCTGTGCTTATATCAAACTCTGTTTTTATGCATCACCCCACCTCTCCTTCCCCCTTAAGCAGGCATAAGAGTGTTTTCTAAATGTGAGACACTGTTCTGTTTCCTAACTCAGTTCAAGTGTAGCCATGTTTACAGGATCTTCATAAGTGACATCTTATGATAAGTTTCTTTTTCTGTGTGACTTATTTCACTTAGAATCATCGTACCTGAATCCACCCATTTTGCTGCTACTGGTCTTATGACATTGATTTCATGGCTGAGGGATATTCCATCGTACGTAAGTACCACAATTTTTTGAACCATTTTTATATTTCCTGGGATATTTAAGGTGTACCCAACTTGAGGTCCTTGTAAGCAGTGCAGCCCTAAATTTTGGGGTGGCTGTGTCTTTTTGATTTTCAGTTTTCCCAAGTTATATTCCCTAGACTGGAAGTGCCCTTGGCTCTGTAGCTCTGTTGTTTACTTGTTTTAGGGAACACAATGCACTCCTCCAGAGAGGCAGTTGGCAATTTACATCCCGCCCATCAGCATAACAAGGCTCCCTGTTCTCCAGGGCCTGTCTTGCCTTTCTGGTTTTTACACATTTTGTGGATGTCCCTTTTGACCGGTGGGAAGTGATACTTCTTTGTAGTGCAGATTTGCATTGCCCGCTTGCTTGCTTGGCCAAAAAGGGCGTATGCGTTTTCTCCTGAATATATTCAGGAGAAAACGCATACGCCCTTTTTGGCCAAGTGCATCATTGTCGAAGTTGTGCCCCTCTTCCTGTGCTTTAAAGGCGATTCCAACGTACCTCTTGAAATCTGTTTCCTGCTATTCTGCCTCGCTTTCAAGTCCTCCTCGTTGCCTTCCCTCAACAGATATTTGGACGATAGTTGTCCTTTATTAGTCGGCCAGTTTGTGAATTGCTGTGCCCCTGAGCTCCATTTTTCAACTCGTTTTTGGTGAGCTGACCGCAAGTCCAAAATTTTGGTTCAGGATCTATACTGATTCCCGGTGGGTGGCTGAGACTTTGGTTAATTCTTCTTCCTGCCGGGAAATTACAGTGATATGTGCCTGTCCAAATGCCTAACAGCTACTCTCTCATTGGTTCTCCCTCTTCCCTTTCATCCTCTGCCAAATTGGCCACCTGTGCGAACCAGGAGGTTAAAGGGGATGTCTCTCCAAGTTGGGAGGTTGATAATAAAGCAGATGGAAAGTCAAACCGGAGCACCAGGAGAGGGACTATTCGTTGAGTTTTAGAAACCTTTCATATTCACAGTGTGTCCGTTCTCTAGGATTCCCATACATGTTATATCTGTAGTAATATTCCCTTCAACCTGGAGTGTTGGGACCCATGGAATGTGTGCCATGCATTATTGCTTTAAAGGGTCTGCATTTGCTCACCCAATCTCACCAATCCTCGCAGTCCCAAGTGTCCAGCCTTATGCCAAATCCAGCTGTCATTGTAGATAGGGTCATTTCAGGTTTCATCAGCAACCCTGAAGGAATTGTAAAGAATTTCCCAGTTTTTTTGTTTTATTTTTGAAATTCCTTTTTATAGTGGGTTTGAGCTGATTCTCGCTGCCATATTTATCCCAGTCTAGACACACTTGATTCCCTTACGGACACATATCAATACATAGGTTTTAAGATTCTTACTAGTCAGATATATTCCTCTGCGGGAAATATGGGGTTTTGAGTCCCTTTCACTGAGGAAGGTGTAGGTCTTGTCTATTCCATAGTTGGTTTTTGGAACGGTACCTCTGCTTATATCAAACTCTGGTTTTATGCATCACCCCACCTCTCCTTCCCCCTTAAGCAGGCATAAGAGTGTTTTCTAAATGTGAGACACTGTTCTCTTTCCTAACTCAGTTCAAGTGTAGCCATGTTTACAGGATCTTCATAAGTGACATCTTATGATAAGTTTCTTTTTCTGTGTGACTTATTTCACTTAGAATCATCGTACCTGAATCCACCCATTTTGCTGCTACTGGTCTTATGACATTGATTTCATGGCTGAGGGATATTCCATCGTACGTAAGTACCACAATTTTTTGAACCATTTTTATATTTCCTGGGATATTTAAGGTGTACCCAAGTTGAGGTCCTTGTAAGCAGTGCAGCCCTAAATTTTGGGGTGGCTGTGTCTTTTTGATTTTCAGTTTTCCCAAGGTATATTCCCTAGACTGGAAGTGCCCTTGGCTCTGTAGCTCTGTTCTTTACTTGTTTTAGGGAACACAATGCACTCCTCCAGAGAGGCAGTTGGCAATTTACATCCCGCCCATCAGCATAACAAGGCTCCCTGTTCTCCAGGGCCTGTCTTGCCTTTCTGGTTTTTACACATTTTGTGGATGTCCCTTTTGACCGGTGGGAAGTGATACTTCTTTGTAGTGCAGATTTGCATTGCCCGCTTGCTTGCTTGGCCAAAAAGGGCGTATGCGTTTTCTCCTGAATATATTCAGGAGAAAACGCATACGCCCTTTTTGGCCAAGTGCATCATTGTCGAAGTTGTGCCCCTCTTCCTGTGCTTTAAAGGCGATTCCAACGTACCTCTTGAAATCTGTTTCCTGCTGTTCTGCCTCGCTTTCAAGTCCGCCTCGTTGCCTTCCCTCAACAGATTATGGACGATAGTTGTCCTTTATTACTCGGCCAGTTTGTGAATTGCTGTGCCCCTGAGCTCCATTTTTCAACTCGTTTTAGATGAGCTGACCGCAAGTCCAAAATTTTGGTTCAGGACCTATACTGGTTCCCGGTGGGTGGCTGAGACTTTGGTTAATTCTTCTTCCTGCCGGGAAATTACAGTGATATGTGCCCGTCCAAATGCCTAACAGCTACTCTCTCATTGGTTCTCCCTCTTCCCTTTCATCCTCTGCCAAATTGGCAACCTGTGCGAACCAGGAGGTTAAAGGGGCTGTCTCTCCAAGTTGGGAGGTTGATAGTAAAGCAGATGGAAAGTCAAACCGGAGCACCAGGAGAGGGACTATTCGTTGAGTTTTAGAAACCTTTCGTATTCACAGTGTGTCCGTTCTCTAGGTTTCCCGTACATGTTATATCTGTAGTAATATTCCCTTCAACCTGGAGAGTTGGGACCCATGGAATGTGTGCCATGCATTATTGCTTTAAATGGTCTGCATTTGTTCACCCAATCTCACCAATCCTCTCAGTCCAAAGTGTCCAGCCTTATGCCACATCCAGCTGTCGTTGTAGATAGGGTCATTCCAGGTTTCATCAGAGACCCTGAAGGAATTGTAAAGAATTTCCCAGTTTTTTTGTTTTGTTTTTGAAATTCCTTTTTATAATGGGTTTGAGCTGATTCTCGCTGCCATGTTTATGCCATTCTAGACACACTTGATTCCCTTACGGAGACATATCAATACATAGGTTTTAAGATTCTTACTAGTCAGATATATTCCTCTGCGGGAAATATGGGGTTTTGAGTCCCTTTCACTGAGGAAGGTGTAGGTCTTGTCTATTCCATAGTTGGTTTTTGGAACGGTACCTGTGCTTATATCAAACTCTGGTTTTATGCATCACCCCACCTCTCCTTCCCCCTTAAGCAGGCATAAGAATGTTTTCTAAATGTGAGGCACTGTTCTCTTTCCTAACTCAGTTCAAGTGTAGCCATGTTTACAGGATCTTCATAAGTGATAACTTATGATAAGTTTCTTTTTCTCTGTGACTTATTTCACTTAGAATCATCGTACCTGAATCCACCCATTTTGCTGCTACTGGTGTTATGACATTGATTTCATGGCTGAGGGATATTCCATCGTACGTAAGTACCACAAATTTTTGAACCATTTTTATATTTCCTGGGATATTTAAGGTGTACCCAAGTTGAGGTCCTTGTAAGCAGTGCAGCCCAAAATTTTGGGGTGGCTCTGTCTTATTGATTTTCAGTTTTTCCCAGGTATATTCCCTAGACTGGAAGTGCCCTTGGCTCTGTAGCTCTGTTGTTTACTTGTTTTAGGGAACAAAATGCACTCCTCCAGAGAGGCAGTTGGGAATTTACATCCCGTCCATCAGCATAACAAGGCTCCCTGTTCTCCAGGACCAGTCTTGCCTTTCTGGTTTTTACACATTTTGTGGATGTCCCTTTTGACCGGTGGGAAGTGATACTTCTTTGTAGTGGAGATATGCATTGCCCGCTTGCTTGCTTGGCCAAAAAGGGCGTATGCGTTTTCTCCTGAATATATTCAGGAGAAAACGCATACGCCCTTTTTGGCCAAGTGCATCATTGTCGAAGTTGTGCCCCTCTTCCTGTGCTTTAAAGGCGATTCCAACGTACCTCTTGAAATCTGTTTCCTGCTATTCTGCCTCGCTTTCAAGTCTGCCTCGTTGCCTTCCCTCAACAGATTTTTGGACGATAGTTGTCCTTTATTACTCGACCAGTTTGTGAATTGCTGTGCCCCTGAGCTCCATTTTTCAACTCGTTTTTGGTGAGCTGACCGCAAGTCCAAAATTTTGGTTCAGGACTTCTGCTGGTTCCCGGTGGGGGGCTGAGACTTTGGTTAATTCATCTTCCTGCCGGGAAATTACAGTGATATGTGCCCGTCCAAATGCCTAACAGCTACTCTCTCATTGGTTCTCCCTCTTCCCTTTCATCCTCTGCCAAATTGGCAACCTGTGCGAACCAGGAGGTTAAAGAGGCTGTCTCTCCAAGTTGGGAGGTTGATAGTAAAGCAGGTGGAAAGTCAAACCGGAGCACCAGGAGAGGGACTATTCGTTGAGTTTTAGAAACCTTTCATATTCACAGTGTGTCCGTTCTCTAGGTTTCCCGTACATGTTATAACTGTAGTAATATTCCCTTCAACCTGGAGAGTTCGGACCCATGGAATGGGTGCCATGCATTAATGCTTTAAAGGTTCTGCATTTGTTCACCCAATCTCACCAATCCTCTCAGTCCAAGTGTCCCGCCTTATGCCACATCCAGCTGTCGTTGTAGATAGGGTCATTCCAGGGTTCATCAGAGACTCTGAAGGAATTGTAAAGAATTTCCCAGTTTTTTTGTTTTGTTTTTGAAATTCCTTTTTATAGTGTGTTTGAGCTGATTCTCGCTGCCATGTTTATGCCAGTCTAGACATACTTGATTCCCTTACAGAGACATATCAAGACATAGGTTTTAAGATTCTTACTAGTCAGATATATTCCTCTGCTTGAAATATGGGGTTTTGAGTCCCTTTCACTGAGGAAGGTGTAGGTCTTGCCTATTCCATAGTTGGTTTTTGGAACGGTAGTTCTGCTTATATCAAACTCTGGTTTTATGCAGCACCCCACCTCTCCTTCCCCGTTAAGCAGGCATAAGAGTGTTTTCTAAATGTGAGACACTGTTCTCTTTCCTAACTCAGTTCAAGTGTAGCCATGTTTACAGGATCTTCATAAGTGATATCTTATGATAAGTTTCTTTTTCTCTGTGACTTATTTCACTTAGAATCATCGTACCTGAATCCACCCATTTTGCTGCTACTGGTCTTATGACATTGATTTCATGGCCGAGGGATATTCCATCGTACGTAAGTAGCATAATTTTTTGAACCATTTTTATATTTCCTGGCATATTTAAGGTGTACCCAAGTTGAGGTCCTTGTAAGCAGTGCAGCCCTAAATTTTGGGGTGGCTGTGTCTTTTTGATTTTCAGTTTTCCCAAGGTATATTCCCTAGACTGGAAGTGCCCTTGGCTCTGTAGCTCTGTTGTTTACTTGTTTTAGGGAACACAATGCACTCCTCCAGAGAGGCAGTTGGCAATTTACATCCCGCCCATCAGCATAACAAGGCTCCCTGTTCTCCAGGGCCTGTCTTGCCTTTCTGGTTTTTACACATTTTGTGGATGTCCCTTTTGACCGGTGGGAAGTGATACTTCTTTGTAGTGCTGATTTGCATTGCCCGCTTGCTTGCTTGGCCAAAAAGGGCGTATGCGTTTTCTCCTGAATGTATTCAGGAGAAAACGCATACGCCCTTTTTGGCCAAGTGCATCATTGTCGAAGTTGTGCCCCTCTTCCTGTGCTTTAAAGGCGATTCCAACGTACCTCTTGAAATCTGTTTCCTGCTATTCTGCCTCGCTTTCAAGTCCGCCTCGTTGCCTTCCCTCAACAGATTTTTGGACGATAGTTGTCCTTTATTACTCGGCCAGTTTGTGAAATGCTGTGCCCCTGAGCTACATTTTTCAACTCGTTTTTGGTGAGCTGACCGCAAGTCCAAAATTTTGGTTCAGGACCTATACTGGTTCCCGGTGGGGGCCTGAGACTTTGGTTAATTCTTCTTCCTGCCGGGAAATTACAGTGATATGTGTCTGTCCAAATGCCTAACAGCTACTCTCTCATTGGTTCTCCCTCTTCCCTTTCATCCTCTGCCAAATTGGCAACCTGTGCGAACCAGGAGGTTAAAGGGGCTGTCTCTCCAAGTTGGGAGGTTGATAGTAAAGCAGATGGAAAGTCAAACCGGAGCACCAGGAGAGGGACTATTCGTTGAGTTTTAGAAACCTTTCGTATTCACAGTGTGTCCGTTCTCTAGGTTTCCCGTACATGTTATAACTGTAGTAATATTCCCTTCAACCTGGAGAGTTGGGACCCATGGAATGGGTGCCATGCATTATTGCTTTAAAGGGTCTGCATTTGTTCACCCAATCTCACCAATCCTCTCAGTCCCAAGTGTCCAGCCTTATGCCACATCCAGCTGCCGTTGTAGATAGGGTCATTCCAGGTTTCATCAGAGACCCTGAAGGAATTGTAAAGAATTTCCCAGTTTTTTTGTTTTGTTTTTGAAATTCCTTTTTATAGTGGGTTTGAGCTGATTCTCGCTGCCATGTTTCTGCCAGTCTAGACACACTTGATTCCCTTACGGAGACATATCAATACATAGGTTTTAAGATTCTTACTAGTCAGATATATTCCTCTGCGGGAAATATGGGGTTTTGAGTCCCTTTCACTGAGGAAGGTGTAGGTCTTGTCTATTCCATAGTTGGTTTTTGGAATGGTACCTGTGCTTATATCAAACTCTGTTTTTATGCATCACCCCACCTCTCCTTCCCCCTTAAGCAGGCATAAGAGTACTTTCTAAATGTGAGACACTGATCTCTTTCCTAACTCAGTTCAAGTGTAGCCATGTTTACAGGATCTTCATAAGTGATATCTTATGATAAGTTTCTTTTTCTCTGTGACTTATTTCACTTAGAATCATCGTACCTGAATCCACCCATTTTGCTGCTACTGGTCTTATGACATTGATTTCATGGCTGAGGGATATTCCATCGTACGTAAGTACCACAATTTTTTGAACCATTTTTATATTTCCTGGGATATTTAAGGTGTACCCAAGTTGAGGTCCTTATAAGCAGTGCAGCCCTAAATTTTGGGGTGGCTGTGTCTTTTTGATTTTCAGTTTTCCCAAGGTATATTCCCTAGACTGGAAGTGCCCTTGGCTCTGTAGCTCTGTTGTTTACATGTTTTAGGGAACACAATTCACTCCTCCAGAGAGGCAGTTGGCAATTTACATCCCGCCCATCAGCATAACAAGGCTCCCTGTTCTCCAGGGCCTGTCTTGCCTTTCTGGTTTTTACACATTTTGTGGATGTCCCTTTTGACCGGTGGGAAGTGATACTTCTTTGTAGTGCAGATTTGCATTGCCTGCTTGCTTGCTTGGCCAAAAAGGGCGTATGCGTTTTCTCCTGAATGTATTCAGGAGAAAACGCATACGCCCTTTTTGGCCAAGTGCATCATTGTCGAAGTTGTGCCCCTCTTCCTGTGCTTTAAAGGCGATTCCAACGTACCTCTTGAAATCTGTTTCCTGCTATTCTGCCTCGCTTTCAAGTCCGCCTCGTTGCCTTCCCTCAACAGATTTTTGGACGATAGTTGTCCTTTATTACTCGGCCAGTTTGTGAAATGCTGTGCCCCTGAGCTCCATTATTCAACTCGTTTTTGGTGAGCTGACCGCAAGTCCAAAATTTTGGTTCAGGACCTATACTGGTTCCCGGTGGGGGCCTGAGACTTTGGTTAATTCTTCTTCCTGCCGGGAAATTACAGTGATATGTGTCTGTCCAAATGCCTAACAGCTACTCTCTCATTGGTTCTCCCTCTTCCCTTTCATCCTCTGCCAAATTGGCAACATGTGCGAACCAGGAGGTTAAAGGGGCTGTCTCTCCAAGTTGGGAGGTTGATAGTAAAGCAGATGGAAAGTCAAACCGGAGCACCAGGAGAGGGACTATTCGTTGAGTTTTAGAAACCTTTCGTATTCACAGTGTGTCCATTCTCTAGGTTTCCCGTACATGTTATAACTGTAGTAATATTCCATTCAACCTGGAGAGTTGGGACCCATGGAATGTGTGCCATGCATTATTGCTTTAAAGGGTCTGCATTTGTTCACCCAATCTCACCAATCCTCTCAGTCCCAAGTGTCCAGCCTTATGCCACATCCAGCTGTCATTGTAGATAGGGTCATTTCAGGTTTCATCAGAGACCCTGAAGGAATTGTAAAGAATTTCCCAGTTTTTTTTGTTTTGTTTTTGAAATTCCTTTTTATAGTGGGTTTGAGCTGCTTCTCGCTGCCATGTTTATGCCAGTCTAGACACACTTGATTCCCTTACGGAGACATATCAATACATAGGTTTTAAGATTCTTACTAGTCAGATATATTCCTCTGCGGGAAATATGGGGTTTTGAGTCCCTTTCACTGAGGAAGGTGTAGGTCTTGTCTATTCCATAGTTGGTTTTTGGAACGGTACCTGTGCTTATATCAAACTCTGGTTTTATGCATCACCCCACCTCTCCTTCCCCCTTAAGCAGGCATAAGAGTGTTTTCTAAATGTGAGACACTGTTCTCTTTCCTAACTCAGTTCAAGTGTAGCCATGTTTACAGGATCTTCATAAGTGATAACTTATGATAAGTTTCTTTTTCTCTGTGACTTATTTCACTTAGAATCATCGTACCTGAATCCACCCATTTTGCTGCTACTGGTCTTATGACATTGATTTCATGGCTGAGGGATATTCCATCGTACGTAAGTACCACAATTTTTTGAACCAATTTTATATTTCCTGGGATATTTAAGGTGTACCCAAGTTGAGGTCATTGTAAGCAGTGCAGCCCTAAATTTTGGGGTGGCTCTGTCTTATTGATTTTCAGTTTTTCCCAGGTATATTCCGTAGACTGGAAGTGCCATTGGCTCTGTAGCTCTGTTGTTTACTTGTTTTAGGGAACACAATACACTCCTCCAGAGAGGCAGTTGGCAATTTACATCCCGCCCATCAGCATAACAAGGCTCCCTGTTCTCCAGGGCCTGTCTTGCCTTTCTGGTTTTTACACATTTTGTGGATGTCCCTTTTGACCGGTGGGAAGTGATACTTCTTTGTAGTGCAGATTTGCATTGCCCGCTTGCTTGCTTGGCCAAAAAGGGCGTATGCGTTTTCTCCTGAATATATTCAGGAGAAAACACATACGCCCTTTTTGGCCAAGTGCATCATTGTCGAAGTTGTGCCCCTCTTCCTGTGCTTTAAAGGTGATTCCAACGTACCTCTTGAAATCTGTTTCCTGCTATTCTGCCTCGCTTTCAAGTCCGCCTCGTTGCCTTCCCTCAACAGATTTTTGGACGATAGTTGTCCTTTATTACTTGGCCAGTTTGTGAATTGCTGTGCCCCTGAGCTCCATTTTTCAACTCGTTTTTGGTGAGCTGACCGCAAGTTCAAAATTTTGGTTCAGGATCTATACTGATTCCCGGTGGGTGGCTGAGACTTTGGTTAATTCTTCTTCCTGCTGGGAAATTACAGTGATATGTGCCCGTCCAAATGCCTAACAGCTACTCTCTCATTGGTTCTCCCTCTTCCCTTTCGTCCTCTGCCATATTGGCAACCTGTGCGAACCAGGAGGTTAAAGGGGCTGTCTCTCCAAGTTGGGAGGTTGATAATAAAGCAGATGGAAAGTCAAACCGGAGCACCATGAGAGGGACTATTCGTTGAGTTTTAGAAACCTTTCGTATTCACAGTGTGTCCGTTCTCTAGGATTCCCGTACATGTTATATCTGTAGTAATATTCCCTTCAACCTGGAGAGTTGGGACCCATGGAATGTGTGCCATGCATTATTGCTTTAAAGGGTCTGCATTTGCTCACCCAATCTCACCAATCCTCTCAGTCCCAAGTGTCCAGCCTTATGCCACATCCAGCTGTCATTGTAGATAGGGTCATTTCAGGTTTCATCAGAGACCCTGAAGGAATTGTAAAGAATTTCCCAGTTTTTTTTATTTTATTTTTGAAATTTCTTTTTATAGTGGGTTTGAGCTGATTCTCGCTGCCATATTTTTCCCAGTCTAGACACACTTGATTCCCTTACGGAGACATATCAATACATAGGTTTTAAGATTCTTACTAGTCAGATATATTCCTCTGCGGGAAATATGGGGTTTTGATTCCCTTTCACTGAGGAAGGTGTAGGTCTTGTCTCTTCCATAGTTGGTTTTTGGAACGGTACCTGTGCTTATATCAAACTCTGGTTTTATGCATCACCCCACCTCTCCTTCCCCCTTAAGCAGGCATAAGAGTGTTTTCTAAATGTGAGACACTGTTCTCTTTCCTAACTCAGTTCAAGTGTAGCCATGTTTACAGGATCTTCATAAGTGATATCTTATGATAAGTTTCTTTTTCTGTGTGACTTATTTCACTTAGAATCATCGTACCTGAATCCACCCATTTTGCTGCTACTGGTCTTATGACATTGATTTCATGGCTGAGGGATATTCCATCGTACGTAAGTACCACAATTTTTTGAACCATTTTTATATTTCCTGGGATATTTAAGGTGTACCCAAGTTGAGGTCCTTGTAAGCAGTGCAGCCCTAAATTTTGGGGTGGCTGTGTCTTTTTGATTTTCAGTTTTCCCAAGGTATATTCCCTAGACTGGAAGTGCCCTTGGCTCTGTAGCTCTGTTGTTTACTTGTTTTAGGGAACACAATGCACTCCTCCAGAGAGGCAGTTGGCAATTTACATCCTGCCCATCAGCATAACAAGGCTCCCTGTTCTCCAGGGCCTGTCTTGCCTTTCTGGTTTTTACACATTTTGTGGATGTCCCTTTTGACCGGTGGGAAGTGATACTTCTTTGTAGTGCAGATTTGCATTGCCCGCTTGCTTGCTTGGCCAAAAAGGAATTATGCGTTTTCTCCTGAATATATTCAGGAGAAAACGCATATGCCCTTTTTGGCCAAGTGTATCATTGTCGAAGTTGTGCCCCTCTTCCTGTGCTTTAAAGGCGATTCCAACGTACCTCTTGAAATCTGTTTCCTGCTATTCTGCCTCGCTTTCAAGTCCGCCTCGTTGCCTTCCCTCAACAGATTTTTGGACGATAGTTGTCCTTTATTACTCGGCCAGTTTGTGAAATGCTGTGCCCCTGAGCTCCATTATTCAACTCGTTTTTGGTGAGCTGACCGCAAGTCCAAAATTTTGGTTCAGGACCTATACTGGTTCCCGGTGGGGGCCTGAGACTTTGGTTAATTCTTCTTCCTGCCGGGAAATTACAGTGATATGTGTCTGTCCAAATGCCTAACAGCTACTCTCTCATTGGTTCTCCCTCTTCCCTTTCATCCTCTGCCAAATTGGCAACATGTGCGAACCAGGAGGTTAAAGGGGCTGTCTCTCCAAGTTGGGAGGTTGATAGTAAAGCAGATGGAAAGTCAAACCGGAGCACCAGGAGAGGGACTATTCGTTGAGTTTTAGAAACCTTTCGTATTCACAGTGTGTCCATTCTCTAGGTTTCCCGTACATGTTATAACTGTAGTAATATTCCATTCAACCTGGAGAGTTGGGACCCATGGAATGTGTGCCATGCATTATTGCTTTAAAGGGTCTGCATTTGTTCACCCAATCTCACCAATCCTCTCAGTCCCAAGTGTCCAGCCTTATGCCACATCCAGCTGTCATTGTAGATAGGGTCATTTCAGGTTTCATCAGAGACCCTGAAGGAATTGTAAAGAATTTCCCAGTTTTTTTTGTTTTGTTTTTGAAATTCCTTTTTATAGTGGGTTTGAGCTGCTTCTCGCTGCCATGTTTATGCCAGTCTAGACACACTTGATTCCCTTACGGAGACATATCAATACATAGGTTTTAAGATTCTTACTAGTCAGATATATTCCTCTGCGGGAAATATGGGGTTTTGAGTCCCTTTCACTGAGGAAGGTGTAGGTCTTGTCTATTCCATAGTTGGTTTTTGGAACGGTACCTGTGCTTATATCAAACTCTGGTTTTATGCATCACCCCACCTCTCCTTCCCCCTTAAGCAGGCATAAGAGTGTTTTCTAAATGTGAGACACTGTTCTCTTTCCTAACTCAGTTCAAGTGTAGCCATGTTTACAGGATCTTCATAAGTGATAACTTATGATAAGTTTCTTTTTCTCTGTGACTTATTTCACTTAGAATCATCGTACCTGAATCCACCCATTTTGCTGCTACTGGTCTTATGACATTGATTTCATGGCTGAGGGATATTCCATCGTACGTAAGTACCACAATTTTTTGAACCAATTTTATATTTCCTGGGATATTTAAGGTGTACCCAAGTTGAGGTCATTGTAAGCAGTGCAGCCCTAAATTTTGGGGTGGCTCTGTCTTATTGATTTTCAGTTTTTCCCAGGTATATTCCCTAGACTGGAAGTGCCATTGGCTCTGTAGCTCTGTTGTTTACTTGTTTTAGGGAACACAATACACTCCTCCAGAGAGGCAGTTGGCAATTTACATCCCGCCCATCAGCATAACAAGGCTCCCTGTTCTCCAGGGCCTGTCTTGCCTTTCTGGTTTTTACACATTTTGTGGATGTCCCTTTTGACCGGTGGGAAGTGATACTTCTTTGTAGTGCAGATTTGCATTGCCCGCTTGCTTGCTTGGCCAAAAAGGGCGTATGCGTTTTCTCCTGAATATATTCAGGAGAAAACACATACGCCCTTTTTGGCCAAGTGCATCATTGTCGAAGTTGTGCCCCTCTTCCTGTGCTTTAAAGGTGATTCCAACGTACCTCTTGAAATCTGTTTCCTGCTATTCTGCCTCGCTTTCAAGTCCGCCTCGTTGCCTTCCCTCAACAGATTTTTGGACGATAGTTGTCCTTTATTACTTGGCCAGTTTGTGAATTGCTGTGCCCCTGAGCTCCATTTTTCAACTCGTTTTTGGTGAGCTGACCGCAAGTTCAAAATTTTGGTTCAGGATCTATACTGATTCCCGGTGGGTGGCTGAGACTTTGGTTAATTCTTCTTCCTGCTGGGAAATTACAGTGATATGTGCCCGTCCAAATGCCTAACAGCTACTCTCTCATTGGTTCTCCCTCTTCCCTTTCGTCCTCTGCCATATTGGCAACCTGTGCGAACCAGGAGGTTAAAGGGGCTGTCTCTCCAAGTTGGCAGGTTGATAATAAAGCAGATGGAAAGTCAAACCGGAGCACCATGAGAGGGACTATTCGTTGAGTTTTAGAAACCTTTCGTATTCACAGTGTGTCCGTTCTCTAGGATTCCCGTACATGTTATATCTGTAGTAATATTCCCTTCAACCTGGAGAGTTGGGACCCATGGAATGTGTGCCATGCATTATTGCTTTAAAGGGTCTGCATTTGCTCACCCAATCTCACCAATCGTCTCAGTCCCAAGTGTCCAGCCTTATGCCACATCCAGCTGTCATTGTAGATAGGGTCATTTCAGGTTTCATCAGAGACCCTGAAGGAATTGTAAAGAATTTCCCAGTTTTTTTTATTTTATTTTTGAAATTTCTTTTTATAGTGGGTTTGAGCTGATTCTCGCTGCCATATTTTTCCCAGTCTAGACACACTTGATTCCCTTACGGAGACATATCAATACATAGGTTTTAAGATTCTTACTAGTCAGATATATTCCTCTGCGGGAAATATGGGGTTTTGATTCCCTTTCACTGAGGAAGGTGTAGGTCTTGTCTCTTCCATAGTTGGTTTTTGGAACGGTACCTGTGCTTATATCAAACTCTGGTTTTATGCATCACCCCACCTCTCCTTCCCCCTTAAGCAGGCATAAGAGTGTTTTCTAAATGTGAGACACTGTTCTCTTTCCTAACTCAGTTCAAGTGTAGCCATGTTTACAGGATCTTCATAAGTGATATCTTATGATAAGTTTCTTTTTCTGTGTGACTTATTTCACTTAGAATCATCGTACCTGAATCCACCCATTTTGCTGCTACTGGTCTTATGACATTGATTTCATGGCTGAGGGATATTCCATCGTACGTAAGTACCACAATTTTTTGAACCATTTTTATATTTCCTGGGATATTTAAGGTGTACCCAAGTTGAGGTCCTTGTAAGCAGTGCAGCCCTAAATTTTGGGGTGGCTGTGTCTTTTTGATTTTCAGTTTTCCCAAGGTATATTCCCTAGACTGGAAGTGCCCTTGGCTCTGTAGCTCTGTTGTTTACTTGTTTTAGGGAACACAATGCACTCCTCCAGAGAGGCAGTTGGCAATTTACATCCTGCCCATCAGCATAACAAGGCTCCCTGTTCTCCAGGGCCTGTCTTGCCTTTCTGGTTTTTACACATTTTGTGGATGTCCCTTTTGACCGGTGGGAAGTGATACTTCTTTGTAGTGCAGATTTGCATTGCCCGCTTGCTTGCTTGGCCAAAAAGGAATTATGCGTTTTCTCCTGAATATATTCAGGAGAAAACGCATATGCCCTTTTTGGCCAAGTGTATCATTGTCGAAGTTGTGCCCCTCTTCCTGTGCTTTAAAGGCGATTCCAACGTACCTCTTGAAATCTGTTTCCTGCTATTCTGCCTCGCTTTCAAGTCCGCCTCGTTGCCTTCCCTCAACAGATTTTTGGACGATAGTTGTCCTTTATTACTCGGCCAGTTTGTGAATTGCTGTGCCCCTGAGCTCCATTTTTCAACTCGTTTTTGGTGAGCTGACCGCAAGTCCAAAATTTTGGTTCAGGATCTATACTGATTCCCGGTGGTTGGCTGAGACTTTGGTTAATTCTTCTTCTTGCCGGGAAATTACAGTGATATGTGCCCGTCCAAATTCCTAACAGCTACTCTCTCATTGGTTCTCCCTCTTCCCTTTCATCCTCTGCCAAATTGGCAACCTGTGCGAACCAGGAGGTTAAAGGGGCTGTCTCTCCAAGTTGGGAGGTTGATAATAAAGCAGATGGAAAGTCAAACCGGAGCACCAGGAGAGGGACTATTCGTTGAGTTTTAGAAATCTTTCGTATTCACAGTGTGTCCGTTCTCTAGGATTCCCGTACATGTTATATCTGTAGTAATATTCCCTTCAACCTGGAGAGTTGGGACCCATGGAATGTGTGCCATGCATTATTGCTTTAAAGGGTCTGCATTTGCTCACCCAGTCTCACCAATCCTCTCAGTCCCAAGTGTCCAGCCTTATGCCACATCCAGCTGTCATTGTAGATAGGGTCATTTCAGGTTTCATCAGAGACCCTGAAGGAATTGTAAAGAATTTCCCAGTTTTTTTGTTTTATTTTTGAAATTCCTTTTTATAGTGGGTTTGAGCTGATTCTCGCTGCCATATTTATGCCATTCTAGACACACTTGATTCCCTTACGGAGACATATCAATACATAGGTTTTAAGATTCTTACTAGTCAGATATATTCCTCTGCGGGAAATATGGGGTTTTGAGTCCCTTTCACTGAGGAAGGTGTAGGTCTTGTCTATTCCATAGTTGGTTTTTGGAACGGTACCTGTGCTTATATCAAACTCTGGTTTTATGCATCACCCCACCTCTCCTTCCCCCTTAAGCAGGCATAAGAGTGTTTTCTAAATGTGAGACACTGTTCTCTTTCCTAACTCAGTTCAAGTGTAGCCATGTTTACAGGATCTTCATAAGTGATAACTTATGATAAGTTTCTTTTTCTGTGTGACTTATTTCACTTAGAATCATCGTACCTGAATCCACCCATTTTGCTGCTACTGGTCTTATGACATTGATTTCATGGCTGAGGGATATTCCATCGTACGTAAGTACCACAATTTTTTGAACCATTTTTATATTTCCTGGGATATTTAAGGTGTACCCAAGTTGAGGTCCTTGTAAGCAGTGCTGCCCAGAATTTTGGGTTGGCTCTGTCTTATTGATTTTCAGTTTTTCCCAGGTATATTCCCTAGACTGGAAGTGCCCTTGGCTCTGTAGCTCTGTTGTTTACTTGTTTTAGGGAACACAATGCACTCCTCCAGAGAGGCAGTTGGCAATTTACATCCCGTCCATCAGCATAACAAGGCTCCCTGTTCTCCAGTACCAGTCTTGCCTTTCTGGTTTTTACACATTTGTTGGATGTCCCTTTTGACCGGTGGGAAGTGATACTTCTTTGTAGTGGAGATTTGCATTGCCCGCTTGCTTGCTTGGCCAAAAAGGGCGTATGCGTTTTCTCCTGAATATATTCAGGAGAAAACGCATACGCCCTTTTTGGCCAAGTGCATCATTGTCGAAGTTGTGCCCCTCTTCCTGTGCTTTAAAGGCGATTCCAACGTACCTCTTGAAATCTGTTTCCTGCTATTCTGCCTCGCTTTCAAGTCCGCCTCGTTGCCTTCCCTCAACAGATTTTTGGACGATAGTTGTCCTTTATTACTTGGCCAGTTTGTGAATTGCTGTGCCCCTGAGCTCCATTTTTCAACTCGTTTTTGGTGAGCTGACCGCAAGTTCAAAATTTTGGTTCAGGATCTATACTGATTCCCGGTGGGTGGCTGAGACTTTGGTTAATTCTTCTTCCTGCTGGGAAAGTACAGTGATATGTGCCCGTCCAAATGCCTAACAGCTACTCTCTCATTGGTTCTCCCTCTTCCCTTTCGTCCTCTGCCATATTGGCAACCTGTGCGAACCAGGAGGTTAAAGGGGCTGTCTCTCCAAGTTGGGAGGTTGATAATAAAGCAGATGGAAAGTCAAACCGGAGCACCAGGAGAGGGACTATTCGTTGAGTTTTAGAAACCTTTCGTATTCACAGTGTGTCCGTTCTCTAGGATTCCCGTACATGTTATATCTATAATAATATTCCCTTCAACCTGGAGAGTTGGGACCCATGGAATGTGTGCCATGCATTATTGCTTTAAAGGGTCTGCATTTGCTCACCCAATCTCACCAATCCTCTCAGTCCCAGGTGTCCAGCCTTATGCCACATACAGCTGTCATTGTAGATAGGGTCATTTCAGGTTTCATCAGAGACCCTGAAGGAATTGTAAAGAATTTCCCAGTTTTTTTATTTTATTTTTGAAATTTCTTTTTATAGTGGGTTTGAGCTGATTCTCGCTGCCATATTTTTCCCAGTCTAGACACACTTGATTCCCTTACGGAGGCATATCAATACATAGGTTTTAAGATTCTTACTAGTCAGATATATTCCTCTGCGGGAAATATGGGGTTTTGAGTCCCTTTCACTGAGGAAGGTGTAGGTCTTGTCTATTCCATAGTTGGTTTTTGGAACGGTACCTGTGCTTATATCAAACTCTGGTTTTATGCATCACCCCACCTCTCCTTCCCCCTTAAGCAGGCATAAGAGTGTTTTCTAAATGTGAGACACTGTTCTCTTTCCTAACTCAGTTCAAGTGTAGCCATGTTTACAGGATCTTCATAAGTGATATCTTATGATAAGTTTCTTTTTCTGTGTGACTTATTTCACTTAGAATCATCGTACCTGAATCCACCCATTTTGCTGCTACTGGTCTTATGACATTGATTTCATGGCTGAGGGATATTCCATCGTACATAAGTACCACAATTTTTTGAACCATTTTTATATTTCCTGGGATATTTAAGGTGTACCCAAGTTGAGGTCCTTGTAAGCAGTGCAGCCCTAAATTTTGGGGTGACTGTGTCTTTTTGATTTTCAGTTTTCCCAAGGTATATTCCCTAGACTGGAAGTGCCCTTGGCTCTGTAGCTCTGTTGTTTACTTGTTTTAGGGAACACAATGCACTCCTCCAGAGAGGCAGTTGGCAATTTACATCCTGCCCATCAGCATAACAAGGCTCCCTGTTCTCCAGGGCCTGTCTTGCCTTTCTGGTTTTTACACATTTTGTGGATGTCCCTTTTGACCGGTGGGAAGTGATACTTCTTTGTAGTGCAGATTTGCATTGCCCGCTTGCTTGCTTGGCCAAAAAGGGCTTATGCGTTTTCTCCTGAATATATTCAGGAGAAAACGCATATGCCCTTTTTGGCCAAGTGTATCATTGTCGAAGTTGTGCCCCTCTTCCTGTGCTTTAAAGGCGATTCCAACGTACCTCTTGAAATCTGTTTCCTGCTATTCTGCCTCGCTTTCAAGTCCGCCTCGTTGCCTTCCCTCAACAGATTTTTGGACGATAGTTGTCCTTTATTACTCGGCCAGTTTGTGAATTGCTGTGCCCCTGAGCTCCATTTTTCAACTCGTTTTTGGTGAGCTGACCGCAAGTCCAAAATTTTGGTTCAGGATCTATACTGATTCCCGGTGGTTGGCTGAGACTTTGGTTAATTCTTCTTCTTGCCGGGAAATTACAGTGATATGTGCCCGTCCAAATTCCTAACAGCTACTCTCTCATTGGTTCTCCCTCTTCCCTTTCATCCTCTGCCAAATTGGCAACCTGTGCGAACCAGGAGGTTAAAGGGGCTGTCTCTCCAAGTTGGGAGGTTGATAATAAAGCAGATGGAAAGTCAAACCGGAGCACCAGGAGAGGGACTATTCGTTGAGTTTTAGAAATCTTTCCTATTCACAGTGTGTCCGTTCTCTAGGATTCCCGTACATGTTATATCTGTAGTAATATTCCCTTCAACCTGGAGAGTTGGGACCCATGGAATGTGTGCCATGCATTATTGCTTTAAAGGGTCTGCATTTGCTCACCCAGTCTCACCAATCCTCTCAGTCCCAAGTGTCCAGCCTTATGCCACATCCAGCTGTCATTGTAGATAGGGTCATTTCAGGTTTCATCAGAGACCCTGAAGGAATTGTAAAGAATTTCCCAGTTTTTTTGTTTTATTTTTGAAATTCCTTTTTATAGTGGGTTTGAGCTGATTCTCGCTGCCATATTTATGCCATTCTAGACACACTTGATTCCCTTACGGAGACATATCAATACATAGGTTTTAAGATTCTTACTAGTCAGATATATTCCTCTGCGGGAAATATGGGGTTTTGAGTCCCTTTCACTGAGGAAGGTGTAGGTCTTGTCTATTCCATAGTTGGTTTTTGGAACGGTACATGTGCTTATATCAAACTCTGGTTTTATGCATCACCCCACCTCTCCTTCCCCCTTAAGCAGGCATAAGAGTGTTTTCTAAATGTGAGACACTGTTCTCTTTCCTAACTCAGTTCAAGTGTAGCCATGTTTACAGGATCTTCATAAGTGATAACTTATGATAAGTTTCTTTTTCTGTGTGACTTATTTCACTTAGAATCATCGTACCTGAATCCACCCATTTTGCTGCTACTGGTCTTATGACATTGATTTCATGGCTGAGGGATATTCCATCGTATGTAAGTACCACAATTTTTTGGACCATTTTTATATTTCCTGGGATATTTAAGGTGTACCCAGGTTGAGGTCCTTGTAAGCAGTGCTGCCCAAAATTTTGGGGTGGCTCTGTCTTATTGATTTTCAGTTTTTCCCAGGTATATTCCCTAGACTGGAAGTGCCCTTGGCTCTGTATCTCTGTTGTTTACTTGTTTTAGGGAACACAATGCACTCCTCCAGAGAGGCAGTTGGCAATTTACATCCCGTCCATCAGCATAACAAGGCTCCCTGTTCTCCAGTACCAGTCTTGCCTTTCTGGTTTTTACACATTTTGTGGATGTCCCTTTTGACCGGTGGGAAGTGATACTTCTTTGTAGTGCAGATTTGCATTGCCCGCTTGCTTGCTTGGCCAAAAAGGGCGTATGCGTTTTCTCCTGAATATATTCAGGAGAAAACGCATACGCCCTTTTTGGCCAAGTGCATCATTGTCGAAGTTGTGCCCCTCTTCCTGTGCTTTAAAGGCGATTCCAACGTACCTCTTGAAATCTGTTTCCTGCTATTCTGCCTCGCTTTCAAGTCCGCCTCGTTGCCTTCCCTCAACAGATTTTTGGACGATAGTTGTCCTTTATTACTCGGCCAGTTTGTGAATTGCTGTGCCCCTGAGCTCCATTTTTCAACTCGTTTTTGGTGAGCTGACCGCAAGTTCAAAATTTTGGTTCAGGATCTATACTGATTCCCGGTGGTTGGCTGAGACTTTGGTTAATTCTTCTTCCTGCTGGGAAATTACAGTGATATGTGCCCGTCCAAATGCCTAACAGCTACTCTCTCATTGGTTCTCCCTCTTCCCTTTCATCCTCTGACATATTGGCAACCTGTGCGAACCAGGAGGTTAAAGGGGCTGTCTCTCCAAGTTGGGAGGTTGATAATAAAGCAGATGGAAAGTCAAACTGGAGCACCAGGAGAGGGACTATTCGTTGAGTTTTAGAAACCTTTCGTATTCACAGTGTGTCCGTTCTCTAGGATTCCCGTACATGTTATATCTGTAGTAATATTCCCTTCAACCTGGAGAGTAGGGACCCATGGAATGTGTGCCATGCATTATTGCTTTAAAGGGTCTGCATTTGCTCACCCAATCTCACCAATCCTCTCAGTCCCAAGTGTCCAGCCTTATGCCACATCCAGCTGTCATTGTAGATAGGGTCATTTCAGGTTTCATCAGAGACCTTGAAGGAATTGTAAAGAATTTCCCAGTTTTTTTGTTTTATTTTTGAAATTCCTTTTTATAGTGGGTTTGAGCTGATTCTCGCTGCCATATTTATCCCAGTCTAGACACACTTGATTCCCTTACGGAGACATATCAATACATAGGTTTTAAGATTCTTACTAGTCAGATATATTCCTCTGCGGGAAATATGGGGTTTTGAGTCCCTTTCACTGAGGAAGGTGTAGGTCTTGTCTATTCCATAGTTGGTTTTTGGAACGGTACCTGTGCTTATATCAAACTCTGGTTTTATGCATCACCCCACCTCTCCTTCCCCCTTAAGCAGGCATAAGAGTGTTTTCTAAATGTGAGACACTGTTCTCTTTCCTAACTCAGTTCAAGTGTAGCCATGTTTACAGGATCTTCATAAGTGATATCTTATGATAAGTTTCTTTTTCTGTGTGACTTATTTCACTTAGAATCATCATACCTGAATCCACCCATTTTGCTGCTACTGGTCTTATGACATTGATTTCATGGCTGAGGGATATTCCATCGTACGTAAGTACCACAATTTTTTGAACCATGTTTATATTTCCTGGGATATTTAAGGTGTACCCAAGTTGAGGTCCTTTTATGCAGTGCAGCCCTAAATTTTGGGGTGGCTGTGTCTTTTTGATTTTCAGTTTTCCCAAGGTATATTCCCTAGACTGGAAGTGCCCTTGGCTCTGTAGCTCTGTTTTTTACTTGTTTTAGGGAACACAATGCACTCCTCCAGAGAGGCAGTTGGCAATTTACATCCCGCCCATCAGCATAACAAGGCTCCCTGTTCTCCAGGGCCTGTCTTGCCTTTCTGGATTTTACACATTTTGTGGATGTCTCTTTTGACCGGTGGGAAGTGATACTTCTTTGTAGTGCAGATTTGCATTGCCCGCTTGCTTGCTTGGCCAAAAAGGGCGTATGCGTTTTCTCCTGAATATATTCAGGAGAAAATGCATACGCCCTTTTTGGCCAAGTGCATCATTGTCGAAGTTGTGCCCCTCTTCCTGTGCTTTAAAGGCGATTCCAACGTACCTCTTGAAATCTGTTTCCTGCTATTCTGCCTCGCTTTCAAGTCCGCCTCATTGCCTTCCCTCAACAGATTTTTGGACGATAGTTGTCCTTTATTACTCGGCCAGTTTGTGAATTGCTGTGCCCCTGAGCTCCATTTTTCAACTCGTTTTTGGTGAGCTGACCGCAAGTCCAAAATTTTGGTTCAGGATCTATACTGATTCCAGGTGGGTGGCTGAGACTTTGTTTAGTTCTTCTTCCTGCCGGGAAATTACAGTGATATGTGCCCGTCCAAATGCCTAACAGCTACTCTCTCATTGGTTCTCCCTCTTCCCTTTCATCCTCTGCCAAATTGGCAACCTGTGCGAACCAGGAGGTTAAAGGGGCTGTCTCTCCAAGTTGGGAGGTTGATAATAAAGCAGATGGAAAGTCAAACCGGAGCACCAGGAGAGGGACTATTCGTTGAGTTTTAGAAACCTTTCGTATTCACAGTGTGTCCGTTCTCTAGGATTCCCGTACATGTTATATCTGTAGTAATATTCCCTTCAACCTGGAGAGTTGGGACCCATGGAATGTGTGCCATGCATTATTGCTTTAAATGGTCTGC
Organism: Hyperoodon ampullatus; assembly: GCF_949752795.1. Lineage (NCBI taxonomy): Eukaryota > Metazoa > Chordata > Mammalia > Artiodactyla > Ziphiidae > Hyperoodon > Hyperoodon ampullatus. Next base: position 2,869,609 of record NW_027640676.1, on the reverse strand, counting down.
ATTTGTTCACCCAATCTCACCAATCCTCTCAGTCCAAAGTGTCCAGCCTTATGCCACATCCAGCTGTAATTGTAGATAGGGTCATTCCAGGTTTCATCAGAGACCCTGAAGGAATTGTAAAGAATTTCCCAGTTTTTTTGTTTTGTTTTTGAAATTCCTTTTTATAGTGGGTTTGAGCTGATTCTCGCTGCCATGTTTATGCCAGTCTAGACACACTTGATTCCCTTACGGAGACATATCAATACATAGGTTTTAAGATTCTTACTAGTCAGATATATTCCTCTGCGGGAAATATGGGGTTTTGAGTCCCTTTCACTGAGGAAGGTGTAGGTCTTGTCTATTCCATAGTTGGTTTTTGGAACGGTACCTGTGCTTATATCAAACTCTGGTTTTATGCATCACCCCACCTCTCCTTCCCCCTTAAGCAGGCATAAGAGTGTTTTCTAAATGTGAGACACTGTTCTCTTTCCTAACTCAGTTCAAGTGTAGCCATGTTTACAGGATCTTCATAAGTGATATCTTATGATAAGTTTCTTTTTCTGTGTGACTTATTTCACTTAGAATCCTCGTACCTGAATCCACCCATTTTGCTGCTACTGGTCTTATGACATTGATTTCATGGCTGAGGGATATTCCATCGTACGTAAGTACCACAATTTTTTGAACCATTTTTATATTTCCTGGGATATTTAAGGTGTACCCAAGTTGAGGTCCTTGTAAGCAGTGCAGCCCTAAATTTTGGGGTGGCTGTGTCTTTTTGATTTTCAGTTTTCCCAAGGTATATTCCCTAGACTGGAAGTGCCCTTGGCTCTGTAGCTCTGTTCTTTACTTGTTTTAGGGAACACAATGTACTCCTCCAGAGAGGCAGTTGATAATTTACATCCCGCCCGTCAGCATAACAAGGCTCCCTGTTCTCCAGGGCCTGTCTTGCCTTTCTGGTTTTTACACATTTTGTGGATGTCCCTTTTGACCGGTGGGAAGTGATACTTCTTTGTAGTGCAGATTTGCATTGCCCGCTTGCTTTCTTGGCCAAAAAGGGCGTATGTGTTTTCTCTTGAATATATGCAGGAGAAAACGCATACGCCCTTTATGGCCACGTGCATCATTGTCGAAGTTGTGCCCCTCTTCCTGTGCTTTAAAGGCGATTCCAACGTACCTCTTGAAATCTGTTTCCTGCTATTCTGTCTCGCTTCCAAGTCCGCCTCGTTGCCTTCCCTCAACAGATTTTTGGACGATAGTTGTCCTTTATTACTCGGCCAGTTTGTGAATTGCTGTGCCCCTGAGCTCCATTTTTCAACTCGTTTTTGGTGAGCTGACCGCAGGTCCAAAATTTTGGTTCAGGACCTATACTGGTTCCCGGTAGGTGGCTGAGACTTTGGTTAATTCTTCTTCCTGCCGGGAAATTACAGTGATATGTGCCCGTCCAAATGCCTATCAGGTACTCTCTCATTGGTTCTCCCTCTTCCCTTTCATCCTCTGCCAAATTGGCAACCTGTGCGAACCAGGAGGTTAAAGGGTCTGTCTCTCCAAGTTGGGAGGTTGATAGTAAAGCAGATGGAAAGGCAAACCGGAGCACCAGGAGAGGGACTATTCGTTGAGGTTTAGAAACCTTTCGTATTCACAGTGTGTCCGTTCTCTAGGTTTCCCGTACATGTTATAGCTGGAGTAATATTCCCTTCAACCTGCAGAGTTGGCGCCCATGGAATGGGTGCCAGGCATTTGTGATTTAAAGGGTCTGCATTTGCTCACCCAATCTCACCAATCCTCTCAGTCCCAAGTGTCCCTCCTTATGCCACATCCAGCTGTCGTTGTAGATAGGGTCGTTCCAGGTTTCATCAGGGACCCTGAACGAATTGTAAAGAATTTCCCAGTTTTTTTGTTTTGTTTTTGAAATTCCTTTTTATAGTGGGCTTGAGCTGATTCTCGCTGCCATGTTTATGCCAGTCTAGACACACTTGATTCCCTTACGGAGACATATCAATACATAAGTTTTAAGATTCTTACTAGTCAGATATATTCCTCTGCGGGAAATATGGAGTTTTGAGTCCCTTTCACTGAGGAAGGTGTAGGTCTTGTCTATTCCATAGTTGGTTTTTGGAACGGTACCTGTGCTTATATCAAACTCTGGTTTTATGCATCACCCCACCTCTCCTTCCCCCTTAAGCAGGCATAAGAGTGTTTTCTAAATATGAGACACTGTTCTCTTTCCTAACTCAGTTCAAGTGTAGCCATGTTTACAGGATCTTCATAAGTGATATCTTATGATAAGTTTCTTTTTCTGTGTGACTTATTTCACTTAGAATGATCGTACCTGAATCCACCCATTTTGCTGCTACTGGTCTTATGACATTGATTTCATGGCTGAGGGATATTCCATCATACGTAGGTACCACAATATTTTGAACCATTTTTATATTTCCTGGGATATTTAAGGTGTACCCAAGTTGAGGTCCTTGTTAGCAGTGCAGCCCTAAATTTTGGCGTGGGTCTGTTTTATTGATTTTCAGTTTCCCCAAAGTATATTCCCTAGACTGGAAGTGCCCTTGGCTCTGTAGCTCTGTTCTTTACTTGTTTTAGGGAACACAATGTACTCCTCCAGTTAGGCAGTTGGCAATTTACATCCCGCCCATCAGCATAACAAGGCTCCCTGTTCTCCAGGGCCTGTCTTGCCTTTCTGGTTTTTACATATTTTGTGGATGTCCCTTTTGACTGGTGGGAAGTGATACTTCTTTGTAGTGCAGATTTGCATTGCCCGCCTGCTTGCTTGGCCAAAATGTGCGTATGCATTTTCTCCTGAATATATTCAGGAGAAAACGCATACGACCTTTTTGGCAAAGTGCATCATTGTCGAAGTTGTGCCCCTCTTCCTGTGCTTTAAAGGCGATTCCAACGTACCTCTTGAAATCTCTTTCCTGCTATTCTGCCTTGCTTTCAAGTCCGCCTCGTTGCCTTCCCTCAACAGATTTTTGACGATAGTTGTCCTTTATTACTCGGCCAGTTTGTGAATTGCTGTGCCCCTGAGCTCCATTTTTCAACTCGTTTTTGGTGAGCTGACCGCAAGTCCAAAATTTTGGTTCAGGACCTATGCTGGTTTCCGGTGGGGGGCTGAGACTTTGGTTAATTCTTCTTCCTGCCGGGAAGTTAGAGTGATATATGCCCGTCCAAATGCCTAACAGCTATTCTCTCATTGGTTCTCCCTCTTCCCTTTCATCCTCTGCCAAATTGGCAACCTGTGCGAACCAGGAGGTTAAAGGGGCTGTCTCTCCAAGTTGGGAGGTTGATAGTAAAGCAGATGGAAAGTCAAACCGGAGCACCAGGACAGGGACTATTCGTTGAGTTTTAGAAACCTTTCGTATTCACAGTGTGTCCGTTCTCTAGGTTTCCCGTACATGTTATAGCTGTAGTAATATTCCCTTCAACCTGGAGAGTTGGGACTCATGGAATGGGTGCCAAGCATTTGTGCTTTAAAGGGTCTGCATTTGCTCACCCAATCTCACCAATCGTCTCAGTCCCAAGTGTCCAGCCTTATGCCACATCCAGCTGTCGTTGTAGATAGGGTCATTCCGGTTTCATCAGAGACCCTGAAGGAATTGTAAAGAATTTCCCAGTTTTTTTATTTTGTTTTTGAAATTCCTTTTTATAGTGGGTTTGAGCTGATTCTCACTGCCATGTATATGCCAGTCTAGACACACTTGATTCCCTAACGGAGACATATCAATACATAGGTTTTAAGATTCTTACTAGTCAGATATATTCCTCTGCGGGAAATATGGGGTTTTAAGTCCCTTTCACTTAGGAAGGTGTAGGTCTTGTCTAATCCATAGTTGGTTTTTGGAACGGTACCTGTGCTTATATCAAACTCTGGTTTTATGCATCACCCCACCTCTCCTTCCCCCTTAAGCAGGCATAAGAGTGTTTTCTAAATGTGAGACACTATTCTCTTTCCTAACTCAGTTCAAGTGTAGCCATGTTTACAGGATCTTCATAAGTGATATCTTATGATAAGTTTCTTTTTCTGTGTGACTTATTTCACTTAGAATCATCGTACCTGAATCCACCCATTTTGCTGCTACTGGTCTTATGACATTGATTTCATGGCTGAGGGATATTCCATCGTACATAAGTACAACAATTTTTTGAACCATTTTTATATTTCCTGGGATACTTAAGGTGTATCCAAGTTGAGGTCTTTGTAAGCAGTGCAGCCCTAATTATGGGGTGGCTCTGTCTTATTGATTTTCACTTTTCCCAAGGTATATTCCCTAGACTGGAAGTGCCCTTGGCTCTGTAGCTCTGTTGTTTACTTGTTTTAGGGAACACAATGCACTCCTCCAGAGAGGCAGTTGGCAATTTACATCCCGCCCATCAGCATAACAAGGCTCCCTGTTCTCCAGGGCCTGTCTTGCCTTTCTGGTTTTTACACATTTTGTGGATGTCCCTTTTGACCAGTGGGAAGTGATACTTCTTTGTAGTGCAGATTTGCATTGCCCGCTTGCTTGCTTGGCCAAAAAGGGCGTATGCGTTTTCTCCTGAATATATTCAGGAGAAAACGCATACGCCCTTTTTGGTCAAGTGCATCATTGTCGAAGTTGTGCCCCTCTTCCTGTGCTTTAAAGGCGATTCCAATGTACCTCTTGAAATCTGTTTCCTGCTATTCTGCCTCGCTTTGAAGTCCGCCTCGTTGCCTTCCCTCAACAGATTTTTGGACGATAGTTGTCTTTTATTACTCGGCCAGTTTGTGAATTGCTGTGCCCCTGAGCTCCATTTTTCAACTCGTTTTTGGTGAGCTGACCGCAAGTCCAAAATTTTGGTTCAGGACCTATACTGGTTCCCGGTGGGTGGCTGAGACTTTGGTTAATTCTTCTTCCTGCCGGGAAATTACAGTGATATGTGCCCGTCCAAATGCCTAACAGCTACTCTCTCATTGGTTCTCCCTCTTCCCTTTCATCCTCTGCCAAATTGGCAACCTGTGTGAAACAGGAGGACAAAGGGTCTGTCTCTCCAAGATGGGAGGTTGATAGTAAAGCAGATGAAAAGTCAAACCGGAGCACCAGGAGAGGGACTATTCGTTGAGTTTTAGAAACCTTTCGTATTCACAGTGTGTCAGTTCTCTAGGTTTCCCGTACATGTTATAGCTGGAGTAATATTCCCTTCAACCTGCAGAGTTGGCGCCCATGGAATGGGTGCCAGGCATTTGTGATTTAAAGGGTCTGCATTTGCTCACCCAATCTCACCAATCCTCTCAGTCCCAAGTGTCCCTCCTTATGCCACATCCAGCTGTCGTTGTAGATAGGGTCGTTCCAGGTTTCATCAGGGACCCTGAACGAATTGTAAAGAATTTCCCAGTTTTTTTGTTTTGTTTTTGAAATTCCTTTTTATAGTGGGCTTGAGCTGATTCTCGCTGCCATGTTTATGCCAGTCTAGACACACTTGATTCCCTTACGGAGACATATCAATACATAAGTTTTAAGATTCTTACTAGTCAGATATATTCCTCTGCGGGAAATATGGTGTTTTGAGTCCCTTTCACTGAGGAAGGTGTAGGTCTTGTCTATTCCATAGTTGGTTTTTGGAACGGTACCTGTGCTTATATCAAACTCTGGTTTTATGCATCACCCCACCTCTCCTTCCCCCTTAAGCAGGCATAAGAGTGTTTTCTAAATATGAGACACTGTTCTCTTTCCTAACTCAGTTCAAGTGTAGCCATGTTTATACGATCTTCATAAGTGATATCTTATGATAAGTTTCTTTTTCTGTGTGACTTATTTCACTTAGAATGATCGTACCTGAATCCACCCATTTTGCTGCTACTGGTCTTATGACATTGATTTCATGGCTGAGGGATATTCCATCATACGTAGGTACCACAATATTTTGAACCATTTTTATATTTCCTGGGATATTTAAGGTGTACCCAAGTTGAGGTCCTTGTTAGCAGTGCAGCCCTAAATTTTGGCGTGGGTCTGTTTTATTGATTTTCAGTTTCCCCTAAGTATATTCCCTAGACTGGAAGTGCCCTTGGCTCTGTAGCTCTGTTCTTTACTTGTTTTAGGGAACACAATGTACTCCTCCAGTTAGGCAGTTGGCAATTTACATCCCGCCCATCAGCATAACAAGGCTCCCTGTTCTCCAGGGCCTGTCTTGCCTTTCTGGTTTTTACATATTTTGTGGATGTCCCTTTTGACTGGTGGGAAGTGATACTTCTTTGTAGTGCAGATTTGCATTGCCCGCCTGCTTGCTTGGCCAAAATGTGCGTATGCATTTTCTCCTGAATATATTCAGGAGAAAACACATACGACCTTTTTGGCCAAGTGCATCATTGTCGAAGTTGTGCCCCTATTCCTGTGCTTTAAAGGTGATTCCAACGTACCTCTTGAAATCTGTTTCCTGCTATTCTGCCTTGCTTTCAAGTCCGCCTCGTTGCCTTCCCTCAACAGATTTTTGACGATAGTTGTCCTTTATTACTCGGCCAGTTTGTGAATTGCTGTGCCCCTGAGCTCCATTTTTCAACTCGTTTTTGGTGAGCTGACCGCAAGTCCAAAATTTTGGTTCAGGACCTATGCTGGTTTCCGGTGGGGGGCTGAGACTTTGGTTAATTCTTCTTCCTGCCGGGAAGTTAGAGTGATATATGCCCGTCCAAATGCCTAACAGCTATTCTCTCATTGGTTCTCCCTCTTCCCTTTCATCCTCTGCCAAATTGGCAACCTGTGTGAACCAGGAGGTTAAAGGGGCTGTCTCTCCAAGTTGGGAGGTTGATAGTAAAGCAGATGGAAAGTCAAACCGGATCACCAGGACAGGGACTATTCGTTGAGTTTTAGAAACCTTTCGTATTCACAGTGTGTCCGTTCTCTAGGTTTCCCGTACATGTTATAGCTGTAGTAATATTCCCTTCAACCTGGAGAGTTGGGACTCATGGAATGGGTGCCAAGCATTTGTGCTTTAAAGGGTCTGCATTTGCTCACCCAACCTCACCAATCGTCTCAGTCCCAAGTGTCCAGCCTTATGCCACATCCAGCTGTCGTTGTAGATAGGGTCATTCCAGTTTCATCAGAGACCCTGAACGAATTGTAAAGAATTTCCCAGTTTTTTCGTTTTGTTTTTGAAATTCCTTTTTATAGTGGGTTTGAGCTGATTCTCGCTGCCATGTTTATGCCAGTCTAGACACACTTGATTCCCTTACGGAGACATATCAATACATAGGTTTTAAGATTCTTACTAGTCAGATATATTCCTCTGCGGGAAATATGGTGTTTTGAGTCCCTTTCACTGAGGAAGGTGTAGGTCTTGTCTATTCCATAGTTGGTTTTTGGAACGGTACCTGTGCTTATATCAAACTCTGGTTTTATGCATCACCCCACCTCTCCTTCCCCCTTAAGCAGGGATTAGAGTGTTTTCTAAATATGAGACACTGTTCTCTTTCCTAACTCAGTTCAAGTGTAGCCATGTTTACAGGATCTTCATAAGTGATATCTTATGATAAGTTTCTTTTTCTGTGTGACTTATTTCACTTAGAATCATCGTACCTGAATCCACCCATTTTGCTGCTACTGGTCTTATGACATTGATTTCATGGCTGAGGGATATTCCATCGTACGTAAGTACCACAATTTTTTGAACCATTTTTATATTTCCTGGGATACTTAAGGTGTATCCAAGTTGAGGTCTTTGTAAGCAGTGCAGCCCTTATTTTGGGGTGGCTCTGTATTATTGATTTTCAGATTTCCCAAGGTATATTCCCTAGACTGGAAGTGGCCTTGGCTCTGTAGCTCTGTTCTTTACTTCTTTTAGGGAACACAATGCATTCCTCCAGAGAGGCAGTTGGCAATTTACATCCCGCCCATCAGCATAACAAGGCTCCCTGTTCTCCAGGGCCTGTCTTGCCTTTCTGGTTTTTACACATTTTGTGGATGTCCCTTTTGACCTGTGGGAAGTGATACTTCTTTGTAGTGCAGATTTGCATTGCCCGCTTGCTTGCTTGGCCAAAAAGGGCGTATGCGTTTTCTCCTGAATATATTCAGGAGAAAACGCATACGCCCTTTTTGGACAAGGGCATCATTTTTGAAGTTGTGCCCCTCTTCCTGTGCTTTAAACGCAATTCCATCGTACCTCTTGAAATCTGTTTCCTGCTATTAAGCCTCGCATTCAAGTCCGCCTCATTGCCTTCCCTCAACAGATTTTGGGACGATAGTTGTCCTTTATTACTCGGCCAGTTTGTGAATTGCTGTGCCCCTGAGCTCCATTTTTCAACTCGTTTTTGGTGAGCTGACCTCAAGTCCAAAATTTTGGTTCAGGACCTATACTGGTTCCCGGTGGGTGGCTGAGACTTTGGTTAATTCTTCTTCCTGCCGGGAAATTACAGTGATATGTGCCGGTCCAAATGACTACCAGCTACTCTCTCATTGGTTCTCCCTCTTCCCTTTCATCCTCTGCCAAATTGGCATCCTGTGTGAACCAGGAGGTTAAATGGGCTGTCTCTCCACGTTGGTTGGTTGATAGTAAAGCAGATGTAAAGTCAAACCGGAGCACCAGGAGAGGGACTATTCGTTGAGTTTTAGAAACCTTTCGTGTTCACAGTGTGCCCGTTCTCTAGGTTTCCCGTACATGTTATAGCTTGAGTAATATCCCCTTCAACCTGGAGAGATGGGGCCCATGGAATGGGTGCCAGGCATTTGTGATTTAAAGGTCTGCATTTGCAAACCCAATCTCACCAATCCTCTCAGTCCCAAGTGTCCCTCCTTATGCCACATCCAGCTGTCGTTGTAGATAGTGTCATTCCAGGTTTCATCAGGGACCCTGAAGGAATTGTAAAGAATTTCCCAGTTTTTTTGTTTTGTTTTTGAAATTCCTTTTTATAGTGGGCTTGAGCTGATTCTCGCTGCCATGTTTATGCCAGTCTAGACACACTTGATTCCCTTATGGAGACATATCAATACATAGGTTTTAAGATTCTTACTAGTCAGATATATTCCTCTGCGGGAAATATGGGGTTTTGAGTCCCTTTCACTGAGGAAGGTGTAGGTCTTGTCTATTCCATAGTTGGTTTTTGGAACGGTACCTGTGCTTATATCAAACTCTGGTTTTATGCATCACCCCACCTCTCCTTCCCCCTTAAGCAGGCATAAGTGTGTTTTCTAAATATGAGACACTGTTCTCTTTCCTAACTCAGTTCAAGTGTAGCCATGTTTACAGGATCATCATAAGTGATATCTTATGATAAGTTTCTTTTTCTGTGTGACTTATTTCACTTAGAATCATCGTACCTGAATCCACCCATTTTGCTGCTACTGGTCTTATGACATTGATTTCATGGCTGAGGGATATTCCATCGTACGTAAGTACCACAATTTTTTGAACCATTTTTATATTTCCTGGGATACTTAAGGTGTATCCAAGTTGAGGTCTTTGTAAGCAGTGCAGCCCTTATTTTGGGGTGGCTCTGTATTATTGATTTTCAGATTTCCCAAGGTATATTCCCTAGACTGGAAGTGCCCTTGGCTCTGTAGCTCTGTTCTTTACTTCTTTTAGGGAACACAATGCATTCCTCCAGAGAGGCAGTTGGCAATTTACATCCCGCCCATCAGCATAACAAGGCTCCCTGTTCTCCAGGGCCTGTCTTGCCTTTCTGGTTTTTACACATTTTGTGGATGTCCCTTTTGACCTGTGGGAAGTGATACTTCTTTGTAGTGCAGATTTGCATTGCCCGCTTGCTTGCTTGGCCAAAAAGGGCGTATGCGTTTTGTCCTGAATATATTCAGGAGAAAACGCATACGCCCTTTTTGGCCAAGTGCATCATTGTCGAAGTTGTGCCCCTCTTCCTGTGCTTTAAATGCAATTCCATCGTACCTCTTGAAATCTGTTTCCTGCTATTAAGCCTCGCATTCAAGTCCGCCTCGTTGCCTTCCCTCAACAGATTTTTGGACGATAGTTGTCCTTTATTACTCGGCCAGTTTGTGAATTGCTGTGCCCCTGAGCTCCATTTTTCAACTCGTTTTTGGTGAGCTGACCGCAAGTCCAAAATTTTGGTTCAGGACCTATACTGGTTCCCGGTGGGTGGCTGAGACTTTGGTTAATTCTTCTTCCTGCCGGGAAATTACAGTGATATTTGCCCGTCCAAATGCCTACCAGCTACTCTCTCATTGGTTCTCCCTCTTCCCTTTCATCCTCTGCCAAATTGGCAACCTGTGTGAACCAGGAGTTTAAATGGGCTGTCTCTCCAAGTTGGTTGGTTGATGGTAAAGCAGATGGAAAGTCAAACCGGAGCACCAGGAGAGGGACTATTCGTTGAGTTTTAGAAACCTTTCGTATTCAGAGTGTGCCCGTTCTCTAGGTTTCCCGTACATGTTATAGCTGTAGTAATATTCCCTTCAACCTGGAGAGTTGGGGCCCATGGAATGGGTGCCAGGCATTTGTGATTTAAAGGGTCTGCATTTGCTCACCCAATCTCACCAATCGTCTCAGTCCCAACTGTCCCTCCTTATGCCACATCCAGCTGTCATTGTAGATAGGGTCATTCCAGGTTTCATCAGAGACCCTGAAGGAATTGTAAAGAATTTCCCAGTTTTTTTGTTTTGTTTTTGAAATTCCTTTTTATAGTGGGTTTGAGCTGATTCTCGCTGCCATGTTTATGCCAGTCTAGACACACTTGATTCCCTTACGGAGACATATCAATACATAGGTTTTAAGATTCTTACTAGTCAGATATATTCCTCTGCGGGAAATATGGTGTTTTGAGTCCCTTTCACTGAGGAAGGTGTAGGTCTTGTCTATTCCATAGTTGGTTTTTGGAACGGTACGTGTGCTTATATCAAACTCTGGTTGTATGCATCAGCCCACCTCTCCTTCCCCCATAAGCAGGCATAAGAGTGTTTTCTAAATGAGAGACACTGTTCTATTTCCTAACTCAGTTGAATTGTAGCCATGTTTACAGGATCTTCATAAGTGATATCTTATGATAAGTTTCTTTTTCTGTGTGACTTATTTCACTTAGAATCATCGTACCTGAATCCACCCATTTTGCTGCTACTGGTCTTATGACATTGATTTCATGGCTGAGGGATATTCCATCGTACGTAAGTACCACAATTTTTTGAACCATTTTTATATTTCCTGGGATATTTAAGGTGTACCCAAGTTGAGGTCCTTATAAGCAGTGCAGCCCTAAATTTTGGGGTGGCTCTGTCTTATTGATTTTCAGTTTTCCCAAAGTATATTCCCTAGACTGGAAGTGCCCTTGGCTCTGTAGCTCTGTTCTTTACTTGTTTTAGGGAACACAATGTACTCCTCCAGAGAGGCATTTGGCAATTTACATCCCACCCATCAGCATAACAAGGCTCCCTGTTCTCCAGGGCCTGTCTTGCCTTTCTGGTTTTTACACATTTTGTGGATGTCCGTTTTGACCGGTGGGAGGTGATACTTCTTTGTAGTGCAGATTTGCATTGCCCGCTTGCTTGCTTGGCCAAAAAGGGCGTATGCGTTTTCTCCTGAATATATTCAGGAGAAAACACATACGCCCTTTTTGGCCAAGTGCATCATTGTCGAAGTTGTGCCCCTCTTCCTGTGCTTTAAAGGCGATTCCAACGTACCTCTTGAAATCTGTTTCCTGCTATCCTGCCTCGCTTTCAAGTCTGCCGCGTTGCCTTCCCTCAACAGATTTTTGGACGATAGTTGTTCTTTATTACTCGGCCAGTTTGTGAATTGCTGTGCCCCTGAGCTCCATTTTTCAACTCGATTTTGGTGAGCTGACCGCAAGTCCAACATTTTGGTTCAGGACCTATGCTGATTCCCGGTGGGGGGCTGAGACTTTGGTTAATTCTTCTTCCTGCCGGGAAATTAGAGTGATATGAGCCCGTCCAAATGCCTAACAGCTTCTGTCTCATTGGTTCTCCCTCTTCCCTTTCATCCTCTGCCAAATTGGCAACCTGTGCGAACCAGGAGTTTAAAGGGGCTGTCTCTCCAAGTTGGGAGGTTGATAGTAAAGCAGATGGAAAGTCAAACTGGAGCACCAGGAGAGGGACTATTCGTTCAGTTTTAGAAACCTTTCGTATTCACAGTGTGTCCGTTCTCTAGTTTTCCCGTACATGTTATAGCTGTAGTAATATTCCCTTCAACCTGGAGAGTTCGGACCCATGAAATGGGTGCCATCCATTATTGCTTTAAAGGGTCTGCATTTGCTCACCCAATCTCACAAATCGTCTCAGTCTCAAGTTTCCCTCCTTATGCCACATCCAGCTGTCGTTGTAGATAGGGTCATTCCAGGTTTCATCAGAGTCTCTGAAGGAATTGTAAAGAATTTCCCAGTTTTTTATTTTGTTTTTGAAATTCCTTTTTATAGTGGGTTTGAGCTGATTCTCACTGCCATGTTTATGCCAGTCTAGACACACTTGATTCCCTAATGGAGACATATCAATACATAGGTTTTAAGATTCTTACTAGTCAGATATATTCCTCTGCGGGAAATATGGGGTTTTAAGTCCCTTTCACTTAGGAAGGTGTAGGTCTTGTCTAATCCATAGTTGGTTTTTGGAACGGTACCTGTGCTTATATCAAACTCTGGTTTTATGCATCACCCCACCTCTCCTTCCCCCTTAAGCAGGCATAAGAGTGTTTTCTAAATGTGAGACACTATTCTCTTTCCTAACTCAGTTCAAGTGTAGCCATGTTTACAGGATCTTCATAAGTGATATCTTATGATAAGTTTCTTTTTCTGTGTGACTTATTTCACTTAGAATCATCGTACCTGAATCCACCCATTTTGCTGCTACTGGTCTTATGACATTGATTTCATGGCTGAGGGATATTCCATCGTACATAAGTACAACAATTTTTGAACCATTTTTATATTTCCTGGGATACTTAAGGTGTATCCCAGTTGAGGTCTTTGTAAGCAGTGCAGCCCTAATTATGGGGTGGCTCTGTCTTATTGATTTTCACTTTTCCCAAGGTATATTCCCTAGACTGGAAGTGCCCTTGGCTCTGTAGCTCTGTTGTTTACTGGTTTTAGGGAACACAATGCACTCCTCCAGAGAGGCAGTTGGCAATTTACATCCCGCCCATCAGCATAACAAGGCTCCCTGTTCTCCAGGGCCTGTCTTGCCTTTCTGGTTTTTACACATTTTGTGGATGTCCCTTTTGACCAGTGGGAAGTGATACTTCTTTGTAGTGCAGATTTGCATTGCCCGCTTGCTTGCTTGGCCAAAAAGGGCGTATGCGTTTTCTCCTGAATATATTCAGGAGAAAACGCATACGCCCTTTTTGGTCAAGTGCATCATTGTCGAAGTTGTGCCCCTCTTCCTGTGCTTTAAAGGCGATTCCAATGTACCTCTTGAAATCTGTTTCCTGCTATTCTGCCTCGCTTTGAAGTCCGCCTCGTTGCCTTCCCTCAACAGATTTTTGGACGATAGTTGTCTTTTATTACTCGGCCAGTTTGTGAATTGCTGTGCCCCTGAGCTCCATTTTTCAACTCGTTTTTGGTGAGCTGACCGCAAGTCCAAAATTTTGGTTCAGGACCTATACTGGTTCCCGGTGGGTGTCTGAGACTTTGTTTAATTCTTCTTCCTGCCGGGAAATTACAGTGATATGTGCCCGTCCAAATGCCTAACAGCTACTCTCTCATTGGTTCTCCCTCTTCCCTTTCATCCTCTGCCAAATTGGCAACCTGTGTGAAACAGGAGGACAAAGGGGCTGTCTCTCCAAGATGGGAGGATGATAGTAAAGCAGATGAAAAGTCAAACCGGAGCACCAGGAGAGGGACTATTCGTTGAGTTTTAGAAACCTTTCGTATTCACAGTGTGTCCGTTCTCTAGGTTTCCCGTACATGTTATAGCTGGAGTAATATTCCCTTCAACCTGCAGAGTTGGCGCCCATGGAATGGGTGCCAGGCATTTGTGATTTAAAGGGTCTGCATTTGCTCAACCAATCTCACCAATCCTCTCAGTCCCAAGTGTCCCTCCTTATGCCACATCCAGCTGTCGTTGTAGATAGAGTCATTCCAGGTTTCATCAGGGACCCTGAAGGAATTGTAAAGAATTTCCCAGTTTTTTTGTTTTGTTTTTGAAATTCCTTTTTATAGTGGGCTTGAGCTGATTCTCGCTGCCATGTTTATGCCAATCTAGACACACTTGATTCCCTTATGGAGACATATCAATACATAGGTTTTAAGATTCTTACTAGTCAGATATATTCCTCTGCGGGAAATATGGGGTTTTGAGTCCCTTTCACTGAGGAAGGTGTAGGTCTTGTCTATTCCATAGTTGGTTTTTGGAACGGTACCTGTGCTTATATCAAACTCTGGTTTTATGCATCACCCCACCTCTCCTTCCCCCTTAAGCAGGCATAAGAGTGTTTTCTAAATGTGAGACACTATTCTCTTTCCTAACTCAGTTCAAGTGTAGCCATGTTTACAGGATCTTCATAAGTGATATCTTATGATAAGTTTCTTTTTCTGTGTGACTTATTTCACTTAGAATCATCGTACCTGAATCCACCCATTTTGCTGCTACTGGTCTTATGACATTGATTTCATGGCTGAGGGATATTCCATCGTACATAAGTACAACAATTTTTGAACCATTTTTATATTTCCTGGGATACTTAAGGTGTATCCAAGTTGAGGTCTTTGTAAGCAGTGCAGCCCTAATTATGGGGTGGCTCTGTCTTATTGATTTTCACTTTTCCCAAGGTATATTCCCTAGACTGGAAGTGCCCTTGGCTCTGTAGCTCTGTTGTTTACTGGTTTTAGGGAACACAATGCACTCCTCCAGAGAGGCAGTTGGCAATTTACATCCCGCCCATCAGCATAACAAGGCTCCCTGTTCTCCAGGGCCTGTCTTGCCTTTCTGGTTTTTACACATTTTGTGGATGTCCCTTTTGACCAGTGGGAAGTGATACTTCTTTGTAGTGCAGATTTGCATTGCCCGCTTGCTTGCTTGGCCAAAAAGGGCGTATGCGTTTTCTCCTGAATATATTCAGGAGAAAACGCATACGCCCTTTTTGGTCAAGTGCATCATTGTCGAAGTTGTGCCCCTCTTCCTGTGCTTTAAAGGCGATTCCAATGTACCTCTTGAAATCTGTTTCCTGCTATTCTGCCTCGCTTTGAAGTCCGCCTCGTTGCCTTCCCTCAACAGATTTTTGGACGATAGTTGTCTTTTATTACTCGGCCAGTTTGTGAATTGCTGTGCCCCTGAGCTCCATTTTTCAACTCGTTTTTGGTGAGCTGACCGCAAGTCCAAAATTTTGGTTCAGGACCTATACTGGTTCCCGGTGGGTGTCTGAGACTTTGTTTAATTCTTCTTCCTGCCGGGAAATTACAGTGATATGTGCCCGTCCAAATGCCTAACAGCTACTCTCTCATTGGTTCTCCCTCTTCCCTTTCATCCTCTGCCAAATTGGCAACCTGTGTGAAACAGGAGGACAAAGGGGCTGTCTCTCCAAGATGGGAGGATGATAGTAAAGCAGATGAAAAGTCAAACCGGAGCACCAGGAGAGGGACTATTCGTTGAGTTTTAGAAACCTTTCGTATTCACAGTGTGTCCGTTCTCTAGGTTTCCCGTACATGTTATAGCTGGAGTAATATTCCCTTCAACCTGCAGAGTTGGCGCCCATGGAATGGGTGCCAGGCATTTGTGATTTAAAGGGTCTGCATTTGCTCAACCAATCTCACCAATCCTCTCAGTCCCAAGTGTCCCTCCTTATGCCACATCCAGCTGTCGTTGTAGATAGAGTCATTCCAGGTTTCATCAGGGACCCTGAAGGAATTGTAAAGAATTTCCCAGTTTTTTTGTTTTGTTTTTGAAATTCCTTTTTATAGTGGGCTTGAGCTGATTCTCGCTGCCATGTTTATGCCAGTCTAGACACACTTGATTCCCTTATGGAGACATATCAATACATAGGTTTTAAGATTCTTACTAGTCAGATATATTCCTCTGCGGGAAATATGGGGTTTTGAGTCCCTTTCACTGAGGAAGGTGTAGGTCTTGTCTATTCCATAGTTGGTTTTTGGAACGGTACCTGTGCTTATATCAAACTCTGGTTTTATGCATCACCCCACCTCTCCTTCCCCCTTAAGCAGGCATAAGAGTGTTTTCTAAATGTGAGACACTATTCTCTTTCCTAACTCAGTTCAAGTGTAGCCATGTTTACAGGATCTTCATAAGTGATATCTTATGATAAGTTTCTTTTTCTGTGTGACTTATTTCACTTAGAATCATCGTACCTGAATCCACCCATTTTGCTGCTACTGGTCTTATGACATTGATTTCATGGCTGAGGGATATTCCATCGTACATAAGTACAACAATTTTTGAACCATTTTTATATTTCCTGGGATACTTAAGGTGTATCCAAGTTGAGGTCTTTGTAAGCAGTGCAGCCCTAATTATGGGGTGGCTCTGTCTTATTGATTTTCACTTTTCCCAAGGTATATTCCCTAGACTGGAAGTGCCCTTGGCTCTGTAGCTCTGTTGTTTACTGGTTTTAGGGAACACAATGCACTCCTCCAGAGAGGCAGTTGGCAATTTACATCCCGCCCATCAGCATAACAAGGCTCCCTGTTCTCCAGGGCCTGTCTTGCCTTTCTGGTTTTTACACATTTTGTGGATGTCCCTTTTGACCAGTGGGAAGTGATACTTCTTTGTAGTGCAGATTTGCATTGCCCGCTTGCTTGCTTGGCCAAAAAGGGCGTATGCGTTTTCTCCTGAATATATTCAGGAGAAAACGCATACGCCCTTTTTGGTCAAGTGCATCATTGTCGAAGTTGTGCCCCTCTTCCTGTGCTTTAAAGGCGATTCCAATGTACCTCTTGAAATCTGTTTCCTGCTATTCTGCCTCGCTTTGAAGTCCGCCTCGTTGCCTTCCCTCAACAGATTTTTGGACGATAGTTGTCTTTTATTACTCGGCCAGTTTGTGAATTGCTGTGCCCCTGAGCTCCATTTTTCAACTCGTTTTTGGTGAGCTGACCGCAAGTCCAAAATTTTGGTTCAGGACCTATACTGGTTCCCGGTGGGTGGCTGAGACTTTGGTTAATTCTTCTTCCTGCCGGGAAATTACAGTGATATGTGCCCGTCCAAATGCCTAACAGCTACTCTCTCATTGGTTCTCCCTCTTCCCTTTCATCCTCTGCCAAATTGGAAACCTGTGTGAAACAGGAGGACAAAGGGGCTGTCTCTCCAAGATGGGAGGATGATAGTAAAGCAGATGAAAAGTCAAACCGGAGCACCAGGAGAGGGACTATTCGTTGAGTTTTAGAAACCTTTCGTATTCACAGTGTGTCCGTTCTCTAGGTTTCCCGTACATGTTATAGCTGGAGTAATATTCCCTTCAACCTGCAGAGTTGGCGCCCATGGAATGGGTGCCAGGCATTTGTGATTTAAAGGGTCTGCATTTGCTCAACCAATCTCACCAATCCTCTCAGTCCCAAGTGTCCCTCCTTATGCCACATCCAGCTGTCGTTGTAGATAGAGTCATTCCAGGTTTCATCAGGGACCCTGAAGGAATTGTAAAGAATTTCCCAGTTTTTTTGTTTTGTTTTTGAAATTCCTTTTTATAGTGGGCTTGAGCTGATTCTCGCTGCCATGTTTATGCCAGTCTAGACACACTTGATTCCCTTATGGAGACATATCAATACATAGGTTTTAAGATTCTTACTAGTCAGATATATTCCTCTGCGGGAAATATGGGGTTTTGAGTCCCTTTCACTGAGGAAGGTGTAGGTCTTGTCTATTCCATAGTTGGTTTTTGGAACGGTACCTGTGCTTATATCAAACTCTGGTTTTATGCATCACCCCACCTCTCCTTCCCCCTTAAGCAGGCATAAGAGTGTTTTCTAAATGTGAGACACTATTCTCTTTCCTAACTCAGTTCAAGTGTAGCCATGTTTACAGGATCTTCATAAGTGATATCTTATGATAAGTTTCTTTTTCTGTGTGACTTATTTCACTTAGAATCATCGTACCTGAATCCACCCATTTTGCTGCTACTGGTCTTATGACATTGATTTCATGGCTGAGGGATATTCCATCGTACATAAGTACAACAATTTTTGAACCATTTTTATATTTCCTGGGATACTTAAGGTGTATCCAAGTTGAGGTCTTTGTAAGCAGTGCAGCCCTAATTATGGGGTGGCTCTGTCTTATTGATTTTCACTTTTCCCAAGGTATATTCCCTAGACTGGAAGTGCCCTTGGCTCTGTAGCTCTGTTGTTTACTGGTTTTAGGGAACACAATGCACTCCTCCAGAGAGGCAGTTGGCAATTTACATCCCGCCCATCAGCATAACAAGGCTCCCTGTTCTCCAGGGCCTGTCTTGCCTTTCTGGTTTTTACACATTTTGTGGATGTCCCTTTTGACCAGTGGGAAGTGATACTTCTTTGTAGTGCAGATTTGCATTGCCCGCTTGCTTGCTTGGCCAAAAAGGGCGTATGCGTTTTCTCCTGAATATATTCAGGAGAAAACGCATACGCCCTTTTTGGTCAAGTGCATCATTGTCGAAGTTGTGCCCCTCTTCCTGTGCTTTAAAGGCGATTCCAATGTACCTCTTGAAATCTGTTTCCTGCTATTCTGCCTCGCTTTGAAGTCCGCCTCGTTGCCTTCCCTCAACAGATTTTTGGACGATAGTTGTCTTTTATTACTCGGCCAGTTTGTGAATTGCTGTGCCCCTGAGCTCCATTTTTCAACTCGTTTTTGGTGAGCTGACCGCAAGTCCAAAATTTTGGTTCAGGACCTATACTGGTTCCCGGTGGGTGGCTGAGACTTTGGTTAATTCTTCTTCCTGCCGGGAAATTACAGTGATATGTGCCCGTCCAAATGCCTAACAGCTACTCTCTCATTGGTTCTCCCTCTTCCCTTTCATCCTCTGCCAAATTGGCAACCTGTGTGAAACAGGAGGACAAAGGGGCTGTCTCTCCAAGATGGGAGGATGATAGTAAAGCAGATGAAAAGTCAAACCGGAGCACCAGGAGAGGGACTATTCGTTGAGTTTTAGAAACCTTTCGTATTCACAGTGTGTCCGTTCTCTAGGTTTCCCGTACATGTTATAGCTGGAGTAATATTCCCTTCAACCTGCAGAGTTGGCGCCCATGGAATGGGTGCCAGGCATTTGTGATTTAAAGGGTCTGCATTTGCTTAACCAATCTCACCAATCCTCTCAGTCCCAAGTGTCCCTCCTTATGCCACATCCAGCTGTCGTTGTAGATAGAGTCATTCCAGGTTTCATCAGGGACCCTGAAGGAATTGTAAAGAATTTCCCAGTTTTTTTGTTTTGTTTTTGAAATTCCGTTTTATAGTGGGCTTGAGCTGATTCTCGCTGCCATGTTTATGCCAGTCTAGACACACTTGATTCCCTTATGGAGACATATCAATACATAGGTTTTAAGATTCTTACTAGTCAGATATATTCCTCTGCGGGAAATATGGGGTTTTGAGTCCCTTTCACTGAGGAAGGTGTAGGTCTTGTCTATTCCATAGTTGGTTTTTGGAACGGTACCTGTGCTTATATCAAACTCTGGTTTTATGCATCACCCCACCTCTCCTTCCCCCTTAAGCAGGCATAAGAGTGTTTTCTAAATGTGAGACACTATTCTCTTTCCTAACTCAGTTCAAGTGTAGCCATGTTTACAGGATCTTCATAAGTGATATCTTATGATAAGTTTCTTTTTCTGTGTGACTTATTTCACTTAGAATCATCGTACCTGAATCCACCCATTTTGCTGCTACTGGTCTTATGACATTGATTTCATGGCTGAGGGATATTCCATCGTACATAAGTACAACAATTTTTGAACCATTTTTATATTTCCTGGGATACTTAAGGTGTATCCAAGTTGAGGTCTTTGTAAGCAGTGCAGCCCTAATTATGGGGTGGCTCTGTCTTATTGATTTTCACTTTTCCCAAGGTATATTCCCTAGACTGGAAGTGCCCTTGGCTCTGTAGCTCTGTTGTTTACTGGTTTTAGGGAACACAATGCACTCCTCCAGAGAGGCAGTTGGCAATTTACATCCCGCCCATCAGCATAACAAGGCTCCCTGTTCTCCAGGGCCTGTCTTGCCTTTCTGGTTTTTACACATTTTGTGGATGTCCCTTTTGACCAGTGGGAAGTGATACTTCTTTGTAGTGCAGATTTGCATTGCCCGCTTGCTTGCTTGGCCAAAAAGGGCGTATGCGTTTTCTCCTGAATATATTCAGGAGAAAACGCATACGCCCTTTTTGGTCAAGTGCATCATTGTCGAAGTTGTGCCCCTCTTCCTGTGCTTTAAAGGCGATTCCAATGTACCTCTTGAAATCTGTTTCCTGCTATTCTGCCTCGCTTTGAAGTCCGCCTCGTTGCCTTCCCTCAACAGATTTTTGGACGATAGTTGTCTTTTATTACTCGGCCAGTTTGTGAATTGCTGTGCCCCTGAGCTCCATTTTTCAACTCGTTTTTGGTGAGCTGACCGCAAGTCCAAAATTTTGGTTCAGGACCTATACTGGTTCCCGGTGGGTGTCTGAGACTTTGTTTAATTCTTCTTCCTGCCGGGAAATTACAGTGATATGTGCCCGTCCAAATGCCTAACCGCTACTCTCTCATTGGTTCTCCCTCTTCCGTTTCATCCTCTGCCAAATTGGCAACCTGTGTGAAACAGGAGGACAAAGGGGCTGTCTCTCCAAGATGGGAGGATGATAGTAAAGCAGATGAAAAGTCAAACCGGAGCACCAGGAGAGGGACTATTCGTTGAGTTTTAGAAACCTTTCGTATTCACAGTGTGTCCGTTCTCTAGGTTTCCCGTACATGTTATAGCTGGAGTAATATTCCCTTCAACCTGCAGAGTTGGCGCCCATGGAATGGGTGCCAGGCATTTGTGATTTAAAGGGTCTGCATTTGCTCAACCAATCTCACCAATCCTCTCAGTCCCAAGTGTCCCTCCTTATGCCACATCCAGCTGTCGTTGTAGATAGGGTCGTTCCAGGTTTCATCAGGGACCCTGAAGGAATTGTAAAGAATTTCCCAGTTTTTTTGTTTTGTTTTTGAAATTCCTTTTTATAGTGGGCTTGAGCTGATTCTCGCTGCCATGTTTATGCCAGTCTAGACACACTTGATTCCCTTACGGAGACATATCAATACATAAGTTTTAAGATTCTTACTAGTCAGATATATTCCTCTGCGGGAAATATGGTGTTTTGAGTCCCTTTCACTGAGGAAGGTGTAGGTCTTGTCTATTCCATAGTTGGTTTTTGGAACGGTACCTGTGCTTATATCAAACTCTGGTTTTATGCATCACCCCACCTCTCCTTCCCCCTTAAGCAGGCATAAGAGTGTTTTCTAAATATGAGACACTGTTCTCTTTCCTAACTCTGTTCAAGTGTAGCCATGTTTATACGATCTTCATAAGTGATATCTTATGATAAGTTTCTTTTTCTGTGTGACTTATTTCACTTAGAATGATCGTACCTGAATCCACCCATTTTGCTGCTACTGGTCTTATGACATTGATGTCATGGCTGAGGGATATTCCATCATACGTAGGTACCACAATATTTTGAACCATTTTTATATTTCCTGGGATATTTAAAGTGTACCCAAGTTGAGGTCCTTGTTAGCAGTGCAGCCCTAAATTTTGGCGTGGGTCTGTTTTATTGATTTTCAGTTTCCCCAAAGTATATTCCCTAGACTGGAAGTGCCCTTGGCTCTGTAGCTCTGTTCTTTACTTGTTTTAGGGAACACAATGTACTCCTCCAGTTAGGCAGTTGGCAATTTACATCCCGCCCATCAGCATAACAAGGCTCCCTGTTCTCCAGGGCCTGTCTTGCCTTTCTGGTTTTTACATATTTTGTGGATGTCCCTTTTGACTGGTGGGAAGTGATACTTCTTTATAGTGCAGATTTGCATTGCCCGCCTGCTTGCTTGGCCAAAATGTGCATATGCATTTTCTCCTGAATATATTCAGGAGAAAACGCATACGACCTTTTTGGCCAAGTGCATCATTGTCGAAGTTGTGCCCCTCTTCCTGTGCTTTAAAGGCGATTCCAACGTACCTCTTGAAATCTGTTTCCTGCTATTCTGCCTTGCTTTCAAGTCCGCCTCGTTGCCTTCCCTCAACAGATTTTTGACGATAGTTGTCCTTTATTACTCTGCCAGTTTGTGAATTGCTGTGCCCCTGAGCTCCATTTTTCAACTCGTTTTTGGTGAGCTGACCGCAAGTCCAAAATTTTGGTTTAGGACCTATGCTGGTTTCCGGTGGGGGGCTGAGACTTTGGTTAATTCTTCTTCCTGCCGGGAAGTTAGAGTGATATATGCCCGTCCAAATGCCTAACAGCTATTCTCTCATTGGTTCTCCCTCTTCCCTTTCATCCTCTGCCAAATTGGCAACCTGTGCGAACCAGGAGGTTAAAGGGGCTGTCTCTCCAAGTTGGGAGGTTGATACTAAAGCAGATGGAAAGTCAAACCGGAGCACCAGGACAGGGACTATTCGTTGAGTTTTAGAAACCTTTCGTATTCACAGTGTGTCCGTTCTCTAGGTTTCCCGTACATGTTATAGCTGTAGTAATATTCCCTTCAACCTGGAGAGTTGGGACTCATGGAATGGGTGCCAAGCATTTGTGCTTTAAAGGGTCTGCATTTGCTCACCCAATCTCACCAATCGTCTCAGTCCCAAGTGTCCAGCCTTATGCCACATCCAGCTGTCGTTGTAGATAGGGTCATTCCGGTTTCATCAGAGACCCTGAAGTAATTGTAAAGAATTTCCCAGTTTTTTGGTTTTGTTTTTGAAATTCCTTTTTATACTGGGTTTGAGCTGATTCTCGCTGCCATGTTTATGCCAGTCTAGACACACTTGATTCCCTTACGGAGACATATCAATACAAAGGTTTTAAGATTCTTACTAGTCAGATATATTCCTCTGCGGGAAATATGGTGTTTTGAGTCCCTTTCACTGAGGAAGGTGTAGGTCTTGTCTATTCCATAGTTGGTTTTTGGAACGGTACGTGTGCTTATATCAAACTCTGGTTGTATGCATCACCCCACCTCTCCTTCCCCCATAAGCAGGCATAAGAGTGTTTTCTAAATGAGAGACACTGTTCTATTTCCTAACTCAGTTCAATTGTAGCCATGTTTACAGGATCTTCATAAGTGATATCTTATGATATTTTCATTTTCTGTGTGACTTATTTCACTTAGAATCATCGTACCTGAATCCACCCATTTTGCTGCTACTGGTCTTATGGCATTGATTTCATGGCTGAGGGATATTCCATCGTACGTAAGTACCACAATTTTTTGAAGCATTTTTATATTTCCTGGGATACTTAAGGTGTATCCAAGTTGAGGTCTTTGTAAGCAGTGCAGCCCTAATTTTGGGGTGGCTCTGTATTATTGATTTTCAGTTTTCCCAAGGTATATTCCCTAGACTGGAAGTGCCCTTGGCTCTGTAGCTCTGTTCTTTACTTGTTTTAGGGAACACAATGCACTCCTCCAGAGAGGCAGTTGGCAATTTACATCCCGCCCATCAGCATAACAAGGCTCCCTGTTCTCCAGGGCCTGCCTTGCCTTTCTGGTTTTTACACATTTTGTGGATGTCCCTTTTGACCGGTGGGAAGTGATACTTCTTTGTAGTGCAGATTTGCATTGCCCGCTTGCTTGCTTGGCCAAAAAGGGCGTATGCGTTTTCTCCTGAATATATTCAGGAGAAAACGCATACGCCCTTTTTGGCCAAGGGCATCATTGTCGAAGTTGTGCCCTTCTTCCTGTGCTTTAAAGGCGATTCCAACGTACCTCTTGAAATCTGTTTCCTGCTATTCTGCCTCGCTTTCAAGTCCGCCTCGTTGCCTTCCCTCAATAGATTTTTGGACGATAGTTGTCCTTTATTACTCGGCCAGTTTGTGAATTGCTGTGCCCCTGAGCTCCATTTTTCAACTCGTTTTTGGTGAGCTGACTGCAAGTCCAAAATTTTGGTTCAGGACCTATACTGGTTCCCGGTGGGTGGCTGAGACTTTGGTTAATTCTTCTTCCTGCCGGGAAATTACAGTGATATGTGCCCGTCCAAATGCCTAACAGCTACTCTCTCATTGGTTCTCCCTCTTCACTTTCATCCTCTGCCAAATTGGCAACGTGTGTGAAGCAGGAGGTTAAAGGGGCGGTCTCTCCGAGTTGGGAGGTTGATAGTAAAGCAGATGGAAAGTCAAACCGGAGCACCAGCAGAGGGACTATTCGTTGAGTTTTAGAAACCTTTCGTATTCACAGTGTGTCCATTCTCTAGGTTTCCCGTACATGTTATAGCTGGAGTAATATTCCCTTCAACCTGGAGAGTTGGGGCCCATGGAACGCGTGCCAGGCATTTGTGATTTGAAGGGTCTGCATTTGCTCACCCAATCTCACCAATTCTCTCAGTCCCAAGTGTCCAGCCTTATGCCACATCCAGCTGTCGTTGTAGATAGGGTCATTCCAGGTTTCATCAGATACCCTGAAGGAATTGTAAAGAATTTCCCAGTTTTTTTGTTTTGTTTTTGAAATTCCTTTTTATAGTGCGTTTGAGCTGATTCTCGCTGCCATGTTTATGCCAGTCTAGACACACTTGTTTCCCTTATGGAGAAATATCAATACATAGGTTTTAATATTCTTACTAGTCAGATATATTCCTCTGCGGGAAATATGGTGTTTTAAGTCCCTTTCACTGAGGAAGGTGTAGGTCTTGTCTATTCCATAGTTGGTTTTTGGAACGGTACCTGTGCTTATATCAAACTCTGGTTTTATGCATCACCCCACCTTTCCTTCCCCCTTAAGCAGGCATAAGAGTGTTTTCTAAATATGAGACACTGTTCTCTTTCCTATCTCAGTTCAAGTGTCGCCATGTTTATAGGATCTTCATAAGTGATATCTTATGATAAGTTTCTTTTTCTGTGTGACTTATTTCACTTAGAATCATCGTACCTGAATCCACCCATTTTGCTGCTACTGGTCTTATGACATTGATTTCATGGTTGAGGGATATTCCATCGTATGTAAGTACCACAATTTTTTGAACCATTTTTATATTTCCTGGGATACTTAATGTGTATCCAAGTTGAGGTCCTTGTAAGCAGTGAAGCCCTAAATTTTGGGGTCTCTCAGTCTTATTGATTTTCAGTTTTCCCAAGGTATATTCCCTAGACTGGAAGTTCCCTTGGCTCTGTAGCTCTGTTGTTTACTTGTTTTAGGGAACACAATGCACTCCTCCAGAGAGGCAGTTGGCAATTTACATCCCGCCCATCAGCATAACAAGGCTCCCTGTTCTCCAGGGCCTGTCTTGCCTTTCTGGTTTTTACACATTTTGTGGATGTCCCTTTTGACCGGTGGGAAGTGATACTTCTTTGTAGTGCAGACTTGCATTGCCCGCTTGCTTGCTTGGCCAAAAAGGGCGTATGCGTTTTCTCCTGAATATATTCAGGAGAAAACGCATACGCCCTTTTTGGCCAAGTGCATCATTGTCGAAGTTGTGCCCCACTTCCTGTGCTTTAAAGGCGATTCCAACGTACCTCTTGAAATCTGTTTCCTGCTATTATGCCTTGCTTTCAAGTCCGCCTCGTTGCCTTCGCTCAACAGATTTTTGGACGATAGTTGTCTTTTATTACTCGGCCAGTTTGTGAATTGCTGTGCCCCTGAGCTCCATTTTTCAACTCGATTTTGGTGAGCTGACAGCAAGTCCAAAATTTTGGTTCAGGACCTATACTGGTTCCCGGTGGGTGTCTGAGACTTTGTTTAATTCTTCTTCCTGCCGGGAAATTACAGTGATATGTGCCCGTCCAAATGCCTTACAGCTACTCTCTCATTGGTTCTCCCTCTTCCCTTTCATCCTCTGCCAAATTGGCAACCTGTGTGAACCAGGAGGACAAAGGGGCTGTCTCTCCAAGATGGGAGGTTGATAGTAAAGCAGATGAAAAGTTAAACCGGAGCACCAGGAGAGGGACTATTCGTTGAGTTTTAGAAACCTTTCGTATTCACAGTGTGTCCGTTCTCTAGGTTTCCCGTACATGTTATAGCTGTAGTAATATTCCCTTCAACCAGGAGAGTTGGGGCCCATGGAATGGGTGCCAGGCATTTGTGATTTAAAGGGTCTGCATTTGCTCACCCAATCTCACCAATCGTCTCTGTCCCAAGTGTCCCTCCTTATGCCACATCCAGCTGTCGTTGTAGATAGGGTCATTCCAGGTTTCATCAGAGACCCTGAAGGAATTGTAAAGAATTTCCCAGTTTTTTTGTTTTGTTTTTGAAATTCCTTTTTATAGTGGGTTTGAGCTGATTCTCGCTGCCATGTTTATGCCTGTCTAGACACACTTGTTTCCCTTACACAGACATATCAATACATAGGTTTTAAGATTCTTACTAGTCAGATATATTCCTCTGCGGGAAATTGGGATTTTGAGTCCCTTTCACTGAGGAAGGTGTAGGTCTTGTCTATTCCATAGTTGGTTTTTGGAACGGTACCTGTGCTTATATCAAACTCTGGTTTTATGCATCACCCCACCTCTCCTTCCCCCTTAAGCAGGGATAAGAGTGTTTTCTAAATATGAGACACTGTTCTCTTTCCTAACTCAGTTCAAGTGTAGCCATGTTTATAGGATCTTCATAAGTGATATCTTATGATAAGTTTCTTTTTCTGTGTGACTTATTTCACTTAGAATCATCGTACCTGAATCCACCCATTTTGCTGCTACTGGTCTTATGACATTGATTTCATGGCTGAGGGATATTCCATCGTACGTAAGTACCACAATTTTTTGAACCATTTTTATATTTCCTGGGATACTTAAGGTGTATCCAAGTTGAGGTCTTTGTAAGCAGTGCAGCCCTTATTATGGGGTGGCTCTGTATTATTGATTTTCAGATTTCCCAAGGTATATTCCCTAGACTGGAAGTGGCCTTGGCTCTGTAGCTCTGTTCTTTACTTCTTTTAGGGAACACAATTCATTCCTCCAGAGAGGCAGTTGGCAATTTACATCCCGCCCATCAGCATAACAAGGCTCCCTGTTCTCCAGGGCCTGTCTTGCCTTTCTGGTTTTTACACATTTTGTGGATGTCCCTTTTGACCTGTGGGAAGTGATACTTTTTGTAGTGCAGATTTGCATTGCCCGCTTGCTTGCTTGGCCAAAAAGGGCGTATGCGTTTTCTCCTGAATATATTCAGGAGAAAACGCATACGCCCTTTTTGGACAAGGGCATCATTTTTGAAGTTGTGCCCCTCTTCCTGTGCTTTAAACGCAATTCCATCGTACCTCTTGAAATCTGTTTCCTGCTATTAAGCCTCGCATTCAAGTCCGCCTCATTGCCTTCCCTCAACAGATTTTGGGACGATAGTTGTCCTTTATTACTCGGCCAGTTTGTGAATTGCTGTGCTCCTGAGCTCCATTTTTCAACTCGTTTTTGGTGAGCTGACCTCAAGTCCAAAATTTTGGTTCAGGACCTATACTGGTTCCCGGTGGGTGGCTGAGACTTTGGTTAATTCTTCTTCCTGCCGGGAAATTACAGTGATATGTGCCCGTCCAAATGACTACCAGCTACTCTCTCATTGGTTCTCCCTCTTCCCTTTCATCCTCTGCCAAATTGGCATCCTGTGTGAACCAGGAGGTTAAATGGGCTGTCTCTCCAAGTTGGTTGGTTGATAGTAAAGCAGATGGAAAGTCAAACCGGAGCACCAGGAGAGGGACTATTCGTTGAGTTTTAGAAACCTTTCGTGTTCACAGTGTGCCCGTTCTCTAGGTTTCCCGTACATGTTATAGGTGGAGTAATATTCCCTTCAACCTGGAGAGTTGGGGCCCATGGAATGGGTGCCAGGCATTTGTGATTTAAAGGGTCTGCATTTGCAAACCCAATCTCACCAATCCTCTCAGTCCCAAGTGTCCCTCCTTATGCCACATCCAGCTGTCGTTGTAGATAGAGTCATTCCAGGTTTCATCAGGGACCCTGAAGGAATTGTAAAGAATTTCCCAGTTTTTTTGTTTTGTTTTTGAAATTCCTTTTTATAGTGGGCTTGAGCTGATTCTCGCTGCCATGTTTATGCCAGTCTAGACACACTTGATTCCCTTATGGAGACATATCAATACATAGGTTTTAAGATTCTTACTAGTCAGATATATTCCTCTGCGGGAAATATGGGGTTTTGAGTCCCTTTCACTGAGGAAGGTGTAGGTCTTGTCTATTCCATAGTTGGTTTTTGGAACGGTACCTGTGCTTATATCAAACTCTGGTTTTATGCATCACCCCACCTCTCCTTCCCCCTTAAGCAGGCATAAGAGTGTTTTCTAAATGTGAGACACTATTCTCTTTCCTAACTCAGTTCAAGTGTAGCCATGTTTACAGGATCTTCATAAGTGATATCTTATGATAAGTTTCTTTTTCTGTGTGACTTATTTCACTTAGAATCATCGTACCTGAATCCACCCATTTTGCTGCTACTGGTCTTATGACATTGATTTCATGGCTGAGGGATATTCCATCGTACATAAGTACAACAATTTTTGAACCATTTTTATATTTCCTGGGATACTTAAGGTGTATCCAAGTTGAGGTCTTTGTAAGCAGTGCAGCCCTAATTATGGGGTGGCTCTGTCTTATTGATTTTCACTTTTCCCAAGGTATATTCCCTAGACTGGAAGTGCCCTTGGCTCTGTAGCTCTGTTGTTTACTGGTTTTAGGGAACACAATGCACTCCTCCAGAGAGGCAGTTGGCAATTTACATCCCGCCCATCAGCATAACAAGGCTCCCTGTTCTCCAGGGCCTGTCTTGCCTTTCTGGTTTTTACACATTTTGTGGATGTCCCTTTTGACCAGTGGGAAGTGATACTTCTTTGTAGTGCAGATTTGCATTGCCCGCTTGCTTGCTTGGCCAAAAAGGGCGTATGCGTTTTCTCCTGAATATATTCAGGAGAAAACGCATACGCCCTTTTTGGTCAAGTGCATCATTGTCGAAGTTGTGCCCCTCTTCCTGTGCTTTAAAGGCGATTCCAATGTACCTCTTGAAATCTGTTTCCTGCTATTCTGCCTCGCTTTGAAGTCCGCCTCGTTGCCTTCCCTCAACAGATTTTTGGACGATAGTTGTCTTTTATTACTCGGCCAGTTTGTGAATTGCTGTGCCCCTGAGCTCCATTTTTCAACTCGTTTTTGGTGAGCTGACCGCAAGTCCAAAATTTTGGTTCAGGACCTATACTGGTTCCCGGTGGGTGGCTGAGACTTTGGTTAATTCTTCTTCCTGCCGGGAAATTACAGTGATATGTGCCCGTCCAAATGCCTAACAGCTACTCTCTCATTGGTTCTCCCTCTTCCCTTTCATCCTCTGCCAAATTGGCAACCTGTGTGAAACAGGAGGACAAAGGGGCTGTCTCTCCAAGATGGGAGGATGATAGTAAAGCAGATGAAAAGTCAAACCGGAGCACCAGGAGAGGGACTATTCGTTGAGTTTTAGAAACCTTTCGTATTCACAGTGTGTCCGTTCTCTAGGTTTCCCGTACATGTTATAGCTGGAGTAATATTCCCTTCAACCTGCAGAGTTGGCGCCCATGGAATGGGTGCCAGGCATTTGTGATTTAAAGGGTCTGCATTTGCTCAACCAATCTCACCAATCCTCTCAGTCCCAAGTGTCCCTCCTTATGCCACATCCAGCTGTCGTTGTAGATAGGGTCGTTCCAGGTTTCATCAGGGACCCTGAACGAATTGTAAAGAATTTCCCAGTTTTTTGTTTTGTTTTTGAAATTCCTTTTTATAGTGGGCTTGAGCTGATTCTCGCTGCCATGTTTATGCCAGTCTAGACACACTTGATTCCCTTACGGAGACATATCAATACATAAGTTTTAAGATTCTTACTAGTCAGATATATTCCTCTGCGGGAAATATGGTGTTTTGAGTCCCTTTCACTGAGGAAGGTGTAGGTCTTGTCTATTCCATAGTTGGTTTTTGGATCGGTACCTGTGCTTATATCAAACTCTGGTTTTATGCATCACCCCACCTCTCCTTCCCCCTTAAGCAGGCAAAAGAGGGTTTTCTAAATGTTAGACACTGTTCTCTTTCCTAACTCAGTTCAAGTGTCGCCATGTTTATAGGATCTTCATAAGTGATATCTTATGATAAGTTTCTTTTTCTGTGTGACTTATTTCACTTAGAATGATCGTACCTGAATCCACCTATTTTGCTGCTACTGGTCTTATGATATTGATTTCATGGCTGAGGGATATTCCATCGTACGTAAGTACCACAATTTTTAGAACCATTTTTATATTTCCTGTGATACTTAATGTGTATCCAAGTTGAGGTCCTTGTAAGCAGTGCAGCCCTAAATGTTGGGGTGGCTCTGTCTTATTGATTTTCAGTTTTCCCAAGGTTTATTCCCTAGACTGGAAGTGCCCTTGGCTCTGTAGCTCTGTTCTTTACTTGTTTTAGGGCACACAATGCATTCCTCCAGAGAGGCAGTTGGCAATTTACATCCCTCCCATCAGCATAACAAGGCTCCCTGTTCTCCAGGGCCTGTCTTGCCTTTCTGGTTTTTACACATTTTGTGGATGTCCCTTTTGACCCGTGGGAAGTGGTACCTCTTTGTAGTGCAGATTTGCATTGCCCGCTTGCTTGCTTGGCCAAAAAGGGCGTATGCGATTTCTCCTGAATATATTCAGGAGAAAACGCATACGCCCTTTTTGGACAAGTGCATCATTGTCGAAGTTGTGCCCCTCTTCCTGTGCTTTAAAGGCAATTCCAACGTACCTCTTGAAATCTGTTTCCTGCTATTCTGCCTCGCTTTCAAGTCCGCCTCGTTGCCTTCCCTCAACAGATTTTTGGACGATAGTTGTCCTTTATTACTCGGCCAGTTTGTGAATTGCTGGGCCCCTGAGCTCCATTTTTCAACTCGTTTTTGGTGAGCTGACCGCAAGTCCAAAATTTTGGTTCAGGACCTATACTGGTTCCCGGTGGGTGGCTGAGACTTTGGTTAATTCTTCTTCCTGCCGGGAAATTACAGTGATATGTGCCCGTCCAAATGCCGAACAGCTACTCTCTCATTGGTTCTCCCTCTTCCCTTTCATCCTCTGCCAAATTGGCAACGTGTGTGAACCAGGAGGTTAAAGGGGCTGTCTCTCCAAGTTGGGAGGTTGATAGTAAAGCAGATGGAAAGTCAAAGCGGAGCACCAGGAGAGGGACTATTCGTTGAGTTTTAGAAACCTTTGGTATTCACAGTGTGTCCGTTCTCTAGGTTTCCCGTACATGTTATAGCTGGAGTAATATTCACTTCAACCTGGAGAGTTGGGGCCCATGGAATGGGTGCCAGGCATTTGTGATTTAAAGGGTCTGCATTTGCAAACCCAATCTCACCAATCCTCTCAGTCCCAAGTGTCCCTCCTTTTGCCACATCCAGCTGTCGTTGTAGATAGGGTCATTCCAGGTTTCATCAGGGACCCTGAAGGAATTGTAAAGAATTTCCCAGTTTTTTTGTTTTGTTTATGAAATTCATTTTTATAGTGGGCTTGAGCTGATTCTCGCTGCCATGTTTATGCCAGTCTAGACACACTTGATTCCCTTACAGAGACATATCAATACATAGGTTTTAAGATTCTTACTAGTCAGATATATTCCTCTGCGGGAAATATGGGGTTTTGAGTCCCTTTCACTGAGGAAGGTGTAGGTCTTGTCTATTCCATAGTTGGTTTTTGGAACGGTACCTGTGCTTATATCAAACTCTGGTTTTATGCATCACCCCACCTCTCCTTCCCACTTAAGCAGGCATAAGAGTGTTTTCTAAATATGAGACATTGTTCTCTTTCGTAACTCAGTTCAAGTGTAGCCATGTTTATAGGATCTTCATAAGTGATATCTTATGATAAGTTTCTTTTTCTGTGTGACTTATTTCACTTAGAATCATCGTACCTTAATCCACCCATTTTGCTGCTACTGGTCTTATGACATTGATTTCATGGCTGAGGGATATTCCATCGTACGTAAGTACCACAATTTTTTGAACCATTTTTGTATTTCCTGGGATACTTAAGGTGTATCCAAGTTGAGGTCCTTGTAAGCAGTGCAGCCCTAATTTTGGGGTGGCTCTGTCTTATTGATTTTCATTTTTCCCAAGGTATATTCCCTAGACTGGAAGTGCCCTTGGCTCTGTAGCTCTGTTCTTTACTTGTTTTAGGGAACACAATGCACTCCTCCAGAGAGGCAGTTGGCAATTTACATCCCGCCCATCAGCATAACAAGGCTCCCTGTTCTCCAGGGCCTGTCTTGCCTTTCTGGTTTTTACACATTTTGTGGATGTCCCTTTTGACCGGTGGGAAGTGATACTTCTTTGTAGTGCAGATTTGCATTGCCCGCTTGCTTGCTTGGCCAAAAAGGGCGTATGCGTTTTCTCCTGAATATATTCAGGAGAAAACGCATACGCCCTTTTTGGCCAAGTGCATCATTGTCGAAGTTGTGCCCCTCTTCCTGTGCTTTAAAGGCGATTCCAACGTACCTCTTGAAATCTGTTTCCTGCTATTCTGCCTCGTTTTCAAGTCCGCCTCGTTGCCTTCCCTCAACAGATTTTTGGACGATAGTTGTCCTTTATTACTCGGCCAATTTGTGAATTGCTGTGCCCCTGAGCTCCATTTTTCAACTCGTTGATGGTGAGCTGACCGCAAGTCCAAAATTTTGGTTCAGGACCTATACTGGTTCCCGGTGGGTGGCTGAGACTTTGGTTAATTCTTCTTCCTGCCGGGAAATTACAGTGATATGTGCTCGTCCAAATGTCTAACAGCTACTCTCTCATTGGTTCTCCCTCTTCCCTTTCATCCTCTGCCAAATTGGCATCCTGTGCGAACCAGGAGGTTAAAGGGGCTGTCTCTCCAAGTTGGGAGGTTGATAGTAAAGCAGATGTAATGTCAAACCGGAGCACCAGGAGAGGGACTATTCGTTGAGTTTTAGAAACCTTTCGTATTCACAGTGTGTCCGTTCTCTAGGTTTCCCGTACATGTTATAGCTGTAGTAATATTCCTTTCAACCTGGAGATTTGGGACCCATGGAATGGGTGCCATGCATTATTGCTTTGAAGGGTCTGCATTTGCTCACCCAATCTCACCAATTCTCTCAGTCACAAGTGTCCAGCCTTATGCCACATCTAGCTCTCGCTGTAGATAGGGTCATTCCAGATTTCATCAGAGACCCTGAAGGAATTGTAAAGAATTTCCCAGTTTTTTTGTTTTGTTTTTGAAATTCCTTTTTATAGTGGGCTTGAGCTGATTCTCGCTGCCATGTTTATGCCTGTCTACACACACTTGATTCCCTTACGGAGACATATGAATACATAGGTTTTAAGATTCTTACTAGTCAGATATATTCCTCTGTGGGAAATATGGTGTTTTGAGTCTCTTTCACTGAGGAAGGTGTAGGTCTTGTCTATTCCATAGTTGGTTTTTGGAACGGTACCTGGGCTTATATCAAACTCTGGTTTTATGCATCACCCCACCTCTCCTTCCCCCTTAAGCAGGCATAAGAGTGTTTTCTAAATATGAGACACTGTTCTCTTTCCTAACTCAGTTCAAGTGTAGCCAAGTTTATAGGGTCTTCATAAGGGATATCTTATGATAAGTTTCTTTTTCTGTGTGACTTATTTCACTTAGAATCATCGTACCTTAATCCACCCATTTTGCTGCTACTGGTCTTATGACATTGATTTCATGGCTGAGGGATATTCCATCGTACGTAAGTACCACAATTTTTTGAACCATTTTTATATTTCCTGGGATATTTAAGGTGTACCCAAGTTGAGGTCCTTGTAAGCAGTGCAGCCCTAAATTTTGGGGTGTCTCTGTCTTATTGATTTTCAGATTTCCCAAGGTATATTCCCTAGATTGGAAGTGCCCTTGGCTCTGTAGCTCTGTTCTTTACTTGTTTTAGGGAACACAATGCACTCGTCCAGAGAGGCTGTTGGCAATTTGCATCCCGCCCATCAGCATAACAAGGCTCCCTGTTCTCCAGGGCCTGTCTTTCCTTTCTGGTTTTTACACATTTTGTGGATGTCCCTTTTGACCGGTGGGAAGTGATACTTCTTTGTAGTGCAGATTTGCATTGCCCGCTTGCTTGTTTGGGCAAAAAGGGCGTATGCGTTTTCTCCTGAATATATTCAGGAGAAAACGCATACGCACTTTTTGGCCAATTGCATCATTGTCGAAGTTGTGTCCTTCTTCCTGTGCTTTAAAGGCAATTCCAACGTACCTCTTAAAATCTGTTTCCTGCTATTCTGCCTCGCTTTCAAGTCCGCCTCGTTGCCTTCCCTCAACAGATTTTTGGACGATAGTTGTCCTTTATTACTCGGCCAGTTTGTGAATTGCTGTGCCCCTGAGCTCCATTTTTCAAATCGTTTTTGGTGAGCTGACCGCAAGTCCAAAATTTTGGTTCAGGACCTATACTGGTTCCCGGTGGGTGGCTGAGAATTTGGTTAATTCTTCTTCCTGCCGGGAAATTAGAGTGATATGTGCCCGTACAAATGCCTAACAGCTACTCTCTCATTGGTTCTCCCTCTTCCCTTTCATCCTCTGCCAAATTGGCAACCTGTGCGAACCTGGAGGTTAAAGGGGCTGTCTCTCCAAGTTGGGAGGTTGATAGTAAAGCAGATGGAAAGTCAAAGCAGAACACCAGGAGAGGTACTATTCGTTGAGTTGTAGAAACCTTTCGTATTCACAGTGTGTCCGTTCTCTAGGTTTCCCGTACATGTTATAGCTGGAGTAATATTCACTTCAACCTGGAGAGTTGGGGCCCATGGAATGGGTGCCAGGCATTTGTGATTTAAAGGGTCTGCATTTGCTCACCCAATCTCACCAATCCTCTCAGTCCCAAGTGTCCCTCCTTATGCCACATCCAGCTGTCGTTGTAGATACGGTCATTCCAGGTTTCATCAGGGACCCTGAAGGAATTGTAAAGAATTTCCCAGTTTTTTTGTTTTGTTTTTGAAATTCCTTTTTATAGTGGGCTTGAGCTGATTCTCGCTGCCATGTTTATGCCAGTCTAGACACACTTGTTTCCCTTACTGAGACACATCAATACATAGGTTTTAAGATTCTTACTAGTCAGATATATTCCTCTGTGGGAAAAATGGTGTTTTGAGTCTCTTTCACTGAGGAAGGTGTAGGTCTTGCCTATTCCATAGTTGGTTTTTGGAACGGTACCTTTGCTTATATCAAAGTCTGGTTTTATGCATCACCCCACCTCTCCTTCCCCCTTAAGCAGGCATAAGAGTGTTTTCTAAATATGAGGCACTGTTCTCTTTCCTAACTCAGTTCAAGTGTAGCCATATTTATAGGATCTTCATAAGTGATATCTTATGATAAGTTTCTTTTTCTGTGTGACTTATTTCACTTAGAATCATCGTACCTGAATCCACCCATTTTGCTGCTACTGGTCTTATGACATTGATTTCATGGCTGAGGGATATTCCATCGTACGTAAGTACCACAATTTTTTGAACCATTTTTATATTTCCTGGGATACTTAAGGTGTATCCAAGTTGAGGTCCTTGTAAGCAGTGCAGCCCTAAATTTTGGGGTGGCTCTGTCTTATTGATTTTCATTTTTCCCAAGGTATATTCCGTAGACTGGAAGTCCCCTTCGCTCTGTAGCTCTGTTCTTTACTTGTTTTAGGGAACACAATGCACTCCTCCAGAGAGGCAGTTGGCAATTTACATCCCGCCCATCAGCATAACAAGGCTCCCTGTTCTCCAGGGCCTGTCTTGCCTTTCTGGTTTTTACACATTTTGTGGATGTCCCTTTTGACCGGTGGGAAGTGATACTTCTTTGTAGTGCAGATTTGCATTGCCCGCTTGCTTGCTTGGCCAAAAAGGGCGTAGGCGTTTTCTCCTGAATATATTCAGGAGAAAACGCCTACGCCCTTTTTGGCCAAGTGCATCATTGTCGAAGTTGTGCCCCTCTTCCTGTGCTTTAAAGGTAATTCCAACGTACCTCTTGAAATCTGTTTCCTGCTATTCTGCCTCGCTTTCAAGTCCACCTCGTTGCCTTCCCTCAACAGATTTTTGGACGATAGTTTTCCTTTATTACTCGTCCAGTTTGTGAATTGCTGTGCCCCTGAGCTCCATTTTTCAACTCGTTTTTGGTGAGCTGACCGCAAGTCCAAAATTTTGGTTCAGGAACTATACTGGTTCCCGTTGGGTGGCTGAGACTCTGGTTAATTCTTCTTCCTGCCGGGAAATTACAGTGATATGTGCCCGTCCAAATGCCTAACAGCTACTCTCTCATTGGTTCTCCCTCTTCCCTTTCATCCTCTGCCAAATTGGCAACCTGTGTGAACCAGGAGGTTAAAGGGGCTGTCTCTGCAAGTTGGGAGGTTGATAGTAAAGCAGATGTAAAGTCAAAGCGCAGCACCAGGAGAGGGACTATTCGTTGAGTTTTAGAAACCTTTTGTATTCACAGTATGTCCATTCTCTAGGTTTCCCGTACATGTTATAGCTGTAGTAATATTCCCTTCAACCTGGAGAGTTGGGACCCATGGAATGGGTGCCATGCATTATTGCTTTAAAGGGTCTGCATTTGCTCACCCAATCTCACCAATCCTCTCAGTCCCAAGTGTCCAGCCTTATGCCACATCCAGCTGTCGTTGTAGATAGGGTCATTCCAGGTTTCATCAGAGACCCTGAAGGAATTGTAAAGAATTTCCATGTTTTTTTGTTTTGTTTTTAAAATTCCTTTTTATAGTGGGTTTGAGCTGATTCTCGCTGCCATGTTTATGCCAGTCTAGACACACTTGATTCCCTTACGGAGACATATCAATACATAGGTTTTAAGATTCTTACTAGTCAGATATATTCCTCTGCGGGAAATATGGGGTTTTGAGTCCCTTTCACTGAGGAAGGTGTAGGTCTTGTCTATTCCATAGTTGGTTTTTGGAACGGTACCTGTACTTATATCAAACTCCGGTTTTATGCATCACCCCACCTCTCCTTCCCC
Organism: Hyperoodon ampullatus; assembly: GCF_949752795.1. Taxonomy (NCBI): domain Eukaryota; kingdom Metazoa; phylum Chordata; class Mammalia; order Artiodactyla; family Ziphiidae; genus Hyperoodon; species Hyperoodon ampullatus. The sequence goes on along the minus strand of NW_027640676.1, from coordinate 2,832,701 downwards.
GTTAAGCAGGCATAAGAGTGTTTTCTAAATATGAGACACTGTTCTCTTTCCTAACTCAGTTCAAGTGTAGCCATGTTTATAGGGTCTTCATAAGTGATATCTTATGATAAGTTTCTTTTTCTGTGTGACTTATTTCACTTAGAATCATCGTACCTGAATCCACCCATTTTGCTGCTACTGGTCTTATGACATTGATTTCATGGCTGAGGGATATTCCATCGTATGTAAGTACAACAATTTTTTGAACCATTTTTATATTTCCTGGGATACTTAAGGTGTATCCAAGTTTAGGTCCTTGCAAGCAGTGCAGCCCTAAATTTTGGGGTGGCTCTGTCTTATTGATTTTCAGTTTTCCCGAGGTATATTCCGTAGACTGGAAGTGCCCTTGGCTCTGTAGCTCTGTTCATTACTTGTTTTAGGGAACACAGTGCACTCCTCCAGAGAGGCAGTTGGCAATTTGCATCCCGCCCATCAGCATAACAAGGCTCCCTGTTCTCCAGGGCCTGTCTTGCCTTTCTGGTTTTTACACATTTTGTGGATGTCCCTTTTGACCGGTGCGAAGTGATACTTCTTTGTAGTGCAGATTTGCATTGCCCGCTTGCTTGCTTGGCTAAAAGTGGCGTATGCATTTTCTCCTGAATATATTCAGGAGAAAACGCATACGTCCTTTTTGGCCAAGTGCATCATTGTCGAAGTTGTGCCCCTCTTCCTGTGCTTTAAAGGTGATTCCAACATACCTCTTGAAATCTGTTTCCTGCTAGTCTGCCTCGCTTTCATGTCCGCCTCGTTGCCTTTCCTCAACAGATTTTTGGACGATAGTTGTCCTTTATTACTCGGCCAGTTTGTGAATTGCTGTGTCCCTGAGCTCCATTTTTCAACTCGTTTTTGGTGAGCTGACCGCAAGTCCAAAATTTTGGTTCAGGACCTATACTGGTTCCCGGTGGGTGTCTGAGACTTTGTTTAATTCTTCTTCCTGCCGGGAAATTACAGTGATATGTGCCCGTCCAAATGCCTAACAGCTACTCTCTCATTGGTTCTCCCTCTTCCCTTTCATCCTCTGCCAAATTGGAAACATGTGCGAACCAGGAGGTTAAAGGCGCTGTCTCTCCAAGTTGGGAGTTTGATAGTAAAGCAGATGGAAAGTCAAACCGGAGCACCAGGAGAGGGACTATTCGTTGAATTTTAGAAACCTTTTGTATTCACAGTGTGTCCGTTCTCTAGGTTTCCCATACATGTTATAGCTGTAGTAATATTCCCTTCAACCTGGAGAGTTGGGACCCATTGAATGGGTGCCAGGCATTTGTGCTTTAAAGGGTCTGCATTTGCTCACCCAATCTCACAAATCGTCTCCGTCCCAAGTGTCCCTCCTTATGCCACATCCCGCTGTCGTTGTAGATAGGGTCATTCCAGGTTTCATCAGAGACCCTGAAGGAATTGTAAAGAATTTCCCAGTTTTTTTGTTTTGTTTTTGAAATTCCTTTTTAGAGTGGGTTTGAGCTGATTCTCGCTGCCATGTTTATGCCAGTCTAGACACACTTGATTCCCTTACGGAGACATATCAATACATAGGTTTTAAGATTCTTACTAGTCAGATATATTCCTCTGTGGGAAATATGGGGTTTTGAGTCCCTTTCACTGAGGAAGGTGTAGGTCTTGTCTATTCCATAGTTGGTTTTTGGAACGGTACCTGTGCTTATATCAAACTCTGGTTTTATGCATCACCCCACCTCTCCTTCCCCCTTAAGCAGGCATAAGAGTGTTTTCTAAATGTGAGACACTGTTCTCTTTCCTAACTCAGATCAAGTGTAGCCATGTTTACAGGATCTTCATAAGTGATATCTTATGATAAGTTTCTTTTTCTGTGTGACTTATTTTACTTAGAATCCTCGTACCTGAATCCACCCATTTTGCTGCTACTGGTGTTATGACATTGATTTCATGGCTGAGGGATATTCCATCGTACGTAAGTACCACAATTTTTTGAACCATTTTTATATTTCCTGGGATACTTAAGGTGTACCCAATTTGAGGTCCTTGTAAGCAGTGCAGCCCTAAATTTTGGGGTGGTTCTGTCTTATTGATTTTCAGTTTTCCCAAGGTATATTCCCTAGACTGGAAGTGCCCTTGGCTCTGTAGCTCTGTTCTTTACTTGTTTTAGGGAACACAATGTACTCTTCCAGAGAGGCAGTTGTCAATTTACATGCCGCCCATCAGCATAACAAGGCTCCCTGTTCTCCAGGGCCTGTCTTGCCTTTCTGGTTTTTACACATTTTGTGGATGTCCCTTTTGACCGGAGGGAAGTGATACTTCTTTGTAGTGCAGATTTGCATTGCCCGCTTGCTTGCTTGGCCAAAAAGGGCGTATTCGTTTTCTCCTGAATATATTCAGGAGAAAACGCATATGCCCTTTTTGGCCAAATGCATCATTGTCGAAGTTGTGCCCCTCTTCCTGTGCTTTAAAGGTGATTCCAACGTACCTCTTGAAATCTGTTTCCTGCTATTCTGCCTCGCTTTCAAGTCCGCCTCGTTGCCTTCCCTCAACAGATTTTTGGACGATACTTGTCCTTTATTACTTGGCCAGTTTGTGAATTGCTGTGCCCCTGAGCTCCATTTTTCAACTCGTTTTTTGTGAGCTGACCGCAAGTCCAAAATTTTGGTTCAGGACCTATGCTGGTTCCCGGTGGGTGGCTGAGACTTTGGTTAATTCTTCTTCCTGTCGGGAAATTACAGAGATATGTGCCCGTCCAAATGCCTAACAGCTACTCTCTCATTGGTTCTCTCTCTTCCCTTTCATCCTCTGCCAAATGGGCAACCTGTGTGAACTGGGAGGTTAAAGGGGCTGTCTCTCCAAGTTGGGAGGTTGATAGTAAAGCAGATGGAAAGTCAAAACGGAGCACCAGGAGACGGACTATTCGTTGAGTTTTAGAAACCTTTCGTATTCACAGTGTGTCCGTTCTCTAGGTTTCCCGTACGTGTTATAACTGTAGTAATATTCCCTTCAACCTGGAGAGTTGGGACCCATGGAATGGGTGCCATGCATTATTGCTTTAAAGGGTCTGCATTTGCTCACCCACTCTCACCAATCCTCTCAGTCCCAAGTGTCCCTCCTTATGCCACATCCAGCTGTCGTTGTAGATAGGGTCATTCCAGGTTTCATCAGAGACACTGAAGGAATTGTAAAGAATTTCCCAGTTTTTTTGTTTTGTTTTTGAAATTCCTTTTTAGAGTGGGTTTGAGCTGATTCTCGCTGCCATGTTTATGTCAGTCTAGACACACTTGATTCCCTTACGGAGACATATCAATACATAGGTTTTAAGATTCTTACTAGTCAGATATATTCCTCTGCGGGAAATATGGGGTTTTGAATCCCTTTCACTGAGGAAGGTGTAGGTCTTGTCTATTCCATAGTTGGTTTTTGGAACGGTACCTGTGCTTATATCAAACTCTGGTTTTATGCATCACCCCACCTCTCCTTCCCTCTTAAGCAGGCATAAGAGTGTTTTCTAAATATGAGACACTGTTCTCTTTCCTAACTCAGTTCAAGTGTAGCCATGTTTATAGGATCTTCTTAAGTGATACCTTATGATAATTTTCTTTTTCTGTGTGACTTATTTCGCTTAGAATCATCGTACCTGAATACACCCATTTTGCTGCTACTGGTCTTATGACTTTGATTTCATGGCTGAGGGATATTCCATCGTACGTAAGTACCACAATTTTTTGACCCATTTTTATATTTCCTTGGATACTTAAGGTGTATCCAAGTTGAGGTCCTTGTAAGCAGTGCAGCCCTAAATTTTGGGGTGGCTCTGTCTTATTGATTTTCAGTTTTCTCAAGGTATATTCCCTAGACTGGAAGTGCCCTTGGCTCTGTAGCTCTGTTGTTTACTTGTTTTAGGGAACACAATGCACTCCTCCAGAGAGGCAGTTGGCAATTTACATCCCGCCCATCAGCATAACAAGGCTCCCTGTTCTCCAGGGCCTGTCTTGCCTTTCTGGTTTTTACATATTTTGTGGATGTCTCTTTTGACCAGTGGGAAGTGATACTTCTTTGTAGTGCAGATTTGCATTGCCCGCTTGCTTGCTTGGTCAAAAAGGGCGTATGCGTTTTCTCCTGAATATATTCAGGAGAAAACGCATACGCCCTTTTTGGCCAAGTGCATCATTGTCGAAGTTGTGCCCCTCTTCCTGTGCTTTAAAGGCGATTCCAACGTACCTCTTGAAATCTGTTTCCTGCTATTCTGCCTCTCTTTCAAGTCCGCCTCGTTGCCTTCCCTCAACAGATTTTTGGACGATAGTTGTCCTTTATTACTCGGCCAGTTTGTGAATTGCTGTGCCCCTGAGCTCCATTTTTCAACTCGTTTTTGGTGAGCTGACCGCAAGTCCAAAATTTTGGTTCAGGATATATACTGGTTCCCGGTGGGTGGCTGAGACTTTGGTTAATTCTTATTCCTGCCGGGAAATTACAGTGATATGTGCCGGTCCAAATGCCTAACAGCTACTCTCTCATTGTTTCTCCCTCTTCCCTTTCATCCTCTGCCAAATTGGAAACCTGTGCGAACCAGGAGGTTAAAGGGGCTGTCTCTCCAAGTTGGGAGGTTGATAGTAAAGCAGATGGAAAGTCAAACCAGAGCACCAGGATAGGGGCTATTCGTTGAGTTTTAGAAACCTTTCATATTCACAGTGTGTCCGTTCTCTAGGTTTCCCGTACATGTTATAGCTGTAGTAATATTCCCTTCAACCTGGACAGTTGGGACTTATGGAATGGGTGCCAAGCATTTGTGCTTTAAAGGGTATGCATTTGCTCACCCAATCTCACCAATCGTCTCAGTCCCAAGTGTCCCTCCTTATGCCACATCCAGCTGTCATATATAGGGTCATTCCAGGTTTCCTCAGAGACCCTGAAGGAATTGTAAAAAATTTCCCATTTTTTTTGTTTTGTTTTTGAAATTCCTTTTTATAGTGGGTTTGAGCTGATTCTCGCTGCCATGTTTATGCCAGTCTAGACACACTTGATTCCCTTACGGAGACATATCAATACATAGGTTTTAAAATTCTTACTAGTCAGATATATTCCTCTGGGGGAAATATGGTGTTTTGAGTCCCTTTCACTGAGAAAGGTGTAGGTCTTGTCTATTCCATAGTTGGTTTTTGGAACGGTACGTGTGCTTATATCAAACTCAGGTTTTATGCATCACCCCACCTCTCCATCCCCCTTAAGCAGGCATAAGAGTGTTTTCTAAATGTGAGACACTGTTCTCTTTCCTAACTCAGTTCAAGTGTAGCCATGTTTACAGGATCTTCATAAGTGATATCTTATGATAAGTTTCTTTTTCTGTGTGACTTATTTCACTTAGAATCATCGTACCTGAATCCACCCATTTTGCTGCTGCTGGTCTTATGACATTGATTTCATGGCTGAGGGATAATCCATCGTACGTAATTACCACAATTTTTTGAACCATTTTTATATTTCCTGGGATATTTAAGGTGTACCCAAGTTGAGGTCCTTGTAAGCACTGCAGCCCTAAATATTGGGGTGGCTCTGTATTATTGATTTTCAGTTTTCCCAAGGTATATTCCCTAGAGTGGAAGTGCCCTTGGCTCTGTAGCTCTGTTGTTTACTTGTTTTAGTAAACACAGTGCACTCCTCCAGAGAGGCAGTTGGCAATTTACATGCCGCCCATCAGCATAACAAGGCTCCCTGTTCTCCAGGGCCCGTCTTGCCTTACTGGTTTTTACACATTTTGTGGATGTCCCTTTTGACCGGTGGGAAGGGATACTTCTTTGTTGTGCCGATTTGCATTGCCCGCTTGCTTGCTTGGCCAAAAAGGGCGTATGCGTTTTCTCCTGAATATATTCAGGAGAAAACGCATACGCCCTTTTTGGCCAAGGGCATCAATGTCGAAGTTGTGCCCCTCTTCCTGTGCTTTAAAGGCGATTCCAACGTACCTCATGAAATCTGTTTCCTGCTATTCTGCCTCGCTTTCAAGTCCGCCTCGTTGCCTTCCCTCAACAGATTTTTGGACGATAGTTTTCCTTTATTACTCGGCCAGTTTGTGAATTGCTGTGCCCCTGAGCTCCATTTTTCAACTCGTTTTTGGTGAGCTGACCGCAAGTCCAAAATTTTGGTTCAGGACCTATACTGGTTCCCAGTGGGTGGCTGAGACTTTGGTTAATTCTTCTTCCTGCCGGGAATTTAGAGTGATATGTGCCCGTCCAAATGCCTAACAGCTACTCTCTCATTGGTTCTCCCTCTTCCCTTTCATCCTCTGCCAAATTGGAAACCTGTGCGAACCAGGAGGTTAAAGGGGCTGTCTCTCCAAGTTGGGAGGTTGATAGTAAAGCAGATGGAAAGTCAAACCAGAGCACCAGGATAGAGACTATTCGTTGAGTTTTAGAAACCTTTCGTATTCACAGTGTGTCCGTTCTCTAGGTTTCCCGTACATGTTATAGCTGTAGTAATATTTCCTTCAACCTGGAGAGTTGGGACTCATGGAATGGGTGCCAAGCATTTGTGCTTTAAAGGGTCTGCATTTGCTCACCCAATCTCACCAATCGTCTCAGTCCCAAGTGTCCCTCCTTATGCCACATCCAGCTGTCGTTGTATATATGGTCATTCCAGGTTTCCTCAGAGACCCTGAAGGAATTGTAAAGAATTTCCCATTTTTTTTGTTTTGTTTTTGAAATTCCTTTTTATAGTGGGTTTGAGCTGATTCTCGCTGCCATGTTTATGCCAGTCTAGACACACTTGATTCCCTTAAGGAGACATATCAATACATAGGTTTTAAGATTCTTACTAGTCAGATATATTCCTCTGCGGGAAATATGGTGTTTTGAGTCCCTTTCACTGAGAAAGGTGTAGGTCTTGTCTATTCCATAGTTGGTTTTTGGAACGGTATGTGTGCTTATATCAAACTCAGGTTTTATGCATCACCCCACCTCTCCTTCCCCCTTAAGCAGGCATAAGAGTGTTTTCTAAATATGAGACACTGTTCTCTTTCCTAACTCAGTTCAAGTGTAGCCATGTTTACAGGATCTTCATAACTGATATCTTATGATAAGTTACTTCTTCTGTGTGACTTATTTCACTTAGAATCATCGTACCTGAATCCACCCATTTTGCTTCTACTTGTCTTATGACATTGATTTCATGGTTGAGGGATATTCCTTCGTACGTAAGTACCAGAATTTTTTGAACCATTTTTATATTTCCTGGGATACTTAAGGTGGATCCAAGTTGAGGTCCCTGTAAGCAGTGCAGCCCTAAATTTTGGGGTGGCTCTGTCTTATTGATTTTCAGTTTTCCCGAGGTATATTCCCTAGACTGGAAAGGCCCTTGGCTCTGTAGCTCTGTTCTTTACTTGTTTTAGGGAACACAATGCACTCCTCCAGAGAGGCAGTTGGCAATTTACATCCCGCCCATCAGCATAACAAGGCTCCCTGTTCTCCAGGGCCTGTCTTGCCTTTCTGGTTTTTACACATTTTGTGGATGTCCCTTTTGACCGGTGGGAAGTGATACTTCTTTGTAGTGCAGATTTGCATTGCCCGCTTGCTTGCTTGGCCAAAAAGGGCATATGCGTTTTCTCCTGAAGATATTCAGGGGAAAACGCATACACCCTTTTTGGCCAAGTGCATCATTTTCGAAGTTGTGCCCCTCTTCCTGTGCTTTAAAGGCGATTCCAACGTACTTCTTGAAATCTGTTTCCTGCTATTCTGCTTCGCTTTCAAGTCCGCCTCGTTGCCTTCCCTCAACAGATTTTTGGACGATAGTTGTCCTTTATTACTCGGCCAGTTTGTGAATTGCTGTGCCCCTGAGCTCCATTTTTCAACTCGTTTTTGGTGAGCTGACCGCAAGTCCAAAATTTTGGTTCAGGACCTATACTGGTTCCCGGTGGGTGGCTGAGACTTTGGTTAATTCTTCTTCCTGCGGGGAAGTTAGAGTGAGATGTGCCCGTCCAAATGCCTAACAGCTACTCTCTCATTGGTTCTCCCTCTTCGCTTACATCCTCTGCCAAATTGGCAACCTGTGTGAACCAGGAGGTTAAAGGGGCTGTCTCTCCAAGTTGGGAGGTTGATAGTAAAGCAGATGGAAAGTCAAACCGGAGCACCAGGAGAGGGACTATTCGTTGAGTTTTAGAAACCTTTCGTATTCACAGTGTGTCCGTTCTCTAGGTTTCCCGTACATGTTATAGCTGTAGTAATATTCCCTTCAACCTGGAGAGTTGGGACCCATGGAATTGGTGCCATGCATTATTGCTTTAAATGGTCTGCATTTGCACACCCAATCTCACCAATCGACTCAGTCTCAAGTCTCCCTCCTTATGCCACATCCAGCTGTCATTATAGATAGGGTCATTCCAGGTTTCATCAGGGACCCGGAAGGAATTGTAAAGAATTTCCCAGTTTTTTTTGTTTTGTTTTTGAAATTCCTTTTTATAGTGGTTTGAGCTGATTCTCGCTGCCATGTTTATGCCAGTCTAGACACACTTGATTCCCTTATGGAGACATATCAATACATAGGTTTTAAGATTCTTACTAGTCAGATATATTCCTCTGCGGGAAATATGGGGTTTTGAGTCCCTTTCACTGAGAAAGGTGTAGGTCTTGTGTATTCCATTGTTGGTTTTTGGAACGGTACCTGTGCTTATATCAAACTCTGGTTTTATGCATCACCCCACCTCTCCTTCCCCCTTAAGCAGGCATAAGAGTGTTTTCTAAATATGAGACACTGTTCTCTTTCCTAACTCAGTTCAAGTGTAGCCATGTTTACAGGATCTTCATAAGTGATATCTTATGATAAGTTTCGTTTTCTGTGTGACTTATTTCACTTAGAATCATCGTACCTGAATCCACCCATTTTGCTGCTACTGGTCTTATGACATTGATTTCATGGCTGAGGGATATTCCATCGTACGTAAGTACCAGAATTTTTTGAACCATTTTTATATTTCCTGGGATACTTAAGGTGTATCCAAGTTGAGGTCCTTGTAAGCAGTGGAGCCCTAAATTTTGGGGTGGCTCTGTCTTATTGATTTTCAGTTTTCCCAAGGTATATTCCCTAGACTGGAAGGGCCCTTGGCTCTGTAGCTCTGTTCTTTACTTGTTTTAGGGAACACAATGCACTCCTCCAGAGAGGCAGTTGGCAATTTACATCCCTCCCATCAGCATAACAAGGCTCCCTGTTCTCCAGGGCCTGTCTTGCCTTTCTTGTTCTTACACATTTTGTGGATGTCCCTTTTGACCGGTGGGAAGTGATACTTCTTTGTAGTGCAGATTTGCATTGCCCGCTTGCTTGCTTGGCCAAAAAGGGCGTATGTGTTTTCTCCTGAATATATTCAGGAGAAAACGCATACGCCCTTTTTGGCCAAGTGCATCATTGTCGAAGTTGTGCCCTTCTTCCTGTGCTTTAAAGGCGATTCCAATGTACCTCTTGAAATCTGTTTCCTGGTATTCTGCCTCGCTTTCAAGTCCGCCTCGTTGCCTTCCCTCAACAGATTTTTGGACGATACTTGTCCTTTATTACTCTGCCAGTTTGTGAATTGCTGTGCCCCTGAGCTCCATTTTTCAACTCGTTTTTGGAGAGCTGACCGCAAGTCCTAAATTTTGGTGCAGGACCTATACTGGTTCCCGGTGGGTGGCTGAGACTTTATTTAATTCTTCTTCCTGCCGGGAAATTACAGTGTTATGTGCCCGTCCAAATGCCTAACAGCTTCTCTCTCATTGGTTCTCCCTCTTCCCTTTCATCCTCTGCCAAATTGGCAACCTGTGCGAACCAGGAGGTTAAAGGGGCTGTCTCTCCAAGTTGGGAGGTTGATAGTTAAGCAGATGGAAAGTCAAACCGGAGCACCAGGAGAGGGACTATTCATTGAGTTTTAGAAACCTTTCGTATTCACAGCATGTCCGTTCTCTAGGTTTCCCGTACATGTTATAACTGTAATAATATTCCCTTCAACCTGGAGAGTTGGGACCCATTGAATGGGTGCCTTGCATTTGTGCTTTAAAGTGTCTTCATTTGCTCACCCAAACTCACCAATCGTCTCAGTCCCAAGTGTCCCTCCTTATGCCACATCCAGCTGTCGTTGTAGATAGGGTCATTCCAGGTTTCATCAGAGACACTGAAGGAATTGTAAAGAATTTCCCAGTTTTTTTGTTTTGTTTTTGAAATTCCTTTTTAGAGTGGGTTTGAGCTGATTCTCGCCGCCATGTTTATGTCAGTCTAGACACACTTGATTCCCTTACGGAGACATATCAATACATAGGTTTTAAGATTCTTACTAGTCAGATATATTCCTCTGCGGGAAATATGGGGTTTTGAATCCCTTTCACTGAGGAAGGTGTAGGTCTTGTCTATTCCATAGTTGGTTTTTGGAATGGTACCTGTGCTTTTATCAAACTCTGGTTTTATGCATCACCCCACCTCTCCTTCCCTCTTAAGCAGGCATAAGAGTGTTTTCTAAATATGAGACACTGTTCTCTTTCCTAACTCAGTTCAAGTGTAGCCATGTTTATAGGATCTTCTTAAGTGATACCTTATGATAAGTTTCTTTTTCTGTGTGACTTATTTCGCTTAGAATCATCGTACCTGAATACACCCATTTTGCTGCTACTGGTCTTATGACTTTGATTTCATGGCTGAGGGATATTCCATCGTACGTAAGTACCACAAATTTTTGACCCATTTTTATATTTCCTGGGATACTTAAGGTGTATCCAAGTTGAGGTCCTTGTAAGCAGTGCAGCCCTAAATTTTGGGGTGGCTCTGTCTTATTGATTTTCAGTTTTCTCAAGGTATATTCCCTAGACTGGAAGTGCCCTTGGCTCTGTAGCTCTGTTGTTTACTTGTTTTAGGGAACACAATGCACTCCTCCAGAGAGGCAGTTGGCAATTTACATCCCGCCCATCAGCATAACAAGGCTCCCTGTTCTCCAGGGCCTGTCTTGCCTTTCTGGTTTTTACATATTTTGTGGACGTCTCTTTTGACCAGTGGGAAGTGATACTTCTTTGTAGTGCAGATTTGCATTGCCCGCTTGCTTGCTTGGTCAAAAAGGGCGTATGCGTTTTCTCCTGAATATATTCAGGAGAAAACGCATACGCCCTTTTTGGCCAAGTGCATCATTGTCGAAGTTGTGCCCCTCTTCCTGTGCTTTAAAGGCGATTCCAACGTACCTCTTGAAATCTGTTTCCTGCTATTCTGCCTCTCTTTCAAGTCCGCCTCGTTGCCTTCCCTCAACAGATTTTTGGACGATAGTTGTCCTTTATTACTCGGCCAGTTTGTGAATTGCTGTGCCCCTGAGCTCCATTTTTCAACTCGTTTTTGGTGAGCTGACCGCAAGTCCAAAATTTTGGTTCAGGATATATACTGGTTCCCGGTGGGTGGCTGAGACTTTGGTTAATTCTTATTCCTGCCGGGAAATTACAGTGATATGTGCCGGTCCAAATGCCTAACAGCTACTCTCTCATTGTTTCTCCCTCTTCCCTTTCATCCTCTGCCAAATTGGAAACCTGTGCGAACCAGGAGGTTAAAGGGGCTGTCTCTCCAAGTTGGGAGGTTGATAGTAAAGCAGATGGAAAGTCAAACCAGAGCACCAGGATAGGGGCTATTCGTTGAGTTTTAGAAACCTTTCATATTCACAGTGTGTCCGTTCTCTAGGTTTCCCGTACATGTTATAGCTGTAGTAATATTCCCTTCAACCAGGACAGTTGGGACTTATGGAATGGGTGCCAAGCATTTGTGCTTTAAAGGGTCTGCATTTGCTCACCCAATCTCACCAATCGTCTCAGTCCCAAGTGTCCCTCCTTATGCCACATCCAGCTGTCGTATATAGGGTCATTCCAGGTTTCCTCAGAGACCCTGAAGGAATTGTAAAAAATTTCCCATTTTTTTTGTTTTGTTTGTGAAATTCCTTTTTATAGTGGGTTTGAGCTGATTCTCGCTGCCATGTTTATGCCAGTCTAGACACACTTGATTCCCTTACGGAGACATATCAATACATAGGTTTTAAAATTCTTAGTAGTCAGATATATTCCTCTGGGGGAAATATGGTGTTTTGAGTCCCTTTCACTGAGAAAGGTGTAGGTCTTGTCTATTCCATAGTTGGTTTTTGGAACGGTACGTGTGCTTATATCAAACTCAGGTTTTATGCATCACCCCACCTCTCCATCCCCCTTAAGCAGGCATAAGAGTGTTTTCTAAATGTGAGACACTGTTCTCTTTCCTAACTCAGTTCAAGTGTAGCCATGTTTACAGGATCTTCATAAGTGATATCTTATGATAAGTTTCTTTTTCTGTGTGACTTATTTCACTTAGAATCATCGTACCTGAATCCACCCATTTTGCTGCTGCTGGTCTTATGACATTGATTTCATGGCTGAGGGATAATCCATCGTACGTAATTACCACAATTTTTTGAACCATTTTTATATTTCCTGGGATATTTAAGGTGTACCCAAGTTGAGGTCCTTGTAAGCACTGCAGCCCTAAATATTGGGGTGGCTCTGTATTATTGATTTTCAGTTTTCCCAAGGTATATTCCCTAGAGTGGAAGTGCCCTTGGCTCTGTAGCTCTGTTGTTTACTTGTTGTAGTAAACACAGTGCACTCCTCCAGAGAGGCAGTTGGCAATTTACATGCCGCCCATCAGCATAACAAGGCTCCCTGTTCTCCAGGGCCCGTCTTGCCTTACTGGTTTTTACACATTTTGTGGATGTCCCTTTTGACCGGTGGGAAGGGATACTTCTTTGTTGTGCCGATTTGCATTGCCCGCTTGCTTGCTTGGCCAAAAAGGGCGTATGCGTTTTCTCCTGAATATATTCAGGAGAAAACGCATACGCCCTTTTTGGCCAAGGGCATCAATGTCGAAGTTGTGCCCCTCTTCCTGTGCTTTAAAGGCGATTCCAACGTACCTCATGAAATCTGTTTCCTGCTATTCTGCCTCGCTTTCAAGTCCGCCTCGTTGCCTTCCCTCAACAGATTTTTGGACGATAGTTTTCCTTTATTACTCGGCCAGTTTGTGAATTGCTGTGCCCCTGAGCTCCATTTTTCAACTCGTTTTTGGTGAGCTGACCGCAAGTCCAAAATTTTGGTTCAGGACCTATACTGGTTCCCAGTGGGTGGCTGAGACTTTGGTTAATTCTTCTTCCTGCCGGGAATTTAGAGTGATATGTGCCCGTCCAAATGCCTAACAGCTACTCTCTCATTGGTTCTCCCTCTTCCCTTTCATCCTCTGCCAAATTGGAAACCTGTGCGAACCAGGAGGTTAAAGGGGTTGTCTCTACAAGTTGGGAGGTTGATAGTAAAGCAGATGGAAAGTCAAACCAGAGCACCAGGATAGGGACTATTCGTTGAGTTTTAGAAACCTTTCGTATTCACAGTGTGTCCGTTCTCTAGGTTTCCCGTACATGTTATAGCTGTAGTAATATTTCCTTCAACCTGGATAGTTGGGACTCATGGAATGGGTGCCAAGCATTTGTGCTTTAAAGGGCCTGCATTTGCTCACCCAATCTCACCAATCGTCTCAGTCCCAAGTGTCCCTCCTTATGCCACATCCAGCTGTCGTTGTATATATGGTCATTCCAGGTTTCCTCAGAGACCCTGAAGGAATTGTAAAGAATTTCCCATTTTTTTTGTTTTGTTTTTGAAATTCCTTTTTATAGTGGGTTTGAGCTGATTCTCGCTGCCATGTTTATGCCAGTCTAGACACACTTGATTCCCTTACGGAGACATATCAATACATAGGTTTTAAGATTCTTACTAGTCAGATATATTCCTCTGCGGGAAATATGGTGTTTTGAGTCCCTTTCACTGAGAAAGGTGTAGGTCTTGTCTATTCCATAGTTGGTTTTTGGAACGGTATGTGTGCTTATATCAAACTCAGGTTTTATGCATCACCCCACCTCTCCTTCCCCCTTAAGCAGGCATAAGAGTGTTTTCTAAATATGAGACACTGTTCTCTTTCCTAACTCAGTTCAAGTGTAGCCATGTTTACAGGATCTTCATAACTGATATCTTATGATAAGTTACTTTTTCTGTGTGACTTATTTCACTTAGAATCATCGTACCTGAATCCACCCATTTTGCTTCTACTTGTCTTATGACATTGATTTCATGGTTGAGGGATATTCCATCGTACGTAAATACCAGAATTTTTTGAACCATTTTTATATTTCCTGGGATACTTAAGGTGGATCCAAGTTGAGGTCCCTGTAAGCAGTGCAGCCCTAAATTTTGGGGTGGCTCTGTCTTATTGATTTTCAGTTTTCCCGAGGTATATTCCCTAGACTGGAAAGGCCCTTGGCTCTGTAGCTCTGTTCTTTACTTGTTTTAGGGAACACAATGCACTCCTCCAGAGAGGCAGTTGGCAATTTACATCCCGCCCATCAGCATAACAAGGCTCCCTGTTCTCCAGGGCCTGTCTTGCCTTTCTGGTTTTTACACATTTTGTGGATGTCCCTTTTGACCGGTGGGAAGTGATACTTCTTTGTAGTGCAGATTTGCATTGCCCGCTTGCTTGCTTGGCCAAAAAGGGCATATGCGTTTTCTCCTGAAGATATTCAGGAGAAAACGCATACGCCCTTTTTGGCCAAGTGCATCATTTTCGAAGTTGTGCCCCTCTTCCTGTGCTTTAAAGGCGATTCCAACGTACTTCTGAAATCTGTTTCCTGCTATTCTGCCTCACTTTCAAGTCCGCCTCGTTGCCTTCCCTCAACAGATTTTTGGACGATAGTTGTCCTTTATTACTCGGCCAGTTTGTGAATTGCTGTGCCCCTGAGTTCCATTTTTCAACTCGTTTTTGGTGAGCTGACCGCAAGTCCAAAATTTCGGTTCAGGAACTATACTGGTTCCCGGTGGGTGGCTGAGACTTTGGTTAATTCTTCTTCCTGCCGGGAAATTACTGTGATATGTGCCCGTCCAAATTCCTAAGAGCTACTCTCTCATTGGTTCTCCCTCTTCCCTTTCATCCTCTGCCAAATTGGCAACCTGTGCGAACCAGGAGGTTAAAGGGGCTGTCTCTCCAAGTTGGGAGGTTGATAGTAAAGCAGATGTAAAGTCAAACCCGAGCACCAGGAGAGGGACTATTCGTTGAGTTTTAGAATCCTTTCGTATTCACAGTGTGTCCGTTCTCTAGGTTTCCCGTACATGTTATATCTGTAGTAATATTCCCTTCAACCTGGAGAGTTGGGACCCATGGAATTGGTGCCATGCCTTATTGCTTTAAATGGTCTGCATTTGCTCACCCAATCTCACCAATCGACTCAGTCTCAAGTGTCCCTCCTTATGCCACATCCAGCTGTCGTTATAGATAGGGTCATTCCAGGTTTCATCAGGGACCCGGAAGGAATTGTAAAGAATTTCCCAGTTTTTTTTGTTTTGTTTTTGAAATTCCTTTTTATAGTGGTTTGAGCTGATTCTCGCTGCCATGTTTATGCCAGTCTAGACACACTTGATTCCCTTATGGAGACATATCAATACATAGGTTTTAAGATTCTTACTAGTCAGATATATTCCTCTGCGGGAAATATGGGGTTTTGAGTCCCTTTCACTGAGAAAGGTGTAGGTCTTGTGTATTCCATTGTTGGTTTTTGGAACGGTACCTGTGCTTATATCAAACTCTGGTTTTATGCATCACCCCACCTCTCCTTCCCCCTTAAGCAGGCATAAGAGTGTTTTCTAAATATGAGACACTGTTCTCTTTCCTAACTCAGTTCAAGTGTAGCCATGTTTACAGGATCTTCATAAGTGATATCTTATGATAAGTTTCGTTTTCTGTGTGACTTATTTCACTTAGAATCATCGTACCTGAATCCACCCATTTTGCTGCTACTGGTCTTATGACATTGATTTCATGGCTGAGGGATATTCCATCGTACGTAAGTACCAGAATTTTTTGAACCATTTTTATATTTCCTGGGATACTTAAGGTGTATCCAAGTTGAGGTCCTTGTAAGCAGTGGAGCCCTAAATTTTGGGGTGGCTCTGTCTTATTGATTTTCAGTTTTCCCAAGGTATATTCCCTAGACTGGAAGGGCCCTTGGCTCTGTAGCTCTGTTCTTTACTTGTTTTAGGGAACACAATGCACTCCTCCAGAGAGGCAGTTGGCAATTTACATCCCGCCCATCAGCATAACAAGGCTCCCTGTTCTCCAGGGCCTGTCTTGCCTTTCTGGTTTTTACACATTTTGTGGATGTCCCTTTTGACCCGTGGGAAGTGATACTTCTTTTTAGTGCAGATTTGCATTGCCCGCTTGCTTGCTTGGCCAAAAAGGGCGTATGCGTTTTCTCCTGAAGATATTCAGGAGAAAACGCATACGCCCTTTTTGGCCAAGTGCATCATTTTCGAAGTTGTGCCCCTCTTCCTGTGCTTTAAAGGCGATTCCAACGTACTTCTGAAATCTGTTTCCTGCTATTCTGCCTCACTTTCAAGTCCGCCTCGTTGCCTTCCCTCAACAGATTTTTGGACGATAGTTGTCCTTTATTACTCGGCCAGTTTGTGAATTGCTGTGCCCCTGAGCTCCATTTTTCAACTCGTTTTTGGTGAGCTGACCGCAAGTCCAAAATTTCGGTTCAGGAACTATACTGGTTCCCGGTGGGTGGCTGAGACTTTGGTTAATTCTTCTTCCTGCCGGGAAATTACTGTGATATGTGCCCGTCCAAATTCCTAAGAGCTACTCTCTCATTGGTTCTCCCTCTTCCCTTTCATCCTCTGCCAAATTGGCAACCTGTGCGAACCAGGAGGTTAAAGGGGCTGTCTCTCCAAGTTGGGAGGTTGATAGTAAAGCAGATGTAAAGTCAAACCCGAGCACCAGGAGAGGGACTATTCGTTGAGTTTTAGAATCCTTTCGTATTCACAGTGTGTCCGTTCTCTAGGTTTTCCGTACATGTTATAGCTGTAGTAATATTCCCTTCAAACTGGAGAGTTGGGACCCATGGAATGGGTGCCAGGCATTTGTGCTTTAAAGGGTCTTCATTTGCTCACCCAATCTCACCAATCCTCTCAGTCCCAAGTGTCCCTCCTTATGCCACATCCAGCTGTCGTTGTAGATAGGGTCATTCCAGGATTCATCAGAGACCCTGAAGGAATTGTAAAGAATTTCCCCGTTTTTTTGTTTTGTTTTTGAAATTACTTTTTATAGTGGGTTTGAGCTTATTCTCACTGCCATGTTTATGCCAGTCTAGACACACTTGATTCCCTTACGGAGACATATCAATACATAGGTTTTAAGATTCTTACTAGTCAGATATATTCCTCTGCGGGAAATATGGGGTTTTGAGTCCCTTTCACTGAGGAAGGTGTAGGTCTTGTCTATTCCATAGTTGGTTTTTGGAACGGTACCTGTGCTTATATCAAACTCTGGTTTTATGCATCACCCCACCTCTCCTTCCCCCTTAAGCAGGCATAAGAGTGTTTTCTAAATGTGAGACACTGTTCTCTTTCCTAACTCAGTTCAAGTGTAGCCATGTTTACAGGATCTTCATAAGTGATATCTTATGATAAGTTTCTTTTTCTGTGTGACTTATTTCACTTAGAATCATCGTACCTGAATCCACCCATTTTGCTGCTACTGGTCTTATGACATTGATTTCATGGCTGAGGGATATTCCATCGTACGTAAGTACCACAATTTTTTGAACCATTTTTATATTTCCTGGGATATTTAAGGTGTACCCAAGTTGAGGTCCTTGTAAGCAGTGCAGCCCTAAATTTTGGGGTGGCTGTGTCTTTTTGATTTTCAGTTTTCCCAAGGTATATTCCCTAGACTGGAAGTGCCCTTGGCTCTGTAGCTCTGTTGTTTACTTGTTTTAGGGAACACAATGCACTCCTCCAGAGAGGCAGTTGGCAATTTACATCCCGCCCATCAGCATAACAAGGCTCCCTGTTCTCCAGGGCGTGTCTTGCCTTTCTGGTTTGTACACATTTTGTGGATGTCCCTTTTGACCGGTGGGAAGTGATACTTCTTTGTAGTGCAGATTTGCATTGCCCGCTTGCTTGCTTGGCCAAAAAGGGCGTATGTGTTTTCTCCTGAATATATTCAGGAGAAAACGCATACGCCCTTTTTGGCCAAGTGCATCATTGTCGAAGTTGTGCCCTTCTTCCTGTGCTTTAAAGGCGATTCCAATGTACCTCTTGAAATCTGTTTCCTGGTATTCTGCCTCGCTTTCAAGTCCGCCTCGTTGCCTTCCCTCAACAGATTTTTGGATGATACTTGTCCTTTATTACTCTGCCAGTTTGTGAATTGCTGTGCCCCTGAGCTCCATTTTTCAACTCGTTTTTGGAGAGCTGACCGCAAGTCCTAAATTTTGGTGCAGGACCTATACTGGTTCCCGGTGGGTGGCTGAGACTTTATTTAATTCTTCTTCCTGCCGGGAAATTACAGTGTTATGTGCACGTCCAAATGCCTAACAGCTACTCTCTCATTGGTTCTCCCTCTTCCCTTTCATCCTCTGCCAAATTGGCAACCTGTGCGAACCAGGAGGTTAAAGGGGCTGTCTCTCCAAGTTGGGAGGTTGATAGTTAAGCAGATGGAAAGGCAAACCGGAGCACCAGGTGAGGGACTATTCATTGAGTTTTAGAAACCTTTCGTATTCACAGCATGTCCGTTCTCTAGGTTTCCCGTACATGTTATAACTGTAATAATATTCCCTTCAACCTGGAGAGTTGGGACCCATTGAATGGGTGCCTTGCATTTGTGCTTTAAAGTGTCTTCATTTGCTCACCCAAACTCACCAATCGTCTCAGTCCCAAGTGTCCCTCCTTATGCCACATCCAGCTGTCGTTGTAGATAGGGTCATTCCAGGTTTCATCAGAGACACTGAAGGAATTGTAAAGAATTTCCCAGTTTTTTTGTTTTGTTTTTGAAATTCCTTTTTAGAGTGGGTTTGAGCTGATTCTCGCTGCCATGTTTATGTCAGTCTAGACACACTTGATTCCCTTACGGAGACATATCAATACATAGGTTTTAAGATTCTTACTAGTCAGATATATTCCTCTGCGGGAAATATGGGGTTTTGAATCCCTTTCACTGAGGAAGGTGTAGGTCTTGTCTATTCCATAGTTGGTTTTTGGAATGGTACCTGTGCTTTTATCAAACTCTGGTTTTATGCATCACCCCACCTCTCCTTCCCTCTTAAGCAGGCATAAGAGTGTTTTCTAAATATGAGACACTGTTCTCTTTCCTAACTCAGTTCAAGTGTAGCCATGTTTATAGGATCTTCTTAAGTGATACCTTATGATAAGTTTCTTTTTCTGTGTGACTTATTTCGCTTAGAATCATCGTACCTGAATACACCCATTTTGCTGCTACTGGTCTTATGACTTTGATTTCATGGCTGAGGGATATTCCATCGTACGTAAGTACCACAAATTTTTGACCCATTTTTATATTTCCTGGGATACTTAAGGTGTATCCAAGTTGAGGTCCTTGTAAGCAGTGCAGCCCTAAATTTTGGGGTGGCTCTGTCTTATTGATTTTCAGTTTTCTCAAGGTATATTCCCTAGACTGGAAGTGCCCTTGGCTCTGTAGCTCTGTTGTTTACTTGTTTTAGGGAACACAATGCACTCCTCCAGAGAGGCAGTTGGCAATTTACATCCCGCCCATCAGCATAACAAGGCTCCCTGTTCTCCAGGGCCTGTCTTGCCTTTCTGGTTTTTACATATTTTGTGGACGTCTCTTTTGACCAGTGGGAAGTGATACTTCTTTGTAGTGCAGATTTGCATTGCCCGCTTGCTTGCTTGGTCAAAAAGGGCGTATGCGTTTTCTCCTGAATATATTCAGGAGAAAACGCATACGCCCTTTTTGGCCAAGTGCATCATTGTCGAAGTTGTGCCCCTCTTCCTGTGCTTTAAAGGCGATTCCAACGTACCTCTTGAAATCTGTTTCCTGCTATTCTGCCTCTCTTTCAAGTCCGCCTCGTTGCCTTCCCTCAACAGATTTTTGGACGATAGTTGTCCTTTATTACTCGGCCAGTTTGTGAATTGCTGTGCCCCTGAGCTCCATTTTTCAACTCGTTTTTGGTGAGCTGACCGCAAGTCCAAAATTTTGGTTCAGGATATATACTGGTTCCCGGTGGGTGGCTGAGACTTTGGTTAATTCTTATTCCTGCCGGGAAATTACAGTGATATGTGCCGGTCCAAATGCCTAACAGCTACTCTCTCATTGTTTCTCCCTCTTCCCTTTCATCCTCTGCCAAATTGGAAACCTGTGCGAACCAGGAGGTTAAAGGGGCTGTCTCTCCAAGTTGGGAGGTTGATAGTAAAGCAGATGGAAAGTCAAACCAGAGCACCAGGATAGGGGCTATTCGTTGAGTTTTAGAAACCTTTCATATTCACAGTGTGTCCGTTCTCTAGGTTTCCCGTACATGTTATAGCTGTAGTAATATTCCCTTCAACCAGGACAGTTGGGACTTATGGAATGGGTGCCAAGCATTTGTGCTTTAAAGGGTCTGCATTTGCTCACCCAATCTCACCAATCGTCTCAGTCCCAAGTGTCCCTCCTTATGCCACATCCAGCTGTCGTATATAGGGTCATTCCAGGTTTCCTCAGAGACCCTGAAGGAATTGTAAAAAATTTCCCATTTTTTTTGTTTTGTTTGTGAAATTCCTTTTTATAGTGGGTTTGAGCTGATTCTCGCTGCCATGTTTATGCCAGTCTAGACACACTTGATTCCCTTACGGAGACATATCAATACATAGGTTTTAAAATTCTTAGTAGTCAGATATATTCCTCTGGGGGAAATATGGTGTTTTGAGTCCCTTTCACTGAGAAAGGTGTAGGTCTTGTCTATTCCATAGTTGGTTTTTGGAACGGTACGTGTGCTTATATCAAACTCAGGTTTTATGCATCACCCCACCTCTCCATCCCCCTTAAGCAGGCATAAGAGTGTTTTCTAAATGTGAGACACTGTTCTCTTTCCTAACTCAGTTCAAGTGTAGCCATGTTTACAGGATCTTCATAAGTGATATCTTATGATAAGTTTCTTTTTCTGTGTGACTTATTTCACTTAGAATCATCGTACCTGAATCCACCCATTTTGCTGCTGCTGGTCTTATGACATTGATTTCATGGCTGAGGGATAATCCATCGTACGTAATTACCACAATTTTTTGAACCATTTTTATATTTCCTGGGATATTTAAGGTGTACCCAAGTTGAGGTCCTTGTAAGCACTGCAGCCCTAAATATTGGGGTGGCTCTGTATTATTGATTTTCAGTTTTCCCAAGGTATATTCCCTAGAGTGGAAGTGCCCTTGGCTCTGTAGCTCTGTTGTTTACTTGTTGTAGTAAACACAGTGCACTCCTCCAGAGAGGCAGTTGGCAATTTACATGCCGCCCATCAGCATAACAAGGCTCCCTGTTCTCCAGGGCCCGTCTTGCCTTACTGGTTTTTACACATTTTGTGGATGTCCCTTTTGACCGGTGGGAAGGGATACTTCTTTGTTGTGCCGATTTGCATTGCCCGCTTGCTTGCTTGGCCAAAAAGGGCGTATGCATTTTCTCCTGAATATATTCAGGAGAAAACGCATACGCCCTTTTTGGCCAAGGGCATCAATGTCGAAGTTGTGCCCCTCTTCCTGTGCTTTAAAGGCGATTCCAACGTACCTCATGAAATCTGTTTCCTGCTATTCTGCCTCGCTTTCAAGTCCGCCTCGTTGCCTTCCCTCAACAGATTTTTGGACGATAGTTTTCCTTTATTACTCGGCCAGTTTGTGAATTGCTGTGCCCCTGAGCTCCATTTTTCAACTCGTTTTTGGTGAGCTGACCGCAAGTCCAAAATTTTGGTTCAGGACCTATACTGGTTCCCAGTGGGTGGCTGAGACTTTGGTTAATTCTTCTTCCTGCCGGGAATTTAGAGTGATATGTGCCCGTCCAAATGCCTAACAGCTACTCTCTCATTGGTTCTCCCTCTTCCCTTTCATCCTCTGCCAAATTGGAAACCTGTGCGAACCAGGAGGTTAAAGGGGTTGTCTCTACAAGTTGGGAGGTTGATAGTAAAGCAGATGGAAAGTCAAACCAGAGCACCAGGATAGGGACTATTCGTTGAGTTTTAGAAACCTTTCGTATTCACAGTGTGTCCGTTCTCTAGGTTTCCCGTACATGTTATAGCTGTAGTAATATTTCCTTCAACCTGGATAGTTGGGACTCATGGAATGGGTGCCAAGCATTTGTGCTTTAAAGGGCCTGCATTTGCTCACCCAATCTCACCAATCGTCTCAGTCCCAAGTGTCCCTCCTTATGCCACATCCAGCTGTCGTTGTATATATGGTCATTCCAGGTTTCCTCAGAGACCCTGAAGGAATTGTAAAGAATTTCCCATTTTTTTTGTTTTGTTTTTGAAATTCCTTTTTATAGTGGGTTTGAGCTGATTCTCGCTGCCATGTTTATGCCAGTCTAGACACACTTGATTCCCTTACGGAGACATATCAATACATAGGTTTTAAGATTCTTACTAGTCAGATATATTCCTCTGCGGGAAATATGGTGTTTTGAGTCCCTTTCACTGAGAAAGGTGTAGGTCTTGTCTATTCCATAGTTGGTTTTTGGAACGGTATGTGTGCTTATATCAAACTCAGGTTTTATGCATCACCCCACCTCTCCTTCCCCCTTAAGCAGGCATAAGAGTGTTTTCTAAATATGAGACACTGTTCTCTTTCCTAACTCAGTTCAAGTGTAGCCATGTTTACAGGATCTTCATAACTGATATCTTATGATAAGTTACTTTTTCTGTGTGACTTATTTCACTTAGAATCATCGTACCTGAATCCACCCATTTTGCTTCTACTTGTCTTATGACATTGATTTCATGGTTGAGGGATATTCCATCGTACGTAAATACCAGAATTTTTTGAACCATTTTTATATTTCCTGGGATACTTAAGGTGGATCCAAGTTGAGGTCCCTGTAAGCAGTGCAGCCCTAAATTTTGGGGTGGCTCTGTCTTATTGATTTTCAGTTTTCCCGAGGTATATTCCCTAGACTGGAAAGGCCCTTGGCTCTGTAGCTCTGTTCTTTACTTGTTTTAGGGAACACAATGCACTCCTCCAGAGAGGCAGTTGGCAATTTACATCCCGCCCATCAGCATAACAAGGCTCCCTGTTCTCCAGGGCCTGTCTTGCCTTTCTGGTTTTTACACATTTTGTGGATGTCCCTTTTGACCGGTGGGAAGTGATACTTCTTTGTAGTGCAGATTTGCATTGCCCGCTTGCTTGCTTGGCCAAAAAGGGCATATGCGTTTTCTCCTGAAGATATTCAGGAGAAAACGCATACGCCCTTTTTGGCCAAGTGCATCATTTTCGAAGTTGTGCCCCTCTTCCTGTGCTTTAAAGGCGATTCCAACGTACTTCTGAAATCTGTTTCCTGCTATTCTGCCTCACTTTCAAGTCCGCCTCGTTGCCTTCCCTCAACAGATTTTTGGACGATAGTTGTCCTTTATTACTCGGCCAGTTTGTGAATTGCTGTGCCCCTGAGTTCCATTTTTCAACTCGTTTTTGGTGAGCTGACCGCAAGTCCAAAATTTCGGTTCAGGAACTATACTGGTTCCCGGTGGGTGGCTGAGACTTTGGTTAATTCTTCTTCCTGCCGGGAAATTACTGTGATATGTGCCCGTCCAAATTCCTAAGAGCTACTCTCTCATTGGTTCTCCCTCTTCCCTTTCATCCTCTGCCAAATTGGCAACCTGTGCGAACCAGGAGGTTAAAGGGGCTGTCTCTCCAAGTTGGGAGGTTGATAGTAAAGCAGATGTAAAGTCAAACCCGAGCACCAGGAGAGGGACTATTCGTTGAGTTTTAGAATCCTTTCGTATTCACAGTGTGTCCGTTCTCTAGGTTTCCCGTACATGTTATATCTGTAGTAATATTCCCTTCAACCTGGAGAGTTGGGACCCATGGAATTGGTGCCATGCCTTATTGCTTTAAATGGTCTGCATTTGCTCACCCAATCTCACCAATCGACTCAGTCTCAAGTGTCCCTCCTTATGCCACATCCAGCTGTCGTTATAGATAGGGTCATTCCAGGTTTCATCAGGGACCCGGAAGGAATTGTAAAGAATTTCCCAGTTTTTTTTGTTTTGTTTTTGAAATTCCTTTTTATAGTGGTTTGAGCTGATTCTCGCTGCCATGTTTATGCCAGTCTAGACACACTTGATTCCCTTATGGAGACATATCAATACATAGGTTTTAAGATTCTTACTAGTCAGATATATTCCTCTGCGGGAAATATGGGGTTTTGAGTCCCTTTCACTGAGAAAGGTGTAGGTCTTGTGTATTCCATTGTTGGTTTTTGGAACGGTACCTGTGCTTATATCAAACTCTGGTTTTATGCATCACCCCACCTCTCCTTCCCCCTTAAGCAGGCATAAGAGTGTTTTCTAAATATGAGACACTGTTCTCTTTCCTAACTCAGTTCAAGTGTAGCCATGTTTACAGGATCTTCATAAGTGATATCTTATGATAAGTTTCGTTTTCTGTGTGACTTATTTCACTTAGAATCATCGTACCTGAATCCACCCATTTTGCTGCTACTGGTCTTATGACATTGATTTCATGGCTGAGGGATATTCCATCGTACGTAAGTACCAGAATTTTTTGAACCATTTTTATATTTCCTGGGATACTTAAGGTGTATCCAAGTTGAGGTCCTTGTAAGCAGTGGAGCCCTAAATTTTGGGGTGGCTCTGTCTTATTGATTTTCAGTTTTCCCAAGGTATATTCCCTAGACTGGAAGGGCCCTTGGCTCTGTAGCTCTGTTCTTTACTTGTTTTAGGGAACACAATGCACTCCTCCAGAGAGGCAGTTGGCAATTTACATCCCGCCCATCAGCATAACAAGGCTCCCTGTTCTCCAGGGCCTGTCTTGCCTTTCTGGTTTTTACACATTTTGTGGATGTCCCTTTTGACCCGTGGGAAGTGATACTTCTTTTTAGTGCAGATTTGCATTGCCCGCTTGCTTGCTTGGCCAAAAAGGGCGTATGCGTTTTCTCCTGAAGATATTCAGGAGAAAACGCATACGCCCTTTTTGGCCAAGTGCATCATTTTCGAAGTTGTGCCCCTCTTCCTGTGCTTTAAAGGCGATTCCAACGTACTTCTGAAATCTGTTTCCTGCTATTCTGCCTCACTTTCAAGTCCGCCTCGTTGCCTTCCCTCAACAGATTTTTGGACGATAGTTGTCCTTTATTACTCGGCCAGTTTGTGAATTGCTGTGCCCCTGAGCTCCATTTTTCAACTCGTTTTTGGTGAGCTGACCGCAAGTCCAAAATTTCGGTTCAGGAACTATACTGGTTCCCGGTGGGTGGCTGAGACTTTGGTTAATTCTTCTTCCTGCCGGGAAATTACTGTGATATGTGCCCGTCCAAATTCCTAAGAGCTACTCTCTCATTGGTTCTCCCTCTTCCCTTTCATCCTCTGCCAAATTGGCAACCTGTGCGAACCAGGAGGTTAAAGGGGCTGTCTCTCCAAGTTGGGAGGTTGATAGTAAAGCAGATGTAAAGTCAAACCCGAGCACCAGGAGAGGGACTATTCGTTGAGTTTTAGAATCCTTTCGTATTCACAGTGTGTCCGTTCTCTAGGTTTTCCGTACATGTTATAGCTGTAGTAATATTCCCTTCAAACTGGAGAGTTGGGACCCATGGAATGGGTGCCAGGCATTTGTGCTTTAAAGGGTCTTCATTTGCTCACCCAATCTCACCAATCCTCTCAGTCCCAAGTGTCCCTCCTTATGCCACATCCAGCTGTCGTTGTAGATAGGGTCATTCCAGGATTCATCAGAGACCCTGAAGGAATTGTAAAGAATTTCCCCGTTTTTTTGTTTTGTTTTTGAAATTACTTTTTATAGTGGGTTTGAGCTTATTCTCACTGCCATGTTTATGCCAGTCTAGACACACTTGATTCCCTTACGGAGACATATCAATACATAGGTTTTAAGATTCTTACTAGTCAGATATATTCCTCTGCGGGAAATATGGGGTTTTGAGTCCCTTTCACTGAGGAAGGTGTAGGTCTTGTCTATTCCATAGTTGGTTTTTGGAACGGTACCTGTGCTTATATCAAACTCTGGTTTTATGCATCACCCCACCTCTCCTTCCCCCTTAAGCAGGCATAAGAGTGTTTTCTAAATGTGAGACACTGTTCTCTTTCCTAACTCAGTTCAAGTGTAGCCATGTTTACAGGATCTTCATAAGTGATATCTTATGATAAGTTTCTTTTTCTGTGTGACTTATTTCACTTAGAATCATCGTACCTGAATCCACCCATTTTGCTGCTACTGGTCTTATGACATTGATTTCATGGCTGAGGGATATTCCATCGTACGTAAGTACCACAATTTTTTGAACCATTTTTATATTTCCTGGGATATTTAAGGTGTACCCAAGTTGAGGTCCTTGTAAGCAGTGCAGCCCTAAATTTTGGGGTGGCTGTGTCTTTTTGATTTTCAGTTTTCCCAAGGTATATTCCCTAGACTGGAAGTGCCCTTGGCTCTGTAGCTCTGTTGTTTACTTGTTTTAGGGAACACAATGCACTCCTCCAGAGAGGCAGTTGGCAATTTACATCCCGCCCATCAGCATAACAAGGCTCCCTGTTCTCCAGGGCCTGTCTTGCCTTTCTGGTTTTTACACATTTTGTGGATGTCCCTTTTGACCGGTGGGAAGTGATACTTCTTTGTAGTGCAGATTTGCATTGCCCGCTTGCTTGCTTGGCCAAAAAGGGCGTATGCGTTTTCTCCTGAATATATTCAGGAGAAAACGCATATGCCCTTTTTGGCCAAGTGCATCATTGTCGAAGTTGTGCCCCTCTTCCTGTGCTTTAAAGGCGATTCCAACGTACCTCTTGAAATCTCTTTCCTGCTATTCTGCCTCGCTTTCAAGTCCGCCTCGTTGCCTTTCCTCAACAGATTTTTGGACGATAGTTGTCCTTTATTACTCGGCCAGTTTGTGAATTGCTGTGCCCCTGAGCTCCATTTTTCAACTCGTTTTTGGTGAGCTGACCGCAAGTCCAAAATTTTGGTTCAGGACCTATACTGGTTCCCAGTGGGTGGCTGAGACTTTGGTTAATTCTTCTTCCTGCCGGGAATTTAGAGTGATATGTGCCCGTCCAAATGCCTAACAGCTACTCTCTCATTGGTTCTCCCTCTTCCCTTTCATCCTCTGCCAAATTGGAAACCTGTGCGAACCAGGAGGTTAAAGGGGCTGTCTCTACAAGTTGGGAGGTTGATAGTAAAGCAGATGGAAAGTCAAACCAGAGCACCAGGATAGGGACTATTCGTTGAGTTTTAGAAACCTTTCGTATTCACAGTGTGTCCGTTCTCTAGGTTTCCCGTACATGTTATAGCTGTAGTAATATTTCCTTCAACCTGGAGAGTTGGGACTCATGGAATGGGTGCCAAGCATTTGTGCTTTAAAGGGTCTGCATTTGCTCACCCAATCTCACCAATCGTCTCAGTCCCAAGTGTCCCTCCTTATGCCACATCCAGCTGTCGTTGTATATATGGTCATTCCAGGTTTCCTCAGAGACCCTGAAGGAATTGTAAAGAATTTCCCAGTTTTTTTTGTTTTGTTTTTGAAATTCGTTTTTATAGTGGTTTGAGCTGATTCTCGCTGCCATGTTTATGCCAGTCTAGACACACTTGATTCCCTTATGGAGACATATCAATACATAGGTTTTAAGATTCTTACTAGTCAGATATATTCCTCTGCGGGAAATATGGGGTTTTGAGTCCCTTTCACTGAGAAAGGTGTAGGTCTTGTGTATTCCATTGTTGGTTTTTGGAACGGTACCTGTGCTTATATCAAACTCTGGTTTTATGCATCACCCCACCTCTCCTTCCCCCTTAAGCAGGCATAAGAGTGTTTTCTAAATATGAGACACTGTTCTCTTTCCTAACTCAGTTCAAGTGTAGCCATGTTTACAGGATCTTCATAAGTGATATCTTATGATAAGTTTCGTTTTCTGTGTGACTTATTTCACTTAGAATCATCGTACCTGAATCCACCCATTTTGCTGCTACTGGTCTTATGACATTGATTTCATGGCTGAGGGATATTCCATCGTACGTAAGTACCAGAATTTTTTGAACCATTTTTATATTTCCTGGGATACTTAAGGTGTATCCAAGTTGAGGTCCTTGTAAGCAGTGGAGCCCTAAATTTTGGGGTGGCTCTGTCTTATTGATTTTCAGTTTTCCCAAGGTATATTCCCTAGACTGGAAGGGCCCTTGGCTCTGTAGCTCTGTTCTTTACTTGTTTTAGGGAACACAATGCACTCCTCCAGAGAGGCAGTTGGCAATTTACATCCCGCCCATCAGCATAACAAGGCTCCCTGTTCTCCAGGGCCTGTCTTGCCTTTCTGGTTTTTACACATTTTGTGGATGTCCCTTTTGACCCGTGGGAAGTGATACTTCTTTTTAGTGCAGATTTGCATTGCCCGCTTGCTTGCTTGGCCAAAAGGGCGTATGCGTTTTCTCCTGAAGATATTCAGGAGAAAACGCATACGCCCTTTTTGGCCAAGTGCATCATTTTCGAAGTTGTGCCCCTCTTCCTGTGCTTTAAAGGCGATTCCAACGTACTTCTGAAATCTGTTTCCTGCTATTCTGCCTCACTTTCAAGTCCGCCTCGTTGCCTTCCCTCAACAGATTTTTGGACGATAGTTGTCCTTTATTACTCGGCCAGTTTGTGAATTGCTGTGCCCCTGAGCTCCATTTTTCAACTCGTTTTTGGTGAGCTGACCGCAAGTCCAAAATTTCGGTTCAGGAACTATACTGGTTCCCGGTGGGTGGCTGAGACTTTGGTTAATTCTTCTTCCTGCCGGGAAATTACTGTGATATGTGCCCGTCCAAATTCCTAAGAGCTACTCTCTCATTGGTTCTCCCTCTTCCCTTTCATCCTCTGCCAAATTGGCAACCTGTGCGAACCAGGAGGTTAAAGGGGCTGTCTCTCCAAGTTGGGAGGTTGATAGTAAAGCAGATGTAAAGTCAAACCCGAGCACCAGGAGAGGGACTATTCGTTGAGTTTTAGAATCCTTTCGTATTCACAGTGTGTCCGTTCTCTAGGTTTTCCGTACATGTTATAGCTGTAGTAATATTCCCTTCAAACTGGAGAGTTGGGACCCATGGAATGTCTGCCAGGCATTTGTGCTTTAAAGGGTCTTCATTTGCTCACCCAATCTCACCAATCCTCTCAGTCCCAAGGGTCCCTCCTTATGCCACATCCAGCTGTCGTTGTAGATAGGGTCATTCCAGGATTCATCAGAGACCCTGAAGGAATTGTAAAGAATTTCCCCGTTTTTTTGTTTTGTTTTTGAAATTACTTTTTATAGTGGGTTTGAGCTTATTCTCACTGCCATGTTTATGCCAGTCTAGACACACTTGATTCCCTTACGGACACATATCAATACATAGGTTTTAAGATTCTTACTAGTCAGATATATTCCTCTGCGGGAAATATGGGGTTTTGAGTCCCTTTCACTGAGGAAGGTGTAGGTCTTGTCTATTCCATAGTTGGTTTTTGGAACGGTACCTGTGCTTATATCAAACTCTGGTTTTATGCATCACCCCACCTCTCCTTCCCCCTTAAGCAGGCATAAGAGTGTTTTCTAAATGTGAGACACTGTTCTCTTTCCTAACTCAGTTCAAGTGTAGCCATGTTTACAGGATCTTCATAAGTGATATCTTATGATAAGTTTCTTTTTCTGTGTGACTTATTTCACTTAGAATCATCGTACCTGAATCCACCCATTTTGCTGCTACTGGTCTTATGACATTGATTTCATGGCTGAGGGATATTCCATCGTACGTAAGTACCACAATTTTTTGAACCATTTTTATATTTCCTGGGATATTTAAGGTGTACCCAAGTTGAGGTCCTTGTAAGCAGTGCAGCCCTAAATTTTGGGGTGGCTGTGTCTTTTTGATTTTCAGTTTTCCCAAGGTATATTCCCTAGACTGGAAGTGCCCTTGGCTCTGTAGCTCTCTTCTTTACTTGTTTTAGGGAACACAATGCACTCCTCCAGAGAGGCAGTTGGCAATTTACATCCCGCCC
This sequence comes from Hyperoodon ampullatus, assembly GCF_949752795.1. Classification (NCBI taxonomy): domain Eukaryota; kingdom Metazoa; phylum Chordata; class Mammalia; order Artiodactyla; family Ziphiidae; genus Hyperoodon; species Hyperoodon ampullatus. The sequence continues at coordinate 2,802,683 of NW_027640676.1, read as the reverse complement.
ATCAGCATAACAAGGCTCCCTGTTCTCCAGGGCCTGTCTTGCCTTTCTGGTTTTTACACATTTTGTGGATGTCCCTTTTGACCGGTGGGAAGTGATACTTCTTTTTAGTGCAGATTTGCATTGCCCGCTTGCTTGCTTGGCCAAAAAGGGCGTATGCGTTTTCTCCTGAATATATTCAGGAGAAAACGCATACGCCCTTTTTGGCCAAGTGCATCATTGTCGAAGTTGTGCCCCTCTTCCTGTGCTTTAAAGGCGATTCCAACGTACCTCTTGAAATCTCTTTCCTGCTATTCTGCCTCGCTTTCAAGTCCGCCTCGTTGCCTTTCCTCAACAGATTTTTGGACGATAGTTGTCCTTTATTACTCGGCCAGTTTGTGAATTGCTGTGCCCCTGAGCTCCATTTTTCAACTCGTTTTTGGTGAGCTGACCGCAAGTCCAAAATTTTGGTTCAGGACCTATACTGGTTCCCGGTGGGTGGCTGAGACTTTGGTTAATTCTTCTTCCTGCGGGGAAGTTAGAGTGATATGTGCCCGTCTAAATGCCTAAGAGCTACTCTCTCATTGGTTCTCCCTGTTTCCTTTCATCCTCTGCCAAATTGGCAACCTGTGCAAACCAGGAGGTTAAAGGGGCTGTTTCTCCAAGTTGGGCGGTTGATAGTAAAGCTGATGGAAAGTCAAACCGGAGCACCAGGAGTGGGGCTATTCATTGAGTTTTAGAAACCTTTCGTATTCACAGTGTGTCCGTTCTCTAGGTTTCCCGTACATGTTATAACTGTAGTAATATTCCCTTCAAACTGGAGAGTTGGGACCCAAGGAATGGGTGCCATGCATTATTGCTTTAAAGGGTCTGCATTTGCTCACCCAATCTCACCAATTCTCTCAGTCCCATGTGTCCAGACTTATGCCACATCCAGCTGTCGTTGTAGATAGGGTCATTCCAGGTTTCATCAGAGACCCTGAAGGAATTGTAAAGAAATTCCCAGTTTTTTTGTTTTGTTTTTGAAATTCCTTTTTATAGTGGGTTTGAGCTGATTCTCACTGCCATGTTTATGCCAGTCTAGACACACTTCATTCCCTTACAGAGACATATCAATACATAGGTTTTAAGATTCTTACTAGTCAGATATATTCCTCTGTGGGAAATATGGGATTTTGAGTCCCTTTCACTGAGGAAGGTGTATGTCTTGTCTATTCCATAGTTGGTGTTTGGAACGGTACCTGTGCTTATATCAAACTCTGGTTTTATGCATCACCCCACCTCTCCTTCCCCCTTAAGCAGGCATAAGAGTGTTTTCTAAATATGAGACACTGTTCTCTTTCCTAACTCAGTTCAAGTGTAGCCATGTTTACAGGATCTTCTTAAGTGATACCTTATGATAAGTTTCTTTTTCTGTGTGACTTATTTCGCTTAGAATCATCGTACCTGAATACACCCATTTTGCTGCTACTGGTCTTATGACATTGATTTCATGGCTGAGGGATATTCCATCGTACGTAAGTACCACAATTTTTTGACCCATTTTTATATTTCCTGGGATACTTAAGGTGTATCCAAGTTGAGGTCCTTGTAAGCAGTGCAGCCCTAAATTTTGGGGTGGCTCTGTCTTATTGATTTTCAGTTTTCTCAAGGTATATTCCCTAGACTGGAAGTGCCCTTGGCTCTGTAGCTCTGTTGTTTACTTGTTTTAGGGAACACAATGCACTCCTCCAGAGAGGCAGTTGGCAATTTACATCCCGCCCATCAGCATAACAAGGCTCCCTGTTCTCCAGGGCCTGTCTTGCCTTTCTGGTTTTTACACATTTTGTGGATGTCTCTTTTGACCGGTGGGAAGTGATACTTCTTTGTAGTGCAGATTTGCATTGCCCGCTTGCTTGCTTGGTCAAAAAGGGCGTATGCGTTTTCTCCTGAATATATTCAGGAGAAAACGCATACGCCCTTTTTGGCCAAGTGCATCATTGTCGAAGTTGTGCCCCTCTTCCTGTGCTTTAAAGGCGATTCCAACGTACCTCTTGAAATCTGTTTCCTGCTATTCTGCCTCGCTTTCAAGTCCGCCTCGTTGCCTTCCCTCAACAGATTTTTGGACGATAGTTGTCCTTTATTACTCGGCCAGTTTGTGAATTGCTGTGCCCCTGAGCTCCATTTTTCAACTCGTTTTTGGTGAGCTGACCGCAAGTCCAAAATTTTGGTTCAGGATATATACTGGTTCCCGGTGGGTGGCTGAGACTTTGGTTAATTCTTATTCCTGCCGGGAAATTACAGTGATATGTGCCGGTCCAAATGCCTAACAGCTACTCTCTCATTGTTTCTCCCTCTTCCCTTTCATCCTCTGCCAAATTGGAAACCTGTGCGAACCAGGAGGTTAAAGGGGCTGTCTCTCCAAGTTGGGAGGTTGATAGTAAAGCAGATGGAAAGTCAAACCAGAGCACCAGGATAGGGACTATTCGTTGAGTTTTAGAAACCTTTCGTATTCACAGTGTGTCCGTTCTCTAGGTTTCCCGTACATGTTATAGCTGTAGTAATATTCCCTTCAACCTGGACAGTTGGGACTTATGGAATGGGTGCCAAGCATTTGTGCTTTAAAGGGTCTGCATTTGCTCACCCAATCTCACCAATCGTCTCAGTCCCAAGTGTCCCTCCTTATGCCACATCCAGCTGTCGTATATATGGTCATTCCAGGTTTCCTCAGAGACCCTGAAGGAATTGTAAAAAATTTCCCATTTTTTTTGTTTTGTTTTTGAAATTCCTTTTTATAGTGGGTTTGAGCTGATTCTCGCTGCCATGTTTATGCCAGTCTAGACACACTTGATTCCCTTACGGAGACATATCAATACATAGGTTTTAAAATTCTTACTAGTCAGATATATTCCTCTGGGGGAAATATGGTGTTTTGAGTCCCTTTCACTGAGAAAGGTGTAGGTCTTGTCTATTCCATAGTTGGTTTTTGGAACGGTACGTGTGCTTATATCAAACTCAGGTTTTATGCATCACCCCACCTCTCCATCCCCCTTAAGCAGGCATAAGAGTGTTTTCTAAATGTGAGACACTGTTCTCTTTCCTAACTCAGTTCAAGTGTAGCCATGTTTACAGGATCTTCATAAGTGATATCTTATGATAAGTTTCTTTTTCTGTGTGACTTATTTCACTTAGAATCATCGTACCTGAATCCACCCATTTTGCTGCTGCTGGTCTTATGACATTGATTTCATAGCTGAGGGATAATCCATCGTACGTAATTACCACAATTTTTTGAACCATTTTTATATTTCCTGGGATATTTAAGGTGTACCCAAGTTGAGGTCCTTGTAAGCACTGCAGCCCTAAATATTGGGGTGGCTCTGTATTATTGATTTTCAGTTTTCCCAAGGTATATTCCCTAGACTGGAAGTGCCCTTGGCTCTGTAGCTCTGTTGTTTACTTGTTTTAGTAAACACAGTGCACTCCTCCAGAGAGGCAGTTGGCAATTTACATCCCGCCCATCAGCATAACAAGGCTCCCTGTTCTCCAGGGCCCGTCTTGCCTTACTGGTTTTTACACATTTTGTGGATGTCCCTTTTGACCAGTGGGAAGGGATACTTCTTTGTTGTGCCGATTTGCATTGCCCGCTTGCTTGCTTGGCCAAAAAGGGCGTATGCGTTTTCTCCTGAATATATTCAGGAGAAAACGCATACGCCCTTTTTGGCCAAGGGCATCAATGTCGAAGTTGTGCCCCTCTTCCTGTGCTTTAAAGGCGATTCCAACGTACCTCATGAAATCTGTTTCCTGCTATTCTGCCTCGCTTTCAAGTCCGCCTCGTTGCCTTCCCTCAACAGATTTTTGGACGATAGTTTTCCTTTATTACTCGGCCAGTTTGTGAATTGCTGTGCCCCTGAGCTCCATTTTTCAACTCGTTTTTGGTGAGCTGACCGCAAGTCCAAAATTTTGGTTCAGGACCTATACTGGTTCCCAGTGGGTGGCTGAGACTTTGGTTAATTCTTCTTCCTGCCGGGAATTTAGAGTGATATGTGCCCATCCAAAAGCCTAACAGCTACTCCCTCATTGGTTCTCCCTCTTCCCTTTCATCCTCTGCCAAATTGGAAACCTGTGCGAACCAGGAGGTTAAAGGGGCTGTCTCTACACGTTGGGAGGTTGATAGTAAAGCAGATGGAAAGTCAAACCGGAGCACCAGGATAGGGACTATTCGTTGAGTTTTAGAAACCTTTCGTATTCACAGTGTGTCCGTTCTCTAGGTTTCCCGTACATGTTATAGCTGTAGTAATATTTCCTTCAACCTGGAGAGTTGGGACTCATGGAATGGGTGCCAAGCATTTGTGCTTTAAAGGGTCTGCATTTGCTCACCCAATCTCACCAATCGTCTCAGTCCCAAGTGTCCCTCCTTATGCCACATCCAGCTGTCGTTGTATATATGGTCATTCCAGGTTTCCTCAGAGACCCTGAAGGAATTGTAAAGAATTTCCCATTTTTTTTGTTTTGTTTTTGAAATTCCTTTTTATAGTGGGTTTGAGCTGATTCTCGCTGCCATGTTTATGCCAGTCTAGACACACTTGATTCCCTTACGGAGACATATCAATACATAGGTTTTAAGATTCTTACTAGTCAGATATATTCCTCTGCGGGAAATATGGTGTTTTGAGTCCCTTTCACTGAGAAAGGTGTAGGTCTTGTCTATTCCATAGTTGGTTTTTGGAACGGTATGTGTGCTTATATCAAACTCAGGTTTTATGCATCACCCCACCTCTCCTTCCCCCTTAAGCAGGCATAAGAGTGTTTTCTAAATATGAGACACTGTTCTCTTTCCTAACTCAGTTCAAGTGTAGCCATGTTTACAGGATCTTCATAACTGATATCTTATGATAAGTTACTTTTTCTGTGTGACTTATTTCACTTAGAATCATCGTACCTGAATCCACCCATTTTGCTGCTACTGGTCTTATGACATTGATTTCATGGCTGAGGGATATTCCATCGTACGTAAGTACCACAATTTTTTGAACCATTTTTATATTTCCTGGCATATTTAAGGTGGAACCAAGTTGAGGTCCTTGTAAGCAGTGCAGCCCTAAATTTTGGGGTGGCTCTGTCTTATTTATTTTCAGTTTTCCCAAGGTATATTCCCTAGTTTGGAAATGCCCTTGGCTCTGTAGCTCTGTTCTTTACTTGTTTTAGGGAACACAATGCACTCCTCCAGAGAGGCAGATGGCAATTTACATCCCGCCCTTCAACATATCAAGGCTCCCTGTTCTCCAGGGCCTGTCTTGCCTTTCTGGTTTTTACACATTTTGTGGATGTCCCTTTTGACCGGTGGGAAGTGATACTTCTTTTTAGTGCAGCTTTGCATTGCCCGCTTGCTTGCTTGGCCAAAAAGGGCGTATGCGTTTTCTCCTGAATATATTCAGGAGAAAACGCATACGCCCTTTTTGGCCAAGTGCATCATTGTCGAAGTTGTGCCCCTCTTCCTGTTCTTTAAAGGCGATTCCAACGTACCTCTTGAAATCTGTTTCCTGCTATTCTGCCTCGCTTTCAAGTCCGCCTCGTTTCCTTCCCTCAACAGATTTTTGGACGATAGTTGTCCTTTATGACTCGGCCAGTTTGTGAATTGCAGTGCCCCTGAGCTCCATTTTTCAACTTGTTTTTGGTGAGCTGACCGCAAGTCCAAAATTTTGGTTCAGGACCTATACCGGTTCCTGGTGGGTGGCTGAGACTTTGGTTAATTCTTCTTCCTGCCGGGAAATTACAGTGATATGTGCCCGTCCAAATGCCTAACAGCTACTCTCTCATTAGTTCTCCCTCTTCCCTTTCATCCTTTGCCAAATTGGCAACCTATGCAAACCAGGAGGTTAAAGGGGCTGTCTCTCCAAGTTGGGAGGTTGATAGTAAAGCAGATGGAAAGTCAAACCGGAGCACCAGGAGAGGGACTATTCGTTGAGTTTTAGAAACCTTTCGTATTCACAGTGTGTCCGTTCTCTAGGTTTCCCGTACATGTTATAGCTGTAGTAATATTCCCTTCAACCTGGAGAGTTGGGACCCATGGAATGGGTGCCAGGCATTTGTGCTTTAAAGGGTCTGCATTTGCTCACCCAATCTCACAAATCGTCTCAGTCCCAAGTGTCCCTCCTTATGCCACATCCAGCTGTCGTTGTAGATACGGTCATTCCAGGTTTCATCAGAGACCCTGAAGGAATTGTAAAGAATTTCCCAGTTTTCTTGTTTTGTTTTTGAAATTCCTTTTTATAGTGAGTTTGAGCTGATTCTCGCTGCCATGTTTATGCCTGTCTAGACACATTTGATTCCCTTACGGAGACATATCAATACATAGGTTTTAAGATTCTTACTAGTCAGATATATTCCTCTGCGGGAAATATGGTGTTTTGAGTCCCTTTCACTGAGAAAGGTGTAGGTCTTGTCTATTCCATAGTTGGTTTTTGGAACGGTACGTGTGCTTATATCAAACTCTGGTTTTATGCATCACCCCACCTCTCCTTCCCCCTTAAGCAGGCATAAGAGTGTTTTCTAAATGTGAGACACTGTTCTCTTTCCTAACTCAGTTCAAGTGTAGCCATGTTTACAGGATCTTCATAAGTGATATCTTATGATAAGTTTCTTTTTCTGTGTGACTTATTTCACTTAGAATCATCGTACCTGAACCCACCCATTTTGCTCCTACTGGTCTTATGACATTGATTTCATGGCTGAGGGATATTCCATCGTACGTACGTACCACAATTTTTTGAACCATTATTATATTTCCTGGGATATTTAAGGTGTACCCAAGTTGAGGTCCTTGTAAGCTGTGCAGCCCTAAATATTGGGGTGGCTCTGTATTATTGATTTTCAGTTTTCCCAAGGTGTATTCCCTAGAATGGAAGTGCCCTTGGCTCTGTAGCTCTGTTGTTTACTTGTTTTAGGGAACACAATGCACTCCTCCAGAGAGGCAGTTGGCAATTTACATCCCGCCCATCAGCATAACAAGGCTCCCTGTTCTCCAGGTCCTGTCTTGCCTTTCTGGTTTTTACACATTTTGTGGATGTCCCTTTTGACCGGTGGGAAGTGTTACTTCTTTGTAGTGCAGATTTGCATTGCCCGCTTGCTTGCTTGGCCAAAAAGGGCGTATGCGTTTTCTCCTGAATATATTCAGAAGAAAACGCATACGCCCTTTTTGGCCAAGTGCATCATTGTCGAAGTTGTGTCCCTCTTCCTGTGCTTTAAAGGCGATTCCAACGTACCTCTTGACATCTGTTTCCTGCTATTCTGCTTCGCTTTCAAGTATGCCTCGTTGCCTTCCCTCAACAGATTTTTGGACGATAGTTGTCCTTTATTACTCGGCCATTTTGTGAATTGCTGTGCCCCTGAGCTCGATTTTTCAACTCGTTTTTTGTGACCTGACCGCAAGTCCAACATTTTGGTTCAGGACCTATGCTGGTTCCCGGTGGGTCGCTGAGACATTAGTTAATTCTTCTTCCTGCCGGGAAATTAGAGTGATATGTGCCCGTCCAAATGCCTAACAGCTACTCTCTCATTGGTTCTCCCTCTTCCCTTTCATCCTCTGCCAAATTGGAAACCTGTGCGTACCAGGAGGTTAAAGGGGATGTCTCTCCAAGTTGGGAGTTTGATAGTAAAGCAGATGGAAAGTCAAACCGGAGCACCAGGAGAGGGACTATTCGTTGAGTTTTAGAAACCTTTCGTATTCACAGTGTGTCCGTACTCTAGGTTTCCCGTACATGTTATAACTGTAGTAATATTCCCTTCAACCTGGAGAGTTGGGACCCATGGATTGGGTGCCATGCATTATTGCTTTAAAGGGTCTGCATTTGCTCACCCAATCTCACCAATCGTCTCAGTCCCAAGTGTCCAGCCTTATGCCACATCCAGCTGTCATTGTAGATAGGGTCATTACAGGTTTCATCAGAGACGCTGAAAGAATTGTAAAGCATTTCCCAGTTTTTTTGTTTTGTTTGTGAAATTCCTTTTTATAGTGTGTTTGAGCTGATTCTCGCTGCCATGATTATGCCAGTCTAGACACACTTGATTCCCTTATGGAGACATAACAATAAATAGGTTTTAAGATTCTTACTAGTCAGATATATTCCTCTGCGGGAAATATGGTGTTTTGAGTGCCTTTCACTGAGGAAGGTGTAGGTCTTGGCTATTCCATACTTGGTTTTTGGAACGGTACCTGTGCTTATATCAAACTCTGTTTTTATGCATCACCCCACCTCTCTTTCCCCCTTAAGCAGGCATAAGAGTGTTTTCTAAATGTGAGACACTGTTCTCTTTCCTAACTCAGTTCAAGTGTAGCCATGTTTACAGGATCTTCATAAGTGATATCTTATGATAAGTTTCTTTTTCTGTGTGACTTATTTCACTTAGAATCATCGTACCTGAATCCACCCATTTTGCTGCTACTGGTCTTATGACATTGATTTCATGGCTGAGGGATATTCCATCGTACGTAAGTACCACAATTTTTTGAACCATTTTTATATTTCCTGGGATATATAAGGTGTACCCAAGTTGAGGTCCTTGTAAACAGTGCAGCCCTAAGTTTTGGGGTGGCTCTGTCTTATTGATTTTCAGTTTTCCCAAGGTATATTCCCTAGACTGGAAGTGCCCTTGGCTCTGTAACTCTGTTCATTACTTGTTTTAGGGAACACAATGTACTCCTCCAGAGAGGCAGTTGGCAATTTACATCCCGCCCATCAGCATAACAAGGCTTCCTCTTCTCCAGGGCCTGTCTTGCCTTTTTGGTTTTTACATATTTTGTGGAAGTCCCTTTTGACCAGTGGGAAGTGATACTTCTTTGTAGTGCAGATTTGCATTGCCTGCTTGCTTGCTTGGCAAAAAAGGGCGTATGCGTTTTCTCCTGAATATATTCAGGAGAAAACGCATACGCCCTTTTTGGCCAAGTGCATCATTGTCGAAGTTGTGCCCCTCTTCCTGTGCTTTAAAGGCGATTCCAACGTACCTCTTGAAATCTGTTTCCTGCTATTCTGCCTCGCTTTCAGGTCCGCCTCGTTGCCTTCCCTCAACAGATTTTTGGACGATAGTTGTCCTTTATTACTCGGCCAGTTTGTGAATTGCTCTGCACCTGAGCTCCATTTTTCAACTCGTTTTTAGTGAGCTGACCGCAAGTCCAACATTTTGGTTCAGGACCTATGCTGGTTCCCGGTGGGGGGCTGAGACTTTGGTTACTACTTCTAACTGCCGGGAAGTTAGAGTGTTATGTGCCCGTCCAAATGCCTAACAGCTACTCTCTCATTGGTTCTCCCTCTTTCCTTTCATCCTCTGCCAAATTGGAAACCTGTGCGAACCAGGAGGTTAAAGGGGCTGTCTCTCTAAGGTAGGAGGTTGATAGTAAAGCAGATGGAAAGTCAAACCGGAGCACCAGGAGAGGGACTATTCGTTGAGTTTTAGAAACCTTTCGTATTCACAGTGTGTCTGTTCTCTAGGGTTCCCGTACATGTTATAGCTGTAGTAATATTCCCTTCAACCTGGAGAGTTGGGACCCATGGAATGTGTGCCAGGCATTTGTGCTTTAAACGGTCTGCATTTGCTCACCCAATCTCACCAATCGTCTCAGTCCCAAGTGTCCCACCTTATGCCACATCCAGCTGTCATTGTAGATAGGGTCATTCCAGGTTTCATCAGAGACCCTGAAGGAATTGTAAAGAATTTCCCAGTTTTTTTGTTTTGTTTTTGAAATTCCTTTTTATAGTGGATTTGAGCTGATTCTCACTGCCATGTTTATGCCAGTCTAGACACACTTGATTCCCTTACGGAGACATATCAATACATAGGTTTTAAGATTCTTTCTAGTCAGATATATTCCTCTGCGGGAAATATGGGGTTTTGAGTCCCTTTCACTGAGGAAGATGTAGGTCTTGTCTATTCCATTATTGGTTTTTGGAACGGTACCTGTGCTTATATCAAACTCTGGTTTTATGCATCACCCCACATCTCCATCCCCCTTAAGCAGGCATCAGAGTGTTTTCTAAATGTGAGACACTGTGCTCTTTCCTAACTCAGTTCAAGTGTAGCCATGTTTACAGGATCTTCATAAGTGATATCTTATGATAAGTTTCTTTTTCTGTGTGACTCATTTCACTTAGAATCATCGTACCTGAATCCACCCATTTTGCTGCTCCTGGTCTTATGACATTGATTTCAAGGCTGAGGGATATTCCATCATATGTAAGTACCACAATTTTTTGAACCATTTTTATATTTCCTGGTATATTTAAGGTGTACCCAAGTTGAGGTCCTTGTAAGCAGTGCAGCCCTAAATTTTGGGGTGGCTCTGTCTTATTGATTTTCAGTTTTCCCAAGGTATATTCCCTAGACTGGAAGTGCCCTTGGCTCTGTTGCTCTGTTGTTTACTTGATTTAGGGAACACAATGCACTCCTCCTGAGAGGCAGTTGGCAATTTACATCCCGCCCATCAGCATAACAAGACTCCCTGTTCTCCAGGGCCTGTCTTGCCTTTCTGGTTTTTACATATTTTGTGGAAGTCCCTTTTGACCGGTGGGAAGTGATACTTCTTTGTAGTGCAGATTTGCATTGCCTGCTTGCTTGCTTGGCCCATAAGGGTGTATGCGTTTTCTCCTGAATATATTCAGGGGAAAACGCATACGCCCTTTTTGGCCAAGTGCATCATTGTCGAAGTTGTGCCACTCTTCCTGTGCTTTAAAGGCGATTCCAACGTACCTCTTGCAATCTGTTTCCTGCTATTCTGCCTCGCTTTCAAGTCCGCCTCGTTGCCTTCCCTCAACAGATTTTTGGACGATAGTTGTCCTTTATTACTCGGCCAGTTTGTGAATTGCTGTGCCCCTGAGCTCCATTTTTCAACTCGTTTTAGGTGAGCTGACCGCAAGTCCAACATTTTGGTTCAGGACCTTTGCTGGTTCCCGGTGCGGGGCTGAGAGTTTGGATAATTCTTCTTCCTGCCGGGAAATTACAGTCATACGTGCCCGTCCAAATGCCTAACAGCTACTCTCTCATTGGTTCTCCCTCTTCCCTTTCATCCTCTGCCAAATTGGAAACCTGTGCGAACCAGGAGGTTAAAGGGGCTGTCTCTCCAAGTTGGGACGTTGATAGTAAAGCAGATGGAAAGTCAAACCAGAGCACCAGGAGAGGGACTATTCATTGAGTTTTAGAAACCTTTCGTATTCACAGTGTGTCCGTTCTCTAAGTTTCCCGTACATGTTATAGCTGTAGTAATATTCCCTTCAACCTGGAGAGTTGGGACCCATGGAATGGGAGCCAGGCATTTGTGATTTAAAGGGTCTGCCTTTGCTCACCCAATATCACCAATCGTCTCAGTCCCAAGTGTCCCTCCTTATGCCACATCCAGCTGTCATTGTAGATAGGGTCATTCCAGGTTTCATCAGAGACCCTGAAGGAATTGTAAAGAATTTCCCAGTTTTTTTTGTTTTGTTTTTGAAATTCCTTTTTCTAGTGGGTTTGAGCTGATTCTCGCTGCCATGTTTATGCCAGTCTAGACACACATGATTCCCTTACGGAGACATATCAATACATAGGTTTTAAGATTCTTACTAGTCAGATATATTCCTCTGCGGGAAATATGGGGTTTTGAGTCCCTTTCACTGAGGAAGGTGTAGGTCTTGTCTATTCCATAGTTGGTTTTTGGAACGGTACCTGTGCTTATATCAAACTCTGGTTTTATGCATCACCCCACCTCTCCTTCCCCCTTAAGCAGGCATAAGACTGTTTTCTAAATGTGAGACACTGTTCTCTTTCCTAACTCAGTTCAAGTGTAGCCATGTTTACAGGATCTTCATAAGTGATATCTTATGATAAGTTTCTTTTTCTGTGTGACTTATTTCACTTAGAATCATCGTACCTGAATCCACCCATTTTGCTGCTACTGGTCTTATGACATTGATTTCATGGCTGAGGGATATTCCATCGTACGTAAGTACCACAATTTTTTGAACCATTTTTATATTTCCTGGGATATTTAAGGTGTACCCAAGTTGAGGTCCTTGTAAGCAGTGCAGCCCTAAATTTTGGGGTGGCTCTGTCTTATTGATTTTCAGTTTTCCCAAGGTATATTCCCTAGACTCGAAGTGCCCTTGGATCTGTAGCTCTGTTGTTTACTTGATTTAAGGAACACAATGCACTCCTCCAGTGAGGCAGTTGGCAATTTACATCTCGCCCATCAGCATAACAAGGCTCCCTGTTCTCCAGGGCCTGTCTTTCCTTTCTGGTTTTTACATATTTTGTGGAAGTCCCTTTTGACCGGTGGGAAGTGATACTTCTTTGTAGTGCAGATTTGCATTGCCCGCTTGCTTGCTTGGCCAAAAAGGGCGTATGCGTTTTCTCCTGAATATATTCAGGAGAAAACGCATACGCCCTTTTTGGCCAAGTGCATCATTGTCGATGTTGTGCCCCTCTTCCTGTGCTTCAAAGGTGATTCCAACGTACGTCTTGAAATCTGTTTCCTGCTATTCTGCCTCGCTTTCAGGTCCGCCTCGTAGCCTTCCTTCAACAGATTTTTGGACGATAGTTGTCCTTTATTACTCGGCCAGTTTGTGAATTGCTGTGCCCCTGAGCTCCATTTTTCAACTCGTTTTCGTGAGCTGACCGCAAGTCCAAATTTTGGTTCAGGACCTATGCTGCTTCCCGGTGGGGGGCTGAGACTTTGGTTACTTCTTCTTCCTGGCGGGAAGTTAGAGTGATAGGTGCCCGTCCAAATGCCTAACAGCTACTCTCTCATTGGTTCTCCCACTTCCCTTTCACCCTCTGCCAAATTGGAAACCTGTGCGAACCAGGAGGTTAAAGGGGCTGTCTCTCCAACTTGGGAGATTGATAGTAAAGCAGATGGAAAGTCAAACCGGAGCACCAGGAGAGACACTATTCGTTGAGTTTTAGAAACCTTTCGTATTCACAGTGTGTCCGTTCTCTAGGTTTCCCGTACATGTTATAACTGTAGTAATATTCCCTTCAACCTGGAGAGTTGGGACACATGGAATGGGTGCCATGCATTACTGCTTTAAAGGGTCTGCATTTGCTCACCCAATCTCACCAATCCTCTCAGTCCCAAGTGTCCAGCCTTATGCCACATCCAGCTGTCGTTGTAGATAGGGTCATTCCGGGTTTCATCAGAGACCCTGAAGAAATTGTAAAGAATTTCCCAGTTTTTTTGTTTTGTATTTGATATTCCTTTTTATAGTGGGTTTGAGCTGATTCCCGCTGCCATGTTTATGCCAGTCTAGACACACTTGATTCCCTTACGGTGACATATCAATACATAGGTTTTAAGATTCTTACTAGTCAGATATATTCCTCTGCGGGAAATATGGGGTTTTGAGTCCCTTTCACTGAGGAAGGTGTAGGTCTTGTCTATTCCATAGTTGGTTTTTGGAACGGTACTTGTGCTTATATCAAACTCTGGTTTTATGCATCACCCCACCTCTCCTTCCCCCTTAAGCAGGCATAAGAGTGTTTTCTAAATGTGAGACACTGTTCTCTTTCCTAACTCTGTTCAAGTGTAGCCATGTTTACAGGATCTTCATAAGTGATATCTTATGATAAGTTTCTTTTTCTGTGTGACTTATTTCACTTAGAATCATCGTACCTGAATCCACCCATTTTGCTGCTACTGGTCTTATGACATTGATTTCATGGCTGAGGGATAGTCCATCGTACATAAGTACCACAATTTTTGAACCATTTTTATATTTCCTGGGATATTTAAGGTGGAACCAAGTTGAGGTCCTTATAAGCAGTGCAGACCTAAATTTTGGGGTGGCTCTGTCTTATTGATATTCAGTTTTCCCAAGGTATATTCCCTAGACTGGAAGTGCCCTTGGCTCTGTAGCTCAGTTCTTTACTTGTTTTAGGGAATACAATGTACTCCTCCAGAGAGGCAGTTGGCAATTTACATCCCGCCCATCAGCATAACAAGGCTCCCTGTTCTCCAGGGCCTGTCTTGCCTTTCTGGTTTTTACACATTTTGTGGATGTCCCTTTTGACCGGTGGGAAGTGATACTTCTTTGTAGTGCAGATTTGCATTGCCCGCTTGCTTGCTTGGCCAAAAAGGGCGTATGCGTTTTCTCCTGAATATATTCAGGAGAATACGCATACGCCCTTTTTGGGCAAGTGCATCATTGTCGAAGTTGTGCGCCTCTTCCTGTGCTTTAAAGGCGATTCCAACGTACCTCTTGAAATCTGTTTCCTGCTATTCTGCCTCGCTTTCAAGTCCGCCTCGTTGCCTGCCCTCAACAGATTTTTGGACGATAGTTGTCCTTTATTATTCGGCCAGTTTGTGAATTGCTGTGCCCCTGAGCTCCATTTTTCAACTCGTTTTTGGTGAGCTGACCGCAAGTCCAACATTTTGGTTCAGGAACTATGCTGGTTCCCGGAGGGAGGCTGAGACTTTGGTTAATTCTTCTTCCTGCCAGGAAGTTAGAGTGATATGTGCCCGTACAAATGCCTAACAGCTACGCTCTCATTGGTTCTCCCTCTTCCCTTTCATCCTCTGCCAAATTGGAAACCTGTGCGAACCAGGAGGTTCAAGAGGCTGTCTCTCCAAGTTGGGAGGTTGATAGTAAAGCAGATGGAAAGTCAAACCAGAGCACCAGGAGAGGGACTATTCGTTGAGTTTTAGAAACCTTTCGTATTCACTGTGTTTCCGTTCTCTAGGTTTCCCGTACATGTTATAGCTGTAGTAATATTCCCTTCAACCTGGAGAGTTGGGACCCATGGAATGTGTGCCAGGCATTTGTGCTTTAAAGGGTCTGCATTTGCTCACCCAATCTCACCAATCGTCTCAGTCCCAAGTGTCCCTCCTTATGCCACATCCAGCTGTCATTGCAGATAGGGTCATTCCAGGTTTCATCAGAGACCCTGAAGGAATTGTAAAGAATTTCCCAGTTTTTTTGTTTTGTTTTTGAAATTCCTTTTTATAGTGGGTTTGAGCTGATTCTCGCTGCCATGTTTATGCCAGTCTAGACACACTTGATTCCCTTACGGAGACATATCAATACATAGGTTTTAAGATTCTTACTAGTCAGATATATTCCTCTGCGGGAAATATGGGGTTTTGAGTCCCTTTCACTGAGGAAGGTGTAGGTCTTGTCTATTCCATAGTTGGTTTTTGGAACGGTACCTGTGCTTATATCAAACTCTGGTTTTATGCATCACCCCACCTCTCCTTCCCCCTTAAGCAGGCATAAGAGTGTTTTCTAAATGTGAGACACTGTTCTCTTTCCTAACTCAGTTCAAGTGTAGCCATGTTTACAGGATCTTCATAAGTGATATCTTATGATAAGTTTATTTTTCTGTGTGACTTATTTCACTTAGAATCCTCGTACCTGAATCCACCCATTTTGCTGCTACTGGTCTTATGACATTGATTTCATGGCTGAGGGATATTCCATCGTACATAAGTACCACAATTTTTTGAACCATTTTTATATTTCCTGGGATATTTAAGGTGTACCCAAGTTGAGGTCCTTGTAAGCAGTGCAGCCCTAAATTTTTGGGTGGCTCTGTCTTATTGATTTTCAGTTTTCCCAAGGTATAATCCCTAGACTGGAAGTGCCCTTGGCTCTGTAGCTCTGTTGTTTACTTGTTTTAGGGAACACAATGTACTCCTCCAGAGAGGCAGTTGGCAATTTACATCCCTCCCATCAGCATAACAAGGATCCCTGTTCTGCAGGGCCTGCCTTGCCTTTCTGGTTTTTACACATTTTGTGGATGTCCCTTTTGACCGGTGGGAAGTGATACGTCTTTGTAGTGCAGATTTGCATTGCCCGCTTGCTTTCTTGGGCAAAAAGGGCGTATGCGTTTTCTCCTGAATATATTCAGGAGAAAACGCATACGCCCTTTTTGGCCAAGTGCATCATTGTGGAAGTTGTGCCCCTCTTCCTGTGCTTTAAAGGCGATTTCAACGTACCTCTTGAAATCTGTTTCCTGCTATTCTGCCTCGCTTTCAAGTCCGCCTCGTTGCCTTCCCTCAACAGATTTTTGGACGATAGTTGTCCTTTATTACTCGGCCAGTTTGTGAATTGCTGTGCCCCTGAGCTCCATTTTTCTACTCGTTTTTGGTGAGGTGACCGCAAGTCCAACAATTTTTTTCAGGACCTATGCTGGTTCCCGGTGGGGGGCTGAGACTTTGGTTAATTCTTCTTCCTGCCGGGAAGTTAGAGTGATATGTGCCCGTCCTAATGCCTAACAGCTACCCTCTCATTGGTTCTTCCTCTTCCCTTTCATCCTCTGCCAAATTGGCAACATGTGCGAACCAGGAGGTTAAATGGGCTGTCTCTCCAAGTTGGGAGGTTGATAGTAAAGCAGATGGAAAGTCAAACCAGAGCACCAGGAGAGGGACTATTCGTTGAGTTTTAGAAACCTTTCGTATTCACAGTGTGTCCGTTCTCTAGGTTTCCCGTACATGTTATAGCTGTAGTAATATACCCTTCAAGCTGGAGAGTTGGGACCCATGGAATGGGTGCCAGGAATTTGTGCTTTAAAGGGTCTGCATTTGCTCACCCAATCTCACCAATCCTCTCAGTCCCAAGTGTCCCTCCTTATGCCACATCCAGCTGTCATTGTAGATAGGGTCATTCCAGGTTTCATCAGAGACCCTGAAGGAATTGTAAAGAATTTCCCAGTTTTTTTGTTTTGTTTTTGAAATTCCTTTTTATAGTGGGTTTGAGCTGATTCTCGCTGCCATGTTTATACCAGTCTAGACACACTTGATTCCCTTACGGAGACATATCAATACAGAGTTTTTAAGATTCTTGCTAGTCAGATATATTGCTCTGCAGGAAATATGGGGTTTTGAGTCCCTTTCAATGAGGAAGGTGTAGGTCTTGTCTATTCCATAGTTGGTTTTTGGAACGGTACCTGTGCTTATATCAAACTCTGGGTTTATGCATCACCCCACCTCTCCTTCCCCCTTAAGCAGGCATAAGAGTGTTTTCTAAATGTGAGACACTGTTCTCTTTCCTAACTCAGTTCAAGTGTAGCCATGTTTATAGGGCCTTCATAAGTGATATCTTATGATAAGTTTCTTTTTCTGTGTGACTTATTTTACTTAGAATCATCGTACCTGAATCCACTCATTTTGCTGCTACTGGTCTTATGACTTTTATTTCATGGTTGAGGGATATTCCATCGTACGTAAGTACCACAATATTTTGAACCATTTTTATATTTCCTGGGATATTTAATATGTACCCAAGTTGAGGTTCTTGTAAGCAGTGCAGCCCTAAATTTTGAGGTGGCTCTTTCTTATTGATTTTCAGTTTTCCCAAGGTATATTCCCTAGACTGGAAGTGCCCTTGGCTCTGTAGCTCTGTTGTTTACTTGTTTTAGGCCACACAATGCATTCCTCCAGAGAAGCACTTGACAGTTTTTATCTCGCCCAACACCATAACAAGGCTCCCTGTTCTCCAGGGCCTGTCTTGCGTTTCTGGATTTTACACATTTTGTTGCTGTCCCTTTTGACCAGTGGGAAGTGATACTTCTTTGTAGTGCAGATTTGCATTGCCCGCTTACTTGCTTGGCCAAGAAGGGCGTATGCGTTTTCTCCTGAATATATTCAGGAGAAAACGCATACGCCCTTCTTGGCCAAGTGCATTATTGTCAAAGTTTTGCCCCTGTTCCTGTGCTTTAAAGGCGATTCCAACGTACCTCTTGAAATCTGTTTCCTGCTATTCTGCCTGCCTTTCAAATCCGCCTCGTTTCCTTCCCTCAACAGATTTTTGGACGATAGTTGTCCTTTATTACTCTGCCAGTTTTTAAATTGCTGTGCCCCTGAGCTGCATTTTTCAACTCGTTTTTTGTGAGCTGAACGCAAGTCCAAAATTTTGGTTCAGTACCTATACTGGTTCCCGGTGGGTGGCTGAGACTTTTGTTAATTCTTCTTCCTGCCGGGAAATTAGAGTGGCATGTGCCCGTCCAAATCCCTAACAGCTACTCTCTCATTGGTTCTTCCTCTTCCCTTTCATCCTCTGCCAAATTGGCAACCTGTTTGAACCAGCATGTTAAAGTGGCTGTCTCTTCAAGTTGGAAGACTGAAAATAAAGCAGTTGTAAAGTGAAACCGGAGCACCAGGAGAGGGACTATTCTTTGAGGTTTAGAAACCTTTCGTATTCACAGTGTGTCCGTTCTCTAGGTTTTCCGTACATGTTTTAGCTGTAGTAATAGTTCCTTCAACCTGGAGAGTTGAGACCCATGGAATGGGTGCCACATATTATTGTTTTAAAGGGTCTGCATTTGCTCACCCTCTCTCACCAACCCTCTCAGTCCCAAGTGTCCAGCCTTATGCCACATCCCGGTGTCGTTGTAGATAGGGTCATTCCAGGTTTCATCAGAGACCCTGAAGGAATTGTAAAGAATTTCCCTGTTTTTTTTTTTTTGTTTTTGAATTTCCTTTTCTAGTGGGTTTGATCTGATTCTCGCTGCTATGTTTATGCCAGTCTAGACACACTTGATTCCCTTACGGAGACATATCAATACATAGGTTTTAAGATTCTTACTAGTAAGATATATTCTTCTGCGGGAAATATGGGGTTTTGAGTCCCGTTCACAGAGGAAGTAGTAGGTCTTGTCTATTCTGTATTTGGATTATGGAACCGTACCTGTGCTAATATCAAACTCTGGGTTTATTCATCACCCCACCTCTGCTTTCCCCTTAAGCATGCATAAGAGTGTTTTCTAAATATGAGACTTTGTTCCTTTTCCTAATTCATTCCATGTGTAGCATTTTTATATACCCTTCATAAGTGATATCTTATGATAAGTTTATTTTTCTGTGTGACTTATTTCAGTTTGAATCATCGTACATGAATACCGTCATTATGCTGCTACTGGCCTTATGACATTGACTTCATGGCTGAGGGATATTCCATCATACGTATGTACCACAATTTCTTTACCATTTTTGTCTTTCCTGGTATTTATAAGGTGTCCGGAAGTCGAGGTTCTTGTAAGCAGTGCTGCCATAAATTTTGGGGTGGCTGTGTCTTATTGATTTTCAATTTTCCCAAGGTATATTCCCGTGACTGGACGTGCCTTAGGTTGTGAAGCACTGTTGTTTACTTCTTTTTGGGAACACAATGCACTCCTCCAGAGTGGCTGTTGGCAATTTACATCCCACCCATCCGTATAACAAGGCTCACTGTTCTCCAGATCCTGTCTTGCCTTTCTTGTTTTTACACATTTTACGGATATCCCTTTTGACCAGTTGGAAGTGATACTTCTTTGTAGTGCAGATTTGCATTGTGCGGTTGCTTGGTTGGCCAAAATTGGCGTATGCGTTTTCTCCTGAATATATTCAGGAGAAAACGCATGTGCCCTTTATGGACAATTCCATAATTGTCGAAGTTGTGATGCTTTTCCTGTGTTTAAAGGCGATTCCAATGTACTTCTGGAAATCTGTTTCGTGCCCTTCTGCCTCATTTTCAAATCCACCTCATGGCTTTCTCTCAACAGATTTTTGGAAGAGAGTAGTCCTTTATAACTCTGCAAGTTAGTGAATTGCTGTGCCCCTGAGCTCCATTTTTCAACTCGCGTTTTTTTGAGCTGACTGCCAATCCACAATTTTGCTTCAGGACCTATACTGGTTCCATTGGGGGGGCTGGCTCAGAGTTTGTTAATTCTTCTTCGTGACGGGAATTTAGAGTGACATGTGACCATCCAAATGTCTACAGCTACTCTCTAATTGTTTCTCCCTCTTCCCTTATATCCTCTACACCATGTGCCAACTGTGCGAACCAGGAGGTTATAGGTGCTGACTCTCCAATTTGGGAGATTGATACTAAAGCAGTTGGAATGTCAAACTGGTGCACAAGGAGATAAAAAAATTAGTAGAGTTTTAGAAACCTTTCACCATCAGATGGTGTCCATTCTCTAGGTTTCCCATACATGTTATAACTGTAGTGATATTCCCTTCTACCTGGAGAGTTGGGACCCATGGAATGGGTGCCAGGTATTATTGCTTTAAACGGTCTGCATTTTCTCACCCAATCTCACCAATCCTCTCAGTCCCAAGTGACCAGCCTTATGCCACATCCAGCTGTCCTTGTAGATAGGGTCATTCTAAGTTTCATCAGAACCCCTGAAGGTATTGTGTAAGAATTTCACTGTTTATTTGTTTTGTTTTGAAATTCATTTTTATAGTGGGTTTGAGCTGATTCTCTCTGCCGTGTTTATGTCATTCTAGACATACTTAGTTACCTTATGGAGACATATCAATACATAGGTTTTAAGATTCTTACTAGTCAGATATACTACTCTGCGGGGAATAGGGGTGTTGAGCCCCGTTCAGTGAGGAAAGAGTAGGTCTTGTCTATTTTGTATTTGGATTATGCAACCGTACCTGTGCTAATATCAAACTCTGGTTTTATGCATCACCCCACCTCTCCTTTCCTCTTGAGCAGGCATAAGAGTGTTTTCTAAATGTGAGACTCTTCTCTTTCCTAATTCAGTTCATGTGTAGACATGTTTACAAGACCTTCATAAGTGATATCTTATGATAAGTTTCTTTTTCTGTGTGACTTATTTCAGTTAGAATCATCGTACATGAATCCACTCATTATGCTGCTACTTGCCTTATGACATTGATTTCATGGCTGAGGGATATTCCATCGTACGTATGTACCACAATTTCTTTACTATTTTTGTCTTTACTGGGATATTTAAGGTGTCCCGAAGTCGAGGTTCTTGTAAGCAGTGCTGCCCTATATTTTGGGTTGGCTGTGTCTTATTGATTTTCAATTTCCCCAAGGTATATTCCCATGACTGGAAGTGCCTTTGGTTGTGAAGCTCTGTTGTTTAATTCTTTTAGGGAACACAATGCACTCCTCCAGAGTGGCTGTTGGCAATCTGCATCCCACCCATCAGCATAACAAGGCTCCCTGTTCTCTAGAGCCCCTCTTGCCTTTCTGGTTTTTACACATTTTACAGATATCCCTTTTGACCGGTGGGAAGTGATACTTCTTTGTAGTGCAGATTTGCATTGTGCGGTTGCTTGGTTGGCTAAAATGGGTGTATGCGTTTTCTCCTGAATATATTCAGGAGAAAACACATGTGCCCTTTATGGACAATTCCCTAATTGTCGAAGTTGTGATGCTTTTCCTGTGTTTAAAGGCGATTCCAATGTACTTCTGGAAATCTGTTTCGTGCAAATCTCCCTCATTTTCAAGTCCGCCTCATGGCTTTTCCTCAACTGATTTTTCGAAGAGAGTAGTCCTGTATAACTCTGCAAGTTAGTGAATTGCTGTGCCCCTGAGCTCCATTTTTCAACTTGTGTTTTTGTGAGCTGACCTTAAACCCACAATTTTGCTTCAGGACCTATACTAGTTATGGGGGTGGGGCAGGCTGAGAGTTTGGTTAATTCTTCTTCATGACGGGAAATTAGAGTGACATGTGGCCGTCCAAATGCCTACAGCTACTCTCTCATTGGTTCTCCCTCTTCCCTTATATCCTCTGCACAATGTGCCAACTGTGCGAACCAGGATGTTATAGGGGCTGACTCTCCAAGTTGGGAGATTGATATTAAAGCAGTTGGAATGTCAAGCTGCAGCACATGGAGGGAAAAAAATTAGTAGAGTTTTAGAAACCTTTCACCATCAGAGGGTGTCCATTCTCTAGGTTTCCCATACATGTTATAACTGTAGTGATATTCCCTTCTACCTGGAGAGTTGGGAACCATGGAATCAGTGGCAGGCATTATTGCTTTAAAGCATCTGCATTTTCTCACCCAATCTCACCAATCCTCTCAGTCCCAGGTGAACAGCCTTATGCCACATCCAGCTGTTGTTGTAGATAGGGTCATTCCAAGTTTCATCAGAACCCCTGAAGGTGTTGTGTAAGAATTTCACTGTTTCTTTGTTTTGTTTTGAAATTCCTTTTTATAGTGGGTTTGAGCTGATTCTCACTGCCGTGTTTATGTCATTCTAGACACACTTGGTTCCCTTATGGAGACATATCAATACATAGGTTTTAAGATCCTTACTAGTCAGATATATTTCTCTGTGGGGAATAGGGGTGTTGAGTCCCATTCACTGAGGAAGGAGTCGGGCTTGTCTCTTCTGTATTTGGATTATGGAACGGTACCTGTGTTAATATCAAACTCTGATTTTGTGTGTCTCCCCACCTCTCCTTCCCCCTTAAGCAAGCATAAGAGTGTTTTCTAAATCTGAGACTCTGTTCTCTTTCCTAATTCAGTTCATATGTAGCCAGGTTTACAGTCCCTTCATAAGTGATATCTTATATTAGAATGCACCATGGCCCTTGTCATAATAATGCTCCATGACCCCTGTCATCACAATGCTCCATTCCCTGGTTATCACAATGCTCCATGTCCCTTGTCATAACAATTCTCCACGTACTTGTCATCACAATGCTACATGACACTTCTCTTCACAAAGTTACATGCTCGTTTCATCACAATTCTCCATGCACTTGTCATTGCAATGTTCCATGACCCCTGTCATAGCAAGCTCCAAGTGTTTGTCATCACAATGCTTCACGACTTTATCATCTAAATTCTCAATGGCACTTTTCATCACAATGTTCCGTACCCTTGTCATCACAATGCTCCATGCCCTTGTCATCACAATGCTCCCTGACACCTATCATCACAATGCTTCATGCCCCTTGTCATTACAGTGCTCCATGATGCTCGTCATCACAATTACCCATGGTCTTCTCATCACAGTGCTCCACGGTTTTGCCATCACAATGCTCCATGCCCTGGTCATCTCAAAGCTCAATGTCCCTTGTCCTCACAATTCTCCACGTCCTTGTCATCACAATGCTCCATGGCACTTCTCATCACAATGTTATATGCTCTTGTCATAACAATACTCCATGCACTTGTCATCGCAATGCTCCATGACCCCTGTCATAGGAAGCTCCATGCGCTTGTCATCATAATGTTTCAGGACATGGACATTAAAATTATCAATGGCCCTTGTCATCTCAATGCTCCATGCGCTTATCATCACAATGCTCCTTTACCTTTGTCACAACAATCCTCCATGACACTTGGCATCACAATGCTCCGTGCTATTGTCATCACAATGGAACATGACATATGTCATCACAATGCTCCCTGACACCTGTCTTCAAAATACTCCATGACCTTGTCATCACAATGCTCCATGCCCTTGTCATCACAATGTGCCATGCCCACTGTCATCAAAATAATCCATGAAACTTGTCAGACCAAAGCTCCATGCCACCTTTCATCACAATGCTCCATGAACCCTGTCATCACAATGCACCATGCCCATCATCATAATGCTTCATGCTCTTGTCATCACAATGAAATCAAAATGCTCCATGACCTCTGTCATCACAATGCTCCAAACCCTTGTGATCACAATGTTCCATAACACTTGTCATCACAATACCCCATGACGCTACTCATCACAATTATCCATGGACTTCTCATCACAATGCCCCATGACATTTGTCATCACAATGCGCAATACACATGTCATCACAATTCTCCCTGACTCTTGCCATCAGTATGCTCCATGAACCCTTTCATGACAAGGCTCCATGCCTTTTTCATCACAATTATCCATGCCATTTTCATCACAATGCGCCAAGACCCCTTTAATCACAATGCTCCATGCCCTTGTCATCACAAAGCTCCATGATGCATGTCATCAGAATGCTCAATGGCCTTCTCATCACAATGCTCCATGCCCTTGTCATCACAATGCTCCAAGACCCCTGTAATCACAATGGTCCATGCCCCTTTTCATCAGAATGCTCCATGAGACTTGTCATCACAAGGCTCCATGGACTTCTCATCACAATGCTCCAGGATATTGTCATCAAAATGCTCCATTCCCTTATCATCACAATGCTCCATGACCCCTGTCATCACAATACTCCATGGATATTTTCAGCCCAATGCTCCATGACCTTCTCATCACAATGCTCCATGACCAATATCATCACAATGCTCCATGACCACAGTCATCACAACGCTCAATATCACCTGACAACACAATGATCCGGGACTCTTGTCATCACAATGTTCCATTCCCTAGTCATCACAATGCTCCATGACCCCTGTCATCACAATACTCCATGAACATTTTCAGCCCAATGCTCCATGACACTTGTCATCACAATGATGCATGCCCTTGTCATCCCAATGCTCCATGACCCCTGTAATCACAATGCTCCGTGACGCTTGTCATCACAGTGCTCCATGACACCTGTCATCACAATGCTCCATGCCTTTGTCAGCAAAATGCTACATGACTTGTCATTACAATGTTCTATGCACTTGTCATCACAATACTCCATTACCATTGCCATCACAATCCTCCATGAACCTTGGGATCACATTGCTCCATGCCCTTGTCATCACAATGCTCCATGCTCCTTGAAATCAAAATGATCCATGACCTCTGTCATCACAATGCTCCAAACCCTTGTGATCACAATGTTCCATAACACTTGTCATCACAATGCTCCATGATGCCTGTCATCACAATACTCCATGCCCTTTTCATCACAATGCTCCATGACCTTTGTCATCACAATTCTCGATACACTTGTCATCACAATGCTCCCTGACACTTGTCATCAGAATGCTCCTTGAACCCTGTCACAAAAAGGCTCCATGCCTTTTTCATCAAAATGCACCATGCCGTTTTCATCACAATGCTCCATGCCATTGTCATCAAAATACTCCACAACCTTGTCATCAGAATGCTCCATGTCCCTTGTCATCACAATTTTCCATGCACTTGTCAGCACAGTGCTCCCTGACCCTTGTCATCACAATGCTCCAAGCCATTGTCATCACAATGCTCCATTACCTTTGTCATCAGAATCCTCCATGACACTTGGCATCACAATGCTCCATGGCATTGTCATCACAATGGGCCATTACATATGTCATCACAATGCTCCCTGACACCTGTCTTCACAATAATGAATGACCTGGTCATCACAATGCTCCATGCCCTTGTCATCACAATGCGCCATTCCAACTGTCATCGCAATAAGCCATGAAACTTATTAGACCAATGCTCCATGCCCTTGTCATCACAATGCCCCATGCCCTTGTTATCACAATGCTCCATGACCCCTGTCATCACAATGCTCCGTGACTCCAGTCATCACAAGGCTTCATGACCTTTGTCATCACAATGGTCCATGCCCTTGTCATCAACAGTCTCTGTGACCTTTTTAACCACAATGCTTCATGAACTTTTCATCACAATGCTCTTTGACCCTTGTCATCACAATGCTCTATGCCTTTGCAGCACAATGCTCCATGCCCTTGTCATTACAATCCTCCATG
This sequence comes from Hyperoodon ampullatus, assembly GCF_949752795.1. NCBI lineage: Eukaryota > Metazoa > Chordata > Mammalia > Artiodactyla > Ziphiidae > Hyperoodon > Hyperoodon ampullatus. The sequence continues at coordinate 2,777,383 of NW_027640676.1, read as the reverse complement.
ACCCATGTATCACTGTGTTCCATGCCCTTTTCATCACAATGCTCCATGCCCACTCTCATCACAATAATCCATGAAACTTTTCAGACAAATGTTCCATGCCCTTGTCATCACAATGCTCCATTACCCCTGTCATAACAATGCTCCATGACCCCTGCCATCACAACGTTCCACGGCCTTGTCATCACATGGCTCCATGACCCTTGTCATCACAATGCTCCAAGACCCCTGTAATCACAGTGCTACATGCCCTTGTCATCACAAAGCTCCATGATGCATGTCATCACAATGCTCCATGCCCTTGCCATCACAATGCTCCATTACCCCTGTGATAACAATGCTCCATGACCCCTGCCATCAAGATGTTCCATGGCCTTGTCATCACAAGGCTCCATGACCCTTCTCATCACAATGCTCCAAGACCCCTGTAATCACAATGCTCCATGTCCCTTTTTATCTCAATGATCCATGAACCCTGTCATCACAATGCACCATGACCATCATCATAATGCTTCAGGCTATTGTCATCACAATGAAATCAAAATTCTCCATGACCTCTGTCATAACACTGCTCCAAACCCTTGTGATCACAATATTCCATAACACCTGTCATCACAATGCCCCATGATGCTCGTCATCACAATTATCTATGGTCTTCTCATCACAATGCTCCATGACCTTTGTCATCACAGTGCTCAATACACTTGTCATCAAAATGCTCCCAGACACTTGTTCTCTGTATGCTCCTTGAACTCTGTCATGACAAGGCTCCATGCCTTTTTCATCACAATGATCCATGCCTTTTTCATCACAATGCTCCAAGACACCTGTAATTACAATGCTCCATGCCCTTGTCATCACAAAGCTCAATGACGCATGTCATCAGACTGCTCCTTGGCCTTCTCATCCCAATGCTCCATGCCCTTGTCATCACAATTTTCCAAGACACTCTAATCACAATGCTCCATGCCCCTTTTCATCAGTATGCTCCATGAGACTTGTCTCACAAGGCTCCATGGTTTTCTCATCACAATGCTCCAGCACCTTGTCATCACAATGCTTCACGACCTTGTCATGAAAATTTTCAATGGCACTTGTCATCATAATGCTCCAAGCCCTAGTCATCACAATGCTCCATTATATTTGTCATCACAATCCTCCATTACATTTGGCATCACAATGCTCCATGCCATTGTCATCGCAATGGACCATGACATATGTCATCACAATGCTCCCTGACACTTGTCTTCACAATACTCCATGACCTTCTCATCACAATGCCCCATGCCCTTGTCATTACAATGCCCCATGCCCACTGTCATCACAATAATCTATTAAACTTGTCAGACCAATGCTCCATGCCCCTGTCATCACAATGCTCCATGCCCTTGTCATCACACTGCTCCATGACCCCTGTCATCACAATGCTCTGTGACTCCAGTCATCACAATGCTTCATAACATTTGTCATCACAGTGTTCCATGCCCACATCATCACAAGGCTCTGTGACCTTTGTAACCACAATACTCCATGAACTTTTCATCACAATACTCCGTGACCCTTGTCATCACAATGCTCCATGCCTTTGTCAGAACAATGCTCCATGACCCTTGTCATCACAATGTGCCACGTGATTTTCATCACAACGGTCCACAACTTTGTCATCGTAATGCTCCATAAACCTTGTAATCACAATGCTCCATGCACTTCTCATCAAAATGCTCTCTCAACAGAGATATCACAATGTTCCATCACTAGTCATCACAATACTCCCTCACCCCTGTAATCACAATGTTGCATGACCCCTGTCATCACAATGCTACATCCCCTTATCATCACAATGTTCCATGACCCCTGACATCACAATGTTCCATAACCCCTGTCATCAAAATGCTCCATGACCCTTTTCATCCCAAAGCTCCATGACCCCTGACATCACAATGTTCTATAACCCCTGTCATCAAAATGTTCCATTACACTTTTCATCAAATTGCTGCATGACCCTGTCATCAAAATGCTCCCTGCCCTTCTCATCACAATGCACCACGCCCTTGACATCAAAATGCTCCATGACTTTTGTCATCACAAAGCTCCATAACCCTTGGAATCACAGTGTTCCATGAACCCTCTCATCACATTGTTCCATGCCCTTGTCATCACAAAGCTCCATGACGCTTGTCAAAACAATGTTCGATGCCCTTCTCATCACAATGCTCCATGCCCTTGTCATTACAATCCTCCATGACCCATGGATCACAGTGTTCCGTGACCTTGTCATCACAATGCTCCATGCCCACTCTCATCACAATAATCCATGAAACTTTTCAGACCAATGCTCCATGCCCTTCTCATCACAATGCTCCATTACCCCTCTCATAACAATGCTCCATGACCACTGCCATCACAATGTTCCACACCATTGTCATCACAAGGCTCCATGACCCTTGTCATCACAATGCTCCAAGACCCCTGTAATCACAATGCTCCATGCCCTTGTCATCACAAAGCTCAATGACGCATGTCATCAGAATGCTCCATGGCCTTCTCATCACAATGCTCCTTGCCCTTGTCATCACAATGCTCCAAGACCCCTGTAATCACAATGCTCCATGCCCCTTTTCATCTCAATGCTCCATGAACCCTGTCATCACAATGCACCATGCCCATCACCATAATGCTTCAGGCTATTGTCATCACAATGCAATCAAAATGCTCCATGACCTCTGTCATCACAATGCTCCGAAACCTTGTGATCACAGTGTTCCATAAAACTTATCATCACAACACCCCATGACGCTCATCATCACAATTATCCATGGTCTTCTCATCACAATGCTCCATGAACTTTGTCATCACAATGCTCAATACACTTGTCATCACAATGCTCCGTGACACTTGTCGTCAGTATGCTCCTTGAACCCTGTCATGACAAGGCTCCATGCCTTTTTCATAACAATGATCCATGCCATTTTCATCACAATACTCCATGCCCTTGTCAGCACAAAGCTCCATGACGCATGTCATCAGAATGCTCCATGGCCTTCTCATCACAATGCTCCAAGACCCCTGTAATCACAATGCTCCATGCCCCTTTTCATCAGAATGTTCCATGAGAATTGTCATCACAAGGCTCCATGGACTTCCCATCACAATGCTCCAGGACCTTGTCATCACAGTGCTCAATTCCCTTCTCATTACAATGCTCCATGACCCCTGTCATCACAATACTCCATGAACATTTTCAGCCCAATGCTTCATGACCTTCTCATCACAATGCTCCATGACCCATATCATCACAATCCTCCATGACCACTGTCATCACAACACTCCATGACCCCTGACAACACAATGATCCGGGACTCTTGTCATCACAATGCTCCATTCCCTTGTCATCACAATGCTCCATGAACATTTTCAGCCCAATGCTCCATGACACTTGTCATCACAATGATCCATGCCCTTGTCATCCCAATGCTCCATGACCCCTGTAATCACAATGCTCCATGACGCTTATCATCACAGTGCTCCATGCCATTTATCATCACAATTCTCCATGCCTGTGTCATCAAAATCCTACATGACCTTGTCATCACAATGCTCCATGAGCTTGTCATCATAATACTCCATTACCATTTTCATCACAATCCTCCATGAACCTTGGGATCACATTGCTCCATGCCCTTGTCATCACAATGCTCCATGCTCCTTGAAATCAAAATGGTCCATGACCTCTGTCATCACAATGCTCCAACCCCTTGTGATCACAATGTTCCATAACACTTGTCATCACAACACTCCATGATGACTGTCATGACAATACTCCATGCACTTGTCGTCACAATGCTCCATGACCTTTGTCATCACAATTCTCAATACACTTGTCATCACAATGCTCCCTGACACTTGTCGTCAGAATACTCCTTGAACACTGTCATGAAAATGCTCCATGCCTTTTTCATAAGAATGCTCCATGCCCTTTTCATCACAACGCTCCATGTCATTGTCATCACAATACTCCACAAGCTTGTCATCAGAATGCTCCCTGATCATTGTCTTCACAATGCTCCATGTCCCCGGTCATCACAATGCTCCATGACCACTGTCATCACAATGCTCTATACCCCTTGTCATTACAGTGCTCCATGACGCTCGTCATCACAATTATCCATGGTCTTCTCATCACAGTGCTCCACGGTCTTGCCATCACAATGCTCCATGCACTGGTCATCACAATGCTCCATGTCCCCTGTCATCACAATTCTCCACGTTCTTGGCATCACTATGCTCCATGATACTTCTCATCACAGTGTTACATGTTTTGTCATAACAATTCTCTATGCACTTGTCATCGTAATGCTCCATGACCCCTGTCATAGCAAGCTCCATGTGATTGTCATCACAATGCTTCATGAACATGTCATCAAAATTCTCAATGGCCCTTGTTATTACAATGCGCCATGACCCTTGTCATCACAATGCTCCAAGCCCTTGTCATCAAAATGCTCCATTACCTTTGTCATCACAATCCTCCATGACACTTGGCATCACAATGCTACATTCCATTGTCATTGCAATAGACCATGACATATGTCATCACAATGCTCCCTGACACCCTTCTTCACAATACTCCATGACCTTCTCATCACAATGCTCCATGCCCTTGTCATCACAATGCGCCATGCCCACTGTCATCACAATAATCCCTGAAACTTGTCAGAAAAATGCTCCATGACCCTGTCATCACAAGGCTCCATGCCCTTTCATCACAATGCTCTATGACCCCTGTCATCACAATGCTCCGTGACTCCAGTTATCACAATGCTTCATGACCTTTGTCATCACAATGGTCCATGCCCTCGTCATCACAAGACTCTGTGACCTTGGTGACCACAACACTCCATGAACATTTCATCACAATGCTCGGTGACCCTTGTCATCACAATGCTCCATGCCTTTGTCAGCACATTACTCCATGACACATGGCATCAAATGTGCCATGCGCTTGTCATCACAATGCTCCACATCGCTGTCATCACAATGCTCCACAAAACTTGTCATCACAATGCTCCATGCGTTTGTCAGCACAATGATCCATGACCCATGTCATCACAATGTGCCCTGCGTTTCTCGTCACAATGCTCCACAGCCTTGTCATCACAATGCTCCATGCACCTCTCATCAAAATGCTCTCTCACCACTGATATCACAGTGTTCCACCACTAGTCAACACAATACTCCCTCCACCCTGTCATCCCAATGTTCCATGACCCTTGTCACAACAATGCTACATGCTCTTATCATCACAATGCTCCATGACCCTTTTCATCACAATGCTCCATGACCCCTAACATCACAATGTTCCATAAACACTGTCATCAAAATGTTCCATGACCCTTTTCATCCAATTGCTCCATAACCCTGTCATCACAATGCTCCCTGCCCTTCTCATCACAATGCACCATGCTCTTGTCATCAAAATGCTCCAATGCCTATGTCATCACAAAGCTGCATGACCCTTGGAATCACAATGCTCCATGCCATTGTCATCACAAAGCTCCATGAAACCTCTCATCACATTGCTCCATGCCATTGTCATCACAAAGCTCCATGACGCTTGTCATCACAATGCTCCATGCCCTTGTCATTGCAATCCTCCATGACACATGTATCACTGTGTTCCGTGCCCTTGTCATCACAATGCTCCATGCTCACTCTCATCACAATAATCCATGAAACTTTTCAGACCAATGCTCCATGCCCTTGTCATCACAATGCTCCATTACACCTGTCATAACAATGCTCCATGACCCCTGCCATCACAATGTTCTACGGCCTTGTCATCACAAGACTTCATGGCCCTTGTCATCACAATGCTCCAAGACCCCTGTAATCACAATGCTCCATGCCCATGTCATCACAAAGCTCCCTGACGCATGTCATCAGAATGCTCCATGGCCTTCTCATTACAATACTCCATGCCCTTGTCATCACAATGCTCCAAGACCCTTGTTATTACAATGATCCATGCCTCTTTGCATCTCAATGCTCCATGAACCCTGTCATCACAATGCACCATGCCCATCATCATAATGCTTCATGCTATTGTCATCACAATGAAATCAAAATTCTCCATGACCTCTCTCATCACAATGCTCCAAACCCTTGTGATCACAATGTTCCATAACACTTGTCATCACAACGCCCCATGACGCTGGTCATCACAATTATCCATGGACTTCTCATCACAATGCTCCATGACCTTTGTCATCACAATTCTCAATACACTTGTCATCACAATGCTCCCTGATACTTGTCATCAGTATGCTCATTGAACCCTGTCATGACAAGTCTCCATGCCTTTTTCATCACAATGATCCATGCCCTTTTCATCACAATGCTCCATGCCATTGTCATCACAATACTCCACAAGCTTGTCATCAGAATGCTCCGTGACACTTTTCATCTCAATGATCCATGGGCCCTGTCATCACAATGCTCCATGACACCTGTCATCACAATGCTCCATGCCCCTTGTCATTACAGTGCTCCATGATGTTCGTTATCACAATTATCCATGGTCTTCTCATCACAGTGCTCCACGGTCTTGCCATCACAATGGTCCATGCCCTGGTCATCACAATGCTCCATGTCCCCAGTCATCACAATGCTCCATGACCCCTGTCATCACAATGCTCCATACCGCTTGTCATTACAGTGCTCCATGACACTCGTAATCACAATTGTCCATGGTTTTCTCATCACAATGCTCCACGCCCTTGTCATCAAAATGCTCCATGACCCTTGTCATCACAATGCTCCATGACCACTGTCATAACAATGCTCCATGACCCCTGTCATCACAAGGCTCCATACCACTTGTCATTACAGTGCTCCATAACGCTCCTCATCACAATTATCCATGGTCTTCTCATCACAATGCTCCACGGTCTTGTCATCACAGTGCTCCATGCCTTGGGCATCACAATGCTCCATGTCCCCGGTCATCACAATGCTCCATGACCACTGTCATCACAATGCTCTATACCCCTTGTCATTACAGTGCTCCATGACCCTCGTCATCACAATTATCCATGATCTTCTCATCACAGTGCTCCACGACCTTGCCATCACAAGGCTCCATGCCCTGGTCATCACAATGCTCCATGTCCCCAGTCATCACAATGCTCCATGTCCCCGGTCATCACAATGCTCCATGACCACTGTCATCACAATGCTCTATACCCCTTGTCATTACAGTGCTCCAAGACGCTCGTCATCACAATTATCCATGGTCTTCTCATCACAGTGCTCCACGGTCTTGCCATCACAATGCTCCATGCCCTGGTCATCACAATGCTCCATGTCCCCTGTCATCACAATTCTCCACGTTCATGGCATCACTATGCTCCATGATACTTCTCCTCACAGTGTTACATGTTTTGTCATCACAATTCTCTATGCACTTGTCATCGCAATGCTCCATGACCCCTGTCATAGCAAGCTCCATGTGATTGTCATCACAATGCTTCATGAACATGTCATCAAAATTCTCAATGGCCCTTGTTATCACAATGCTCCATGACCCTTGTCATCACAATGCTCCAAGCCCTTGTCATCAAAATGCTCCATTACCTTTGTCATCACAATCCTCCATGACACTTGGCATCACAATGCTACATTCCATTGTCATTGCAATAGACCATGACATATGTCATCACAATGCTCCCTGACACCCTTCTTCACAATACTCCATGACCTTCTCATCACAATGCTCCATGCCCTTGTCATCACAATGCGCCATGCCCACTGTCATCACAATAATCCCTGAAACTTGTCAGAAAAATGCTCCATGACCCTGTCATCACAATGCTCCATGCCCTTTCATCACAATGCTCTATGACCCCTGTCATCACAATGCTCCGTGACTCCAGTCATCACAATGCTTCATGACCTTTGTCATCACAATGGTCCATGACCTCGTCATCACAAGGCTCTGTGACCTTTGTGACCACAACACTCCATGAACATTTCATCACAATGCTCGGTGACCCTTGTCATCACAATGCTCCATGCCTTTGTCAGCACATTACTCCATGACACATGGCATCAAATGTGCCATGCGCTTGTCATCACAATGCTCCACATCGTTGTCATCACAATTCTCCATAAACCTTGTCATCACAATGCTCCATGCGTTTGTCATCACAATGTTCCATGACCCATGTCATCACAATGTGCCCTGAGTTTCTCATCACAATGCTCCACAGCTTTGTCATCACAATGCTCCATGCACCTCTCATCAAAATGCACTCTCACCACTGATATCACAATGTTCCATCACTAGTCAACACAATACTCCCTCCACCCTGTCATCCCAATGTTCCATGACCCTTGTCACAACAATGCTACATGCTCTTATCATCACAATGCTCCATGACCCCTGACATCACAATGTTCCATAACCCCTGTCATCACAATGCTCCATGACCCTTTTCATCACAATGCTCCATGACCCCTAACATCACAATGTTCCATAAACACTGTCATCAAAATGTTCCATGACCCTTTTCAGCCAATTGCTCCATGACCCTGTCATCACAATTCTCCCTGCCCTTCTCATCACAATGCACCACGCCCTTGTCATCAAAATGCTCCATGGCCTATGTCATCACAAAGCTCCATGACCCATGGAATCACAATGCTCCATGCCATTGTCATCACAAAGCTCCATGAAACCTCTCATCACATTGCTCCATGCCGTTGTCATCACAAAGCTCCATGACGCTTGTCATCACAATGCTCCATGCCCTTGTCATTGCAATCCTCCATGACACATGTATCACTGTGTTCCGTGCCCTTGTCATCACAATGCTCCATGCTCACTCTCATCACAATAATCCATGAAACTTTTCAGACCAATGCTCCATGCCCTTGTCATCACAATGCTCCATTACACCTGTCATAACAATGCTCCATGACCCCTGCCATCACAATGTTCTACGGCATTGTCATCACAAGACTCCATGACCCTTGTCATCACAATGCTCCAAGACCCCTGTAATCACAATGCTCCATGCCCATGTCATCACAAAGCTCCCTGACGCATGTCATCAGAATGCTCCATGGCCTTCTCATTACAATACTCCATGCCCTTGTCATCACAATGCTCCAAGACCCTTGTTATTACAATGATCCATGCCTCTTTGCATCTCAATGCTCCATGAACCCTGTCATCACAATGCACCATGCCCATCATCATAATGCTTCATGCTATTGTCATCACAATGAAATCAAAATTCTCCATGACCTCTCTCATCACAATGCTCCAAACCCTTGTGATCACAATGTTCCATAACACTTGTCATCACAACGCCCATGACGCTGGTCATCACAATTATCCATGGACTTCTCATCACAATGCTCCATGACCTTTGTCATCACAATTCTCAATACACTTGTCATCACAATGCTCCCTGACACTTGTCATCAGTATGCTCATTGAACCCTGTCATGACAAGTCTCCATGCCTTTTTCATCACAATGATCCATGCCCTTTTCATCACAATGCTTCATGCCATTGTCATCACAATACTCCACAAGTTTGTCATCAGAATGCTCCGTGACCCTTGTCATCTCAATGATCCATGACCCCTGTCATCACAATGCTCCATGACACCTGTCATCAAAATGCTCCATGCCCCTTGTCATTACAGTGCTCCATGATGTTCGTTATCACAATTATCCATGGTCTTCTCATCACAGTGCTCCACGGTCTTGCCATCACAATGCTCCATGCCCTGGTCATCACAATGCTCCATGACCCCTGTCATCACAATGCTCCATACTGCTTGTCATTACAGTGCTCCATGACACTCGTAATCACAATTGTCCATGGTCTTCTCATCACAATTCTCCATGCCCTTGTCATCAAAATGCTCCATGACCATTGTCATCACAATGCTCCATGACCACTGTCATAACAATGCTCCATGACCCCTGTCATCACAAGGCTCCATACCACTTGTCTTTAAAGTGTTCCATGATGCTCCTTATCACAGTTATCCATGGTCTTCTCATCACAATGCTCCACGGTCTTGCCATCACAGTGCTCCATGCCTTGGACATCAAAATGCTCCATGTCCCCGGTCAACACAATACTCCCTCACCCCTGTCATCACAATATTCCATGACCCTTGTCACAACAATGCTACATGCCTTTATCATCACAATGCTCCATTCCCCTGACATCACAATGTTCCATAACCCCTGTCATCACAATGCTCCCTGCCCTTCACAACAGAATGCACCGCCCCCCTGTCATCAAAATGCTCCATGACCTTTGTCATCACAAAGCTCAATGACCCTTGTCATCACAATGCTGCATGCCATTGTCATCACAATGCTCCATGAACCCTCTCATCAAATTGTTCCATGCCCTTGTCATCACAGGCTCCATGATGCTTTTCATCACAATGCTCGATGCCATTCTTATCACAATGCTCCATGCGCTTCTCATTACAATCCTCCATGACCCATGTATCACAGTGTTCCATGCCCTTGTCATCACAATGCTCCTTGCCCCCTCTCATCACAATAATCCATGAAACTTTTCAGACCAATGCTCCATGCCCTTGTCATCACAATGCTCCATTACCCCTGTCATAACAATGCTCCATGACCCCTGCCATCACAATGTTCCACAGCCTTGTCATGACAAGGCTCCATGACCCTTGTCATCACAATGCTCCAAGACCCCTGTAATCACAATGCTCCATGCCCTTGTCATCACAAAGCTCAATGATGCATGTCAACAGAATGCTCCATGGCCTTCTCATTCACGATGTTCCATGCCTTTGTCATCACAATGCTCCAAGACTCCTGTAATCGCAATGCTCCATGCCCCTTTTCATCTCAATGCTCCATGAACCCTGTCATCACAATGCACCATGCCCATCATCATAATGCTTCAGGCTATTGTCATCACAATGAAACCAAAATGCTCCATGACCTCTGTCATCACAATGCTCCAAATCCTTGAGATCAATATGTTCCATAACACTTATCATCACAACGCCCCATGACGCTCGTCATCACAATTATCCATCGTCTTCTCATCACAATGCTCCATGACCTTTGTCATCACAATACTCAATACCCTTGTTATCACAATGCTCCCTGACACTTGTTGTCAGTTTGCTCCTTGAACCCTGTCATGACAAGGCTCCATGCCTTTTTCATCACAATGATCCATGCCCTTTTCATCACAGTGCTCCAAGACCGCTGTAATCACAATGCTCCATGCCCTTGTCCTCACAAAGCTCCATGATGCATGTCATCAGAACACTCCATGGCCTTCTCATCCCAATGCTCCATGCCCTTGTCATCACAATGCTCCAAGACCCCTGTAATCACAATGCTCCATGGCACTTTTCATCAGAATGCTCCATGAGACTTGTCATCACAAGGCTCCATGGTCTTCTCATCACAGTGCTCCAGTACCTTGTCATCACAATGCTCCATGACCCCTGTCATCCCAGTACTCCATGGACATTTTCAGCCCAATGCTCCACGACCTTCTCATCACAATGCGCCATGACCCCTGTCATCACAATGCTCCATGACCACTGTCATCACAACGCTCCATGAACCCTGACAACACAATGATCTGGGACTCTTGTCATTAAAATGCTCCATGACCATTGTCATCACAATGATCCATGTGCTTGTCATCCCAATGCTCCATGACCCCTGTAATCACAATGCTCCGTGATGCTTCTCATCACAGTGCTCCATGAACCTTGTCATCATAATGCTCCTTGCCTTTGTCAACAAAATGGTACATAATCTTGTCATCACAATTCTCCATGCGCTTGTCATCACAATCCTCCATGACCATTGGGATCACATTGCTTCATGCCCTTGCCATCTCTCTCTTTCCTTTCTGGATTTTACAGATATTCGGATGTCCCTTTTGACCGGTGGTAAGTGACAATTCTTTGTAGTGTGGATTTGTATTGCGCGCTTGCTTGATTGGCCAAAAAGGGCGTATGCGTTTTCTTCTGAATATATTCAGGAGAAAAGGCATACGCCCTTTTTGGCCAAGTGCATCTCTGTCCAAGTTGGGATGCTTTTCCTGTGCTTTAAAGGCGATTCCAATTTACCTCTTGAAATATGTTTTGTGCAATTCTGCCTCATTTTCAAGTCCGCTTCATTGCCTTCCCTCAACAGATTTTTGGAAGAGAGTAGTCCTTTATAAGTCTGCAGGTTTGTGAAATGCTGTGCCCCTGAGCTCCAATTTTCAAATCCCATCTTTGTGAGCTGGCCGCAAATCCACAATTTTGCTTCAGGACCTATACTGGTTCCAGGGGTCGCTATATTGGTTCCCTGTGGGTGGTTGAGGCTTTGGTTAATTCTTCTTCCTGCCGGGAAATTAGAGTGACATGTGCCCGTCCAAATGCCTACATCTACTCTCTGATTGGTTCTCCCTCTTCCCTTTCATCCTCTGCACAATTAGCAAACTGTGCGAACCAGGAGGTTATAGGGGCTGACTCTCCTAAGTTGGGAGATTGATAGTAAAGCAGTTGGAATGCCAAAGTGGAGCACAAGGAGAGGAAAAATTAGGAGAGTTTTAGAAACCTTTCGCCATCACAGGGTGTCCATTTTCTAGGTTTCCCATACATGTTATAATTGTAGTGATATACCCTTCTACCTGGAGATTTGGGACACATGGAATGGTGGCATGCATTACTACTTTAAAAGGTCTGCATTTTCTCTCCCAATCTCACCAGTCCTCTCAGTCCCAAGTGTCCAGCCTTATGTCTCATCCAGCTGTCTTTGCAGATAGGGTCATTCCAGGTTTCATCAGAAACCCTGAAGGAATTGTGTAAGAATTTCGCTGTTTTTTGGGATTTTTTTGAAATTCATTTTTATAATGGGGTTGAGCTGATTTTCACTGACGTGTTTATGCCAGTCTAGACACAATTGATTCCCTTACGGAGACATATCAATACATAGGTTTTAAGATTCTTAGTAGTCAGATATATTCCTCTGTGGGGCATAGGGGTGTTGAGTCCCGTTCACTGAGGATGGGGTAGGTCTTGTCTATTCTGTATTTGGTTTATGGAATGGTACGTGTGCTAATATCAAACTCTGGTTTTATGCATCACCCCACCTCTCCTTTCCCCTGAAGCAGGCATAAGAGATTTTTGCTAAATGTGAGACTCTGTTCTCTTTCCTAATTCAGTTCATGTGTTGTGATATTGACATTCCCTCTATAAGTGATATCTTATGATAAGATTCTTTTTCTGTGTGACTAATTTCCCTTAAAATCATCATACCTAAATCCACTCTTTATGCTGCTACTGGCCTTATATACATTGATTTCACGTCTGAGTGATATTCCGTTGTACAAAATTACCACAAGTTCTTTATGCTTTTCTCTTTTTCCTGGGATATTTTAGGTGTACCAAAGTTGAGGTTCTTGTATGCAGAGCAGCCCTAAACTTTGGGGTGCCTGTGTCTTATTGACATTTAGTCTTCCCAAGTTATATGTCCATGAGTTGAAGTCCCCTTGCTCCGGGGCTTTGTATTTTAGATGTTTTAAAAACAGCATACACTTCTTCAGAGTGGCTCTTGGATATTTATACCCCACCCATCAGCGTGACTAGGCTCCCTGTTTTCCATGGCCTCTCCTGCATTTCTGGTTTGTACACATTTTTTGGATGGCCTTTCTGAGCAGTGGAAATTGAGACTTCTTTGTTGTGCGGATTTGCATTTCCCTCTTGCTTGGTTGGCCAAAAACTCTGCATGTGTTTTTTTCCTGAAGATATTCACGAAAAAAACGCATACACCCTTTTGCCCAACCGCATCATTTTAGAAATTCTGCTGCTTTTCATATGCTTTAAATGTGAGTACAATCTACCTTTTGAAATCTGTTTCCTGCAATTCTGCCTCTCATTCAGATCCTCTTCGTTGCCTTACCTGAATATATTTTTGGACGTTGGTTATCATTTATATCTTTGCAGGTCTTTGAATTGTCTGCTCCTGAGCTCCATTTTGCAACTCGCTTTTTTTGTGAGCTGGCCGCCAAACCATTGGATTACTTCTGGCCCTATTCTGGTTCTGGGGAGGCAGGCTGAGCCTTTGGTTAATTCTTCTTCCTAATGGGAAATTAGAGTGACATGTGCCTGTCAAAAGTCCTACAGCTAATCTCTCATTGGTTCCCCCTCTTCCCATTTATCCTCTGCACAAATTGCAAACTGTGTGAAACAGGAGGTTAAAGGTGCTGATTCTCCAAGTGGGGAGATTGTTAGTAATGTGGCTGGAATGGCGAACCCCAGCACCAGGAGATCAAAACTGAGGTGCATTTTAGACACCTTTCCTGAGCACACGGTGTACATTCATCTCGGTTTCCCGGGCATGTTTTCGCTGTCAGAAGATTCCCTTGAACCTGCAGATTTGGGACCCATGGAATGGGTACCAGGCAGTATTACTTTAAAAGGTCTGCATTTCCTCACCCAGCCTCTCTAACATCTCTTAGCATGCATAGCTTCCAGCCTTATATAATCATCCTGCTGTGGGTCTACATGTGTTCAATCCATGTTACATCGTAACCCTTCAACAAAAGTTGTAAGAATTTTTGTCTGTCTCACTGTTTTTATAAATAGTTTTAAATTTATTTTTATATTGGTTACAGCTGATTTTCAAAGCTCTGTTTTTTGCTGCTGTACATCCACTTGATTCATGTACTGTGAGACAACAATAAATTCTTTTTCAGATGCTTACCAGTCATATGTATTATTTTCCAGTGACTTGAGTGGGCTGAGTGCAGTTCTTTGAGGTACCGTGTAGGCCTTGTCAGTTATTCAATTTGGTACTTGGAATGGTATCTTTGCTAATTTCAACCTCCTGGATAATACCTCACCATTCCCCACCTTTCCCATTTAGCAGCCTTATGTCTATTTTCTACATATTTGACTATGTTTCTGTTTTGTAATTTATTTCATGTGTAGCCATTTTTGATTCCACCTTTAAGTGACATCTTATGATATGTGTCTTTTTCTTGCTGACATATGTCACTCAGAATGATCGTATGTAACTCCTCCAGAGTTGTTACAACTGGCCTTATTTCATTGATTTCTGGATGAGTAATATTCCACTCTACATAAGTACCCCATCTCTTTTATCCATTTTATCCTTCCAGGGACATTTAGGTTATATCCAAGTTGAGGCCCTTTTTAACAGAGAGGTGGTAAACGTTCGGGTGCCTGTTTTCTGTCGATTTTTGTTTTTCCCAAGGTACACGCCCATGAGTGCAAGTGCCCTATGCTCTGTAGCTCATTTTTTAGATGTTTTAGCAAACACAATACACTTCTCCAGAGTGGCCGTTGGCAAATTACATTTCCACTATCAGCCTCACAGGGCTCCCTTTTCTCCTCGCCCTGTCCTGCATTTCTGGTGTTTACACTTTATGTGGATGGCCCTTCTGACTGATGTGAAGTGATACATTTTGTGATATTGATTTCCAGTGCCCACCTGTTTGGTTGGACAAAAAGTGTGTATGGCCTTTACTTGAATATATTCAGAAAAATTGCATACACCCTTTTTGGCCAACTGCATCATTGGCGATGTTCAGCCCCTTTTCTTGTGCTTTAATGGGGAGTCCTTTCTACCTCTTCAATTCTGTTTCCTGCCACGCTCCCTTGCTTACAAGTCCTTTTCTGTGACTTACCTCAAGACATTTTTCGATGATAGATATTTTCAACTCTGCAGTTTCATGAATTTTAGTGCCCCTGAGTTCCATTTTTCAACTTGTGTTTTTGGAAACTGGACACAAAACAGCGGGATTTCCTCTAGCCCTATTCTGTTTCCGTGGGCAATTCTAGCCTTTGATGAATTTGTCTTCTGGATTGGAAATTAGAGTGGCATGTGCCTGTCCGAACACCTAAGACTTGTCTCTAAATTTTTCTCATCCTTCCGCTTCATCCTCTGGACAAATTCCAAACTGTGTGCAACAGGATGTTGACGGTGCTGATATCCCCAAGTGAGGAGATTGTTAGCAAATATGCCGGAGGGTTGAACCCGAGCACCAGGCGATGAGGAGATGAGGTGCCTTTTCCAAACTCTTTCCGATCAAACGGTGTGCCATCCTCTAGGTGTGACAGGCATGTTTTAGCTGTAGGAAGGGTCCCGTGCATGTAAGGAGAACACCAGGGATTTTTCCAAATCAGTGCCTCCCCGAACCCCAAACTGGGGAATTTTTAAGCTACGGCTACACGTATGTCCTTTAAGGGCCTTGGGAAATAGGCAGAGCCCAAACTTTAGATGACTGAAATCTTCAGGGTCAGAAGCGCTCACCATCGGCCTTGCTTAGGTTACATTTTATCTGTCATTGATAGATGATGTCAATAAAAAATATCTATTCTTTTTCAGATTATTTCCCCTTATAGGTTATTGCAAAATATTCAGTGTAGTTCCCTGTGCTATACAGTAGTTCCTTGTTGATGATCTATTTTTTTTTTTTTTTTTGTGGTATGCGGGCCTCTCATTGTTGTGGCCTCTCCCGTTGCGG
This sequence comes from Hyperoodon ampullatus, assembly GCF_949752795.1. NCBI lineage: Eukaryota > Metazoa > Chordata > Mammalia > Artiodactyla > Ziphiidae > Hyperoodon > Hyperoodon ampullatus. The sequence goes on along the minus strand of NW_027640676.1, from coordinate 2,760,816 downwards.
AGCACAGGCTCCAGATGCGGAGGCTCAGCGGCCCTGGCTCACAGGTCCAGCCGCTCCGCGGCATGTGGGATCTTCCTGGACCGGGGCACGAACCCATGTCCCCAGCATCGGCAGGCGGACTCTCAACCACTGCGCCACCAGGGAAGCCCGATGATCTATTTTATACATAGCAGTGTGTATGTGTTAATCCCAAACTGTTAATTTATCCCTTCTCCTACCTTTCCCCTTTGGTAATAATAAATTATAAGATTTTATACTTCTCAGAAATGGGGGAGCTGAAAGAGAGGTATCATTTTCAATGAAAAAGCATTCAAAACAAGATTGAAGCTTCAGCCAAGAGTATTCAATGTACATCCATGGAAATAAATCACTTCATTTCTCTAATGTTGACCTGACAAATAAGACAGACGTCTTCACTGAACTTGCTTATAGGAAAGTGATGGAAATATCAAATGTAAGTCTTAGAAACATCTTATTTTACCCGAGCATTATACACTGCTCTATGTTAACTACTGTTTGGCTCACACATCTGTTCATTGAAGTTACAATGTTCTCAATTTCTGTTACTGATCCTCCAGAGTGGACCCCAACAGGAGTCCCCGTGCCCAGTGTGATTGGAGCCAACAGATCAAGACTGAGTTTGATTCAGAAGCAAAGGAAACATTATTTTGAAAACAGAATGGAGAGGTGAGAGCGTGCACTCCCCCATGGGCTGTGGGCTGGGCAGCTGTGTAGGGTCCCTGGCAGCGTCAGTGGGAGGGAGGGGATGTAGCTCTCGAGGACTGCGTTGGCTGCAGCTCAGGCTCTATGCCGCGGAGTCTGCATGGGACCCCTCTAGCTGAGGTGTCGACCCAGCCATTCTTCACTAGGAAATCGGGTCTGAAGTGCCGGGTGTGGGACCTCTGCATGCGGAACCCTAGGAGCACGTGAAATTAGACAAAGCACAAAGGAAAAACAGGTTAGACTTTATTTTATTGCCCAGATTCTCTTTTTATCTCCCAGGAATTTTTAATGAACGTTGCCGGAGACGAACAACTCCTCTGCTTTTTGTTCCGTTCCTTATTCTTGGGGTGTTGAGGGTGCAGACCCCTCTTTTGTAACTGCTTCATGCTGTGGTGGGAGCCCTGATACATGTGGGGAGGGGCAAAACGTCTCCACACCAGCCTCCTGGTGAGGTTGATTGTCCCAAGGCCTCCTGCCTCACTTCTCGTCCGCCTGAGCACCAGCATTGGAAGTGTTACAGATTCTAATAACCTTTAAGGGTCCAGGAAAGAGAGGCGCAGAGATGCTGCGTTGGCAGGTTTCACCCCACCCCACATATGTTCGGCGACCTTAGGCTGACAGTTTTTGTCAGACTAGATGCTCTGACGAGTAGTCTGTGCTTTCTTTAATTAGGTCCCTGAATTAATGTACAAACAGCACCATGTGTCAGAGCCCTGCCCGCGCAACTCCCAGACAGTCCAGGGTCAGTGGTGATCCAGGACCATGACGTCCACTGAGTCAACGGCCTTTAGAAGTAGCCAGCAGTCCAGCCGGTCATATTGGCCACCATCACCGTGGTGTCTGTAGGGTTTTCTATGGTGAAAGCGTGATATACGTTTCCCCCACCAAGCTTATTAGCTCCCCTCTGGGTGCAGTAAGTCCTGCAAGCAGTAGTCTGCTCTTTCGGGGCACAGTCTTGTCGTTTTCTGAGAGAAACTCCAGGTCAAGTGATGGTCACACGAGTCATCTTGGGGGCCCGTTGCCCCCGTTTATCTCTCTGGAGGTTGGAGTTGGAGGGCCTCCTCACTCGAGGTCAGTGTGTCCACAGAGCGACCCCTGCAACTTCAGGGAATGATGGGTGGTTAGGATCACCACGTGGGGTCCTTTTCCCTTAGGAGGGAGCTGGCCTTGCGGGCTGCTGATTTCCAGCTTTTTAGATACCCCAGTATCCTGGCCTGATGAGTCGGTGGGCAAAGCCCTTGGTGACCATAGTTTATCATACCTGAAGAGCATTCTTGTGTTGCTCCATTTCAAGTGGTCCCAGTTTTTGCACTAAGGCTCCAAGGGCGATTAACCTTTGACCGGGTATGTAAAGGTCAAAGGGTTTAGCTAAATTAGGGAGTTCCTGGGCAAGGGTCTGTATTGACTGCTCTTTCCATTCTTGAAAGGCTGCTTCTGGATTCTATTCAAAAGGATCATCATCTTTTCGTGTCAGTGTTTCATGTAGAGGCCCAGCTATTACACTGTAGTTAGGGATCCAGATGCAGAAAACCTTGGCCTCCCCAGGAACCCCTAAGCTGTCTTCTAGTTGTAGCAGAGGTAAGGCTGCAAATGGCTTCTTCCCTATCCTGGGATGCGTTTCTCCGAATATCTGTGAGAATGAAGCCCAGGCATGTCACCTTAGCCTGGGATATTTGAGCGTTTTTCTTGGACACCTTCTATCCTTTCTTGGCTAGGTAGTTCAGAGGCGTCTTTAGTAGGCCTGGCGATCAGAATGTCATCTGCATATTGAAGGAGGGTTCCCTTTTACAGAGGTTGAACTTTAAGGTCTTTAGAGGACATTTCCCCAATGATGGTGTGGGGATTTTTGAACCATTGGGGCAGGACGGCCCAGCATTATTGCTTTTGTTGCATGTTGTGTCCTGCCACTCACAAGCCAAAAATTCTTGTGACTCTGAGATGAATGGAATATAGAAGAAGGCATCATTGAAGTCTGATACAGAATGCCATGGCCTGGTGGAAGGTAGAATGACCAGCAGGGAGTAGGAAATAGGAGCTACTGGATGTATATCCTCGGTGGCTTCACTGACTGTCCTGATATCCTTTACCAGGTCTCCAGCAGCCCATGGGGCTCTCGTGGTCAGGCCAATCCCAGGATATGGAGCTCACCTGGGCGGCACCCCTACCCCACAGCCCACGGGGCTCTCGTGGTCAAGTCCCTCCCAGGGTATGGAGCTCACCTCTGCAGCTACCCAGCAGCCCATGGGGCTCTCCTACTCAGGTCCTTCCCAGGATACGGAGCTCCCCTGGGCAGGTACCCCAGCAGGGCTGGACACACAGGAACTGTGCTCATAGCCCACCTTGCAGAGAACCCCGAGATCACCTGTCGCTCACAGCTGACACAGAATACCTCAGAGCAGGACTTGAACTAACAAACAGCAGCTCTGACAGGTCTGTGACCATGGCTATCACTCTCTGCAGGCTCTTTCTGCCTGGTCTTCCAGACACTTCCACTGCAGCCAGGGCACCAGGCCTCTGTCTCCACCCACCATCATTCCTCTCCCTGACTCCTGGGTTCCTCTCATTAGGATAGGGTCTTCTTGAAGTTGTTTTCCACTCATGGACCAGATAAAATGATAAGAAAACAAGCCGCAGCTGCAGCCCCTTGTCTATCCTGACTCTCAAGAGCCCACACCTGTTCCTAGGGCCTGGCCCATTTAGCAAGTTTCATTTTCTGCAACTGTGAGCCCCTGAGGGGTGAGAATTGGGTGATTTTGGCAGCCTGAAACTGCCTGCCAGCCCTCCACAGGTGTGCCTGCGTTGAGGGCAATATAAACAGCTCTCCAGTGAGCGACAGCCCTTGTAGCTGTGACTGACGCCATATTCTCTGGCCCGTAGGCAGTGCCGGGGCTGTGCTGGTGGGAGGGATTGAGGGGCCGTGGCTTAGTGGGTGGCCCAGTGTGAGTGGGGCTCTGCTGGTCTTTCTGCAGGAGTTGCCAGGCTGCCACCTGCTAAAGAAGAGGATGTGTCACCGATACCTGCCACTGGAATTTCTCCCCAGGCAGAGGTGAGGAAGTAAAAAAGCAGTGGGGGCCGTGGCAGGAGGGGTATCTCAGGCAGGGAAATGGAAAGCTTCCAGAAGAGCATCTGTGGCCAGGACCATCCTGAGTGGCCTGCAGGCACCAAGTCGGCCTGTGTGCTGTCGCTGCTGTGGCTCCACAGCCCTTCCTCTAGGCTTGCAAGTTCTTGTACATATTCAGGTGTTTTAACTGGAAAGGGTGGGAAGAGTTCAGCTGCAGCAGGACTGGGGCTCAGCTCACGTTTACTCACAGATGCCTTGGCTCGGTCCCCCAGCTTTGCAATGAGGACCCTCCTTGCTTGGGGGGTGGGCTGCTGGCTGTATGGGAGATGATTCCCCACCTCTGACCAATTTCAGAATTGTTTACCGCTGGAACAAGTGCCCTGATAGGGTTTTCCTCTATCTGGTGGGTTCAGTTTTTTTTTTTTCTTTTTTGGTTCATGTTAGATTTTATTCCTCTTTTATGTATTTATAGATATAAGCATGGAAATAATTCATTCATATAAATACATCTGTGTGAAGGGAAGAATTTTTCCTCTATTATTTTTAAATTTTAATTTTTTAAATTTTGAAATTTAATTTTATTTATTTTTCATACAGCAGGTTATTATTAGTTATGTATTTTATGCATATACATGTATACAGGTCAATCCCAATCTCCCAACTCATCCCAACACCACCACCCCATGGCTTCCCACACTTGGTTTCCATACGTGTGTTCTCTACCTCTGTCTCTATTTCTTCCCTGCAAACCAGTTCATCTGTACCATTTTTCTAGGTTCCACATATATGCATTAATATACAATATTTGTTTGTCTCTTTCTGACTTACTTCATTCTGTATAACAGTCTCTAGATCCATCGACGTCTCTACAAATGACCCAGTTTCATTCCTTCTTATGGCTGAGTAATATTCCATTTTATATATGTACCACATCTTTATCCATTCGTCTGTCTGTGGGTATTTAGGTTGTTTCCATTACCTGGCTATCGTAAATAGTGCTGAAATCAGCATTGTGGTGAATGTGCCTTTTTGATTTATGGTTTTCTCTGGGTATATGCCCAGAAGTGGGATTGCTGGATCATATGGTAATTCTATTTTTGTTTTTTTAAGGAAACTCCATAATGTTCTCCATCGTGACTGTATCAATTTACATTTCCACCACTAGTGGAAGAGGGATCCTTTTGTCCACACCCTATCCAGAATTCGTTGTTTGTATATTTTCTGATGATGCCGATTCTAACAGGTGTGAGGTGATACCTCATTGTAGTTTTGATTTGCATTTCTCTAATAATTATTGATGTTGAGAAGCTTTTCATGTGCGTCTTGGCCATCTCTGTGTCTTCTTTGAAGAAACGTCTCTTTAGATCTTCTGCCCATTTTTGTATTGGGTTGTTTGTTTTTTTAATATTAAGCTGCATGGGCTCTTTATATATATTGGAGATTAAACCTTTGTCCATTGATTCGTTTGCAAATATTTTCGCTCATTCTAAAGGGATGCTTTTTGCCATTCCCGTTTTTTTAACAAAAAAAGAAAGAAAGAAAAAGAAGCAGAACACTAATATGTATAAAATATGCCCTTTGAAACTGTCGTTTTGAAATATGGACGTCCATTGAATTTTTTGGTCCATATATGAACGGAGGATTTGTTTTCAGGGCAGGTGTCATTTACAGGCCTGCAATGATTTTGAATATCAACTGACCATTAGCGCTGGGAATAAAGCTGCTGTTGTGTGAAACGGCCACAAGGTGGCAGCAGTTCTCCCTTACCAAATCTGGTTACTGGGGCAACAGAGCCTCAATGGAAGTCGTGTTCTAGATTGGAATTTAGAATGGAATGTGCCAGGAGAAAGCCCCTCAAGTTTGTCTCACTACTTCTTGTTCGTGTTTTTAATTTATTTTTTTATTTTTTATTACAGCAAATTTGATTACAATGTTTGGCTTGTTGTAGGTGTGGAAGATGTGGTTCTTTTACACATACACATATGTCTGTTCTTCCTGGGATCCTTTTCCCATGTACCTTATGACAGAATGTTGAGTAGTCTTCTCTTGGCATTCTGTAGATCTTTGGTGATTATATATGTCACCTGTGTTTGTATATGTCTGTTAACCCCAATATCATAATGAAACCAATCCTCACACCTTTCCATTGGTGAACCATAAGTTTGTTGAATGAATCTGTGATTGCCCTTCTGCGTGGAAATATCTGCCCTGGTATCCATTTTTCGGTCACACCTATAAGAGATATGATATGATATGTGTCTTTCACTTTCTGACTTACTACAAGTCACGTGATTACCTCTAGACACACCTACGGTGCTGCAAATGGCATTGTGTCCTTTTATTCCTTGGCTTCTATTCTGCCTTAGCGAGGTCCATTTTCAACAATGTGATTCCCTGAGGGCTAAGGGTTAGCTGACCTGGATAGCCTGACCCTGCCGGCTGGCCTCCCCTGGTGTGCCTGGGTTGAGGTCAATATAAACAGCGCTGCAGGCAGCAATAGCCCCTGAAGCTGTGCCTGACTCCATATTCTCTGCCCCGTCAGCAGTGTCGGGGCTGTGCTGGTGTGAGGGAGTGAGGGGCCACGTCTTTGTGGGTGGCCCGGTGTGAGTGGGTCTCTGCTGGACTTTCTGCAGGAGTTGCCAGGCTGCCACCTGTAAAGAAGAGGATGTGTCACCCATACCTTCCGCTGGAATTTCTCTCCGGACAGAGGTGAGGAAGGAAAAAAGCAGTGGGGGCCGGGACAGGAGGGGTATCCCAGGCAGGGCTATGGAAAGCTTCCAGAAGAGTGCCCAAGGCCAGGACCATCCTGGCTGGCCTGCAGGCACCAAGTTGGCCTGCGTGCTGTCGCTGGTGTGGCTCCACGCCCCTTCCTCTAGGCTTTCAATCCCTTGTACATATTCAGGTGTTTTACCTGGGAAGGGTGGGAAAAGTTCAGCAACAGCTGTCCTAGGGCTCAGCTCACAGTTACTCACAGGTGTCTCGGCATTGCCCCCAGCTTTGCAATGAGGACGCTCCTTGCGTAGGAGTGGGCTGCTGCCTGTATGGGAGATGATTCCCCACATTTGACCAATTTCAGAATTGTTTAACGCTGGAGCAAGTGCCCTGATAGGCTTTTCCTCTGTCTAACTGGTGGGTTCAGGTTTTTTTTTTTTTTGTTCAAGTTAGGTTTTATTCCTCTTTTATGTATTTATAGATATAAGCATGGAAATAATTCATTCATATAAATACATCTGTGTGAAGGGAAGAACTTTTTTCTGTTTTATTTTTAAATTTTATTTTTAAAAATTTTGAAATTTAATTTTATTTATTTTTTTATACAGCAGGTTATTATTAGTTATGTATTTTCTGCATATACATGTATGCAGGCCAATCCCAATCTCCCAACTCATCCCACCACCACCTACCCATGGCTTCCCACACTTGGTGTCCATACGTGTGTTCTCTACCTCTGTGTCTCTATTTCTTCCCTGCAAACCAGTTCATCTGTACCATTTTTTTGGGTTCCACATATATGCATTAATATACAATATTTGTTTTTCTCTTTCTGACTTACTTCATTCTGTATGACAGTCTCTAGATCCATCGACGTCTCTACAAATGACCCAGTTTCATTCCTTCTTATGGCTGAGTAATATTCCATTTTATATATGTACCACATCTTTATCCATTCGTCTGTCTGTGGGTATTTAGTTTGCTTCCATTACCTAGCTATTGTAAATAGTGCTGAAATGAGCATTGTGGTGAATGTGCCTTTTTGATTTATGGTTTTCTCTGGGTATATGCCCAGAATTGGGATTGCTGCATCATATGGTAATTCTATTTCTAGTTTTTTTAAGGAAACTCCATACTGTTCTCCATCGTGACTGTATCAATTTACATTTCCACCACTAGTGGAAGAGGGATAATTTTGTCCACACCTTCCCCAGAATTTGTTCTTTGTAGATTTTCTGATGATGCTGATTCCAACAGGTGTGAGGTGTTACCTCATTGTAGTTTTGATTTTCATTTGTCTAATAATTAGTGATGTTGAGCAGCTTTTCATGTGGGTCTTGGCCATCTCTGTGTCTTCTTTGAAGAAACATCTCTTTAGATCTTCTGCCCATTTTTGTATTGGGTTGTTTGTTTTTTTAATATTAAGCCGCATGAGCTCTTTATATATATATTGGAGATTTAACCTTTGTCCATTGATTTGTTTGCAAATATTTTCGCCCATTCTGAGGGATGATTTTTGCCATTCCCGTTTTTTTAACAAAAAAAGAAAGAAAAAAAAGAAGCAGAACACTAATGTGTGTAAAATATGCCTTTTGAAACTGCCCTTTTGAAATATGGACGTCCTTTGAGTTTTTTGGTCGATATATGAACCCAGGATTTGTTTTCAGGTCAGGTGTCATTTACAGGCCTCCAATGATTTTGAATAGCAACTGACCATTAGCGCTGGGATTAAAGCTGCTGTTGTGTGAAACGGCCACAATGTGGCAGCAGTTCTCCTTTACCAAGTCTGGTTACTGGGGCAAGAAGGCCTCAATGGAAGTCGTGTTCTAGATTGGAATTTAGAATGGAATGTGCCAGGAGAAAGCCCCTCAAGTTTGTCTCACTACTTCTTGTTCGTGTTTTTAATTTAATTTTTTATTTTTTATTACAGCAAATTTGATTACAATGTTTGGCTTGCTGTAGGTGTGGAAGATGTGGTTCTTTTACACATATACATATGTCTGTTCTTCCTGGGATCCTTTTCCCATGTACCTTATGACAGAATGTTGAGTAGTCTTCTCTTGGTATTCTGTAGGTCTTTGGTGATTATATATGTCACCTGTGTTTGTATATGTCTGTTAACCCCAATATCATAATGAAACCAATCCTCACACCTTTCCATTGGTGAACCATAAGTTTGTTGAATGAATCTGTGATTGCCCTTCTGTGTGGAAATATCTGCCCTGGTATCCATTTTTCGGTCACACCTATGAGAGATATGATATCATATATGTCTTTCACTTTCTGACTTACTACAAGTCACGTGATTACCTCTAGTCACACCTACGGTGCACCAAATGGCATTGTGTCTTTTATTCCTTGGCTTCTATTCTGCCTTAGCGAGGTCCATTTTCAACAATGTGATTCCCTGAGGGCTGAGGATTAGCTGACCTGGGTAGCCTGACCCTGCCGGCCGACACACCCCAGGTGTGCCTGGTTTGAGGTCAATATAAACAGCGCTGCAGGCAGCAATAGCCCCTGAAGCTGTGCCTGACTCCATATTCTCTGCCCCGTCAGCAGTCTCGGGGCTGTGCTGGTTGGAGGGAGTTAGGGGTAACGGCTTTGTGGGTGGCCCGCTGTGAGTGGGTCTCTGCTGGACTTTCTGCAGGAGTTGCCAAGCTGCCACCTGTAAAGAAGAGGATGTGTCACCCATACCTTCCGCTGGAATTTCTCTCCGGACAGAGGTGAGGAAGGAAAAAAGCAGTGGGGGCCGGGACAGGAGGGGTATCTCAGGCAGGGCAATGGAAAGCTTCCAGAAGAGCGCCCAGGGCCAGGACCATCCTGGTTGGCCTGCAGGCACCAAGTTGGCCTGCGTGCTGTCGCTGGTGTCACTCCACGGCCCTTCCTCTAGGCCCTCAAGCCCTTGTACATATTCAGGTGTTTTACCTGGGAAGGGTGGGAAAAGTTCAACAGCAGCTGGCCTGGGGCTCAGCTCACCGTTACTCACAGATGCCTCGGCATGGCCCCCAGCTTTGCAATGAGGACGCTCTTTGCGTAGGAGTGGGCTGCTGGCTCTATGGGAGATGATTCCCCACCTCTGACCAATTTCAGAATTGTTTACTGCTGGAGCAAGTGCCCTGATATGCTTTTCCTATGTATAACTAGTGGGTTCAGGTTTTTTTTTTCGTTTTTGGTTCAAGTTAGATTTTATTCCTTTTATGTATTTATAGATATAAGCATGGAAATAATTCATTCATATAAACACTTCTGTGTGAAGGGAAAAACTTTTTTCTGTTTTATTTTTAAATTTTATTTTTAAAAAATTTGAAATTTAATTTTATTTATTTTTTTATACAGCATGTTATTATTAGTTATGTATTTTATGCATATACATGTATACAGGTCAATCCCAATCTCCCAACTCATCCCACCAACACCACCCCATGGCTTCACACACTTGGTGTCCATACGTGTGTTCTCTACCTCTGTGTCTCTATTTCTTCCCTGCAAACAAGTTCATCTGTACCATTTTTCTAGGTTCCACATATATTCATTAATATACAATATTTGTTTTTGTCTTTCTGACTTACTTCATTCTGTATGACAGTCTCTAGATCCATTGACGTCTCTACAAATGGCCCAGTTTCATTCCTTCTTATGGCTGAGTAACATTCCATTTTATATATGTACCACATCTTTATCCATTCGTCTGTCTGTGGGTATTTAGGTTGCTTCCATTACCTGGCTATTGTAAATAGTGCTGGAATGAGCATTGTGGTGAATGTGCCTTTTTGATTTATGGTTTTCTCTGGGTATATGCCCAGAAGTGGGATTGCTGGATCATATGGTAATTCTATTTCTAGTTTTTTTTAAGGAAACTCCATACTTTTCTCCATCGTGACTGTATCAATTTACATTTCCACCACTAGTGGAAGAGGGTTCCTTTTGTCCACACCCTCCCCAGAATTCGTTGCTTGTAGATTTTCTGATGATGCCGATTCTAACAGGTGTGAGGTGATACCTCATTGTAGTTTTGATTTGCATTTCTCTAATAATTAGTGATGTTGAGCAGCTTTTCATGTGCGTCTTGGCCATCTCTGTGTCTTCTTTGAAGAAACGTCTCTTTAGGTCTTCTGCCCATTTTTGTATTGGGTTGTTTGTTTTTTGAATATTAAGCTGCATGAGCTCTTTATATATATTGGAGATTAAACATTTGTCCATTGATTCGTTTCCAAATATTTTCGCCCATTCTGAGGGATGCTTTTTGCCATTCCCGTTTTTTTAACAAAAAAAGAAAGAAAGAAAAAGAAGCAGAACTCTAATGTGTGTAAAATATGCCTTTTGAAACTGTCCATTTGAAATATGGACGTCCTTTGAAATTTTTGGTCGATATCTGAACCCAGGATTTGTTTTAGGGGCAGGTGTCATTTACAGGCATGCAATGATTTTGAATATCAACTGACCATTAGCGCTGGGATTAAAGCTGCTGTTGTGTGAAACGGCCACAAGGTGGCAGCAGTTCTCCCTTACCAAATCTGGTTACTGGGGCAACAGAGCCTCAATGGAAGTCGAGTTCTAGATTGGAATTTAGATTGGAATGTGCCAGGAGAAAGCCCCTCAAGTTTGTCTCACTACTTCTTGTTCGTGTTTTTAATTTAATTTTTTATTTTTTATTACAGCAAATTTGATTACAATGTTTGGCTTGTTGTAGGTGTGGAAGATGTGGTTCTTTTACACATATACATATGTGTGTTCTTCCTGGGACCCTTTTCCCATGTACCTTATGACAGAATGTTGAGTAGTCTTCTCTCGGTATTCTGTAGGTCTTTGGTGATTATATATGTCACCTGTGTTTGTATATGTCTGTTAACCCCATTATCATAATGAAACCAATCCTCACACCTTTCCATTGGTGAACCATAAGTTTGTTGAATGAATCTGTGATTGCCCTTCTGTGTGGAAATATCTTCCCTGGTATCCATTTTTCGGTCACACCTATAAGAGATATGATATGATATGTGTCTTTCACTTTCTGACTTACTACAAATCACGTGATTACCTCTAGTCACCCCTACGGTGCTGCAAATGGCATTGTGTCCTTTTATTCCTTGGCTTCTATTCTGCCTTAGCGAGGTCCATTTTCATCAATGTGATTCCCTGAGGGCTGAGGATTAGCTGACCTGGGTAGCCTGACCCTGCGGGCCGGCCCTCCCCAGGTGTGCCTGGGTTGAGTTCAATATAAAGAGCGCTGCAGGCAGCAATAGCCCCTGAAGCTGTGCCTGACTGCATATTCTCTGCCCCGTCAGCAGTCTTGGGGCTGTGCTGGTGTGAGGGAGTGAGGGTCCACGGTTTTGTGAGTGGCCCGGTGTGAGTGGGTCTCTGCTGGACTTTCTGCAGGAGTTGCCAGGCTTCCACCTGTAAAGAAGAGGATGTGTCACCCATACCTTCCGCTGGAATTTCTCTCCGGACAGAGGTGAGGAAGGAAAAAAGCAGTGGGGGCCGGGACAGGAGGGGTATCACAGGCAGGGCAATGGAAAGCTTCCAGAACACCGCCCAGGACCAGGACCTTCCTGGCTGGCCTGCAGGCACCAAGTTGGCCTGCGTGATGTCGCTGGTGTGGCTCCACGGCCCTTCCACTAGGCTTTCAAGTCCTTGTACATATTCAGGTGTTTTACCTGGGAAGGGTGGGAAAATTGCAACAGCAGCTGGCCTGTGGCTCAGCTCACGGATACTCACAGATGTCTCGGCATGGCCCCCAGCTTTGCAATGAGGACGCTCCTTGCGTAGGAGTGGGCTGCTGGCTCTATGGGAGATGATTCCCCACCTCTGACCAATTTCAGAATTGCTTACCGCTGGAGCAAGTGCCCTGATAGGGTTTTCCTCTCTCTAACTCGTGGGTTTAGGTTTTTTTTTCTTTTTTGGTTCAAGTTAGATTTTATTCCTCTTTTATGTATTTATAGATATAAGCATGGAAATAATTCATTCATATACATACATCTGTGTGAAGGGAAGAACTTTTTTCTCTTTTATTTTTAAATTTTATTTTTTAAAATTTTGAAATTTAATTTTATTTATTTTTTTATACAGCAGGTTATTATTAGTTATGTATTTTATGCATATACATGTATACAGGTCAATCCCAATCTCCCAACTCATCCCAACACCACCTCCCCATGGCTTCCCACACTTGGTGTCCATACGTGTGTTCTCTACATACTTGTCTCTATTTCTTCCTTGGAAACCAGTTCATCTGTACCATTTTTCTAGGTTCCACATATATGCATTAATATACAATATTTGTTTTTCTCTTTCTGACTTACTTCATTCTGTATGACAGTCTCTAGATCCATCGACGTCTCTACAAATGACCCAGTTTCATTCCTGCTTATGGCTGAGTAATATTCCATTTTATATATGTACCACATCTTTATCCATTCGTCTGTCTGTGGGTATTTAGGTTGCTTCCATTACCTGGCTATCGTAAATAGTGCTGAAATGAACATTGTGGTGAATGTGCATTTTTGATTTATGGTTTTCTCTGGATATATGCCCAGAAGTGGGATTGCTGGATCATATGGTAATTCTATTTCTAGTTTTTTTTAAGGAAACTCCATACTGTTCTCCATCGTGACTGTATCAATTTACATTTCCACCACTAGTGGAAGAGGGATCCTTTTGTCCACACCCTACCCAGAATTCGTTGCTTGTAGATTTTCTGATGATGCCGATTCTAACAGGTGTGAGGTGATACCTCATTGTTGTTTTGATTTGCATTTCTCTAATAATTAGTGATGTTGAGCAGCTTTTCATGTCCGTCTTGGACATCTCTGTGTCTTCTTTGAAGAAACGTCTCTTTAGATCTTCTGCCCATTTTTGTATTGGGTTGTTTGTTTTTTTAATATTAAGCTGCATGAGCTCTTTATATATATTGGAGATTAAACATTTGTCCATTGATTCGTTTGCAAATATTTTCGCCCATTCCGAGAGATGCTTTTTGCCATTCCCGTTTTTTTAACAAAAAAAAGAAAGAAAGAAAAAGAAGCAGAACACTAATGTGTGTAAAATATGCCTTTTGAAACTGTCGTTTTGAAATATGGACGTCCTTTGAATTTTTTGGTCGATATATGAACCCAGGATTTGTTTTCAGGGCAGGTGTCATTTACAGGCCTGCAATGATTTTGAATATCAACTGACCATTAGCGCTGGGATTAAAGCTGCTGTTGTGTGAAACGGCCACAGGGTGGCAGCAGTTTTCCCTTACCAAATCTGGTTACAAGGGCAACAGAGCCCCAATGGAAGTCGTGTTCTAGATTGGAATTTAGAATGGAATGTGCCAGGAGAAAGCCCCTCAAGTTTGTCTCACTACTTCTTGTTCGTGTTTTTAATTTAATTTTTTATTTTTTATTACAGCAAATTTGATTACAATGTTTGGCTTGTTGTAGGTGTGGAAGATGTGGTTCTTTTACACATATACATATGTCTGTTCTTCCTGGGATCCTTTTCCCATGTACCTTATGACAGAATGTTGAGTAGTCTTCTCTTGGTATTCTGTAGGTCTTTGGTGATTATATATGTCACCTGTGTTTGTATATGTCTGTTAACCCCAATATCATAATGAAACCAATCCTCACACCTTTCCATTGGTGAACCATAAGTTTGTTGAATGAATCTGTGATTGCCCTTCTGCGTGGAAATATCTGCCCTGGTATCCATTTTTCGTTCACACCTATAAGAGATATGATATGATAAGTGTCTTTCACTTTCTGACTTACTAAAAGTCATGTGATTACCTCTAGACACACCTACGGTGCTGCAAATGGCATTGTGTCCTTTTATTCCTTGGCTTCTATTCTGCCTTAGCGAGGTCCATTTTCAACAATGTGATTCCCTGAGGGCTGAGGATTAGCTGACCTGTGTAGCCTGAACCTGCCGGCCGGCCCTCCCCAGGTGTGCCTGTGTTGTGGTCAATATAAACAGCACTGCAGGCAGCAATAGCCCCTGAAGCTGTGCCTGACTCCATATTCTCTGCCCAGTCAGCAGTGTCGGGGCTGTGCGGGTGGGAGGGTGTGAGGGGCCATGGCTTTATGGGTGGCCCGGTGTGAGTGGGTCTCTGCTGGACTTTCTGCAGGAGTTGCCAGGCTGCCACCTGTAAAGAAGAGGATGTGTCACCCATACCTTCTGCTGGAATTTCTCTCCGGACAGAGGTGAGGAAGGAAAAAAGCAGTGGGGGCCGGGACAGGAGGGGTATCTCAGGCAGGGCAATGGAAAGCTTCCAGAACACCGCCCAGGGCCAGGACATTCCTGGCTGGCCTGCAGGCACCAAGTTGGCCTGCGTGATGTCGCTGGTGTGGCTCCACGGCCCTTCCACTAGGCTTTCAAGTCCTTGTACATATTCAGGTGTTTTACCTGGGAAGGGTGGGAAAATTTCAACAGCAGCTGGCCTGGGGCTCAGCTCACGGTTACTCACAGATGTCTCGGCATGGCCCCCAGCTTTGCAATGAGGACGCTCCTTGCGGAGGAGTGGGCTGCTGGCTCTATGGGAGATGATTCCCCACCTCTGACCAATTTCAGAATTGCTTACCGCTGGAGCAAGTGCCCTGATAGGGTTTTCCTCTGTCTAACACGTGGGTTTAGGTTTTTTTTTCTTTTTTGGTTCAAGTTAGATTTTATTCCTCTTTTATGTATTTATAGATATAAGCATGGAAATAATTCATTCATATACATACATCTGTGTGAAGGGAAGAACTTTTTTCTCTTTTATTTTTAAATTTTATTTTTTAAAATTTTGAAATTTAATTTTATTTATTTTTTTATACAGCAGGTTATTATTAGTTATGTATTTTATGCATATACATGTATACAGGTCAATCCCAATCTCCCAACTCATCCCAACACCACCTCCCCATGGCTTCCCACACTTGGTGTCCATACGTGTGTTCTCTACCTCCTTGTCTCTATTTCTTCCTTGCAAACCAGTTCATCTGTACCATTTTTCTAGGTTCCACATATATGCATTAATATACAATATTTGTTTTTCTCTTTCTGACTTACTTCATTCTGTATGACAGTCTCTAGATCCATCGACGTCTCTACAAATGACCCAGTTTCATTCCTTCTTATGGCTGAGTAATATTCCATTTTATATATGTACCACATATTTATGCATTCGTTTGTCTGTGTGTATTTAGGTTGCTTCCATTACCTGGCTATCGTAAATAGTGCTGAAATGAGCATTGTGGTGAATGTGCCTTTTTGATTTATGGTTTTCTCTGGGTATATGCCCAGAAGTGGGATTGCTGGATCATATGGTAATTCCATTTCTAGTTTTTTTAAGGAAACTCCATACTGTTCTCCATCGTGACTGTATCAATTTACATTTCCACCACTAGTGGAAGAGAGATCCTTTTTTCCACACCCTCCCGAGAATTCGTTGTTTGTAGATTTTCTGATGATGCCGATTCTAACAGGTGTGAGGTGATACCTCATTGTAGTTTTGATTTTCATTTCTCTAATAATTAGTGATGTTGAGCAGCTTTTCATGTGTGTCTTGGCCATCTCTGTGTCTTCTTTGAAGAAACGTCTCTTTAGATCTTCTGCCCATTTATGTATTGGGTTCTTTGTTTTTTTAATATTAAGCTGCATGGGCTCTTTATATATATTGGAGATTAAACCTTTGTCCATTGATTCGTTTGCAAATATTTTCGCCCATTCTGAGGGATGCTTTTTGCCATTCCCGTTTTTTTAACAAAAAAAGAAAGAAAGAAAAAGAAGCAGAACACTAATGTGTGTAAAATATGCCTTTTGAAACTGTCGTTTTGAAATATGGACGTCCTTTGAATTTTTTGGTTGATATATGAACTGAGGATTTGTATTCAGGGCAGGTGTCATTTACAGGCCTGCAATGATTTTGAATATCAACTGACCATTAGCGCTTGGATTAAAGCTGCTGTTTTGTGAAACGGCCACAATGTGGCAGCAGTTCTCCCTTACCCAATCTGGTTACTGGGGCAACAGAGCCTCAATGGAAGTCCTGTTCTAGATTGGAATGTAGAATGGAATGTACTAGGAGAAAGCCCCTCAAGTTTGTCTCACTACTTCTTGTTCGTGTTTTCAGTTTAATTTTTTATTTTTTATTACAGCAAATTTGATTACAATGTTTGGCTTGATGTAGGTGTGGAAGATGTGGTTCTTTTACACATATACATATGTCTGTTCTTCCTGGGATCCTTTTCCCATGTACCTTATGACAGAATGTTGAGTAGTCTTCTCTTGGTATTCTGTAGGTCTTTGGTGATTATATATGTCACCTGTGTTTGTATATGTCTGTTAACCCCAATATCAAAATGAAACCAATCCTCACACCTTTCCATTGGGGAAACATTAGTTTGTTTAATTAATCTGTGATTGCCCTTCTCCATGGAAATATCTGCCCTGGTATCCATTTTTCGGTCACACCTATAAGAGATATGATATGATATGTGTCTTTCACTTTCTGACTTACAACAAGTCACGTGATTACCTCTAGTCACACCTACGGTGCTCCAAATGGCATTTTGTCCTTTTATTCCTTGGCTTGTATTCTGCCTTAGTGAGGTCCATTTTCAACAATGTGATTCCCTGAGGGCTGAGGTTTAGCTGACCTGTGTAGCCTGACCCTGCGGGCCGGCCCTCCCCAGGTGTGCCTGTGTTGAGGTCAATATAAACAGCGCTGCAGGCAGCAATAGCCCCTGAAGCTGTGCCTGACTCCATATTCTCTGCCCCGTCAGCAGTGTCGGGGCTGTGCTGGTGTGAGGGAGTGAGGGGCCACGTCTTTGTGGGTGGCCCGCTGTGAGTGGGTCTCTGCTGGACTTTCTGCAGGAGTTGCCAGGCTGCCACCTGTAAAGAAGAGGATGTGTCACCCATACCTTCCGCTGGAATTTCTCTCCGGACAGAGGTGAGGAAGGAAAAAAGCAGTGGGGGCCGGGACAGGAGGGGTATCTCAGGCAGGGCAATGGAACGATTCCAGAAGAGCGCCCAGGGCCAGGACCATCCTGGCTGGCCTGCAGGCACCAAGTTGGCCTGCGTGCTGTCGCTGGTGTGGCTCCACGGCCCTTCCTCTAGGCTTTCAAGCCCTTGTACATATTCAGGTGTTTTACCTGGGAAGGGTGGGAAAAGTTCAACAGCAGCTGGCCTGGGGCTCAGCTCACGGTTACTCACAGATGTCTCGGCATGGCCCCAGCTTTGCAATGAGGACGCTCCTTGCGTAGGAGTGGGCTGCTGGCTCTATGGGAGATGATTCCCCACCTCTGACCAATTTCAGAATTGTTTACCGCTGGAGCAAGTGCCCAGATAGGGTTTTCCTCTGTCAAACTCGTGGGTTCAGGTTTTTTTTTTTCTTTTTTGGTTCAAGTTAGATTTTATTCCTCCTTTATGTATTTATAGATATAAGCATGGAAATAATTCATTCATATAAATACATCTATGTGAAGGGAAGAACTTTTTTCTGTTTTATTTTTATATTTTATTTCTTAAAATTTTGAAATTTAATTTTATTTATTTTTTTATACAGCAGGATATTATTAGTTATGTCTTTTATGCATATACATGTATACAGGTCAATCCCTATCTCCAAACTCATCCCAACACCACCTCCCCATGGCTTCCCACACTTGGTGTCCATACGTGTGTTCTCTACCTCTGTGTCTCTATTTCTTCCCTGCAAACCAGTTCATCTGTACCATATTTCTAGGTTCCACATATATGCATTAATATACAATATTTGTTTTTCTCTTACTGACTTACTTAATTCTGTATGACTGTCTCTAGATCCATCCACGTCTATACAAATGACCCAGTTTCATTCCTTCTTATGGCTGTGTAATATTCCATTTTATATATGTACCACATCTTTATCCATTCGTATGTCTGTGGGTATTTAGGTTGCTTCCATTACCTGGCTATTGTAAATAGTGCTGAAATGAGCATTGTGGTGAATTTGCCTTTTTGATTTATGGTTTTCTCTGGGTATATGCCCAGAAGTGGGATTGCTGGATCACATGTTAATTCTATTTCTATCTTTTTTTAAGGAAACTCCATAGTGTTCTCCATCATGACTGTATCAATTTACATTTCCACCACTAGTGGAAGAGGGATCCTTTTGTCCACACCCTCCCCAGAATTCGTTGTTTGTAGATTATCTGATGATGCCAATTGTAACAGGTGTGAGGTGATACCTCATTGTTGTTTTGATTTGCATTTCTCTAATAATTAGTGATGTTGAGCAGCTTTTCATGTGCGTCTTGGCCATCTCTGTGTCTTCTTTGAAGAAACGTCTCTTTAGATCTTCTGCCCTTTTTTGTATTGGGTTGTTTGTTTTTTTTAATATTAAGCTGCATGAGCTCTTTATATATATTGGAGATTAAACCTTTGTCCATTGATTCGTTTGCAAATATTTTCGCCCATTCTGAGGGATGCTTTTTGCCATTCCCGGTTTTCTAACAAAGAAAGAAAGAAAAAGAAGCAGAACACTAATGTGTGTAAAATATGCCTTTTGAAACTGTCGTTTTGAAATATGGGCGTCCTTTGAAATTTTTGGTCGATATATGAACCCAGGATTTGTTTTCAGGGCAGGTGTCATTTACAGGCCTGCAATGATTTTGAATATCAACTGACCATTAGCGCTGGGATTAAGCTGCTGTTTTGTGAAACGGCCACATGGTGGCAGCAGTTCTCCCTTACCAAATCTGGTTACTGGGGCAACAGAGCCTCAATGGAAGTCGTGTTCTAGATTGGAATTTAGAATGGAATGTGCCAGGAGAAAGCCCCTCAAGTTTGTCTCACTACTTCTTGTTTGTGTTTTTAATATAATTTTTTATTTTTTATTACAGCAAATTTGATTACAATGTTTGGCTTGTTGTAGGTGTGGAAGATGTGGTTCTTTTACACATATACATATGTCTGTTCTTCCTGGGATCCTTTTCCCATGTACCTTATGACAGAATGTTGAGTAGTCTTCTCTTGGTATTCTGTAGGTCTTTGGTGATTGTATATGTCACCTGTGTTTGTATATGTCTGTTAACCCCAATATCATAATGAAACCAATCCTCACAGCTTTCCATTGGTGAACCATAAGTTTGTTTAATGAATCTGTGATTGCCCTTCTGCGTGGAAATATCTTCCCTGGTATCCATTTTTCTGTCACACCTATAAGAGATATGATATGATATGTGTCTTTCACTTTCTGACTTACTACAAGTCACATGATTACCTCTAGACACACCTACGGTGCTGCAAATGGCATTGTGTCCTTTTATTCCTTGGCTTCTATTCTGCCTTAGTGAGGTCCATTTTCAACAATGTGATTCCCTGAGGGCTGAGGATTAGCTGACCTGGGTAGCCTGACCCTGCCGGCCGGCCCTCCCCAGGTGTGCCTGGGTTGAGGTCAGTATAAACAGCGCTGCAGGCAGCAATAGCCCCTGAAGCTGTGCCTGACTCCATATTCTCTGCCCCGTCAGCAGTCTCGGGGCTGTGCTGGTGGGAGGGAGTGAGGGGCCACGGCTTTATGGGTGGCCCGGTGTGAGTGGGTCTCTGCTGGACTTTCTGCAGGAGTTGCCAGGCTGCCACCTGTAAAATAGAGGATATGTCACCCATACCTTCCGCTGGAATTTCTCTCCGGAAATAGTTGAGGAAGGAAAAAAGCAGTGGGGACCGGGAAAGGAGTGGTATCTCAGGCAGGGCAATGGAAAGCTTCCAGAAGAACGCCCAGGGCCAGGACCATCCTGGTTGGCCTGCAGGAACCAAGTTGGCCTGCGTGCTGACACTTGTGTGTCTTCACGGCCCTTCCTCTAGGCTTTCAAGCCCTTGTACATATTCAGGTGTTTTACCTGGGAAGGGTGGGAAAAGTTCAACAGCAGCTGTCCTGGGGCTCACCTCACGGTTACTCACAGATGCCTCGGCATGGCCCACAGCTTTGCAATGAGAACGCTTCTTGCGTTGGAGTGGGCTGCTGGCTCTATGGGAGATGATTCCCCAACTCTGTCCAATTTCAGAATTGTTTACCGCTGGAACAAGTGCCCTGATAGGGTATTCCTCTGTCTATCTGGTGGGTTCAGTTTTTTTTTCTTTTTTGGTTCAAGTTAGATTTTATTCCTCTTTTATGTATTTATAGATATAAGCATGGAAATAAATCATTCATATAAATACATCTGTGTGAAGGGAATAACTTTTTCCTGTTTTATTTTTAAATTTGATTTTTAAAAATTTTGAAATTTAATTTTATTTATTTTTTTATACAGCAAGTTATTATTAGTTATGTATTTTATGCATATACATGTATACAGGTCAATCCTATCTCCCAACTCATCCCACCCGCACAATCCCATGGCTTCCCACACTTGGTGTCCATACGTGTGTTCTCTATCTCTGTCTCTATTTCTTCCCTGCGAAGCAGTTCATCTGTACCATTTTTCTAGGTTCCACATATATGCATTAATATACAATATTTGTTTTTCTCTTTCTGACTTACTTCATTCTGTATGACAGTCTCTAGATCCATCGACATCGCTACAAATGACCCAGTTTCATTCCTTCTTATGGCTGAGTAATATTCCATTTTATATATGTACCACATCTTTATCCATTCGTCTGTCTGTGGGTATTTAGGTTGCTTCCATTACCTGGCTATTGTAAATAGTGCTGAAATGAGCATTGTGGTGAATGTGCCTTTTTGATTTATGGTTTTCTCTGGATATATGCCCAGAAGTGGGATTGCTGGATCATATGGTAATTCTATTTCTAGCTTTTTTTAAGGAAACTCCATACTGTTCTCCATAGTGACTCTATCAATTTACATTTCCACCACTAGTGGAAGAGGGATCCTTTTGTCCACACCCTCCCCAGAATTCGTTGTTTGTAGATTTTCTGATAATGCCGATTCTAACATGGGTGAGGTGATACCTCATTGTAGTTTTGATTTGCATTTCTCTAATAATTAGTGATGTTGAGCAGCTTTTCATGTGCGTCTTGGCCATCTCTGTGTCTTCATTGAAGAAAGGTCTCTTTAGATCTTCTGCCCATTTTTGTATTGGGTTGTTTGTTTTTTTAATATTAAGCTGCATGAGCTCTTTATATATATTGGAGATTAAACCTTTGTCCATTGATTCGTTTGCAAATATTTTCGCCCATTCTGAGGCATGCTTTTTGCCATTCCCGTTTTTTTAACAAAAAAAGAAAGAAAGAAAAAGAAGCAGAACACTAATGTGTGTAAAATATGCCTTTTGAAACTGTCGTTTTGAAATATGGACGTCCTTTGAAATTTTTGGTCGATATATGAAACAAGGATTTGTTTCCAGGGCAGGTGTCATTTACAGGCCTGCAATGATTTTGAATATCATCTGACCATTAGCGCTCTGATTAAAGCTGCTCTTGTGTGAAACGGCCGCAAGGTGGCAGCAGTTCTCCCTTACCAAATCTGCTTACTGGGGCAACAGAGCCTCAATGGAAGTCGTGTTCTAGATTGGAATTTAGAATGGAATGTGCCAGGAGAAAGCCCCTCAAGTTTGTCTCACTACTTCTTGTTCGTGTTTTTAATTTAATTTTTTATTTTTTATTACAGCAAATTTGATTACAATGTTTGGCTTGTTGTAGGTGTGGAAGATGTGGTTCTTTTACACATATACATATGTCTGTTCTTCCTGGGATCCTTTTCCCATGTACCTTATGACAGAATGTTGAGTAGTCTTCTCTTGGTATTCTGTAGGTCTTTGGTGATTATATATGTCACCTGTGTTTGTATATGTCTGTTAACCCCAATATCATAATGAAACCTATCCTCACACCTTTCCATTGGTGAACCATAAGTTTGTTGAATGAATCTGTGATTGCCCTTCTCCGTGGAAATATCTGCCCTGGTATCCATTTTTCGGTCACACCTATAAGAGATATGATAAGATATGTGTCTTTCACTTTCTAACTTACTACAAGTCACGTGATTACCTCTAGACACACCTACGGTGCTGAAAATGGCATTGTGTCCTTTTATTCCTTGGCTTCTATTCTGCCTTAGCGAGGTCCATTTTCAACAATGTGATTCCCTGAGGGCTGAGGATTAGCTGACCTGGGTAGCCTGACCCTGCCGGCCGGCCCTCCCCAGGTGTGCCTGTGTTGAGGTCAATATAAACAGCGCTGCAGGCAGCAAAAGCCCCTGAAGCTGTGCCTGACTCCATATTCTCTGCCCCGTCAGCAGTGTCGGGGCTGTGCTGGTGGGAGGGAGTGAGGGGCCACGGCTTTGTGGGTGGCCCGGTGTGAGTGTGTCTCTGCTGGACTTTCTGCAGGAGTTGCCAGGCTGCCACCTGCAAAGAAGAAGATGTGTCACCCATACCTTCCGCTGGAATTTCTCTCCGGACAGAGGTGAGGAAGGAAAAAAGCAGTGGGTGCCGGGACATGAGGGGTATCTCAGGCAGGGCTATGGAAAGCTTCCAGAAGAGTGCTCAGGGCCAGGAACTTCCTGGCTGGCCTGCAGGCACCAAGTTGGCCTGCGTGCTCTCACTGGTGTGGCTCCACGGCCCTTCCTCTAGGCTTTCAAGCCCTTGTACATATTCAGGTGTTTTACCTGGGAAGGGTGGAAAATTTCAACAGCAGCTGGCCTGGGGCTCAGCTCACGGTTACTCACAGATGCCTCGGCATGGCCCCCAGCTTTGCAATGAGGACGATCCTTCCGTAGGATTGGGCTGCTGGCTCTATGGGAGATGATTCCCCACCTCTGACCAATTTCAGAATTGTTTACCGCTGGAGCAAGTGCCCTGATAGGGTTTTCCTCTAACTCATGGGTTCAGGGTTTTTTTTTTATTTTTTGGTTGAAGTTAGATTTTATTCCTCTTTTATGTATTTATAGATATAAGCATGGAAATAATTCATTCATATAAATACATCTGTGTGAAGGGAAGAACTTTTTTCTGTTTTATTTTTAAATTGTATTTTTAAAAATTGTGAAATTTAATTTTATTTATTTTTTATACAGCAGGTTATTATTAGTTATTTATTTTATGCAAATACATGTATACAGGTCAATCCCAGTCTCCCAACTCATCCCAACACCACCTCCCCATGGCTTCCCACACTTGGTGTCCATACGTGTGTTCTCTACCTCTGTGTCTCTATTTCTTCCCTGCAAACCAGTTCATCTGTACCATATTTCTAGGTTCCACTTATATGCATTAATATACAATATTTGTTTTTCTCTTTCTGACTTACTTCATTCTGTATGACAGTCTCTAGATCCATCGACGTCTCTACAAATGAACCAGTTTCATTCCTTCTTATGGCTGAGTAATATTCCATTTTATATATGTACCACATCTTTATCCATTCGTCTGTCTTTGGGTATTTAAGTTGCTTCCATTACCTGGCTATCGTAAATAGTGCTGAAATGAGCATTGTGGTGAAAGTGCCTTTTTGATTTATGGTTTTCTCTGGGTATATGCCCAGAAGTGGGATTGCTGGATCATATGGTAATTCTATTTCTAGCTTTTTTTAAGGAAACTCCATACTGTTCTCCATAGTGACTCATAGTGACCCATGGAATTGGTGTCAGGCATTTGTTCTTTAAAGGGTCTGCAGTTGCTCACCCAATCTCACCAATAGTCTCAGTCCCAAGTGTCCCTCCTTATGCCACATCCAGCTGTCATTGTAGTTAGGGTCATTCCAGGTTTCATCAGAGACCCTGAAGGAATTGTAAGGAATTTCCCATTTTTTTGTTTTGTTTTTGAAATTCCTTTTTATAGTGGGTTTGAGCTGATTCTCGCTGCCATGTTTATGCCAGTCTAGACACACTTGATTCCCTTACGGAGACATATCAATACATAGGTTTTAAGATTCTTAGTAGTGAGATATATTCCTCTGCGGGAAATATGGGGTTTTGAGTCCCTTTCACTGAGGAAGGTGTAGGTCTTGGATATTCCATAGTTGGTTTTTGGAACGGTACCTGTGCTTATATCAAACTCTGGTTTTATGCATCACCCCACCTCTCCTTCCCCATTAAGCAGGCATAAGAGTGTTTTCTAAATGTGAGACACTGTTCTCTTTCCTAACTCAGTTCAAGTGTAGCCATGTTTACAGGATCTTCATAAGTGATATCTTATGATAAATTTCTTTTTCTGTGTGACTTATTTCACATAGAATCATCGTTCCTGAATCCACCCATTTTGCTGCTACTGGTCTTATGACATTGATTTCATGGCTGAGGGATATTCCATCGTACGTAAGTACCAGAATTTTTTGAACCATTTTTATATTTCCTGGGATATTTAATGTGTACCCAAGTTGAGGTCCTTATAAGCAGTGCAGCCCTAAATTTTGGGGTGGCTCTGTCTTATTGATTTTCAGTTTTCCCAAGGAATATTCCCTAGACTGGAAGTGCCCTTGTCTCTGTAGCTCTGTTCTTTACTAGTTTTAGGGAAAACAATGTACTCCTCCAGAGCAGCAGTTGGCAATTTACATCCCGCCCATCAGTATAACAAGGCTCCCTGTTCTCCAGGGCCCGTCTTGCATTTCTGGTTTTTACACATTTTGTGGATGTCCCTTTTGATCGGTGGGAAGTTATACTTCTTTGTAGTGCAGATTTGCATTTCCCGCTTGCTTGCTTGGCCAAAAAGGGCGTATGCGTTTTCTCCTGAATATATTCAGGAGAAAACGCATACGCCCTTTTTGGCCAAGTGCATCATTGTCGAAGTTGTGCCCCTCTTCCTGTGCTTTAAAGGCGATTCCAACGTACCTCTTGAAATCTGTTTCCTGCTATTCTGCCTCGCTTTCAAGTCCGCCTCGTTGCCTTCCCTCAACAGATTTTTGGATGATAGTTGTCCTTTATTACTCGGCCAGTTTGTGAATTGCTGTGCCCCTGAGCTCCATTTTTCAACTCGTTTTTGGTGAGCTGACCGCAAGTCCAAAATTTTGGTTCAGGACCTATACTGGTTCCCGGTGGGTGACTGAGAATTTGGTGAATTCTTCTTCCTGCCGGGAACATAGTGTGATATGTGCCCATCCAAATGCCTAACAGCTACTCTCTCATTGGTTCTCCCTCTTCCCTTTCATCCTCTGCCAATTTGGAAACCTGTGCGAACCAGGAGGTTAAAGGGGCTGTCTCTCCAAGTTGGGAGATTGATAGTAAAGCAGATGGAAAGTCAAACCGGAGCACCAGGAGAGGGACTATTCGTTGAGTTTTAGAAACCTTTCATATTCACAGTGTGTCCGTTCTCTAGGTTTCCCGTACATGTTATAACTGTAGTAATATTCCCTTCAACCTGGAGAGTTGGGACCCATGGAATGGGTGCCATACATTATTGCTTTAAAGGGTCTGCATTTGCTCACCAAATCTCACCAATCGTCTCAGTCCCAAGTGTCCAGCCTTATGCCACATCCAGCTGTCCTTGTAGATAGTGTCATTCCAGGGTTCATCAGAGACCCTGACGGAATTGTAAAGAATTTCCCAGTTTTTTTGTTTTGGATTTGAAATTCCTTTTTATAGTGGGTTTGAGCTGATTCTCGCTGCCATGTTTATGCCAGTCTAGACACACTTGATTCCCTTACGGAGACATATCAATCCATAGGTTTTAAGATTCTTACTAGTCAGATATATTCCTCTGCGGGAAATATGGGGTTTTGAGTCCCTTTCACTGAGGAAGGTGTAGGTCTTGTCTATTCCATAGTTGATTTTTGGAACAGTACCTGTGCTTATATCAAACTCTGGTCTTATGCATCACCCCAACTCTCCTTCCCCCTTAAGCAGGCATAAGAGTGTTTTCTAAATGTGAGACACTGTTCTCTTTCCTAACTCAGTTCAAGTGTAGCCATGTTTACAGGATCTTCATAAGTGATATATTATGATAAGTTTCTTTTTCTGTTTGACTTATTTCACTTAGAATCATCGTACCTGAATCCACCCATTTTGCTGCTACTGGTGTTATGACATTGATTTCATGGCTGAGGGATATTCCATCGTTCGTAAGTACCACAATTTTTTGAACCATTTTTATATTTCCTGGGATATTTAAAGTGTACCCAAGTTGAGGTCCTTGTAAGCAGTGCAGCCCTAAATTTTGGGGTGGCTCTGTCATATTGATTTTCAGTTTTCCCAAGGTATATTCCCAAGACTGGAAGTGCCCTTGGCTCTGTAGCTCTGTTCTGTACTTGTTTTAGGGAACACAATGCACTCCTCCAGAGAGGCAGTTGGCAATTTACATCCCCCACATCAGCATAACAAGGCTCCCTGTTCTCCAGGGCCTGTCTTGCCTTTCTGTTTTTTACACATTTTGTGGATGTCCCTTTTGACCGGTGGGAAGTGATACTTCTTTGTAGTGTAGATTTGCATTGCCCGCTTGCTTGCTTGGCCAAAAAGCGCGTATGCGTTTTCTCCTGAATATATTCAGGAGAAAACGCATACGCCCTTTTTGGCCAAGTGCATCATTGTCGAAGTTGTGCCCCTCTTCCTGTGCTTTAAAGGCGATTCCAACGTACCTCTTGAAATCTGTTTCCTGCTATTCTGCCTCGCTCTCAAGTCCCCCTCGTTGCCTTCCCTCAACAGATTTTTGGACGATAGTTGTCCTTTATTACTCGGCCAGTTTTTGAATTGCTGTGCCCGTGAGCTACATTTTTCAACTCGTTTTTGGTGAGCTGACCGCAAGTCCAAAATTTTGGTTCAGGACCTATACTGGTTCCTGGTGGGTGGCTGTGACTTTGGTTAATTCTTCTTCCTGCCGGGAAATTACAGTGATATGTGCCCATCCAAATGCCTAACAGCTACTCTCTCATTGGTTCTCCCTCTTCCCTTTCATCCTCTGCCAAATTGGAAACCTGTGCGAACCAGGAGGTTAAAGGGGCTGTCTCTCCAAGTTGGGAGGTTGATAGTAAAGCAGATGGAAAGTCAAACCGGAGCACCAGGAGAGGGACTATTCGTTGAGTTTTAGAAACCTTTCGTATTCACAGTGTGTCCGTTCTCTAGGTTTCTGGTACATGTTATAACTGAAGTAATATTCCATTCAACCTGGAGAGTTGGGACCCATGGAATGGGTGCCGTGCATTATTGCTTTAAAGGGCCTGCATTTGCTCACCCTATCTCACCAATCCTCTCAGTCCCAAGTGTCCAGCCTTATGCCACATCCAGCTGTCCTTGTAGATAGGGTCATTCCAGGTTTCATCAGAGACCCTGAAGGAATTGTAAAGAATTTCCCAGTTTTTTTGTTTTGTTTTTGAAATTCCTTTTTATAGTGGGTTTGAGCTGATTCTCGCTGCCATGTTTATGCCAGTCTAGACACACTTGATTCCCTTACGGAGACATATCAATACACAGGTTTTAAGATTCTTACTAGTCAGATATATTCCTCTGCGGGAAATATGGGGTTTTGAGTCCCTTTCACTGAGGAAGGTGTAGGTCTTGTCTAATCCATAGTTGGTTTTTGGAACGGTACCTGTGCTTATATCAAACTCAGGTTTTATGCATCACCCCAACTCTCCTTCCTCCTTAAGCAGGCATAAGATTGTTTTCTAAATGTGAGACACTGTTCTCTTTCCTAACTCAGTTCAAGTGTAGCCATGTTTACAGGATCTTCATAAGTGATATCTTATGATAAGTTTCTTTTTCTGTGTGACTTATTTCACTTAGAATCACCGTACCTGAATCCACCCATTTTGCTGCTACTGGTCTTATGACATTGATTTCATGGCTGAGGGATATTCCATCGTACGTAAGTACCACAATTTTTTGAACCATTTTTATATTTCCTGGGATATTTAAGGTGTACCCAAGTTGAGGTCCTTGTAAGCAGTGCAGCCCTAAATTTTGGGGTGGCTCTGTCTTATTGATTTTCAGTTTTCCCAAGGTATATTCCCTAGACTGGAAGTGCCCTTGGCTCTGTAGCTCTGTTCTTTACTTGTTTTAGGGAACACAATGCACTCCTCCAGAGAGGCAGTTGGCAATTTACATCCCGCCCTTCAGCATAACAAGGCTCCCTGTTCTCCAGGGCCTGTCTTGCCTTTCTGGTTTTTACACATTTTGTGGATGTCCCTTTTTTCCGGTGGAAAGTGATACTTCTTTGTAGTACAGATTTGCATTGCCCGCTTGCTTGCTTGGCCAAAGGAGAAAACGCATACCCCCTTTTTGGCCAAGTGCATCATTGTCGAAGTTGTGCCCCTCTTCCTGTGCTTTAAAGGCCATTCCAACGTACCTCTTGAAATCTGTTTCCTGCTATTCTGCCTCGCTTTCAAGTCCGCCTCGTTGCCTTCCCTCAACAGATTTTTGGATGATAGTTGTCCTTTATTACTCGGCCAGTTTGTGAATTGCTGTGCCCCTGAGCTCCATTTTTCAACTCGTTTTTGGTGAGCTGACCGCAAGTCCAAAATTTTGGTTCAGGACCTATACTGTTTCCCGGTGGGTGGCTGAGACTTTGGTTAATTATTCTTCCTGCCGGGAAATTACAGTGATATGTGCCCGTCCAAATGCCTAACAGCTACTCTCTCATTGGTTCTCCCTCTTCCCTTTCATCCTCTGCCAAATTGGCAACCTGTGCGAACCAGGAGGTTAAAGGGGCAGTCTCTCCAAGTTCGGAGGTTGATAGTAAAGCAGATGGAAAGTCAAACCGGAGCACCAGGAGAGGGACTATTCGTTGAGTTTTAGAAACCTTTCGTATTCACAGTGGGTCCGTTCTCTAGGTTTCCCGTACATGTTATAGCTGTAGTAATATTCCCTTCAACCTGGAGAGTTGGGACCCATGGAATGGGTGCCCGGCATTTGTGATTTCAAGGGTCTGCATTTGCTCACCAAATCTCACCAATCGTCTCAGTCCCAAGTGTCCCTCCTTGTGCCACATCCAGCTGTCATTGTAGATAGGGTCATTCCAGGTTTCATCAGAGACCCTGAAGGAATTGTAAAGAATTTCCCAGTTTTTTTGTTTTGTTTTTGAAATTCCTTTTTATAGTGGGTTTGAGCTGATTCTCGCTGCCATGTTTATGCCAGTCTAGACACACTTGATTCCCTTACGGAGACATATCAATACATAGGTTTTAAGATTCTTACTAGTCAGATATATTCCTCTGCGGGAAATATGGGGTTTTGAGTCCCTTTCACTGAGGAAGGTGTAGGTCTTGGATATTCCATAGTTGGTTTTTGGAACGGTACCTGTGCTTATATCAAACTCTGGTTTTATGCATCACCCCACCTGTCCTTCCCCCTTAAGCAGGCATAAGAGTGTTTTCTAAATGTGAGACACTGTTCTCTTTCCTAACTCAGTTCAAGTGTAGCCATGTTTACAGGATCGTCATAAGTGATATCTTATGATAAGTTTCTTTCTCTGTGACTTATTTCACTTAGAATCATCGTACCTGAATCTACCCATTTTGCTACTACTGGTCTTATGACATTGATTTAATGGCTGAGGGATATTCCATCGTACGTAAGTACCACAATTTTTTGAACCATTTTTATATTTCCTGGGATATTTAAGGTGTACACAAGTGAGGTCCTTGTAAGCAGTGCAGCCCTAAATTTTGGGGTGGCTCTGTCTTATTGATTTTCAGTTTTCCCAAGGTATATTCCCTAGACTGGAAGTGCCCTTGGCTCTGTAGCTCTGTTCTTTACTTGTTTTAGGGAACACAATGCACTCCTCCAGAGAGGCAGTTGGCAATTTACATCCCGCCCATCAGCATAACAAGGCTCCCTGTTCTCCAGGGCCTGTCTTGCCTTTCTGGTTTTTACACATTTTGTGGATGTCCCTTTTGACCGGTGGGAAGTGATACTTCTTTGTAGTGCAGATTTGCATTGCCCGCTTGCTTGCTTGGCCAAAAAGGGCGTATGCGTTTTCTCCTGAATATATTCAGGAGAAAACGCATACGCCCTTTTTGGCCAAGTGCATCATTGTCGAAGTTGTGCCCCTCTTCCTGTGCTTTAAAAGCGATTCCAACGTACCTCTTGAAATCTGTTTCCTGCTATTCTGCCTCGCTTTCAAGTCCGCCTCGTTGCCTTCCCTCAACAGATTTTTGGACGATAGTTGTCCTTTATTACTCGGCCAGTTTGTGAATTGCTGTGCCCCTGAGCTCCATTTTTCAACTCGTTTTTGGTGAGCTGACCGCAAGTCCAACATTTTGGTTCAGGACCTATACTGGTTCCCGGTGGGTGACTGAGACTTTGGTTAATTGTTCTTCCTGCTGGGAACTTAGTGTGATATGTGCCCGTCCAAATGCCTAACAGCTCCTCTCTCATTGGTTCTCCCTCTTCCCTTTCATCCTCTGCCAATTTGGAAACCTGTGCGAACCAGGAGGTTAAAGGGGCTGTCTCTCCAAGTTGGGAGGTTGATAGTAAAGCAGATGGAAAGTCAAACTGGAGCACCAGGAGAGGGACTATTCGTTGAGTTTTAGAAACCTTTCGTATTCACAGTGTGTCCGTTCTCTAGGTTTCCCGTACATGTTATAACTGTAGTAATATTCCCTTCAACCTGGAGAGTTGGGACCCATGGAATGGGTGCCATGCATTATTGCTTTAAAGGGTCTGCATTTGCTCACCAAATCTCACCAATCGTCTCAGTCCCAAGTGTCCAGCCTTATGCCACATCCAGCTGTCGTTGTAGATAGGGTCATTCCAGGTTTCATCAGAGACCCTGAAGGAATTGTAAAGAATTTCCCAGTTTTTTTGTTTTGGATTTGAAATTCCTTTTTATAGTGGGTTTGAGCTGATTCTCACTGCCATGTTTATGCCAGTGTAGACACACTTGATTCCCTTACGGAGACATATCAATCCATAGGTTTTAAGATTCTTACTAGTCAGATATATTCCTCTGCGGGAAATATGGGGTTTTGAGTCCCTTTCACTGAGGAAGGTGTAGGTCTTGTCTATTCCATAGTTGGTTTTTGGAACGGTACCTGTGCTTATATCAAACTCTGGTTTTATGCATCACCCCACCTCTCCTTCCCCCTTAAGCAGGCATAAGAGTGTTTTCTAAATGTGAGACACTGTTCTCTTTCCTAACTCAGTTCAAGTGTAGCCATGTTTACAGGATCTTCATAAGTGATATGTTATGATAAGTTTCTTTTTCTCTGTGACTTATTTCACTTAGAATCATCGTACCTGAATCTACCCATTTTGCTGCTACTGGTCTTATGACATTGATTTCATGGCTGAGGGATATTCCATCGTACGTAAGTACCACAATTTTTTGAACCATTTTTATATTTCCTGGGATATTTAAGGTGTACCCAAGTGAGGTCCTTGTAAGCAGTGCAGCCCTAAATTTTGGGGTGGTTCTGTCTTATTGATTTTCAGTTTTCCCAAGGTATATTCCCTAGACTGGAAGTGCCCTTGGCTCTGTAGCTCTGTTCTGTACTTGTTTTAGGGAACACAATGCACTCCTCCAGAGAGGCAGTTGGCAATTTACATCCCGCCCATCAGCATAACAAGGCTCCCTGTTCTCCAGGGCCTGTCTTGCCTTTCTGGTTTTTACACATTTTGTGGATGTCCCTTTTGACCGGTGGTAAGTGATACTTCTTTGTAGTGCAGATTTGCATTGCCCGCTTGCTTGCTTGGCCAAAAAGGGCGTATGCGTTTTCTCCTGAATATATTCAGGAGAAAACGCATACGCCCTTTTTGGCCAAGTGCATCATTGTCGAAGTTGTGCCCCTCTTCCTGTGCTTTAAAGGCGATTCCAACGTACCTCTTGAAATCTGTTTCCTGCTATTCTGCCTCGCTTTCAAGTCCGCCTCGTTGCCTTCCCTCAACAGATTTTTGGACGATAGTTGTCCTTTATTACTCGGCCAGTTTGTGAATTGCTGTGCCCCTGAGCTCCGTTTTTCAACTCGTTTTTGGTGAGCTGACCGCAAGTCCAAAATTTTGGTTCAGGACTTATACTCGTTCCCGGTGGGTGGCTGAGACTTTGGTTAATTCTTCTTCGTGCCGGGAAATTACAGTGATATGTGCCCGTCCAAATGCCTAACAGCTAATCTCTCATTGGTTCTCCCTCTTCCCTTTCATCCTCTGCCAAATTGGCAACCTGTGCGAACCAGGAGATTAAAGGGGCTGTCTCTCCAAGTTGGGAGGTTGATAGTAAAGCAGATGGAAAGTCAAACCGGAGCACCAGGATAGGGACTATTCGTTGAGTTTTAGAAACCTTTCGTATTCACAGTGTGTCCGTTCTCTAGGTTTCCGGTACATGTTATAACTGTAGTAATATTCCCTTCAACCTGGAGAGTTGGGACCCATGGAATGGGTGCCATGCATTATTGCTTTAAAGGGTCTGCATTTGCTCACCAAATCTCACCAATCGTCTCAGTCCCAAGTGTCCAGCCTTATGCCACATCCAGCTGTCGTTGTAGATAGGGTCATTCCAGGGTTCATCAGAGACCCTGAAGGAATTGTAAAGAATTTCCCAGTTTTTCTGTTTTGTTTATGAAATTCCTTTTTATAGTGGGTTTGAGCTGATTCTCGCTGCCATGTTTATGCCAGTCTAGACACACTTGATTCCCTTACGGAGACCTATCAATACATAGGTTTTAAGATTCTTACTAGTCAGATATATTCCTCTGCGGGAAATATGGGGTTTTGAGTCCCTTTCACTGAGGAAGGTGTAGGTCTTGTCTATTCAATAGTTGGTTTTTGGAACGGTACCTGTGCTTATATCAAACTCTGGGTGTATGCATCACCCCACCTCTCCTTCCCCCTTAAGCAGGCATAAGAGTGTTTTCTAAATGTGAGACACTGTTCTCTTTCCTAACTCAGTTCAAGTGTAGCCAGGTTTACAGGAACTTCCTAAGTGATATCTTATGATAAGTTTCTTTTACTCTGTGATTATTTCACTTAGAATCATCGTACCTGAATCTACCCATTTTGCAGCTACTGGTCTTATGACATTGATTTCATGGCTGAGGGATATTCCATCGTACGTAAGTACCACAATTTTTTGAACCATTTTTATATTTCCTGGGATATTTAAGGTGCACCCAAGTTGAGTTCCTTGTAAGCAGTGCAGCCCTAAATTTTGGGGTGGCTCTGTCTTATTGATTTTCAGTTTTCCCAAGGTATATTCCCTAGACTGGAAGTGCCCTTGGCTCTGTAGCTCAGTTCTTTACTTGTTTTAGGGAACACAATGCACTCCTCCAGAGAGGCAGTTGGCAATTTACATCCCGCCCATCAGCATAACAAGGCTCCCTGTTCTCCAGGGCCTGTCTTGCCTTTCTGGTTTTTACACATTTTGTGGATGTCCCTTTTGACCGGTGGGAAGTGATACTTCTTTGTAGTGCAGATTTGCATTGCCCGCTTGCTTGCTTGGCCAAAAAGGGCGTATGCATTTTCTCCTGAATATATTCAGGAGAAAACGCATACGCCCTTTTTGGCCAAGTGCATCATTGTCGAAGTTGTGCCCCTCTTCCTGTGCTTTAAAGGTGATTCCAACGTACCTCTTGAAATCTGTTTCCTGCTATTCTGCCTCGCTTTCAAGTCCGCCTCGTTGCCTTCCCTCAACAGATTTTTGGACGATAGTTGTCCTTTATTACTCGGCCAGTTTGTGAATTGCTGTGCCCCTAAGCTCCATTTTTCAACTCGTTTTTGGTGAGCTGACCGCAAGTCCAAAATTTTGGTTCAGGACCTATACAGGTTCCCGGTGGGGGGCTGAGACTTTGGTTAATTCTTCTCCCTGCCGGGAAGTTAGAGTGATATGTGCCCGACCAAATACCTAACAGCTACTCTCTCATTGGTTCTCCCTCTTCCCTTTCATCCTCTGCCAAATTGGAAACCTGTGCGAACCAGGAGGTTGAAGGGGCTGTCTCTCCAAGTTGGGAGATTGATAGTAAAGCAGATGGAAAGTCAAACCGGAGCACCAGGAGAGGGACTATTCGTTGAGTTTTAGAAACCTTTCATATTCACAGTGTGTCCGTTCTCTAGGTTTCTCGTATATGTTATAACTGTAGTAATATCCCCTTCAACCTGGAGAGTTGGGACCCATGGAATGGGTGCCATGCATTATTGCTTTAAAGGGTCTGCATTTGCTCACCCAATCTCACCAATCCTCTGAGTCTCAAGGGTCCAGCCTTATGCCACATCCAGCTGTCGTTTTAGATAGGGTCATTCCAGGTTTCATCAGAGACCCTGAAGGAATTGTAAAGAATTTCCCAGTTTTTTGTTTTGTTTTTGAAATTCCTTTTTATAGTGGGTTTGAGCTGATTCTCGCTGCCATGTTTATGCCAGTCTAGACACACTTGATTCCCTTACAGAGACATATCAATACATAGGTTTTAAGATTCTTACTAGTCAGATATATTCCTCTTCGGGAAATATGGGGTTTTGAGTCCCTTTCACTGAGGAAGGTGTAGGTCTTGTCTACTCCATAGTTGGTTTTTGGAACGGTACCTGTGCTTATATCAAACTCTGGTTTTATGCATCACCTCACCTCTCCTTCCCCCTTAAGCAGGCATAAGAGTGTTTTCTAAATGTGAGACACTGTTCTCTTTCCTAACTCAGTTCAAGTGTAGCCATGTTTACAGGATCTTCATAAGTGATATCGTATGATAAGTTTCTTTCTCTGTGACTTATTACACTTAGAATCATCGTACCTGAATCTACCCATTTTGCTGCTACTGGTCTTATGACATTGATTTCATGGCTGAGGGATATTCCATCGTACGTAAGTACCACAATTTTTTGTACCATTTTTATATTTCCTGGGATATTTAAGGTGTACCCAAGTTGAGGTCCTTGTAAGCAGTGCAGCCCTAAATTTTAGGGTGGCTCTGTCTTATTGATTTTCAGTTTTCCCAAGGTATATTCCCTAGACTGGAAGTGCCCTTGGCTCTTTAGCTCTGTTCTTTACTTGTTTTAGGGAACACAATGCACTCCTCCAGAGAGGCAGTTGGCAATTTACATCCCGCCCATCAGCATAACAAGGCTCCCTGTTCTCCAGGGCCTGTCTTGCCTTTCTGGTTTTTACACATTTTGTGGATGTCCCTTTTGACCGGTGGGAAGTGATACTTCTTTGTAGTGCAGATTTGCATTGCCCGCTTGCTTGCTTGGCCAAAAAGGGCGTATGCGTTTTCTCCTGAATATATTCAGGAGAAAACGCATACGCCCTTTTTGGCCAAGTGCATCATTGTCGAAGTTGTGCCCCTCTTCCTGTGCTTTAAAAGCGATTCCAACGTACCTCTTGAAATCTGTTTCCTGCTATTCTGCCTCGCTTTCAAGTCCGCCTCGTTGCCTTCCCTCAACAGATTTTTGGACGATAGTTGTCCTTTATTACTCGGCCAGTTTGTGAATTGCTGTGCCCCTGAGCTCCATTTTTCAACTCGTTTTTGGTGAGCTGACCGCAAGTCCAACATTTTGGTTCAGGACCTATACTGGTTCCCGGTGGGTGACTGAGACTTTGGTTAATTGTTCTTCCTGCTGGGAACTTAGTGTGATATGTGCCCGTCCAAATGCCTAACAGCTCCTCTCTCATTGGTTCTCCCTCTTCCCTTTCATCCTCTGCCAATTTGGAAACCTGTGCGAACCAGGAGGTTAAAGGGGCTGTCTCTCCAAGTTGGGAGGTTGATAGTAAAGCAGATGGAAAGTCAAACTGGAGCACCAGGAGAGGGACTATTCGTTGAGTTTTAGAAACCTTTCGTATTCACAGTGTGTCCGTTCTCTAGGTTTCCCGTACATGTTATAACTGTAGTAATATTCCCTTCAACCTGGAGAGTTGGGACCCATGGAATGGGTGCCATGCATTATTGCTTTAAAGGGTCTGCATTTGCTCACCAAATCTCACCAATCGTCTCAGTCCCAAGTGTCCAGCCTTATGCCACATCCAGCTGTCGTTGTAGATAGGGTCATTCCAGGTTTCATCAGAGACCCTGAAGGAATTGTAAAGAATTTCCCAGTTTTTTTGTTTTGGATTTGAAATTCCTTTTTATAGTGGGTTTGAGCTGATTCTCACTGCCATGTTTATGCCAGTGTAGACACACTTGATTCCCTTACGGAGACATATCAATCCATAGGTTTTAAGATTCTTACTAGTCAGATATATTCCTCTGCGGGAAATATGGGGTTTTGAGTCCCTTTCACTGAGGAAGGTGTAGGTCTTGTCTATTCCATAGTTGGTTTTTGGAACGGTACCTGTGCTTATATCAAACTCTGGTTTTATGCATCACCCCACCTCTCCTTCCCCCTTAAGCAGGCATAAGAGTGTTTTCTAAATGTGAGACACTGTTCTCTTTCCTAACTCAGTTCAAGTGTAGCCATGTTTACAGGATCTTCATAAGTGATATGTTATGATAAGTTTCTTTTTCTCTGTGACTTATTTCACTTAGAATCATCGTACCTGAATCTACCCATTTTGCTGCTACTGGTCTTATGACATTGATTTCATGGCTGAGGGATATTCCATCGTACGTAAGTACCACAATTTTTTGAACCATTTTTATATTTCCTGGGATATTTAAGGTGTACCCAAGTGAGGTCCTTGTAAGCAGTGCAGCCCTAAATTTTGGGGTGGTTCTGTCTTATTGATTTTCAGTTTTCCCAAGGTATATTCCCTAGACTGGAAGTGCCCTTGGCTCTGTAGCTCTGTTCTGTACTTGTTTTAGGGAACACAATGCACTCCTCCAGAGAGGCAGTTGGCAATTTACATCCCGCCCATCAGCATAACAAGGCTCCCTGTTCTCCAGGGCCTGTCTTGCCTTTCTGGTTTTTACACATTTTGTGGATGTCCCTTTTGACCGGTGGTAAGTGATACTTCTTTGTAGTGCAGATTTGCATTGCCCGCTTGCTTGCTTGGCCAAAATGGGCGTATGCGTTTTCTCCTGAATATATTCAGGAGAAAACGCATACGCCCTTTTTGGCCAAGTGCATCATTGTCGAAGTTGTGCCCCTCTTCCTGTGCTTTAAAGGCGATTCCAACGTACCTCTTGAAATCTGTTTCCTGCTATTCTGCCTCGCTTTCAAGTCCGCCTCGTTGCCTTCCCTCAACAGATTTTTGGACGATAGTTGTCCTTTATTACTCGGCCAGTTTGTGAATTGCTGTGCCCCTGAGCTCCGTTTTTCAACTCGTTTTTGGTGAGCTGACCGCAAGTCCAAAATTTTGGTTCAGGACTTATACTGGTTCCCGGTGGGTGGCTGAGACTTTGGTTAATTCTTCTTCGTGCCGGGAAATTACAGTGATATGTGCCCGTCCAAATGCCTAACAGCTAATCTCTCATTGGTTCTCCCTCTTCCCTTTCATCCTCTGCCAATTTGGCAACCTGTGCGAACCAGGAGATTAAAGGGGCTGTCTCTCCAAGTTGGGAGGTTGATAGTAAAGCAGATGGAAAGTCAAACCGGAGCACCAGGATAGGGACTATTCGTTGAGTTTTAGAAACCTTTCGTATTCACAGTGTGTCCGTTCTCTAGGTTTCCGGTACATGTTATAACTGTAGTAATATTCCCTTCAACCTGGAGAGTTGGGACCCATGGAATGGGTGCCATGCATTATTGCTTTAAAGGGTCTGCATTTGCTCACCAAATCTCACCAATCGTCTCAGTCCCAAGTGTCCAGCCTTATGCCACATCCAGCTGTCGTTGTAGATAGGGTCATTCCAGGGTTCATCAGAGACCCTGAAGGAATTGTAAAGAATTTCCCAGTTTTTCTGTTTTGTTTATGAAATTCCTTTTTATAGTGGGTTTGAGCTGATTCTCGCTGCCATGTTTATGCCAGTCTAGACACACTTGATTCCCTTACGGAGACCTATCAATACATAGGTTTTAAGATTCTTACTAGTCAGATATATTCCTCTGCGGGAAATATGGGGTTTTGAGTCCCTTTCACTGAGGAAGGTGTAGGTCTTGTCTATTCAATAGTTGGTTTTTGGAACGGTACCTGTGCTTATATCAAACTCTGGGTGTATGCATCACCCCACCTCTCCTTCCCCCTTAAGCAGGCATAAGAGTGTTTTCTAAATGTGAGACACTGTTCTCTTTCCTAACTCAGTTCAAGTGTAGCCAGGTTTACAGGATCTTCCTAAGTGATATCTTATGATAAGTTTCTTTTACTCTGTGATTATTTCACTTAGAATCATCGTACCTGAATCTACCCATTTTGCTGCTACTGGTCTTATGACATTGATTTCATGGCTGAGGGATATTCCATCGTACGTAAGTACCACAATTTTTTGAACCATTTTTATATTTCCTGGGATATTTAAGGTGCACCCAAGTTGAGGTCCTTGTAAGCAGTGCAGCCCTAAATTTTAGGGTGGCTCTGTCTTATTGATTTTCAGTTTTCCCAAGGTATATTCCCTAGACTGGAAGTGCCCTTGGCTCTGTAGCTCAGTTCTTTACTTGTTTTAGGGAACACAATGCACTCCTCCAGAGAGGCAGTTGGCAATTTGCATCCCGCCCATCAGCATAACAAGGCTCCCTGTTCTCCAGGGCCTGTCTTGCCTTTCTGGTTTTTACACATTTTGTGGATGTCCCTTTTGACCGGTGGGAAGTGATACTTCTTTGTAGTGCAGATTTGCATTGCCCGCTTGCTTGCTTGGCCAAAAAGGGCGTATGCATTTTCTCCTGAATATATTCAGGAGAAAACGCATACGCCCTTTTTGGCCAAGTGCATCATTGTCGAAGTTGTGCCCCTCTTCCTGTGCTTTAAAGGTGATTCCAACGTACCTCTTGAAATCTGTTTCCTGCTATTCTGCCTCGCTTTCAAGTCCGCCTCGTTGCCTTCCCTCAACAGATTTTTGGACGATAGTTGTCCTTTATTACTCGGCCAGTTTGTGAATTGCTGTGCCCCTGAGCTCCATTTTTCAACTCGTTTTTGGTGAGCTGACCGCAAGTCCAAAATTTTGGTTCAGGACCTATACAGGTTCCCGGTGGGGGGCTGAGACTTTGGTTAATTCTTCTCCCTGCCGGGAAGTTAGAGTGATATGTGCCCGACCAAATACCTAACAGCTACTCTCTCATTGGTTCTCCCTCTTCCCTTTCATCCTCTGCCAAATTGGAAACCTGTGCGAACCAGGAGGTTGAAGGGGCTGTCTCTCCAAGTTGGGAGATTGATAGTAAAGCAGATGGAAAGTCAAACCGGAGCACCAGGAGAGGGACTATTCGTTGAGTTTTAGAAACCTTTCATATTCACAGTGTGTCCGTTCTCTAGGTTTCTCGTATATGTTATAACTGTAGTAATATCCCCTTCAACCTGGAGAGTTGGGACCCATGGAATGGGTGCCATGCATTATTGCTTTAAAGGGTCTGCATTTGCTCACCCAATCTCACCAATCCTCTGAGTCTCAAGGGTCCAGCCTTATGCCACATCCAGCTGTCGTTTTAGATAGGGTCATTCCAGGTTTCATCAGAGACCCTGAAGGAATTGTAAAGAATTTCCCAGTTTTTTGTTTTGTTTTTGAAATTCCTTTTTATAGTGGGTTTGAGCTGATTCTCGCTGCCATGTTTATGCCAGTCTAGACACACTTGATTCCCTTACAGAGACATATCAATACATAGGTTTTAAGATTCTTACTAGTCAGATATATTCCTCTTCGGGAAATATGGGGTTTTGAGTCCCTTTCACTGAGGAAGGTGTAGGTCTTGTCTACTCCATAGTTGGTTTTTGGAACGGTACCTGTGCTTATATCAAACTCTGGTTTTATGCATCACCTCACCTCTCCTTCCCCCTTAAGCAGGCATAAGAGTGTTTTCTAAATGTGAGACACTGTTCTCTTTCCTAACTCAGTTCAAGTGTAGCCATGTTTACAGGATCTTCATAAGTGATATCGTATGATAAGTTTCTTTCTCTGTGACTTATTACACTTAGAATCATCGTACCGGAATCTACCCATTTTGCTGCTACTGGTCTTATGACATTGATTTCATGGCTGAGGGATATTCCATCGTACGTAAGTACCACAATTTTTTGAACCATTTTTATATTTCCTGGGATATTTAAGGTGCACCCAAGTTGAGGTCCTTGTAAGCAGTGCAGCCCTAAATTTTAGGGTGGCTCTGTCTTATTGATTTTCAGTTTTCCCAAGGTATATTCCCTAGACTGGAAGTGCCCTTGGCTCTGTAGCTCTGTTCTTTACTTGTTTTAGGGAACACAATGCACTCCTCCAGAGAGGCAGTTGGCAATTTACATCCCGCCCATCAGCATAACAAGGCTCCCTGTTCTCCAGGGCCTGTCTTGCCTTTCTGGTTTTTACACATTTTGTGGATGTCCCTTTTGACCGGTGGGAAGTGATACTTCTTTGTAGTGCAGATTTGCATTGCCCGCTTGCTTGCTTGGCCAAAAAGGGCGTATGCGTTTTCTCCTGAATATATTCAGGAGAAAACGCATACGCCCTTTTTGGCCAAGTGCATCATTGTCGAAGTTGTGCCCCTCTTCCTGTGCTTTAAAGGCGATTCCAACGTACCTCTTGAAATCTGTTTCCTGCTATTCTGCCTCGCTTTCAAGTCCGCCTCGTTGCCTTCCCTCAACAGGTTTTTGGATGATAGTTGTCCTTTATTACTCGGCCAGTTTGTGAATTGCTGTGACCCTGAGCTCCATTTTTCAACTCGTTTTTGGTGAGCTGACCACAAGTCCAAAATTTTGGTTCAGGACCTATACTGGTTCCCGGTGGGTGGCTGAGACTTTGGTTAATTCTTCTTCCTGCCGGGAAATTACAGTGATATGTGCCCGTCCAAATTCCTAACAGCTACTCTCTCATTGGTTCTCCCTCTTCCCTTTCATCCTCTGCCAAATTGGCAACCTGTGCGAACCAGGAGGTTAAAGGGGCTGTCTCTCCAAGTTGGGAGGTTGATAGTAAAGCGGATGGAAAGTCAAACCGGAGCACCAGGAGAGGGACTATTCGTTGAGTTTTAGAAACCTTTCATATTCACAGTGTGTCCGTTCTCTAGGTTTCCGGTACATGTTATAACTGTAGTAATATTCCCTTCAACCTGGAGAGTTGGGACCCATGGAATGGGTGCCATGCATTATTGCTTTAAAGGGTCTGCATTTGCTCACCAAATCTCACCAATCGTCTCAGTCCCAAGTGTCCAGCCTTATGCCACATCCAGCTGTCGTTGTAGATAGGGTCATTCCAGGTTTCATCAGAGACCCTGAAGGAATTGTAAAGAATTTCCCAGTTTTTTTGTTTTGTTTTTGAAATTCCGTTTTATAGTGGGTTTGAGCTGATTCTCGCTGCCATGTTTATGCCAGTCTAGACACACTTGATTCCCTTACAGAGACATATTAATACATAGGTTTTAAGATTCTTACTAGTCAGATATATTCCTCTGCGGGAAATATGGGGTTTTGAGTCCCTTTCACTGAGGAAGGTGTAGGTCTTGTCTATTCCATAGTTGGTTTTTGGAACGGTACCTGTGCTTATATCAAACTCTGGTTTTATGCATCACCCCACCTCTCCTTCCCCCTTAAGCAGGCATAAGAGTGTTTTCTAAATGTGAGACACTGTTCTCTTTCCTAACTCAGTTCAAGTGTAGCCATGTTTACAGGATCTTCATAAGTGATATCTTATGATAAGTTTCTTTCTCTGTGACTTATTTCACTTAGAATCATCGTACCTGAATCTACCCATTTTGCTGCTACTGGTCTTATGACATTGATTTCATGGCTGAGGGATATTCCATCGTACGTAAGTACCACAATTTTTTGTATCATTTTTATATTTCCTGGGATATTTAAGGTGTACCCAAGTTGAGGTCCTTGTAAGCAGTGCAGCCCTAAATTTTAGGGTGGCTCTGTCTTATTGATTTTCAGTTTTCCGAAGGTATATTCCCTAGACTGGAAGTGCCCTTGGCTCTTTAGCTCTGTTCTTTACTTGTTTTAGGGAACACAATGCACTCCTCCAGAGAGGCAGTTGGCAATTTACATCCCGCCCATCAGCATAACAAGGCTCCCTGTTCTCCAGGGCCTGTCTTGCCTTTCTGGTTTTTACACATTTTGTGGATGTCCCTTTTGACCGGTGGGAAGTGATACTTCTTTGTACTGCAGATTTGCATTGCCCCCTTGCTTGCTTGGCCAAAAAGGGCGTATGCGTTTTCTCCTGAATATATTCAGGAGAAAACGCATACGCCCTTTTTGGCCAAGTGCATCATTGTCGAAGTTGTGCCCCTCTTCCTGTGCTTTAAAGGCGATTCCAACGTACCTCTTGAAATCTGTTTCCTGCTATTCTGCCTCGCTTTCAAGTCCGCCTCGTTGCCTTCCCTCAACAGATTTCTGGATGATAGTTGTCCTTTATTACTCGGCCAGTTTGTGAATTGCTGTGCCCCTGAGCTCCATTTTTCAACTCG
This sequence comes from Hyperoodon ampullatus, assembly GCF_949752795.1. Classification (NCBI taxonomy): domain Eukaryota; kingdom Metazoa; phylum Chordata; class Mammalia; order Artiodactyla; family Ziphiidae; genus Hyperoodon; species Hyperoodon ampullatus. The sequence continues at coordinate 2,718,106 of NW_027640676.1, read as the reverse complement.
TTTTTGGTGAGCTGACCACAAGTCCAAAATTTTGGTTCAGGACCTATACTGGTTCCCGGTGGGTGGCTGAGACTTTGGTTAATTCTTCTTCCTGCCGGGAAATTACAGTGATATGTGCCCGTCCAAATTCCTAACAGCTACTCTCTCATTGGTTCTCCCTCTTCCCTTTCATCCTCTGCCAAATTGGCAACCTGTGCGAACCAGGAGGTTAAAGGGGCTGTCTCTCCAAGTTGGGAGGTTGATAGTAAAGCAGATGGAAAGTCAAACCGGAGCACCAGGAGAGGGACTATTCGTTGAGTTTTAGAAACCTTTCGTATTCACAGTGTGTCCGTTCTCTAGTTTTCCGGTACATGTTATAACTGTAGTAATATTCCCTTCAACCTGGAGAGTTGGGACCCATGGAATGGGTGCCATGCATTATTGCTTTAAAGGGTCTGCATTTGCTCACCAAATCTCACCAATCGTCTTAGTCCCAAGTGTCCAGCCTTATGCCACATCCAGCTGTCGTTGTAGATAGGGTCATTCCAGGTTTCATCAGAGACCCTGAAGGAATTGTAAAGAATTTCCCAGTTTTTTTGTTTTGTTTTTGAAATTCCTTTTTATAGTGGGTTTGAGCTGATTCTCGCTGCCATGTTTATGCCAGGCTAGACACACTTGATTCCCTTACGGACACATATCAATACATAGGTTTTAAGATTCTTACTAGTCAGATATATTCCTCTGCGGGAAATATGGGGTTTTGAGTCCCTTTCACTGAGGAAGGTGTAGGTCTTGTCTATTCCATAGTTGGTTTTTGGAACGGTACCTGTGCTTATATCAAACTCTGGGTTTATGCATCACCCCACCTCTCCTTCCCCCTTAAGCAGGCATAAGAGTGTTTTCTAAATGTGAGACACTGTTCTCTTTCCTAACTCAATTCAAGTGTAGCCATGTTTACAGGATCTTCATAAGTGATATCTTATGATAAGTTTCTTTCTCTGTGACTTATTTCACTTAGAATCATCATACCTGAATCTACCCATTTTGCTGCTACTGGTCTTATGACATTGATTTCATGGCTGAGGGATATTCCATCGTACGTAAGTACCACATTTTTTGAACCATTTTTATATTTCCTGGGATATTTAAGGTGTACCCAAGTGAGGTCCTTGTAAGCAGTGCAGCCCTAAATTTTAGGGTGGCTCTGTCTTATTGATTTTCAGTTTTCCCAAGGTATATTCCCTAGACTGGAAGTGCCCTTGGCTCTGTAGCTCTGTTCTTTACTTCTTTTAGGGAACACAATGCACTCCTCCAGAGAGGCAGTTGGCAATTTACATCCCGCCCATCAGCATAACAAGGCTCCCTGTTCTCCAGGGCCTGTCTTGCCTTTCTGGTTTTTACACATTTTGTGGATGTCCCTTTTGACCGGTGGGAAGTGATACTTCTTTGTAGTGCAGATTTGCATTGCCCGCTTGCTTGCTTGGCCAAAGGAGAAAACGCATACGCCCTTTTTGGCCAAGTGCATCATTGTCGAAGTTGTGCCCCTCTTCCTGTGCTTTAAAGGCGATTCCAACGTACCTCTTGAAATCTGTTTCCTGCTATTCTGCCTCGCTTTCAAGTCCGCCTCGTTGCCTTCCCTCAACAGATTTTTGGACGATAGTTGTCCTTTATTACTCGGCCAGTTTGTGAATTGCTGTGCCCCTGAGCTCCATTTTTCAACTCGTTTTTGTTGAGCCGACCGCAAGTCCAAAATTTTGGTTCAGGACCTATACTGGTTCCTGGTGGGGGGCTGAGACTTTGGTTAATTCTTCTTCCTGCCGGGAAGTTAGAGTGATATGTGCCCGACAAAATACCTAACAGCTACTCTCTCATTGGTTCTCCCTCTTCCCTTTCATCCTCTGCCAAATTGGAAACATGTGTGAACCAGGAGGTTGAAGGGGCTGTCTCTCCAAGTTGGGAGATTGATAGTAAAGCAGATGGAAAGTCAAACCGGAGCACCAGGATAGGGACTATTCGTTGAGTTTTAGAAACCTTTCATATTCACAGTGTGTCCGTTCTCTAGGTTTCTCGTACATGTTATAACTGTAGTAATATTCCCTTCAACATGGAGAGTTGGGACCCATGGAATGGGTGCCATGCATTATTACTTTAAAGTGTCTGCATTTGCTCACCAAATCTCATCAATCGTCTCAGTCCCAACTGTCCAGCCTTATGCCACATCCAGCTGTCGTTGTAGATAGGGTCATTCCAGGGTTCATCAGAGACCCTGAAGGAATTGTAAAGAATTTCCCAGTTTTTTTGTTTTGTTTTTGAAATTCCTTTTTATAGTGGGTTTGAGCTGATTCTCGCTGCCATGTTTATGCCAGTCTAGACACACTTGATTCCCTTACGGAGACATATCAATACATAGGTTTTAAGATTCTTACTTGTCAGATATATTCCTCTGTGGGAAATATGGGGTTTTGAGTCCCTTTCACTGAGGAAGGTGTAGGTCTTGTCTATTCCATAGTTGGTTTTTGGAACGGTACCTGTGCTTATATGAAACTCTGGTTTTATGCATCACCTCACCTCTCCTTCCCCCTTAAGCAGGCATAAGAGTGTTTTCTAAATGTGAGACACTGTTCTCTTTCCTAACTCAGTTCAAGTGTAGCCATGTTTACAGGATCTTCATAAGTGATATCTTATGATAAGTTTCTTTCTCTGTGACTTATTTCACTTAGAATCATCGTACCTGAATCTACCCATTTTGCTACTACTGGTCTTATGACATTGATTTCATGGCTGAGGGATATTCCATCGTACGTAAGTACCACAATTTTTTGAACCATTTTTATATTTCCTGGGATATTTAAGGTGTACCCAAGTTGAGGTCCTTGTAAGCAGTGCAGACCTAAATTTTGGGGTGGCTCTGTCTTATTGATTTTCAGTTTTCCCAAGGTATATTCCGTAGACTGGAAGTCCCCTTGGCTCTGTAGCTCTGTTCTTTACTTGTTTTAGGGAACACAACGCACTCCTCCAGAGAGGCAGTTGGCAATTTACATCCCGCCCATCAGCATAACAAGGCTCCCTGTTCTCCAGGGCCTGTCTTGCCTTTCTGGTTTTTACACATTTTGTGGATGTCCCTTTTGACCGGTGGGAAGTGATACTTCTTTGTAGTGCAGATTTGCATTGCCCGCTTGCTTGCTTGGCCAAAAAGGACGTATGCGTTTTCTCCTGAATATATTCAGGAGAAAACGCATACGCCCTTTTTGGCCAAGTGCTTCGTTGTCGAAGTTGTGCCCCTCTTCCTGTGCTTTAAAAGCGATTCCAACGTACCTCTTGAAATCTGTTTCCTGCTATTCTGCCTCGCTTTCAAGTCCGCCTCGTTGCCTTCCCTCAACAGATTTTTGGACGATAGTTGTCCTTTATTACTCGGCCAGTTTGTGAATTGCTGTGCCCCTGAGATCCATTTTTCAACTCGTTTTTGGTGAGCTGACCGCAAGTCCAACATTTTGGTTCAGGACCTATACTGGTTCCCGGTGGCTGACTGAGACTTTGGATAATTCTTCTTCCTGCTGGGAACTTACTGTGATATGTGCCCGTCCAAATGCCTAACAGCTACTCTCTCATTGGTTCTCCCTCTTCCCTTTCATCCTCTGCCAATTTGGAAACCTGTGCGAACCAGGAGGTTAAAGGGGCTGTCTCTCCAAGTTGGGAGGTTGATAGTAAAGCAGATGGAAAGTCAAACTGGAGCACCAGGAGAGGGACTATTCGTTGAGTTTTAGAAACCTTTCGTATTCACAGTGTGTCCGTTCTCTAGGTTTCCCGTACATGTTATAACTGTAGTAATATTCCCTTCAACCTGGAGAGTTGGGACCCATGGAATGGGTGCCATGCATTATTGCTTTAAAGGGTCTGCATTTGCTCACCAAATCTCACCAATCGTCTCAGTCCCAAGTGTCCAGCCTTATGCCACATCCAGCTGTCGTTGTAGATAGGGTCATTCCAGGTTTCATCAGAGACCCTGAAGGAATTGTAAAGAATTTCCCAGTTTTTTTGTTTTGGATTTGAAATTCCTTTTTATAGTGGGTTTGAGCTGATTTTCGCTGCCATGTTTATGCCAGTCTAGACACACTTGATTCCCTTACGGACACATATCAATACATAGGTTTTAAGATTCTTACTAGTCAGATATATTCCTCTGCGGGAAATATGGGGTTTTGAGTCCCTTTCACTGAGGAAGGTGTAGGTCTTGTCTATTCCATAGTTGGTTTTTGGAACGGTACCTGTGCTTATATCAAACTCTGGTTTTATGCATCACCCCACCTCTCCTTCCCCCTTAAGCAGGCATAAGAGTGTTTTCTAAATGTGAGACACTGTTCTCTTTCCTAACTCAGTTCAAGTGTAGCCATGTTTACAGGATCTTCATAAGTGATATCTTATGATAAGTTTCTTTTTCTCTGTGACTTATTTCACTTAGAATCATCGTACCTGAATCTACCCATTTTGCTGCTACTGGTCTTATGACATTGATTTCATGGCTGAGGGATATTCCATCGTACGTAAGTACCACAATTTTTTGAACCATTTTTATATTTCCTGGGATATTTAAGGTGTACCCAAGTGAGGTCCTTGTAAGCAGTGCAGCCCTAAATTTTGGGGTGGCTCTGCCTTATTGATTTTCAGTTTTCCCAAGGTATATTCCCTAGACTGGAAGTGCCCTTGGCTCTGTAGCTCTGTTCTGTAATTGTTTTAGGGAACACAATGCACTCCTCCAGAGAGGCAGTTGGCAATTTACATCCCGCCCATCAGCATAACAAGGCTCCCTGTTCTCCAGGGCCTGTCTTGCCTTTCTGGTTTTTACACATTTTGTGGATGTCCCTTTTGACCGGTGGGAAGTGATACTTCTTTGTAGTGCAGATTTGCATTGCCCGCTTGCTTGCTTGGCCAAAAAGGGCGTATGCGTTTTCTCCTGAATATATTCAGGAGAAAACGCATACGCCCTTTTTGGCCAAGTGCATCATTGTCGAAGTTGTGCCCCTCTTCCTGTGCTTTAAAGGCGATTCCAACGTACCTCTTGAAATCTGTTTCCTGCTATTCTGCCTCGCTTTCAAGTCCGCCTCGTTGCCTTCCCTCAACAGATTTTTGGACGATAGTTGTCCTTTATTACTTGGCCAGTTTGTGAATTGCTGTGCCCCTGAGCTCCATTTTTCAACTCGTTTTTGGTGAGCTGACCGCAAGTCCAAAATTTTGGTTCAGGACCTATACTGGTTCCCGGTGGGTGGCTGAGACTTTGGTTAATTCTTCTTCCTGCCGGTAAATTACAGTGATATGTGCCCGTCCAAATGCCTAACAGCTACTCTCTCATTGGTTCTCCCTCTTCCCTTTCATCCTCTGCGAAATTGGCAACCTGTGCGAACCGGGAGGTTAAAGGTGCAGTCTCTCCAAGTTGGGAGGTTGATAGTAAAGCAGATGGAAAGTGAAACCGGATCACAAGGAGAGGGACTATTCGTTGAGTTTTAGAAACCTTTAGTATTCACAGTGTGTCCGTTCTCTAGGTTTCTGGTACATGTTATAACAGAAGTAATATTCCCTTCAACCTGGAGAGTTGGGACCCATGGAATGGGTGCCATGCATTATTGCTTTAAAGGGTCTGCATTTGCTCACCCAATCTCACCAATCCTCTCAGTCCCAAGTTTCCAGCCTTTTGCCACATCCAGCTGTCGTTGTAAATAGGGTCATTCCAGGTTTCAACAGAGACCCTGAAGGAATTGTAAAGAATTTCCCAGTTTTTTTTGTTTTGCATTTGAAATTCCTTTTTATTGTGGGTTTGAGCTGATTCTCGCTGCCATGTTTATGCCAGTCTAGACACACTTGATTCCCCTACGGAGACCTATCAATCCATAGGTTTTAAGATTCTTACTAGTCAGATATATTCCTCTGCGGGAAATATGGGGTTTTGAGTCCCTTTCACTGAGGAAGGTGTAGGTCTTGTCTATTCCATAGTTGGTTTTTGGAACGGTACCTGTGCTTATATCAAACTCTGGTTTTATGCATCACTCCACCTCTCCTTCCCCCTTAAGTAGGCATAAGAGTGTTTTCTAAATGTGAGACACTGTTCTCTTTCCTAACTCAGTTCAAGTGTAGCCATGTTTACAGGATCTTCATATGTGATATCTTATGATAAGTTTCTTTTTCTCTGTGACTTATTTCACTTAGAATCATCGTACCTGAATCTACCCATTTTGCTGCTACTGGTCTTATGACATTGATTTCATGGCTGAGGGATATTCCATCGTACGTAAGTACCACAATTTTTTGAACCATTTTTATATTTCCTGGGATATTTAAGGTGTACCCAAGTTGAGGTCCTTGTAAGCAGTGCAGCCCTAAATTTTGGGGTGGCTCTGTCTTATTGATTTTCAGTTTTCCCAAGGTATATTCCCTAGACTGGAAGTGCCCTTGGCTCTGTAGCTCTGTTGTTTACTTGTTTTAGGGAACACAATGCACTCCTCCAGAGAGGCAGTTGGCAATTTACATCCTGCCCATCAGCATAACAAGGCTCCCTGTTCTCCAGGGCCTGTCTTGCCTTTCTGGTTTTTACACATTTTGTGGATGTCCCTTTTGACCGGTGGGAAGTGATACTTCTTTGTAGTGCAGATTTGCATTGCCCGCTTGCTTGTTTGGCCAAAAAGGGCGTATGCGTTTTCTCCTGAATATATTCAGGAGAAAACGCATACGCCCTTTTTGGCCAAGTGCCTCATTGTCAAAGTTGTGCCCCTCTTCCTGTGCTTTAAAGGCGATTCCAACGTACCTCTTGAAATCTGTTTCCTGCTATTCTGCCTCGCTCTCAAGTCCGCCTCGTTGCCTTCCCTCAACAGATTTTTGGACGATAGTTGTCCTTTATTACTCGGCCAGTTTGTGAATTGCTGTGCCCCTGAGCTCCATTTTTCAACTCGTTTTTGGTGAGCTGACCGCAAGTCCAAAATTGTGGTTCAAGACGTATACTGGTTCCCGGTGGGGGGCTGAGACTTTGTTTAATTCTTCTTCCTGCTGGGAAGTTAGAGTGATATGTGCCCGTCCAAATGCCTAACAGCTACTCTCTCATTGGTTCTCCCTCTTCCCTTTCATCCTCTGCGAAATTGGAAACCTGTGTGAACGAGGAGGTTGAAGGGGCTGTCTCTCCAAGTTGGGAGATTGATAGTAAAGCAGATAGAACGTCAAACTGGAGCACCAGGAGAGGGACTATTCGTTGAGTTTTAGAAAGCTTTCATATTCACAGTGTGTCCGTTCTCTAGGTTTCTCGTACATGTTATAACTGTAGTAATATTCCCTTCAACCTGGAGAGTTGGGACCCATGGAATGGGTGCCATGCATTATTGCTTTAAAGGGCCTGCATTTGCTCACCCAATCTCACCAATCCTCTCAGTCCCAAGTGTCCAGCCTTATGCCACATCCAGCTGTCATTGTAGATAGGGTCATTCCAGGTTTCATCAGAGAACCTGAAGGAATTGTAAAGAATTTCCCAGTTTTTTTGTTTTGTTTTTGAAATTCCTTTTTATAGTGGGTTTGAGCTGATTCTCGCTGCCATGTTTATGCCAGTCTAGACACACCTGATTCCCTTACGGAGACATATCAATACATAGGTTTTAAGATTCTTACTAGTCAGATATATTCCTCTGCGGGAAATATGGGGTTTTGAGTCCCTTTCCCTGAGGAAGGTGTAGGTCTTCTCTATTCCATAGTTGGTTTTTGGAACGGTACCTGTGCTTATATCAAACTCAGGTTTTATGCATCACCCCACCTCTCCTTCCCCCTTAAGCAGGCATAAGAGTGTTTTCTAAATGTGAGACACTGTTCTCTTTCCTAACTCAGTTCAAGTGTAGCCATGTTTACAGGATCTTCATAAGTGATATCTTATGATAAGTTTCTTTCTCTGTGACTTATTTCACTTAGAATCATCGTACCTGAATCTACCCATTTTGCTGCTACTGGTCTTATGACATTGATTTCATGGCTGAGGGATATTCCATCGTACGTAAGTACCACAATTTTTTGAACCATTTTTATATTTCCTGGGATATTTAAGGTGTACCCAAGTTGAGGTCCTTGTAAGCAGTGCAGCCCTAAATTTTGGGGTGGCTCTGTCTTATTGATTTTCAGTTTTCCCAAGGTATATTCCCTAGACTGGAAGTGCCCTTGGCTCTGTAGCTCTGTTCTTTACTTGTTTTAGGGAACACAATGCACTCCTCCAGAGAGGCAGTTGGCAATTTACATCCCGCCCATCAGCATAACAAGGCTCCCTGTTCTCCAGGGCCTGTCTTGCCTTTCTGGTTTTTACACATTTTGTGGATGTCCCTTTTGACCGGTGGGAAGTGATACTTCTTTGTAGTGCAGATTTGCATTGCCCGCTTGCTTGCTTGGCCAAAAAGGGCGTATGCGTTTTCTCCTCAATATATTCAGGAGAAAACGCATACGCCCTTTTTGGCCAAGTGCATCATTGTCGAAGTTGTGCCCCTCTTCCTGTGCTTTAAAGGCGATTCCAACGTACCTCTTGAAATCTGTTTCCTGCTATTCTGCCTCGCTTTCAAGTCCGCCTCGTTGCCTTCCCTCAACAGATTTTTGGACGATAGTTGTCCTTTATTACTCGGCCAGTTTGTGAATTGCTGTGCCCCTGAGCTCCATTTTTCAACTCGTTTTTGGTGAGCTGACCGCAAGTCCAAAATTTTGGTTCAGGACCTATACTGGTTCCCGGTGGGTGGCTGAGACTTTGGTTAATTCTTCTTCCTGCCGGGAAATTACAGTGATATGTGCCCGTCCAAATGCCTAACAGCTACTCTCTCATTGGTTCTCCCTCTTCCCTTTCATCCTCTGCGAAATTGGCAACCTTTGCCAACCGGGAGGTTAAAGGGGCAGTCTCTCCAAGTTGGGAGGTTGATAGTAAAGCAGATGGAAAGTCAAACCGGAACACCAGGAGAGGGACTATTCGTTGAGTTTTAGAAACCTTTCGTATTCACAGTGTGTCCGTTCTCTAGGTTTCCGGTACATGTTATAACTGAAGTAATATTCCCTTCAACCTGGAGAGTTGGGACCCATGGAATGGTTGCCATGCATTATTGCTTTAAAGGGTCTGCATTTGCTCACCCAATCTCACCAATCCTCTCAGTCCCAAGTTTCCAGCCTTTTGCCACATACAGCTGTCGTTGTAAATAGGGTCATTCCAGGTTTCATCAGAGACCCTGAAGGAATTGTAAAGAATTTCCCAGTTTATTTGTTTTGTATTTGAAATTCCTTTTTATTGAGGGTTTGAGCTGATTCTCGCTGCCATGTTTATGCCAGTCTAGACACACTTGATTCCCTTACGGAGACCTATCAATCCATAGGTTTTAAGATTCTTACTAGTCAGATATATTCCTCTGCGGGAAATATGGGGTTTTGAGTCCCTTTCACTGAGGAAGGTGTAGGTCTTGTCTATTCCATAGTTGGTTTTTGGAACGGTACCTGTTCTTATATCAAACTCTGGTTTTATGCATCACTCCACTTCTCCTTCCCCCTTAAGTAGGCATAAGAGTGTTTTCTAAATGTGAGACACTGTTCTCTTTCCTAACTCAGTTCAAGTGTAGCCATGTTTACAGGATCTTCATATGTGATATCTTATGATAAGTTTCTTTTTCTCTGTGACTTATTTCACTTAGAATCATCGTACCTGAATCTACCCATTTTGCTGCTACTGGTCTTATGACATTGATTTCATGGCTGAGGGATATTCCATCGTACGTAAGTACCACAATTTTTTGAACCATTTTTATATTTCCTGGGATATTTAAGGTGTACCCAAGTTGAGGTCCTTGTAAGCAGTGCAGACCTAAATTTTGGGGTGGCTCTGTCTTATTGATTTTCAGTTTTCCCAAGGTATATTCCGTAGACTGGAAGTCCCCTTGGCTCTGTAGCTCTGTTCTTTACTTGTTTTAGGGAACACAACGCACTCCTCCAGAGAGGCAGTTGGCAATTTACATCCCGCCCATCAGCATAACAAGGCTCCCTGTTCTCCAGGGCCTGTCTTGCCTTTCTGGTTTTTACACATTTTGTGGATGTCCCTTTTGACCGGTGGGAAGTGATACTTCTTTGTAGTGCAGATTTGCATTGCCCGCTTGCTTGCTTGGCCAAAAAGGACGTATGCGTTTTCTCCTGAATATATTCAGGAGAAAACGCATACGCCCTTTTTGGCCAAGTGCTTCGTTGTCGAAGTTGTGCCCCTCTTCCTGTGCTTTAAAAGCGATTCCAACGTACCTCTTGAAATCTGTTTCCTGCTATTCTGCCTCGCTTTCAAGTCCGCCTCGTTGCCTTCCCTCAACAGATTTTTGGACGATAGTTGTCCTTTATTACTCGGCCAGTTTGTGAATTGCTGTGCCCCTGAGATCCATTTTTCAACTCGTTTTTGGTGAGCTGACCGCAAGTCCAACATTTTGGTTCAGGACCTATACTGGTTCCCGGTGGCTGACTGAGACTTTGGATAATTCTTCTTCCTGCTGGGAACTTACTGTGATATGTGCCCGTCCAAATGCCTAACAGCTACTCTCTCATTGGTTCTCCCTCTTCCCTTTCATCCTCTGCCAATTTGGAAACCTGTGCGAACCAGGAGGTTAAAGGGGCTGTCTCTCCAAGTTGGGAGGTTGATAGTAAAGCAGATGGAAAGTCAAACTGGAGCACCAGGAGAGGGACTATTCGTTGAGTTTTAGAAACCTTTCGTATTCACAGTGTGTCCGTTCTCTAGGTTTCCCGTACATGTTATAACTGTAGTAATATTCCCTTCAACCTGGAGAGTTGGGACCCATGGAATGGGTGCCATGCATTATTGCTTTAAAGGGTCTGCATTTGCTCACCAAATCTCACCAATCGTCTCAGTCCCAAGTGTCCAGCCTTATGCCACATCCAGCTGTCGTTGTAGATAGGGTCATTCCAGGTTTCATCAGAGACCCTGAAGGAATTGTAAAGAATTTCCCAGTTTTTTTGTTTTGGATTTGAAATTCCTTTTTATAGTGGGTTTGAGCTGATTTTCGCTGCCATGTTTATGCCAGTCTAGACACACTTGATTCCCTTATGGAGACATATCAATCCATAGGTTTTAAGATTCTTACTAGTCAGATATATTCCTCTGCGGGAAATATGGGGTTTTGAGTCCCTTTCACTGAGGAAGGTGTAGGTCTTGTCTATTCCATAGTTGGTTTTTGGAACGGTACCTGTGCTTATATCAAACTCTGGTTTTATGCATCACCCCACCTCTCCTTCCCCCTTAAGCAGGCATAAGAGTGTTTTCTAAATGTGAGACACTGTTCTCTTTCCTAACTCAGTTCAAGTGTAGCCATGTTTACAGGATCTTCATAAGTGATATCTTATGATAAGTTTCTTTTTCTCTGTGACTTATTTCACTTAGAATCATCGTACCTGAATCTACCCATTTTGCTGCTACTGGTCTTATGACATTGATTTCATGGCTGAGGGATATTCCATCGTACGTAAGTACCACAATTTTTTGAACCATTTTTATATTTCCTGGGATATTTAAGGTGTACCCAAGTGAGGTCCTTGTAAGCAGTGCAGCCCTAAATTTTGGGGTGGCTCTGCCTTATTGATTTTCAGTTTTCCCAAGGTATATTCCCTAGACTGGAAGTGCCCTTGGCTCTGTAGCTCTGTTCTGTAATTGTTTTAGGGAACACAATGCACTCCTCCAGAGAGGCAGTTGGCAATTTACATCCCGCCCATCAGCATAACAAGGCTCCCTGTTCTCCAGGGCCTGTCTTGCCTTTCTGGTTTTTACACATTTTGTGGATGTCCCTTTTGACCGGTGGGAAGTGATACTTCTTTGTAGTGCAGATTTGCATTGCCCGCTTGCTTGCTTGGCCAAAAAGGGCGTATGCGTTTTCTCCTGAATATATTCAGGAGAAAACGCATACGCCCTTTTTGGCCAAGTGCATCATTGTCGAAGTTGTGCCCCTCTTCCTGGGCTTTAAAGGCGATTCCAACGTACCTCTTGAAATCTGTTTCCTGCTATTCTGCCTCGCTTTCAAGTCCGCCTCGTTGCCTTCCCTCAACAGATTTTTGGACGATAGTTGTCCTTTATTACTTGGCCAGTTTGTGAATTGCTGTGCCCCTGAGCTCCATTTTTCAACTCGTTTTTGGTGAGCTGACCGCAAGTCCAAAATTTTGGTTCAGGACCTATACTGGTTCCCGGTGGGTGGCTGAGACTTTGGTTAATTCTTCTTCCTGCCGGTAAATTACAGTGATATGTGCCCGTCCAAATGCCTAACAGCTACTCTCTCATTGGTTCTCCCTCTTCCCTTTCATCCTCTGCGAAATTGGCAACCTGTGCGAACCGGGAGGTTAAAGGTGCAGTCTCTCCAAGTTGGGAGGTTGATAGTAAAGCAGATGGAAAGTGAAACCGGATCACAAGGAGAGGGACTATTCGTTGAGTTTTAGAAACCTTTAGTATTCACAGTGTGTCCGTTCTCTAGGTTTCTGGTACATGTTATAACAGAAGTAATATTCCCTTCAACCTGGAGAGTTGGGACCCATGGAATGGGTGCCATGCATTATTGCTTTAAAGGGTCTGCATTTGCTCACCCAATCTCACCAATCCTCTCAGTCCCAAGTTTCCAGCCTTTTGCCACATCCAGCTGTCGTTGTAAATAGGGTCATTCCAGGTTTCAACAGAGACCCTGAAGGAATTGTAAAGAATTTCCCAGTTTTTTTTGTTTTGCATTTGAAATTCCTTTTTATTGTGGGTTTGAGCTGATTCTCGCTGCCATGTTTATGCCAGTCTAGACACACTTGATTCCCCTACGGAGACCTATCAATCCATAGGTTTTAAGATTCTTACTAGTCAGATATATTCCTCTGCGGGAAATATGGGGTTTTGAGTCCCTTTCACTGAGGAAGGTGTAGGTCTTGTCTATTCCATAGTTGGTTTTTGGAACGGTACCTGTGCTTATATCAAACTCTGGTTTTATGCATCACTCCACCTCTCCTTCCCCCTTAAGTAGGCATAAGAGTGTTTTCTAAATGTGAGACACTGTTCTCTTTCCTAACTCAGTTCAAGTGTAGCCATGTTTACAGGATCTTCATATGTGATATCTTATGATAAGTTTCTTTTTCTCTGTGACTTATTTCACTTAGAATCATCGTACCTGAATCTACCCATTTTGCTGCTACTGGTCTTATGACATTGATTTCATGGCTGAGGGATATTCCATCGTACGTAAGTACCACAATTTTTTGAACCATTTTTATATTTCCTGGGATATTTAAGGTGTACCCAAGTTGAGGTCCTTGTAAGCAGTGCAGCCCTAAATTTTGGGGTGGCTCTGTCTTATTGATTTTCAGTTTTCCCAAGGTATATTCCCTAGACTGGAAGTGCCCTTGGCTCTGTAGCTCTGTTGTTTACTTGTTTTAGGGAACACAATGCACTCCTCCAGAGAGGCAGTTGGCAATTTACATCCTGCCCATCAGCATAACAAGGCTCCCTGTTCTCCAGGGCCTGTCTTGCCTTTCTGGTTTTTACACATTTTGTGGATGTCCCTTTTGACCGGTGGGAAGTGATACTTCTTTGTAGTGCAGATTTGCATTGCCCGCTTGCTTGTTTGGCCAAAAAGGGCGTATGCGTTTTCTCCTGAATATATTCAGGAGAAAACGCATACGCCCTTTTTGGCCAAGTGCCTCATTGTCAAAGTTGTGCCCCTCTTCCTGTGCTTTAAAGGCGATTCCAACGTACCTCTTGAAATCTGTTTCCTGCTATTCTGCCTCGCTCTCAAGTCCGCCTCGTTGCCTTCCCTCAACAGATTTTTGGACGATAGTTGTCCTTTATTACTCGGCCAGTTTGTGAATTGCTGTGCCCCTGAGCTCCATTTTTCAACTCGTTTTTGGTGAGCTGACCGCAAGTCCAAAATTGTGGTTCAAGACGTATACTGGTTCCCGGTGGGGGGCTGAGACTTTGTTTAATTCTTCTTCCTGCTGGGAAGTTAGAGTGATATGTGCCCGTCCAAATGCCTAACAGCTACTCTCTCATTGGTTCTCCCTCTTCCCTTTCATCCTCTGCGAAATTGGAAACCTGTGTGAACGAGGAGGTTGAAGGGGCTGTCTCTCCAAGTTGGGAGATTGATAGTAAAGCAGATAGAACGTCAAACTGGAGCACCAGGAGAGGGACTATTCGTTGAGTTTTAGAAAGCTTTCATATTCACAGTGTGTCCGTTCTCTAGGTTTCTCGTACATGTTATAACTGTAGTAATATTCCCTTCAACCTGGAGAGTTGGGACCCATGGAATGGGTGCCATGCATTATTGCTTTAAAGGGCCTGCATTTGCTCACCCAATCTCACCAATCCTCTCAGTCCCAAGTGTCCAGCCTTATGCCACATCCAGCTGTCATTGTAGATAGGGTCATTCCAGGTTTCATCAGAGAACCTGAAGGAATTGTAAAGAATTTCCCAGTTTTTTTGTTTTGTTTTTGAAATTCCTTTTTATAGTGGGTTTGAGCTGATTCTCGCTGCCATGTTTATGCCAGTCTAGACACACCTGATTCCCTTACGGAGACATATCAATACATAGGTTTTAAGATTCTTACTAGTCAGATATATTCCTCTGCGGGAAATATGGGGTTTTGAGTCCCTTTCCCTGAGGAAGGTGTAGGTCTTCTCTATTCCATAGTTGGTTTTTGGAACGGTACCTGTGCTTATATCAAACTCAGGTTTTATGCATCACCCCACCTCTCCTTCCCCCTTAAGCAGGCATAAGAGTGTTTTCTAAATGTGAGACACTGTTCTCTTTCCTAACTCAGTTCAAGTGTAGCCATGTTTACAGGATCTTCATAAGTGATATCTTATGATAAGTTTCTTTCTCTGTGACTTATTTCACTTAGAATCATCGTACCTGAATCTACCCATTTTGCTGCTACTGGTCTTATGACATTGATTTCATGGCTGAGGGATATTCCATCGTACGTAAGTACCACAATTTTTTGAACCATTTTTATATTTCCTGGGATATTTAAGGTGTACCCAAGTTGAGGTCCTTGTAAGCAGTGCAGCCCTAAATTTTGGGGTGGCTCTGTCTTATTGATTTTCAGTTTTCCCAAGGTATATTCCCTAGACTGGAAGTGCCCTTGGCTCTGTAGCTCTGTTCTTTACTTGTTTTAGGGAACACAATGCACTCCTCCAGAGAGGCAGTTGGCAATTTACATCCCGCCCATCAGCATAACAAGGCTCCCTGTTCTCCAGGGCCTGTCTTGCCTTTCTGGTTTTTACACATTTTGTGGATGTCCCTTTTGACCGGTGGGAAGTGATACTTCTTTGTAGTGCAGATTTGCATTGCCCGCTTGCTTGCTTGGCCAAAAAGGGCGTATGCGTTTTCTCCTGAATATATTCAGGAGAAAACGCATACGCCCTTTTTGGCCAAGTGCATCATTGTCGAAGTTGTGCCCCTCTTCCTGTGCTTTAAAGGCGATTCCAACGTACCTCTTGAAATCTGTTTCCTGCTATTCTGCCTCGCTTTCAAGTCCGCCTCGTTGCCTTCCCTCAACAGATTTTTGGACGATAGTTGTCCTTTATTACTCGGCCAGTTTGTGAATTGCTGTGCCCCTGAGCTCCATTTTTCAACTCGTTTTTGGTGAGCTGACCGCAAGTCCAAAATTTTGGTTCAGGACCTATACTGGTTCCCGGTGGGTGGCTGAGACTTTGGTTAATTCTTCTTCCTGCCGGGAAATTACAGTGATATGTGCCCGTCCAAATGCCTAACAGCTACTCTCTCATTGGTTCTCCCTCTTCCCTTTCATCCTCTGCGAAATTGGCAACCTTTGCCAACCGGGAGGTTAAAGGGGCAGTCTCTCCAAGTTGGGAGGTTGATAGTAAAGCAGATGGAAAGTCAAACCGGAACACCAGGAGAGGGACTATTCGTTGAGTTTTAGAAACCTTTCGTATTCACAGTGTGTCCGTTCTCTAGGTTTCCGGTACATGTTATAACTGAAGTAATATTCCCTTCAACCTGGAGAGTTGGGACCCATGGAATGGTTGCCATGCATTATTGCTTTAAAGGGTCTGCATTTGCTCACCCAATCTCACCAATCCTCTCAGTCCCAAGTTTCCAGCCTTTTGCCACATACAGCTGTCGTTGTAAATAGGGTCATTCCAGGTTTCATCAGAGACCCTGAAGGAATTGTAAAGAATTTCCCAGTTTATTTGTTTTGTATTTGAAATTCCTTTTTATTGAGGGTTTGAGCTGATTCTCGCTGCCATGTTTATGCCAGTCTAGACACACTTGATTCCCTTACGGAGACCTATCAATCCATAGGTTTTAAGATTCTTACTAGTCAGATATATTCCTCTGCGGGAAATATGGGGTTTTGAGTCCCTTTCACTGAGGAAGGTGTAGGTCTTGTCTATTCCATAGTTGGTTTTTGGAACGGTACCTGTTCTTATATCAAACTCTGGTTTTATGCATCACTCCACTTCTCCTTCCCCCTTAAGTAGGCATAAGAGTGTTTTCTAAATGTGAGACACTGTTCTCTTTCCTAACTCAGTTCAAGTGTAGCCATGTTTACAGGATCTTCATATGTGATATCTTATGATAAGTTTCTTTTTCTCTGTGACTTATTTCACTTAGAATCATCGTACCTGAATCTACCCATTTTGCTGCTACTGGTCTTATGACATTGATTTCATGGCTGAGGGATATTCCATCGTACGTAAGTACCACAATTTTTTGAACCATTTTTATATTTCCTGGGATATTTAAGTTGTACCCAAGTGAGGTCCTTGTAAGCAGTGCAGCCCTAAATTTTGGGGTGCCTCTGTCTTATTGATTTTCAGTTTTCCCAAGGTATATTCCCTAGACTGGAAGTGCCCTTGGCTCTGTAGCTCTGTTGTTTACTTGTTTTAGGGAACACAATGCACTCCTCCAGAGAGGCAGTTGGCAATTTACATCCCGCCCATCAGCATAACAAGGCTCCCTGTTCTCCAGGGCCTGTCTTGCCTTTCTGGTTTTTACACATTTTGTGGATGTCCCTTTTGACCGGTGGGAAGTGATACTTCTATGTAGTGCAGATTTGCATTGCCCGCTTGCTTGCTTGGCCAAAAAGGGCGTATGCGTTTTCTCCTGAATATATTCAGGAGAAAACGCATACGCCCTTTTTGGCCAAGTGCATCATTGTCGAAGTTGTGCCCCTCTTCCTGTGCTTTAAAGGCGATTCCAACGTACCTCTTGAAATCTGTTTCCTGCTATTCTGCCTCACTTTCAAGTCCGCCTCGTTGCCTTCCCTCAACAGATTTCTGGACGATAGTTGTCCTTTATTACTCGGCCAGTTTGTGAATTGCTGTGCCCCTGAGCTCCATTTTTCAACTCGTTTTTGGTGAGCTGACCGCAAGTCCAAAATTTTGGTTCAGGACCTATACTGGTTCCCGGTGGGTGGCTGAGACTTTGGTTAATTCTTCTTCCTGCCGGGAAATTACAGTGATATGTGCCCGTCCAAATGCCTAACAGCTACTCTCTCATTGGTTCTCCCTCTTCCCTTTCATCCTCTGCCAAATTGGCAACCTGTGCGAACCAGGAGGTTAAAGGGGCTGTCTCTCCATGTTGGGAGGTTGATAGTAAAGCAGATGGAAAGTCAAACCGGAGCACCAGGAGAGGGACTATTCGTTGAGTTTTAGAAACCTTTCGTATTCACAGTGTGTCCGTTCTCTAGTTTTCCGGTACATGTTATAACTGTAGTAATATTCCCTTCAACCTGGAGAGTTGGGACCCATGGAATGGGTGCCATGCATTATTGCTTTAAAGGGTCTGCATTTGCTCACCAAATCTCACCAATCGTCTCAGTCCCAAGTGTCCAGACTTATGCCACATCCAGCTGTCGTTGTAGATAGGGTCATTCCAGGTTTCATCAGAGACCCTGAAGGAATTGGAAAGAATTTCCCAGTTTTTTGTTTTGTTTTTGAAATTCTTTTTTATAGTGGGTTTGAGCTGATTCTCGCTGCCATGTTTATGCCAGTCTAGACAGACTTGATTCCCTTACGGACACATATCAATACATAGGTTTTAAGATTCTTACTAGTCAGATATATTCCTCTGCGGGAAATATGGGGTTTTGAGTCCGTTTCACTGAGGAAGGTGTAGGTCTTGTCTATTCCATAGTTGGTTTTTGGAACGGTACCTGTGCTTATATCAAACTCTGGGTTTATGCATCACCCCACCTCTCCTTCCCCCTTAAGCAGGCATAAGAGTGTTTTCTAAATGTGAGACACTGTTCTCTTTCCTAACTCAGTTCAAGTGTAGCCATGTTTACAGGATCTTCCTAAGTGATATCTTATGATAAGTTTCTTTCTCTGTGACTTATTTCACTTAGAATCATCGTACCTGAATCTACCCATTTTGCTGCTACTGGTCTTATGACATTGATTTCATGGCTGAGGGATATTCCATCGTACGTAAGTACCACAATTTTTTGAACCATTTTTATATTTCCTGGGATATTTAAGGTGTACCCAAGTGAGGTCCTTGTAAGCAGTGCAGCCCTAAATTTTGGGGTGGCTCTGTCTTATTGATTTTCAGTTTTCCCAAGGTATATTCCCTAGACTGGAAGTGCCCTTGGCTCTGTAGCTCTGTTCTTTACTTGTTTTAGGGAACACAATGCACTCCTCCAGAGAGGCAGTTGGCAATTTACATCCCGCCCATCAGCATAACAAGGCTCCCTGTTCTCCAGGGCCTGTCTTGCCTTTCAGGTTTTTACACATTTTGTGGATGTCCCTTTTGACCGGTGGGAAGTGATACTTCTTTGTAGTGCAGATTTGCATTGCCCGCTTGCTTGCTTGGCCAAAAAGGGCATATGCGTTTTCTCCTGAATATATTCAGGAGAAAACGCATACGCCCTTTTTGGACAAGTGCATCATTGTCGAAGTTGTGACCCTCTTCCTGTGCTTTAAAGGCGATTCCAACGTACCTCTTGAAATCTGTTTCCTGCTATTCTGCCTCGCTTTCAAGTCCGCCTCGTTGCCTTCCCTCAACAGATTTTTGGACGATAGTTGTCCTTTATTACTCGGCCAGTTTGTGAATTGCTGTGCCCCTGAGCTCCATTTTTCAACTCGTTTTTGGTGAGCTGACCACAAGTCCAAAATTTTGGTTCAGGACCTATACTGGTTCCCGGTGGGTGGCT
The DNA here is from genome assembly GCF_949752795.1 of Hyperoodon ampullatus. Lineage (NCBI taxonomy): Eukaryota > Metazoa > Chordata > Mammalia > Artiodactyla > Ziphiidae > Hyperoodon > Hyperoodon ampullatus. The sequence continues at coordinate 2,698,957 of NW_027640676.1, read as the reverse complement.
GAGACTTTGGTTAATTCTTCTTCCTGCCGGGAAATTACAGTGATATGTGCCCGTCGAAATGCCTAACAGCTAATTTCTCATTGGTTCTCCCTGTTCCGTTTCATCCTCTGCCAAATTGGCAACCTGTGCGAACCAGGAGGTTAAAGGGGCAGTCTCTCCAAGTTCGGAGGTTGATAGTAAAGCAGATGGAAAGTCAAACCGGAGCACCAGGAGAGGGACTATTCGTTGAGTTTTAGAAACCTTTCGTATTCACAGTGTGTCCATTCTCTAGGTTTCCGGTACATGTTATAACTGTAGTAATATTCCCTTCTACCTGGAGAGTTGGGACCCATGGAATGGGTGCCATGCATTATTGCTTTAAAGGGTCTGCATTTGCTTACCAAATCTCACCAATCCTCTCAGTCCCAAGTGTCCAGCCTTATGCCACATCCAGCTGTCGTTGTAGATAGGGTCATTCCAGGGTTCATCAGAGACCCTGAAGGAATTGTAAAGAATTTCCCAGTTTTTTTGTTTTGTTTTTGAAATTCCTTTTTATAGTGGGTTTGAGCTGATTCTCGCTGCCATGTTTATGCCAGTCTAGACACACTTGATTCCCTTACGGAGACATATCAATACATAGGTTTTAAGATTCTTACTAGTCAGATATATTCCTCTGTGGGAAATATGGGTTTTTGAGTCCCTTTCCCTGATGAAGGTGTAGGTCTTGTCTCTTCCATAGTTGGTTTTTGGAACGGTACCTGTGCTTATATCAAACTCAGGTTTTATGCATCACCCCACCTCTCCTTCCCCCTTAAGTAGACATAAGAGTGTTTTCTAAATGTGAGACACTGTTCTCTTTCCTAACTCAGTTCAAGTGTAGCCATGTTTACATGATCTTCATATGTGATATCTTATGATAAGTTTCTTTCTCTGTGACTTATTTCACTTAGAATCATCGTACCTGAATCTACCCATTTTGCTGCTACTGGTCTTATGACATTGATTTCATGGCTGAGGGATATTCCATCGTACGTAAGTACCACAATTTTTTGAATCATTTTTATATTTCCTGGGATATTTAAGGTGTACCCAAGTGAGGTCCTTGTAAGCAGTGCAGCCCTAAATTTTGGGGTGGCTCTGTCTTATTGATTTTCAGTTTTCCCAAGGTATATTCCCTAGACTGGAAGTGCCCTTGGCTCTGTAGCTCTGTTCTTTACTTGTTTTAGGGAACACAATGCACTCCTCCAGAGAGGAAGTTGGCAATTTACATCCCGCCCATCAGCATAACAAGGCTCCCTGTTCTCCAGGGCCTGTCTTGCCTTTCTGGTTTTTACACATTTTGTGGATGTCCCTTTTGACCGGTGGGAAGTGATACTTCTTTGTAGTGCAGATTTGCATTGCCCGCTTGCTTGCTTGGCCAAAAAGGGCGTATGCGTTTTCTCCTGAATATATTCAGGAGAAAACGCATACGACCTTTTTGGCCAAGTGCATCATTGTCGAAGTTGTGCCCCTCTTCCTGTGCTTTAATGGCGATTCCAACGTACCTCTTGAAATCTGTTTCCTGCTATTCTGCCTCGCTTTCAAGTCCGCCTCGTTGCCTTCCCTCAACAGATTTTTGGACGATAGTTGTCCTTTATTACTCGGCCAGTTTGTGAATTGCTGTGCCCCTGAGCTCCATTTTTCAACTCGTTTTTGGTGACCTTACCGCAAGGCCAAAATTTTGGTTCAGGACCTATACTGGTTCCCGGTGGGTGGCTGAGACTTTGGTTAATTCTTCTTCCTGCCGGGAAATTACAGTGATATGTGCCCGTCGAAATGCCTAACAGCTAATTTCTCATTGGTTCTCCCTCTTCCTTTTCATCCTCTGCCAAATTGGCAACCTGTGCGAACCAGGAGGTTAAAGGGGCAGTCTCTGCATGTTGGGAGGTTTATAGTAAAGCAGATGGAAAGTCAAACCGGAGCACCAGGAGAGGGACTATTCGTTGAGTTTTAGAAACCTTTCGTATTCACAGTGTGTCCATTCTCTAGGTTTCCGGTACATGTTATAACTGTAGTAATATTCCCTTCAACCTGGAGAGTTGGGACCCATGGAATGGGTGCCATGCATTATTGCTTTAAAGGGTCTGCATTTGCTCACCAAATCTCACCAATCGTCTCAGTCCCAAGTGTCCAGCCTTATGCCACATCCAGCTGTCGTTGTAGATAGGGTCATTCCAGGGTTCATCAGAGACCCTGAAGGAATTGTAAAGAATTTCCCAGTTTTTTTGTTTTGTTTTTGAAATTCCTTTTTATAGTGGGTTTGAGCTGATTCTCGCTGCCATGTTTATGCCAGTCTAGACACACTTGATTCCCTTACGGAGACATATCAATACATAGGTTTTAAGATTCTTACTAGTCAGATATATTCCTCTGCGGGAAATATGGGGTTTTGAGTCCCTTTCACTGAGGAAGGTGCAGGTCTTGTCTATTCCATAGTTGGTTTTTGGAACGGTACCTGTGCTTATATCAAACTCTGGGTTTATGCATCACCCCACCTCTCCTTCCCTCTTAAGCAGGCATAAGAGTGTTTTCTAAATGTGAGACACTGTTCTCTTTCCTAACTCAGTTCAAGTGTAGCCATGTTTACAGGATCTTCATAAGTGATATCTTATGATAAGTTTCTTTTTCTCTGTGACTTATTTCACTTAGAATCATCGTAGCTGAATCTACCCATTTTGCTGCTACTGGTCTTATGACATTGATTTCATGGCTGAGGGATATTCCATCGTACATAAGTACCACAATTTTTTAAACCATTTTTATATTTCCTGGGATATTTAAGGTGTACCCAAGTTGAGGTCCTTGTAAGCAGTGCAGCCCTAAATTTTGGGGTGGCTCTGTCTTATTGATTTTCAGTTTTCCCAAGGTATATTCCCTAGACTGGAAGTGCCCTTGGCTCTGTAGCTCAGTTCTTTACTTGTTTTAGGGAACACAATGCACTCCTCCAGAGAGGCAGTTGGCAATTTACATCCCGCCCATCAGCATAACAAGGCTCCCTGTTCTCCAGGGCCTGTCTTGCCTTTCTGGTTTTTACACATTTTGTGGATGTCCCTTTTGACCGGTGGGAAGTGATACTTCTTTGTAGTGCAGATTTGCATTGCCCGCTTGCTTGCTTGGCCAAAATGGGCGTATGCGTTTTCTCCTGAATATATTCAGGAGAACACGCATACACCCTTTTTGGCCAAGTGCATCATTGTCGAAGTTGTGACCCTCTTCCTGTGCTTTAAAGGCGATTCCAACGTACCTCTTGAAATCTGTTTCCTGCTATTCTGCCTCGCTTTCAAGTCCGCCTCGTTGTCTTCCCTCAACAGGGTTTTTGATGATAGTTGTCCTTTATTACTCGGCCAGTTTGTGAATTGCTGTGCCCCTGAGCTCCATTTTTCAACTCGTTTTTGGTGAGCTGACCGCAAGTCCAACATTTTGGTTCAGGACCTATACTGGTTCCCGGTGGGGGGCTGAGACTTTGTTTAATTCTTCTTCCTGCCGGGAACTTAGTGTGATATGTGCCCGTCCAAATGCCTAACAGCTACTCTCTCATTGGTTCTCCCTCTTCCCTTTCTTCCTCTGCGAAATTGGAAACCTGTGTGAACGAGGAGGTTGAAGGGGCTGTCTCTCCAAGTTGGGAGATTGATAGTAAAGCAGATGGAAAGTCAAACTGGAGCACCAGGAGAGGGACTATTCGTTGAGTTTTAGAAAGCTTTCATATTCACAGTGTGTCCGTTCTCTAGGTTTCTCGTACATGTTATAACTGTAGTAATATTCCCTTCAACCTGGAGAGTTGGGACCCATGGAATGGGTGTCATGCATTATTGCTTTAAAGGGCCTGCATTTGCTCACCCAATCTCACCAATCCTCTCAGTCCCAAGTGTCCAGCCTTATGCCACATCCAGCTGTCGTTGTAGATAGTGTCATTCCAGGTTTCATCAGAGACCCTGAAGGAATTGTAAAGAATTTCCCAGTTTTTTTGTTTTGTTTTTGAAATTCCTTTTTATAGTGGGTTTGAGCTGATTCTCGCTGCCATGTTTATGCCAGTCTAGACACACCTGATTCCCTTACGGAGACATATCAATACATAGGTTTTAAGATTCTTACTAGTCAGATATATTCCTCTGCGGGAAATATGGTGTTTTGAGTCCCTTTCCCTGATGAAGGTGTAGGTCTTGTCTATTCCATAGTTGGTTTTTGGAACGGTACCTGTGCTTATATCAAACTCAGGTTTTATGCATCACCCCACCTCTCCTTCCCCCTTAAGCAGGCATAAGAGTGTTTTCTAAATGTGAGACACTGTTCTCTTTCCTAACTCAGTTCAAGTGTAGCCATGTTTACAGGATCTTCATAAGTGATATCTTATGATATGTTTCTTTCTCTGTGACTTATTTCACTTAGAATCATCGTACCTGAATCTACCCATTTTGCTGCTACTGGTCTTATGACATTGATTTCATGGCTGAGGGATATTCCATCGTACGTAAGTACCACAATTTTTTGAACCATTTTTATATTTCCTGGGATATTTAAGGTGTACCCAAGTTGAGGTCCTTGTAAGCAGTGCAGCCCTAAATTTTGGGGTGGCTCTGTCTTATTGATTTTCAGTTTTCCCAAGGTATATTCCCTAGACTGGAAGTGCCCTTGGCTCTGTAGCTCTGTTGTTTACTTGTTTTAGGGAACACAATGCACTCCTCCAGAGAGGCAGTTGGCAATTTACATCCCGCCCATCAGCATAACAAGGCTCCCTGTTCTCCAGGGCCTGTCTTGCCTTTCAGGTTTTTACACATTTTGTGGATGTCCCTTTTGACCGGTGGGAAGTGATACTTCTTTGTAGTGCAGATTTGCATTGCCCGCTTGCTTGCTTGGCCAAAAAGGGCGTATGCGTTTTCTCCTGAATATATTCAGGAGAAAACGCATAAGCCCTTTTTGGCCAAGTGCATCATTGTCGAAGTTGTGCCCCTCTTCCTGTGCTTTAAAGGCGATTCCAACGTACCTCTTGAAATCTGTTTCCTGCTATTCTGCCTCGCTTTCAAGTCCGCCTCGTTGCCTTCCCTCAACAGGTTTTTGGATGATAGTTGTCCTTTATTACTCGGCCAGTTTGTGAATTGCTGTGCCCCTGAGCTCCATTTTTCAACTCGTTTGTGGTGAGCTGACCGCAAGTCCAAAATTTTGGTTCAGGACCTATACTGGTTCCCGGTGGGTGGCTGAGACTTTGGTTAATTCTTCTTCCTGCCGGGAAATTACAGTGATATGTGCCCGTCCAAATGCCTAACAGCTACTCTCTCATTGGTTCTCCCTCTTCCCTTTCATCCTCTGCCACATTGGCAACCTGTGCGAACCAGGAGGTTAAAGGGGCTGTCTCTCCAAGTTGGGAGGTTGATAGTAAAGCAGATGGAAAGTCAAACCGGAGCACCAGGAGAGGGACTATTCGTTGAGTTTTAGAAACCTTTCGTATTCACAGTGTGTCCGTTCTCTAGGTTTCCGGTACATGTTATAACTGTAGTAATATTCCCTTCAACCTGGAGAGTTGGGACCCATGGAATGGGTGCCATGCATTATTGCTTTAAAGGGTCTGCATTTGCTCACCAAATCTCAACAATCGTCTCAGTTCCAAGTGTCCAGCCTTATGCCACATCCAGCTGTCGTTGTAGATAGGGTCATTCCAGGGTTCATCAGAGACCCTGAAGGAATTGTAAAGAATTTCCCAGTTTTTTTGTTTTGTTTTTGAAATTCCTTTTTATAGTGGGTTTGAGCTGATTCTCGCTGCCATGTTTATGCCAGTCTAGACACACTTGATTCCCTTACGGAGACATATCAATACATAGGTTTTAAGATTCTTACTAGTCAGATATATTCCTCTGCGGGAAATATGGGGTTTTGAGTCCCTTTCACTGAGGAAGGTGTAGGTCTTGTCTATTCCATAGTTGGTTTTTGGAACGGTACCTGTGCTTATATCAAACTCTGGGTTTATGCATCACCCCACGTCTCCTTCCCCCTTAAGCAGGCATAAGAGTGTTTTCTAACTGTGAGACACTGTTCTCTTTCCTAACTCAGTTCAAGTGTAGCCATGTTTACAGGATCTTCATAAGTGATATCTTATGATAAGTTTCTTTTTCTCTGTGACTTATTTCACTTAGAATCATCGTAGCTGAATCTACCCATTTTGCTGCTACTGGTCTTATGACATTGATTTCATGGCTGAGGGATATTCCATCGTACATAAGTACCACAATTTTTTGAACCATTTTTATATTTCCTGGGATATTTAAGGTGTACCCAAGTTGAGGTCCTTGTAAGCAGTGCAGCCCTAAATTTTGGGGTGGCTCTGTCTTATTGATTTTCAGTTTTCCCAAGGTATATTCCCTAGACTGGAAGTGCCCTTGGCTCTGTAGCTCTGTTCTTTACTTGTTTTAGGGAACACAATGCACTCCTCCAGAGAGGAAGTTGGCAATTTACATCCCGCCCATCAGCATAACAAGGCTCCCAGTTCTCCAGGGCCTGTCTTGACTTTCTGGTTTTTACACATTTTGTGGATGTCCCTTTTGACCGGTGGGAAGTGATACTTCTTTGTAGTGCAGATTTGCATTGCCCGCTTGCTTGCTTGGCCAAAAAGGGCGTATGCGTTTTCTCCTGAATATATTCAGGAGAAAACGCATACGCCCTTTTTGGCCAAGTGCATCATTGTCGAAGTTGTGCCCCTCTTCCTGTGCTGTAAAGGCGATTCCAACGTACCTCTTGAAATCTGTTTCCTGCTATTCTGCCTCGCTTTCAAGTCCGCCTCGTTGCCTTCCCTCAACAGGTTTTTGGATGATAGTTGTCCTTTATTACTCGGCCAGGTTGTGAATTGCTGTGCCCCTGAGCTCCATTTTTCAACTCGTTTTTGCTGAGCTGACCGCAAGTCCAAAATTTTGGTTCAGGACCTATACTGGTTCCCGGTGGGTGGCTGAGACTTTGGTTAATTCTTCTTCCTGCCGGGAAATTACAGTGATATGTGCCCGTCCAAATGCCTAACAGCTAATCTCTCATTGGTTCTCCCTCTTCCCTTTCATCCTCTGCCAAATTGGCAACCTGTGCGAACCAGGAGGTTAAAGGGGCTGTCTCTCCAAGTTGGGAGGTTGATAGTAAAGCAGATGGAAAGTCAAACCGGAGCACCAGGAGAGGGACTATTCGTTGAGTTTTAGAAACCTTTCGTATTCACAGTGTGTCCGTTCTCTAGGTTTCCGGTACATGTTATAACTGTAGTAATATTCCCTTCAACCTGGAGAGTTGGGACCCATGGAATGGGTGCCATGCATTATTGCTTTAAAGGGTCTGCATTTGCTCACCGAATCTCACCAATCGTCTCAGTCCCAAGTGTCCAGCCTTATGCCACATCCAGCTGTCGTTGTAGATATGGTCATTCCAGGGTTCATCAGAGACTCTGAAGGAATTGTAAAGAATTTCACAGTTTTTTGTTTTGTTTTTGAAATTCCTTTTTATAGTGGGTTTGAGCTGATTCTCGCTGCCATGTTTATGCCAGTCTAGACACACTTGATTCCCTTATGGAGACATATCAATACATAGGTTTTAAGATTCTTACTAGTCAGATATATTCCTCTGCGGGAAATATGGGGTTTTGAGTCCCTTTCACTGAGGAAGTTGCAGGTCTTGTCTATTCCATAGTTGGTTTTTGGAACGGTACCTGTGCTTATATCAACTCTGTGTTTATGCATCACCCCACCTCTCCTTCCCCCTTAAGCAGGCATAAGAGTGTTTTCTAAATGTGAGACACTGTTCTCTTTCCTAACTCAGTTCAAGTGTAGCCATGTTTACAGGATCTTCATAAGTGATATCTTATGATAAATTTCTTTTTCTCTGTGACTTATTTCACTTAGAATCATCGTACCTGAATCTTCCCATTTTGCTGCTACTGGTCTTATGACATTGATTTCATTGCTGAGGGATATTCCATCGTACGTAAGTACCACAATTTTTTGAACCATTTTTATATTTCCTGGGATATTTAAGGTGTACCCAAGTTGAGGTCCTTGTAAGCAGTGCAGCCCTAAATTTTGGGGTGGCTCTGTCTTATTGATTTTCAGTTTTCCCAAGGTATATTCCCTAGACTGGAAGTGCCCTTGGCTCTGTAGCTCAGTTCTTTACTTGTTTTAGGGAACACAATGCACTCCTGCAGAGAGGCAGTTGGCAATTTACATCCCACCCATCAGCATAACAAGGCTCCCTGTCCTCCAGGGCCTGTCTTGCCTTTCTGATTTTTACACATTTTGTGGATGTCCCTTTTCACCGGTGGGAAGTGATACTTCTTTGTAGTGCAGATATGCATTGCCCGCTTGCTTGCTTGGCCAAAAAGGGCGTATGCGTTTTCTCCTGAATATATTCAGGAGAAAAAGCATACGCCCTTTTTGGCCAAGTGCATCATTGTCGAAGTTGTGCCCCTCTTCCTGTGCTTTAAAGGCGATTCCAACGTACCTCTTGAAATCTGATTCCTACTATTCTGCCTCGCTTTCAAGTCCGCCTCGTTGCCTTCCCTCAACAGATTTTTGGACGATAGTTGTCCTTTATTACTCGGCCAGTTTGTGAATTGCTGTGCCCCTGAGCTCCATTTTTCAACTCGTTTTTGGTGAGCTGACCGCAAGTCCAAAATTTTGGTTCAGGACCTATACTGGTTCCCGGTGGGTGGCTGAGACTTTGGTTAATTCTTCTTCCTGCCGGGAAGTTAGAGTGATATGTGCCCGTCCAAATGCCTAACAGCTACTCTCTCATTGGTTCTCCCTCTTCCCTTTCATCCTCTGCCAAATTGGCAACCTGTGCGAACCAGGAGGTTAAAGGGGCTGTCTCTCCAAGTTGGGAGGTTGATAGTAAAGCAGATGGAAAGTCAAACCGGAGCACCAGGATAGGGACTATTCGTTGAGTTTTAGAAACCTTTTGTATTCACAGTGTGTCCGTTCTCTAGGTTTCCGGTACGTGTTATAACTGTAGTAATATTCCCTTCAACCTGGAGAGTTGGGACCCATGGAATGGGTGCCATGCATTATTACGTTAAAGGGTCTGCATTTGCTCACCAAATCTCACCAATCGTCTCAGTCCCAAGTGTCCAGCCTTATGCCACATCCAGCTGTCATTGTAGATAGGGTCATTCCAGGGTTCATCAGAGACCCTGAAGGAATTGTAAAGAATTTCCCAGTTTTTTTGTTTTGTTTTTGAAATTCCTTTTTATAGTGGGTTTGAGCTGATTCTCGCTGCCATGTTTATGCCAGTCTAGACACACTTGATTCCCTTACAGAGACATATCAATACACAGGTTTTAAGATTCTTACTAGTCAGATATATTCCTCTGCGGGAAATATGGGGTTTTGAGTCCCTTTCACTGAGGAAGGTGTAGGTATTGTCTATTCCATAGTTGGTTTTTGGAACGGTACCTGTGCTTATATCAAACTCTGGTTTTATGCATCACCCCACCTCTCCTTCCCCCTTAAGTAGGCATAAGAGTGTTTTCTAAATGTGAGACACTGTTCTCTTTCCTAACTCAGTTCAAGTGTAGCCATGTTTACATGATCTTCATATGTGATATCTTATGATAAGTTTCTTTCTCTGTGACTTATTTCACTTAGAATCATCGTACCTGAATCTACCCATTTTGCTGCTACTGGTCTTATGACATTGATTTCATGGCTGAGGGATATTCCATCGTACGTAAGTACCACAATTTTTTGAACCATTTTTATATTTCCTGGGATATTTAAGGTGTACCCAAGTGAGGTCCTTGTAAGCAGTGCAGCCCTAAATTTTGGGGTGGCTCTGTCTTATTGATTTTCAGTTTTCCCAAGGTATATTCCCTAGACTGGAAGTGCCCTTGGCTCTGTAGCTCTGTTCTTTACTTGTTTTAGGGAACACAATGCACTCCTCCAGAGAGGCAGTTGGCAATTTACATCCCGCCCATCAGCATAACAAGGCTCCCTGTTCTCCAGGGCCTGTCTTGCCTTTCTGGTTTTTACACATTTTGTGGATGTCCCTTTTGACCGGTGGGAAGCGATACTTCTTTGTAGTGCAGATTTGCATTGCCCGCTTGCTTGCTTGGCCAAAAAGGGTGTATGCGTTTTCTCCTGAATATATTCAGGAGAAAACGCATACGCCCTTTTTGGCCAAGTGCATCATTGTCGAAGTTGTGCCCCTCTTCCTGTGCTTTAATGGCGATTCCAACTTACCTCTTGAAATCTGTTTCCTGCTATTCTGCCTCGCTTTCAAGTCCGCCTCGTTGCCTTCCCTCAACAGATTTTTGGACGATAGTTGTCCTTTATTACTCGGCCAGTTTGTGAATTGCTGTGCCCCTGAGCTCCATTTTTCAACTCGTTTTTGGTGAGCTTACCGCAAGGCCAAAATTTTGGTTCAGGACCTATACTGGTTCCTGGTGGGTGGCTGAGACTTTGGTTAATTCTTCTTCCTGCCGGGAAATTACAGTGATATGTGCCCGTCGAAATGCCTAACAGCTAATTTCTCATTGGTTCTCCCTCTTCCTTTTCATCCTCTGCCAAATTGGCAACCTGTGCGAACCAGGAGGTTAAAGGGGCAGTCTCTCCAAGTTGGGAGGTGGATAGTAAAGCAGATGGAAAGTCAAACCGGAGCACCAGGAGAGGGACTATTCGTTGAGTTTTAGAAATCTTTCGTATTCACAGTGTGTCCATTCTCTAGGTTTCCGGTACATGTTATAACTGTAGTAATATTCCCTTCAACCTGGAGAGTTGGGACCCATGGAATGGGTGCCATGCATTATTGCTTTAAAGGGTCTGCATTTGCTCACCAAATCTCACCAATCGTCTCAGTCCCAAGTGTCCAGCCTTATGTCACATCCAGCTGTCGTTGTAGATAGGGTCATTCCAGGGTTCATCAGAGACCCTGAAGGAATTGTAAAGAATTTCCCAGTTTTTTTGTTTTGTTTTTGAAATTCCTTTTTATAGTGGGTTTGAGCTGATTCTCGCTGCCATGTTTATGCCAGTCTAGACACACTTGATTCCCTTACGGAGACATATCAATACATAGGTTTTAAGATTCTTACTAGTCAGATATATTCCTCTGCGGGAAATATGGGGTTTTGAGTCCCTTTCACTGAGGAAGGTGCTGGTCTTGTCTATTCCATAGTTGGTTTTTGGAACGGTACCTGTGCTTATATCAAACTCTGGGTTTATGCATCACCCCACCTCTCCTTCCCCCTTAAGCAGGCATAAGAGTGTTTTCTAAATGTGAGACACTGTTCTCTTTCCTAACTCAGTTCAAGTGTAGCCATGTTTACAGGATCTTCATAAGTGATATCTTATGATAAGTTTCTTTTTCTCTGTGACTTATTTCACTTAGAATCATCGTAGCTGAATCTACCCATTTTGCTGCTACTGGTCTTATGACATTGATTTCATGGCTGAGGGATATTCCATCGTACATAAGTACCACAATTTTTTGAACCATTTTTATATTTCCTGGGATATTTAAGGTGTACCCAAGTTGAGGTCCTTGTAAGCAGTGCAGCCCTAAATTTTGGGGTGGCTCTGTCTTATTGATTTTCAGTTTTCCCAAGGTATATTCCCTAGACTGGAAGTGCCCTTGGCTCTGTAGCTCAGTTCTTTACTTGTTTTAGGGAACACAATGCACTCCTCCAGAGAGGCAGTTGGCAATTTACATCCCGCCCATCAGCATAACAAGGCTCCCTGTTCTCCAGGGCCTGTCTTGCCTTTCTGGTTTTTACACATTTTGTGGATGTCCCTTTTGACCGGTGGGAAGTGATACTTCTTTGTAGTGCAGATTTGCATTGCCCGCTTGCTTGCTTGGCCAAAATGGGCATATGCGTTTTCTCCTGAATATATTCAGGAGAACACGCATACACCCTTTTTGGCCAAGTGCATCATTGTCGAAGTTGTGCCCCTCTTCCTGTGCTTTAAAGGCGATTCCAACGTACCTCTTGAAATCTGTTTCCTGCTATTCTGGCTCGCTTTCAAGTCCGCCTCGTTGTCTTCCCTCAACAGGTTTTTTGATGATAGTTGTCCTTTATTACTCGGCCAGTTTGTGAATTGCTGTGCCCCTGAGCTCCATTTTTCAACTCGTTTTTGGTGAGCTGACCGCAAGTCCAACATTTTGGTTCAGGACCTATACTGGTTCCCGGTGGGGGGCTGAGACTTTGTTTAATTCTTCTTCCTGCCGGGAACTTAGTGTGATATGTGCCCGTCCAAATGCCTAACAGCTACTCTCTCATTGGTTCTCCCTCTTCCCTTTCATCCTCTGCGAAATTGGAAACCTGTGTGAACGAGGAGGTTGAAGGGGCTGTCTCTCCAAGTTGGGAGATTGATAGTAAAGCAGATGGAAAGTCAAACTGGAGCACCAGGAGAGGGACTATTCGTTGAGTTTTAGAAAGCTTTCATATTCACAGTGTGTCCGTTCTCTAGGTTTCTCGTACATGTTATAACTGTAGTAATATTCCCTTCAACCTGGAGAGTTGGGACCCATGGAATGGGTGCCATGCATTATTGCTTTAAAGGGCCTGCATTTGCTCACCGAATCTCACCAATCCTCTCAGTCCCAAGTGTCCAGCCTTATGCCACATCCAGCTGTCGTTGTAGATAGTGTCATTCCAGGTTTCATCAGAGACCCTGAAGGAATTGTAAAGAATTTCCCAGTTTTTTTGTTTTGTTTTTGAAATTCCTTTTTATAGTGGGTTTGAGCTGATTCTCGCTGCCATGTTTATGCCAGTCTAGGCACACCTGATTCCCTTACGGAGACATATCAATACATAGGTTTTAAGATTCTTACTAGTCAGATATATTCCTCTGCGGGAAATATGGGGTTTTGAGTCCCTTTCCCTGATGAAGGTGTAGGTCTTGTCTATTCCATAGTTGGTTTTTGGAACGGTACCTGTGCTTATATCAAACTCAGGTTTTATGCATCACCCCACCTCTCCTTCCCCCTTAAGCAGGCATAAGAGTGTTTTCTAAATGTGAGACACTGTTCTCTTTCCTAACTCAGTTCAAGTGTAGCCATGTTTACAGGATCTTCATAAGTGATATCTTATGATATGTTTCTTTCTCTGTGACTTATTTCACTTAGAATCATCGTACCTGAATCTACCCATTTTGCTGCTACTTGTCTTATGACATTGATTTCATGGCTGAGGGATATTCCATCGTACGTAAGTACCACAATTTTTTGAACCATTTTTATATTTCCTGGGATATTTAAGGTGTACCCAAGTTGAGGTCCTTGTAAGCAGTGCAGCCCTAAATTTTGGGGTGGCTCTGTCTTATTGATTTTCAGTTTTCCCAAGGTATATTCCCTAGACTGGAAGTGCCCTTGGCTCTGTAGCTCTGTTGTTTACTTGTTTTAGGGAACACAATGCAATCCTCCAGAGAGGCAGTTGGCAATTTACATCCCGCCCATCAGCATAACAAGGCTCCCTGTTCTCCAGGGCCTGTCTTGCCTTTCTGGTTTTTACACATTTTGTGGATGTCCCTTTTGACCGGTGGGAAGTGATACTTCTTTGTAGTGCAGATTTGCATTGCCCGCTTGCTTGCTTGGCCAAAAAGGGCGTATGCGTTTTCTCCTGAATATATTCAGGAGAAAACGCATACGCCCTTTTTGGCCAAGTGCGTCATTGTCGAAGTTGTGCCCCTCTTCCTGTGCTTTAAAGGCGATTCCAACGTACCTCTTGAAATCTGTTTCCTGCTATTCTGCCTCGCTTTCAAGTCCGCCTCGTTGCCTTCCCTCAACAGGTTTTTGGATGATAGTTGTCCTTTATTACTGGGCCAGTTTGTGAATTGCTGTGCCCCTGAGCTCCATTTTTCAACTCGTTTGTGGTGAGCTGACCGCAAGTCCAAAATTTTGGTTCAGGACCTATACTGGTTCCCGGTGGGTGGCTGAGACTTTGGTTAATTCTTCTTCCTGCTGGGAAATTACAGTGATATGTGCCCGTCCAAATGCCTAACAGCTACTCTCTCATTGGTTCTCCCTCTTCCCTTTCATCCTCTGCCAAATTGGTAACCTGTGCGAACCAGGAGGTTAAAGGGGCTGTCTCTCCAAGTTGGGAGGTTGATAGTAAAGCAGATGGAAAGTCAAACCGGAGCACCAGGAGAGGGACTATTCGTTGAGTTTTAGAAACCTTTCGTATTCACAGTGTGTCCGTTCTCTAGGTTTCCGGTACATGTTATAACTGTAGTAATATTCCCTTCAACCTGGAGAGTTGGGACCCATGGAATGGGTGCCATGCATTATTGCTTTAAAGGGTCTGCATTTGCTCACCAAATCTCAACAATCGTCTCAGTTCCAAGTGTCCAGCCTTATGCCACATCCAGCTGTCATTGTAGATAGGGTCATTCCAGGGTTCATCAGAGACCCTGAAGGAATTGTAAAGAATTTCCCAGTTTTTTTGTTTTGTTTTTGAAATTCCTTTTTATACTGGGTTTGAGCTGATTCTCGCTGCCATGTTTATGCCAGTCTAGACACACTTGATTCCCTTACGGAGACATATCAATACATAGGTTTTAAGATTCTTACTAGTCAGATATATTCCTCTGCGGGAAATATGGGGTTTTGAGTCCCTTTCACTGAGGAAGGTGTAGGTCTTGTCTATTCCATAGTTGGTTTTTGGAACGGTACCTGTGCTTATATCAAACTCTGGGTTTATGCATCACCCCACGTCTCCTTCCCCCTTAAGCAGGCATAAGAGTGTTTTCTAAATGTGAGACACTGTTCTCTTTCCTAACTCAGTTCAAGTGTAGCCATGTTTACAGGATCTTCATAAGTGATATCTTATGATAAGTTTCTTTTTCTCTGTGACTTATTTCACTTAGAATCATCGTAGCTGAATCTACCCATTTTGCTGCTACTGGTCTTATGACATTGATTTCATGGCTGAGGGATATTCCATCGTACATAAGTACCACAATTTTTTGAACCATTCTTATATTTCCTGGGATATTTAAGGTGTACCCAAGTTGAGGTCCTTGTAAGCAGTGCAGCCCTAAATTTTGGGGTGGCTCTGTCTTATTGATTTTCAGTTTTCCCAAGGTATATTCCCTAGACTGGAAGTGCCCTTGGCTCTGTAGCTCTGTTCTTTACTTGTTTTAGGGAACACAATGCACTCCTCCAGAGAGGAAGTTGGCAATTTACATCCCGCCCATCAGCATAACAAGGCTCCCAGTTCTCCAGGGCCTGTCTTGACTTTCTGGTTTTTACACATTTTGTGGATGTCCCTTTTGACCGGTGGGAAGTGATACTTCTTTGTAGTGCAGATTTGCATTGCCCGCTTGCTTGCTTGGCCAAAAAGGGCGTATGCGTTTTCTCCTGAATATATTCAGGAGAAAACGCATACGCCCTTTTTGGCCAAGTGCATCATTGTCGAAGTTGTGCCCCTCTTCCTGTGCTGTAAAGGCGATTCCAACGTACCTCTTGAAATCTGTTTCCTGCTATTCTGCCTCGCTTTCAAGTCCGCCTCGTTGCCTTCCCTCAACAGGTTTTTGGATGATAGTTGTCCTTTATTACTCGGCCAGGTTGTGAATTGCTGTGCCCCTGAGCTCCATTTTTCAACTCGTTTTTGCTGAGCTGACCGCAAGTCCAAAATTTTGGTTCAGGACCTATACTGGTTCCCGGTGGGTGGCTGAGACTTTGGTTAATTCTTCTTCCTGCCGGGAAATTACAGTGATATGTGCCCGTCCAAATGCCTAACAGCTAATCTCTCATTGGTTCTCCCTCTTCCCTTTCATCCTCTGCCAAATTGGCAACCTGTGCGAACCAGGAGGTTAAAGGGGCTGTCTCTCCAAGTTGGGAGGTTGATAGTAAAGCAGATGGAAAGTCAAACCGGAGCACCAGGAGAGGGACTATTCGTTGAGTTTTAGAAACCTTTCGTATTCACAGTGTGTCCGTTCTCTAGGTTTCCGGTACATGTTATAACTGTAGTAATATTCCCTTCAACCTGGAGAGTTGGGACCCATGGAATGGGTGCCATGCATTATTGCTTTAAAGGGTCTGCATTTGCTCACCGAATCTCACCAATCGTCTCAGTCCCAAGTGTCCAGCCTTATGCCACATCCAGCTGTCGTTGTAGATATGGTCATTCCAGGGTTCATCAGAGACCCTGAAGGAATTGTAAAGAATTTCACAGTTTTTTGTTTTGTTTTTGAAATTCCTTTTTATAGTGGGTTTGAGCTGATTCTCGCTGCCATGTTTATGCCAGTCTAGACACACTTGATTCCCTTATGGAGACATATCAATACATAGGTTTTAAGATTCTTACTAGTCAGATATATTCCTCTGCGGGAAATATGGGGTTATGAGTCCCTTTCACTGAGGAAGTTGCAGGTCTTGTCTATTCCATAGTTGGTTTTTGGAACGGTACCTGTGCTTATATCAACTCTGTGTTTATGCATCACCCCACCTCTCCTTCCCCCTTAAGCAGGCATAAGAGTGTTTTCTAAATGTGAGACACTGTTCTCTTTCCTAACTCAGTTCAAGTGTAGCCATGTTTACAGGATCTTCATAAGTGATATCTTATGATAAATTTCTTTTTCTCTGTGACTTATTTCACTTAGAATCATCGTACCTGAATCTTCCCATTTTGCTGCTACTGGTCTTATGACATTGATTTCATTGCTGAGGGATATTCCATCGTACGTAAGTACCACAATTTTTTGAACCATTTTTATATTTCCTGGGATATTTAAGGTGTACCCAAGTTGAGGTCCTTGTAAGCAGTGCAGCCCTAAATTTTGGGGTGGCTCTGTCTTATTGATTTTCAGTTTTCCCAAGGTATATTCCCTAGACTGGAAGTGCCCTTGGCTCTGTAGCTCTGTTCTTTACTTGTTTTAGGGAACTCAATGCACTCCTGCAGAGAGGCAGTTGGCAATTTACATCCCACCCATCAGCATAACAAGGCTCCCTGTCCTCCAGGGCCTGTCTTGCCTTTCTGGTATTTACACATTTTGTGGATGTCCCTTTTGACCGGTGGGAAGTGATACTTCTTTGTAGTGCAGATATGCATTGCCCGCTTGCTTGCTTGGCCAAAAAGGGCGTATGCGTTTTCTCCTGAATATATTCAGGAGAAAACGCATACGCCCTTTTTGGCCAAGTGCATCATTGTCGAAGTTGTGCCCCTCTTCCTGTGCTTTAAAGGCGATTCCAACGTACCTCTTGAAATCTGTTTCCTACTATTCTGCCTCGCTTTCAAGTCCACCTCGTTGCCTTCCCTCAACAGATTTTTGGACGATAGTTGTCCTTTATTACTCGGCCAGTTTGTGAATTGCTGTGCCCCTGAGCTCCATTTCTCAACTCGTTTTTGGTGAGCTGACCGCAAGTCCAAAATTTTGGTTCAGGACCTATACTGGTTCCCGGTGGGTGGCTGAGACTTTGGTTAATTCTTCTTCCTGCCGGGAAGTTAGAGTGATATGTGCCCGACCAAATACCTAACAGCTACTCTCTCATTGGTTCTCCCTCTTCCCTTTCATCCTCTGCCAAATTGGAAACCTGTGTGAACCAGGAGGTTGAAGGGGCTGTCTCTCCAAGTTGGGAGATTGATAGTAAAGCAGATGGAAAGTCAAACCGGAGCACCAGGAGAGGGACTATTCGTTGAGTTTTAGAAACCTTTCATATTCACAGTGTGTCCGTTCTCTAGGTTTCTCGTACATGTTATAACTGTAGTAATATTCCCTTCAACCTGGAGAGTTGGGACCCATGGAATGGGTGCCATGCATTATTGCTTTAAAGGGTCTGCATTTGCTCACCCAATCTCACCAATCCTCTCAGTCCCAAGTGTCCAGCCTTATGCCACATCCAGCTGTGGTTGTAGATAGGGTCATTCCAGGTTTCATCAGAGACCCTGAAGGAATTGTAAAGAATTTCCCAGTTTTTTTGTTTTGTTTTTGAAATTCCTTTTTATAGTGGGTTTGAGCTGATTCTCCCTGCCATGTTTATGCCAGTCTAGACACACTTGATTCCCTTACGGAGACATATCAATACATAGGTTTTAAGATTCTTACTAGTCAGATATATTCCTCTGCGGGAAATATGGGGTTTTGAGTCCCTTTCACTGAGGAAGGTGTAGGTCTTGTCTATTCCATAGTTGGTTTTTGGAACGGTACCTGTGCTTATATCAAACTCTGGTTTTATGCATCACCCCACCTCTCCTTCCCCCTTAAGCAGGCATAAGAGTGTTTTCTAAATGTGAGACAGTGTTCTCTTTCCTAACTCAGATCAAGTGTAGCCATGTTTACAGGATCTTCATAAGTGATATCTTATGATAAGTTTCTTTTTCTGTGTGACTTATTTCACTTAGAATCATCGTACCTGAATCAACCCATTTTGCTGCTGCTGGTCTTATGACATTGTTTTCATGGCTGAGGGATATTCCATCGTACGTAAGTACCACAATTTTTTGAACCATTTTTATATTTCCTGGGATATTTAAGGTGTACCCAAGTTGAGGTCCTTGTAAGCAGTGCAGCCCTAAATTTTGGGGTGGCTCTGTCTTATTGATTTTCAGTTTTCCCAAGGTATATTCCCTAGACTGGAAGTGCCATTGGCTCTGTAGCTCTGTTCTTTACTTGTTTTAGGGAACACAATGCACTCCCCCAGAGAGGCAGTTGGCAATTTACATCCCGCCCATCAGCATAACAAGGCTCCCTGTTCTCCAGGGCCTGTCTTGCCTTTCTGGTTTTTACGCATTGGATGTCCCTTATGACCGGTGGGAAGTGATACTTCTTTGTAGTGCAGATTTGCATTTCCCGCTTGCTTGCTTGGCCAAAAAGGGCGTATGCGTTTTCTCCTGAATATATTCAGGAGAAAACGCATACGCCCTTTTTGGCCAAGTGCATCATTGTCGAAGTTGTGCCGCTCTTCCTGTGCTTTAAAGGCGATTCCAACGTACCTCTTGAAATCTGTTTCCTGCTATTCTGCCTCGCTTTCAAATCCGCCTCGTTGCCTTCCCTCAACAGGTTTTTGGATGATAGTTGTCCTTTATTACTCGGCCAGTTTGTGAATTGCTGTGCCCCTGAGCTCCATTTTTCAACTCGTTTTTGGTGAGCTGACCGCAAGTCCAAAATTTTGGTTCAGGACCTATACTGGTTCCCGGTGGGTGGCTGAGACTTTGGTTAATTCTTCTTCCTGCCGGGAAATTACAGTGATATGTGCCCGTCCAAATGCCTAACAGCTACTCTCTCATTGGTTCTCCCTCTTCCCTTTCATCCTCTGCCAAATTGGAAACCTGTGCGAACCAGGAGGTTAAAGGGGCTGTCTCTCCAAGTTGGGAGGTTGATAGTAAAGCAGATGGAAAGTCAAACCGGAGCACCAGGAGAGGGACTATTCGTTGAGTTTTAGAAACCTTTCGTATTCACAGTGTGTCCGTTCTCTAGGTTTCCGGTATATGTTATAACTGTAGTAATATTCCCTTCAACCTGGAGAGTTGGGACCCATGGAATGGGTGCCATGCATTATTGCTTTAAAGGGTCTGCATTTGCTCACCAAATCTCACCAATCGTCTCAGTCCCAAGTGTCTAGCCTTATGACACATCCAGCTGTCGTTGTAGATATGGTCATTCCAGGGTTCAACAGAGACCCTGAAGGAATTGTAAAGAATTTCCCAGTTTTTTTGTTTTGTTTTTGAAATTCCTTTTTATAGTGGGTTTGAGCTGATTCTCGCTGCCATGTTTATGCCAGTCTAGACACACTTGATTCCCTTATGGAGACATATCATTACATAGGTTTTAAGATTCTTACTAGTCAGATATATTCCTCTGCGGGAAATATGGGGTTTTGATTCCCTTTCACTGAGGAAGGTGCAGGTCTTGTCTATTCCATAGTTGGTTTTTGGAACGGTACCTGTGCTTATATCAAACTCTGTGTTTATGCATCACCCCACCTCTCCTTCCCCCTTAAGCAGGCATAAGAGTGTTTTCTAAATGTGAGACACTGTTCTCTTTCCTAACTCAGTTCAAGTGTAGCCATGTTTACAGGATCTTCATAAGTGATATCTTATGATAAGTTTCTTTTTCTGTGCGACTTATTTCACTTAGAATCATCGTACCTGAATCCACCCATTTTGCTGCTACTGGTCTTATGACATTGATTTCATGGCTGAGGGATATTCCATCGTACGTAAGTACCACAATTTTTTGAACCATTTTTATATTTCCTGGGATATTTAAGGTGTACCCAAGTTGAGGTCCTTGTAAGCAGTGCAGCCCTAAATTTTGGGGTGGCTCTGTCTTATTGATTTTCAGTTTTCCCAAGGTATATTCCCTAGACTGGAAGTGCCCTTGGCTCTGTAGCTCTGTTCTTTACTTGTTTTAGGGAACACAATGCACTCCTCCAGAGAGGCAGTTGGCAATTTACATCCCGCCCATCAGCATAACAAGGCTCCCTGTTCTCCAGGGCCTGTCTTGCCTTTCTGGATTTTACACATTTTGTGGATGTCCCTTTTGAACGGTGGGAAGTGATACTTCTTTGTAGTGCAGATTTGCATTGCCCGCTTGCTTGCTTGGCCAAAAAGGGCGTATGCGTTTTCTCCTGAATATATTCAGGAGAAAACGCATATGCCCTTTTTGGCCAAGTGCATCATTGTCGAAGTTGTGCCCCTCTTCCTGTGCTTTAAAGGCGATTCCAACGTACCTCTTGAAATCTGTTTCCTGCTATTCTGCCTCGCTTTCAAGTCCGCCTCGTTGCCTTCCCTCAACAGATTTTTGGATGATAGTTGTCCTTTATTACTCGGCCAGTTTGTGAATTGCTGTGCCCCTGAGCTCCATTTTTCAACTCGTTTTTGGTGAGCTGACCGCAAGTCCAAAATTTTGGTTCAGAACCTATACTGGTTCCCGGTGGGTGGCTGAGACTTTGGTTAATTCTTCTTCCTGCCGGGAAATTACAGTGATATGTGCCCGTCCAAATGCCTAACAGCTACTCTCTCATTGGTTCTCCCTTTTCCCTTTCATCCTCTGCCAAATTGGCAACCTGTGCGAACCAGGAGGTTAAAGGGGCTGTCTCTCCAAGTTGGGAGGTTGATAGTAAAGCAGATGGAAAGTTAAACCAGAGCACCTGGAGAGGGACTATTCGTTGAGTTTTAGAAACCTTTCGTATTCACAGTGTGTCCGTTCTCTAGTTTTCCGATACATGTTATAACTGTAGTAATATTCTCTTCAACCTGGAGAGTTGGGACCCATGGAATGGGTGCCATGCATTATTGCTTTAAAGGGTCTGCATTTGCTCACCCAATCTCACCAATCCTCTCAGTCCCAAGTGTCCAGCCTTATGCCACATCCAGCTGTCATTGTAAATAGGGTCATTCCAGGTTTCATCAGAGACCCTGAAGGAATTGTAAAGAATTTCCCAGTTTTTTGGTTTTGTTTTTGAAATTCCTTTTTATAGTGGGTTTGAGCTGATTCTCGCTGCCATGTTTATGCCAGTCTAGACACACTTGATTCCCTTACGGAGATATATCAATACATAGGTTTTAAGAATCTTACTAGTCAGATATATTCCTCTGCGGGAAATATGGGGTTTTGATTCCCTTTCACTGAGGAAGGTGTAGGTCTTGTCTATTCCATAGTTGGTTTTTGGAACGGTACCTGTGCTTATATCAAACTCTGGGTTTATGCATCACCCCACCTCTCCTTCCCCCTTAAGCAGGCATAAGAGTGTTTTCTAAATGTGAGACACTGTTCTCTTTCCTAACTCAGTTCAAGTGTAGCCATGTTTACAGGATCTTCATAAGTGTTATCTTATGATAAGTTTCTTTCTCTGTGACTTATTTCACTTAGAATCATCGTACCTGAATCTACCCATTTTGCAGCTACTGGTCTTATGACATTGATTTCATGGCTGAGGGATATTCCATCGTACATAAGTACCACAATTTTTTGCATCATTTTTATATTTCCTGGGATATTTAAGGTGTACCCAAGTTGAGGTCCTTGTAAGCAGTGCAGCCCTAAATTTTGGGGTGGCTCTGTCTTATTGATTTTCAGTTTTCCCAAGGTATATTCCCTAGACTGGAAGTGCCCTTGGCTCTGTAGCTCTGTTGTTTACTTGTTTTAGGGAACACAATGCACTCCTCCAGAGAGGCAGTTGGCAATTTACATCCCGCCCATCAGCATAACAAGGCTCCCTGTTCTCCAGGGCCTGTCTTGCCTTTCTGCTTTTTACACATTTTGTGGATGTCCCTTTTGACTGGTGGGAAGTGATACTTCTTTGTAGTGCAGATTTGCATTGCCCGCTTGCTTGCTTGGCCAAAAAGGGCGTATGCGTTTTCTCCTGAATATATTCAGGAGAAAACGCATACGCCCTTTTTGGCCAAGTGCATCATTGTCGAAGTTGTGCCCCTCTTCCTGTGCTTTAAAGGCGATTCCAACGTACCTCTTGAAATCTGTTTCCTGCTATTCTGCCTCGCTTTCAAGTCCGCCTCGTTGCCTTCCCTCAACAGGTTTTTGGATGATAGTTGTCCTTTATTACTCGGCCAGGTTGTGAATTGCTGTGCCCCTGAGCTCCATTTTTCAACTCGTTTTTGCTGAGCTGACCGCAAGTCCAAAATTTTGGTTCAGGACCTATACTGGTTCCCGGTGGGTGGCTGAGACTTTGGTTAATTCTTCTTCCTGCCGGGAAATTACAGTGATATGTGCCCGTCGAAATGCCTAACAGCTACTCTCTCATTGGTTCTCCCTCTTCCCTTTCATCCTCTGCCAAATTGGCAACCTGTGCGAACCAGGAGGTTAAAGGGGCTGTCTCTCCAAGTTGGGAGGTTGATAGTAAAGCAGATGGAAAGTCAAACCGGAGCACCAGGAGAGGGACTATTCGTTGAGTTTTAGAAACCTTTCGTATTCACAGTGTGGCCGTTCTCTAGATTTCCGGTACATGTTATAACTGTAGTAATATTCCCTTCAACCTGGAGAGTTGGCACCCATGGAATGGGTGCCATGCATTATTGCTTTAAAGGGTCTGCATTTGCTCACCAAATCTCACCAATCGTCTCAGTTCCAAGTGTCCAGCCTTATGCCACATCCAGCTGTCGTTGTAGATAGGGTCTTTCCAGGGTTCATCAGAGACCCTGAAGGAATTGTAAAGAATTTCCCAGTTTTTTTGTTTTGTTTTTGAAATTCCTTTTTATAGTGGGTTTGAGCTGATTCTCGCTGCCATGTTTATGCCAGTCTAGACACACTTGATTCCCTTACGGAGACATATCAATACATAGGTTTTAAGATTCTTACTAGTCAGATATATTCTTCTGCGGGAAATATGGGGTTTTGAGTCCCTTTCACTGAGGAAGTTGCAGGTCTTGTCTATTCCATAGTTGGTTTTTGGAACGGTACCTGTGCTTATATCAAACTCTGGGTTTATGCATCACCCCTCCTCTCCTTCCCCCTTAAGCAGGCATAAGAGTGTTTTCTAAATGTGAGACACTGTTCTCTTTCCTAACTCAGTTCAAGTGTAGCCATGTTTACAGGATCTTCATAAGTGATATCTTATGATAAGTTTCTTTTTCTCTGTGACTTATTTCACTTAGAATCATCGTACCTGAATCTTCCCATTTTGCTGCTACTGGTCTTATGACATTGATTTCATGGCTGAGGGATATTCCATCGTACGTAAGTACCACAATTTTTTGAACCATTTTTATATTTCCTGGGATATTTAAGGTGTACCCAAGTTGAGGTCCTTGTAAGCAGTGCAGCCCTAAATTTTGGGGTGGCTCTGTCTTATTGATTTTCAGTTTTCCCAAGGTATATTCCCTAGACTGGAAGTGCCCTTGGCTCTGTAGCTCTGTTCTTTACTTGTTTTAGGGAACTCAATGCACTCCTCCAGAGAGGCAGTTGGCAATTTACATCCCACCCATCAGCATAACAAGGCTCCCTGTCCTCCAGGGCCTGTCTTGCCTTTCTGGTTTTTACACATTTTGTGGATGTCCCTTTTGACCGGTGGGAAGTGATACTTCTTTGTAGTGCAGATATGCATTGCCCGCTTGCTTGCTTGGCCAAAAAGGGCGTATGCATTTTCTCCTGAATATATTCAGGAGAAAACGCATACGCCCTTTTTGGCCAAGTGCATCATTTTCGAAGTTGTGCCCCTCTTCCTGTGCTTTAAAGGCGATTCCAACGTACCTCTTGAAATCTGTTTCCTGCTATTCTGCCTCGCTTTCAAGTCCACCTCGTTTCCTTCCCTCAACAGATTTTTGGACGATAGTTGTCCTTTATTACTCGGCCAGTTTGTGAATTGCTGTGCCCCTGAGCTCCATTTCTCAACTCGTTTTTGGTGAGCTGACCGCAAGTCCAAAATTTTGGTTCAGGACCTATACTGGTTCCCGGTGGGTGGCTGAGACTTTGGTTAATTCTTCTTCCTGCCGGGAAGTTAGAGTGATATGTGCCCGACCAAATACCTAACAGCTACTCTCTCATTGGTTCTCCCTCTTCCCTTTCATCCTCTGCCAATTTGGAAACCTGTGTGAACCAGGAGGTTGAAGGGGCTGTCTCTCCAAGTTGGGAGATTGATAGTAAAGCAGATGGAAAGTCAAACCGGAGCACCAGGAGAGGGACTATTCGTTGAGTTTTAGAAACCTTTCATATTCACAGTGTGTCCGTTCTCTAGGTTTCTCGTACATGTTATAACTGTAGTAATATTCCCTTCAACCTGGAGAGTTGGGACCCATGGAATGGGTGCCATGCATTATTGCTTTAAAGGGTCTGCATTTGCTCACCCAATCTCACCAATCCTCTCAGTCCCAAGTGTCCAGCCTTATGCCACATCCTGCTGTCGTTGTAGAGAGGGTCATTCCAGGTTTCATCAGAGACCCTGAAGGAATTGTAAAGAATTTCCCAGTTTTTTTTGTTTTGTTTTTGAAATTCCTTTTTATAGTGGGTTTGAGCTGATTCTCCCTGCCATGTTTATGCCAGTCTAGACACACTTGATTCCCTTACGGAGACATATCAATACATAGGTTTTAAGATTCTTACTAGTCAGATATATTCCTCTGCGGGAAATATGGTGTTTTGAGTACCTTTCAATGAGGAAGGTGTAGGTCTTGTCTATTCCATAGTTGGTTTTTGGAACGGTACCTGTGCTTATATCAAACTCTGGTTTTATGCATCACCCCACCTCTCCTTCCCCCTTAAGCAGGCATAAGAGTGTTTTCTAAATGTGAGACATTCTTCTCTTTCCTAACTCAGTTCAAGTGTAGCCATGTTTACAGGATCTTCATAAGTGATATCTTATGATCAGTTTCTTTTTCTGTGCGACTTATTTCACTTAGAATCATCGTACCAGAATCCACCCATTTTGCTGCTACTGGTCTTATGACATTGATTTCATGGCTGAGGGATATTCCATCGTACGTAAGTACCACAATTTTTTGAACCATTTTTATATTTCCTGGGATATTTAAGGTGTACCCAAGTTGAGGTCCTTGTAAGCAGTGCAGCCCTAAATTTTGGGGTGGCTCTGTCTTATTGATTTTCAGTTTTCCCAAGGTATATTCCCTAGACTGGAAGTGCCCTTGGCTCTGTAGCTCTGTTCTTTACTTGTTTTAGGGAACACAATGCACTCCCCCAGAGAGGCAGTTGGCAATTTACGTCCCGCCCATCAGCATAACAAGGCTCCCTGTTCTCCAGGGCCTGTCTTGCCTTTCTGGTTTTTACACATTGGATGTCCCTTTTGACCGGTGGGAAGTGATACTTCTTTGTAGTGCAGATTTGCATTTCCCGCTTGCTTGCTTGGCCAAAAAGGGCGTATGCGTTTTCTCCTGAATATATTCAGGAGAAAACGCATACGCCCTTTTTGGCCAAGTGCTTCATTGTCGAAGTTGTGCCCCTCTTCCTGTGCTTTAAAGGCGATTCCAACGTACCTCTTGAAATCTGTTTCCTGCTATTCTGCCTCGCTTTCAAGTCCGCCTCGTTGCCTTCCCTCAACAGGTTTTTGGATGATAGTTGTCCTTTATTACTCGGCCAGGTTGTGAATTGCTGTGCCCCTGAGCTCCATTTTTCAACTCGTTTTTGCTGAGCTGACCGCAAGTCCAAAATTTTGGTTCAGGACCTATACTGGTTCCCGGTGGGTGGCTGAGACTTTGGTTAATTCTTCTTCCTGCCGGGAAATTACAGTGATATGTGCCCGTCCAAATGCCTAACAGCTAATCTCTCATTGGTTCTCCCTCTTCCCTTTCATCCTCTGCCAACTTGGCAACCTGTGCGAACCAGGAGGTTAAAGGGGCTGTCTCTCCAAGTTGGGAGGTTGATAGTAAAGCAGATGGAAAGTCAAACCGGAGCACCAGGAGAGGGACTATTCGTTGAGTTTTAGAAACCTTTCGTATTCACAGTGTGTCCGTTCTCTAGGTTTCCGGTACATGTTATAACTGTAGTAATATTCCCTTCAACCTGGAGAGTTGGGACCCATGGAATGGGTGCCATGCATTATTGCTTTAAAGGGTCTGCATTTGCTCACCAAATCTCACCAATCCTCTCAGTCCCAAGTGTCCAGCCTTATGCCACATCCAGCTGTCATTGTAGATAGGGTCATTCCAGGTTTCATCAGAGACCCTGAAGGAATTGTAAAGAATTTCCCAGTTTTTTTGTTTTGTTTTTGAAATTCCTTTTTATAGTGGGTTTGAGCTGATTCTCGCTGCCATATTTATGCCAGTCTAGACACACTTGATTCCCTTACGGAGACATATCAATACATAGGTTTTAAGATTCTTACTAGTCAGATATATTCCTCTGCGGGAAATATGGGGTTTTGAGTCCCTTTCACTGAGGAAGGTGCAGGTCTTGTCTATTCCGTAGTTGGTTTTTGGAACGGTACCTGTGCTTATATCAAACTCTGGGTTTATGCATCACCCCACCTCTCCTTCCCCCTTAAGCAGGCATAAGAGTGTTTTCTAAATGTGAGACACTGTTCTCTTTCCTAACTCAGTTCAAGTGTAGCCATGTTTACAGGATCTTCCTAAGTGATATCTTATGATAAGTTTCTTTTTCTCTGTGACTTATTTCACTTAGAATCATCGTAGCTGAATCTACCCATTTTGCTGCTACTGGTCTTATGACATTGATTTCATGGCTGAGGGATATTCCATCGTACGTAAGTACCACAATTTTTTGAACCATTTTTATATTTCCTGGGATATTTAAGGTGTACCCAAGTTGAGGTCCTTGTAAGCAGTGCAGCCCTAAATTTTGGGGTGGCTCTGTCTTATTGATTTTCAGTTTTCCCAAGGTATATTCCCTAGACTGGAAGTGCCCTTGGCTCTGTAGCTCTGTTCTTTACTTGTTTTAGGGAACACAATGCACTCCTCCAGAGAGGCAGTTGGCAATTTACATCCCACACATCAGCATAACAAGGCTCCCTGTTCTCCAGGGCCTGTCTTGCCTTCCTGGTTTTTACACATTTTGTGGATGTCCCTTTTGACCGGTGGGAAGTGATACATCTTTGTAGTGAAGATTTGCATTGCCCGCTTGCTTGCTTGGCCAAAAAGGGCGTATGCGTTTTCTCCTGAATATATTCAGGAGAAAACGCATACGCCCTTTTTGGCCAAGTGCATCATTGTCGAAGTTGTACCCCTCTTCCTGTGCTTTAAAGGCGATTCCAACGTACCTCTTGAAATCTGTTTCCTGCTATTCTGCCTAGCTTTCAAGTCCGCCTCGTTGCCTTCCCTCAACAGATTTTTGGACGATAGTT
The DNA here is from genome assembly GCF_949752795.1 of Hyperoodon ampullatus. Classification (NCBI taxonomy): domain Eukaryota; kingdom Metazoa; phylum Chordata; class Mammalia; order Artiodactyla; family Ziphiidae; genus Hyperoodon; species Hyperoodon ampullatus. Next base: position 2,671,285 of record NW_027640676.1, on the reverse strand, counting down.
GTCCTTTATTACTCGGCCAGTTTGTGAATTGCTGTGCCCCTGAGCTCCATTTTACAACTCATTTTTGGTGAGCTGACCGCAAGTCCAACATTTTGGTTCAGGACCTATACTGGTTCCCGGTGGGTGGCTGAGACTTTGGTTAATTCTTCTTCCTGCCGGGAAATTACAGTGATATGTGCCCGTCCAAATGCCTAACAGCTACTCTCTCATTGGTTCTCCCTCTTCCCTTTCATCCTCTGCCAAATTGGCAACCTGTGCGAACCAGGAGGTTAAAGGGGCTGTCTCTCCAAGTTGGGAGGTTGATAGTAAAGCAGATGGAAAGTCAAACCGGAGCACCAGGAGAGGGACTATTCGTTGAGTTTTAGAAACCTTTCATATTCACAGTGTGTCCGTTCTCTAGGGTTCCGGTACATGTTATAACTGTAGTAATATTCCCTTCAACCTGGAGAGTTGGGACACATGGAATGGGTGCCATGCATTATTGCTTTAAAGGGTCTGCATTTGCTCACCAAATCTCACCAATCGTCTCAGTCCCTAGTGTCCAGCCTTATGCCACATCCAGCTGTCGTTGTAGATAGGGTCATTCCAGGGTTCATCAGAGACCCTGAAGGAATTGTAAAGAATTTCCCAGTTTTTTTGTTTTGTTTTTGAAATTCCTTTTTATAGTGGGTTTGAGCTGATTCTCGCTGCCATGTTTATGCCAGTCTAGACACACTTGATTCCCTTACGGAGACATATCAATTCATAGGTTTTAAGATTCTTACTAGTCAGATATATTCCTCGGCGGGAAATATGGGGTTTTGAGTCCCTTTCACTGAGGAAGGTGCAGTTCTTGTCTATTCCATAGTTGGTTTTTGGAACGGTACCTGTGCTTATATCAAACTCTGGGTTTATGCATCACCCCACCTCTCCTTCCCCCTTAAGCAGGCATAAGAGTGTTTTCTAAATGTGAGACACTGTTCTCTTTCCTAACTCAGTTCAAGTGTAGCCATGTTTACAGGATCTTCATAAGTGATATCTTATGATAAGTTTCTTTTTCTCTGTGACTTATTTCACTTAGAATCATCGTACCTGAATCTTCCCATTTTGCTGCTACTGGTCTTATGACATTGATTTCATGGCTGAGGGATATTCCATCGTACGTAAGTACCACAATTTTTTGAACCATTTTTATATTTCCTGGGATATTTAAGGTGTACCCAAGTTGAGGTCCTTGTAAGCAGTGCAGCCCTAAATTTTGGGGTGGCTCTGTCTTATTGATTTTCAGTTTTCCCAAGGTATATTCCCTAGACTGGAAGTGCCCTTGGCTCTGTAGCTCAGTTCTTTACTTGTTTTAGGGAACTCAATGCACTCCTCCAGAGAGGCAGTTGGCAATTTACATCCCACCCATCAGCATAACAAGGCTCCCTGTCCTCCAGGGCCTGTCTTGCCTTTCTGGTTTTTACACATTTTGTGGATGTCTCTTTTGACCGGTGGGAAGTGATACTTCTTTGTAGTGCAGATATGCATTGCCCGCTTGCTTGCTTGGCCAAAAAGGGCGTATGCGTTTTCTCCTGAATATATTCAGGAGAAAACGCATACGCCCTTTTTGGCCAAGTGCATCATTTTCGAAGTTGTGCCCCTCTTCCTGTGCTTTAAAGGCGATTCCAACGTACCTCTTGAAATCTGTTTCCTGCTATTCTGCCTCGCTTTCAAGTCCACCTCGTTTCCTTCCCTCAACAGATTTTTGGACGATAGTTGTCCTTTATTACTCGGCCAGTTTGTGAATTGCTGTGCCCCTGAGCTCCATTTCTCAACTCGTTTTTGGTGAGCTGACCGCAAGTCCAAAATTTTGGTTCAGGACCTATACTGGTTCCCGGTGGGTGGCTGAGACTTTGGTTAATTCTTCTTCCTGCCGGGAAGTTAGAGTGATATGTGCCCGACCAAATACCTAACAGCTACTCTCTCATTGGTTCTCCCTCTTCCCTTTCATCCTCTGCCAAATTGGAAACCTGTGTGAACCAGGAGGTTGAAGGGGCTGTCTCTCCAAGTTGGGAGATTGATAGTAAAGCAGATGGAAAGTCAAACCGGAGCACCAGGAGAGGGACTATTCGTTGAGTTTTAGAAACCTTTCATATTCACAGTGTGTCCGTTCTCTAGGTTTCTCGTACATGTTATAACTGTAGTAATATTCCCTTCAACCTGGAGAGTTGGGACCCATGGAATGGGTGCCATGCATTATTGCTTTAAAGGGTCTGCATTTGCTCACCCAATCTCACCAATCCTCTCAGTCCCAAGTGTCCAGCCTTATGCCACATCCTGCTGTCGTTGTAGAGAGGGTCATTCCAGGTTTCATCAGAGACCCTGAAGGAATTGTAAAGAATTTCCCAGTTTTTTTTGTTTTGTTTTTGAAATTCCTTTTTATAGTGGGTTTGAGCTGATTCTCCCTGCCATGTTTATGCCAGTCTAGACACACTTGATTCCCTTACGGAGACATATCAATACATAGGTTTTAAGATTCTTACTAGTCAGATATATTCCTCTGCGGGAAATATGGTGTTTTGAGTACCTTTCAATGAGGAAGGTGTAGGTCTTGTCTATTCCATAGTTGGTTTTTGGAACGGTACCTGTGCTTATATCAAACTCTGGTTTTATGCATCACCCCACCTCTCCTTCCCCCTTAAGCAGGCATAAGAGTGTTTTCTAAATGTGAGACATTCTTCTCTTTCCTAACTCAGTTCAAGTGTAGCCATGTTTACAGGATCTTCATAAGTGATATCTTATGATCAGTTTCTTTTTCTGTGCGACTTATTTCACTTAGAATCATCGTACCAGAATCCACCCATTTTGCTGCTACTGGTCTTATGACATTGATTTCATGGCTGAGGGATATTCCATCGTACGTAAGTACCACAATTTTTTGAACCATTTTTATATTTCCTGGGATATTTAAGGTGTACCCAAGTTGAGGTCCTTGTAAGCAGTGCAGCCCTAAATTTTGGGGTGGCTCTGTCTTATTGATTTTCAGTTTTCCCAAGGTATATTCCCTAGACTGGAAGTGCCCTTGGCTCTGTAGCTCTGTTCTTTACTTGTTTTAGGGAACACAATGCACTCCCCCAGAGAGGCAGTTGGCAATTTACGTCCCGCCCATCAGCATAACAAGGCTCCCTGTTCTCCAGGGCCTGTCTTGCCTTTCTGGTTTTTACACATTGGATGTCCCTTTTGACCGGTGGGAAGTGATACTTCTTTGTAGTGCAGATTTGCATTTCCCGCTTGCTTGCTTGGCCAAAAAGGGCGTATGCGTTTTCTCCTGAATATATTCAGGAGAAAACGCATACGCCCTTTTTGGCCAAGTGCTTCATTGTCGAAGTTGTGCCCCTCTTCCTGTGCTTTAAAGGCGATTCCAACGTACCTCTTGAAATCTGTTTCCTGCTATTCTGCCTCGCTTTCAAGTCCGCCTCGTTGCCTTCCCTCAACAGGTTTTTGGATGATAGTTGTCCTTTATTACTCGGCCAGGTTGTGAATTGCTGTGCCCCTGAGCTCCATTTTTCAACTCGTTTTTGCTGAGCTGACCGCAAGTCCAAAATTTTGGTTCAGGACCTATACTGGTTCCCGGTGGGTGGCTGAGACTTTGGTTAATTCTTCTTCCTGCCGGGAAATTACAGTGATATGTGCCCGTCCAAATGCCTAACAGCTAATCTCTCATTGGTTCTCCCTCTTCCCTTTCATCCTCTGCCAACTTGGCAACCTGTTCGAACCAGGAGGTTAAAGGGGCTGTCTCTCCAAGTTGGGAGGTTGATAGTAAAGCAGATGGAAAGTCAAACCGGAGCACCAGGAGAGGGACTATTCGTTGAGTTTTAGAAACCTTTCGTATTCACAGTGTGTCCGTTCTCTAGGTTTCCGGTACATGTTATAACTGTAGTAATATTCCCTTCAACCTGGAGAGTTGGGACCCATGGAATGGGTGCCATGCATTATTGCTTTAAAGGGTCTGCATTTGCTCACCAAATCTCACCAATCCTCTCAGTCCCAAGTGTCCAGCCTTATGCCACATCCAGCTGTCATTGTAGATAGGGTCATTCCAGGTTTCATCAGAGACCCTGAAGGAATTGTAAAGAATTTCCCAGTTTTTTTGTTTTGTTTTTGAAATTCCTTTTTATAGTGGGTTTGAGCTGATTCTCGCTGCCATATTTATGCCAGTCTAGACACACTTGATTCCCTTACGGAGACATATCAATACATAGGTTTTAAGATTCTTACTAGTCAGATATATTCCTCTGCGGGAAATATGGGGTTTTGAGTCCCTTTCACTGAGGAAGGTGCAGGTCTTGTCTATTCCGTAGTTGGTTTTTGGAACGGTACCTGTGCTTATATCAAACTCTGGGTTTATGCATCACCCCACCTCTCCTTCCCCCTTAAGCAGGCATAAGAGTGTTTTCTAAATGTGAGACACTGTTCTCTTTCCTAACTCAGTTCAAGTGTAGCCATGTTTACAGGATCTTCCTAAGTGATATCTTATGATAAGTTTCTTTTTCTCTGTGACTTATTTCACTTAGAATCATCGTAGCTGAATCTACCCATTTTGCTGCTACTGGTCTTATGACATTGATTTCATGGCTGAGGGATATTCCATCGTACGTAAGTACCACAATTTTTTGAACCATTTTTATATTTCCTGGGATATTTAAGGTGTACCCAAGTTGAGGTCCTTGTAAGCAGTGCAGCCCTAAATTTTGGGGTGGCTCTGTCTTATTGATTTTCAGTTTTCCCAAGGTATATTCCCTAGACTGGAAGTGCCCTTGGCTCTGTAGCTCTGTTCTTTACTTGTTTTAGGGAACACAATGCACTCCTCCAGAGAGGCAGTTGGCAATTTACATCCCACACATCAGCATAACTAGGCTCCCTGTTCTCCAGGGCCTGTCTTGCCTTCCTGGTTTTTACACATTTTGTGGATGTCCCTTTTGACCGGTGGGAAGTGATACATCTTTGTAGTGAAGATTTGCATTGCCCGCTTGCTTGCTTGGCCAAAAAGGGCGTATGCGTTTTCTCCTGAATATATTCAGGAGAAAACGCATACGCCCTTTTTGGCCAAGTGCATCATTGTCGAAGTTGTACCCCTCTTCCTGTGCTTTAAAGGCGATTCCAACGTACCTCTTGAAATCTGTTTCCTGCTATTCTGCCGCGCTTTCAAGTCCGCCTCGTTGCCTTCCCTCAACAGATTTTTGGACGATAGTTGTCCTTTATTACTCGGCCAGTTTGTGAATTGCTGTGCCCCTGAGCTCCATTTTACAACTCATTTTTGGTGAGCTGACCGCAAGTCCAACATTTTGGTTCAGGACCTATACTGGTTCCCGGTGGGTGGCTGAGACTTTGGTTAATTCTTCTTCCTGCCGGGAAATTACAGTGATATGTGCCCGTCCAAATGCCTAACAACTAATCTCTCATTGGTTCTCCCTCTTCCCTTTCATCCTCTGCCAAATTGGCAACCTGTGCGAACCAGGAGGTTAAAGGGGCTGTCTCTCCAAGTTGGGAGGTTGATAGTAAAGCAGATGGAAAGTCAAACCGGAGCACCAGGAGAGGGACTATTCGTTGAGTTTTAGAAACCTTTCATATTCACAGTGTGTCCGTTCTCTAGGGTTCCGGTACATGTTATAACTGTAGTAATATTCCCTTCAACCTGGAGAGTTGGGACACATGGAATGGGTGCCATGCATTATTGCTTTAAAGGGTCTGCATTTGCTCACCAAATCTCACCAATCGTCTCAGTCCCTAGTGTCCAGCCTTATGCCACATCCAGCTGTCGTTGTAGATAGGGTCATTCCAGGGTTCATCAGAGACCCTGAAGGAATTGTAAAGAATTTCCCAGTTTTTTTGTTTTGTTTTTGAAATTCCTTTTTATAGTGGGTTTGAGCTGATTCTCGCTGCCATGTTTATGCCAGTCTAGACACACTTGATTCCCTTACGGAGACATATCAATACATAGGTTTTAAGATTATTACTAGTCAGATATATTCCTCGGCGGGAAATATGGGGTTTTGAGTCCCTTTCACTGAGGAAGGTGCAGTTCTTGTCTATTCCATAGTTGGTTTTTGGAACGGTACCTGTGCTTATATCAAACTCTGGGTTTATGCATCACCCCACCTCTCCTTCCCCCTTAAGCAGGCATAAGAGTGTTTTCTAAATGTGAGACACTGTTCTCTTTCCTAACTCAGTTCAAGTGTAGCCATGTTTACAGGATCTTCATAAGTGATATCTTATGATAAGTTTCTTTTTCTCTGTGACTTATTTCACTTAGAATCATCGTACCTGAATCTTCCCATTTTGCTGCTACTGGTCTTATGACATTGATTTCATGGCTGAGGGATATTCCATCGTACGTAAGTACCACAATTTTTTGAACCATTTTTATATTTCCTGGGATATTTAAGGTGTACCCAAGTTGAGGTCCTTGTAAGCAGTGCCGCCCTAAATTTTGGGGTGGCTCTGTCTTATTGATTTTCAGTTTTCCCAAGGTATATTCCCTAGACTGGAAGTGCCCTTGGCTCTGTAGCTCTGTTCTTTACTTGTTTTAGGGAACACAATGCACTCCTCCAGAGAGGCAGTTGGCAATTTACATCCCGCCCATCAGCATAACAAGGCTCCCTGTTCTCCAGGGCCTGTCTTGCCTTTCTGGTTTTTACACATTTTGTGGATGTCCCTTTTGACCGGTGGGAAGTGATACTTCTTTGTAGTGCAGATTTGCATTGCCCGCTTGCTTGCTTGGCCAAAAAGGGCGTATGCGTTTTCTCCTGAATATATTCAGGAGAAAACGCATACGCCCTTTTTGGCCAAGTGCATCATTGTCGAAGTTGTGCCCCTCTTCCTGTGCTTTAAAGGCGATTTCAACGTACCTCTTGAAATCTATTTCCTGCTATTCTGCCTCGCTTTCAAGTCCGCCTCGTTGCCTTCCCTCAACAGATTTTTGGACGATAATTGTCCTTTATTACTCGGCCAGTTTGTGAATTGCTATGCCGCAGAGCTCCATTTTTCAACTCGTTTTTGGTGAGCTGACCGCAAGTCCAAAATTTTGGTTCAGGACCTATACTGGTTCCCAGTGGGTGGCTGAGACTTTGGTTAATTCTTCTTCCTGCCGGGAAGTTAGAGTGATATGTGCCCGACCAAATACGTAACAGCTACTCTCTCATTGGTTCTCCCTCTTCCCTTTCATCCTCTGCCAAATTGGAGACCTGTGTGAACCAGGAGGTTGAAGGGGCTGTCTCTCCAAGTTGGGAGATTGATAGTAAAGCAGATGGAAAGTCAATCCGGAGCACCAGGAGAGGGACTATTCGTTGAGTTTTAGAAACCTTTCATATTTACAGTGTGTCCGTTCTCTAGGTTTCTCGTACATGTTATAACTGTAGTAATATTCCCTTCAACCTGGGGAGTTGGGACCCATGGAATGGGTGCCATGCATTATTGCTTTAAAGGGTCTGCATTTGCTCACCCAATCTCACCAATCCTCTCAGTCCCAAGTGTCCAGCCTTATGCCACATCCAGCTGTCTTTGTAGATATTGTCATTCCATGTTTCATCAGAGACCCTGAAGGAATTGTAAAGAATTTCCCAGTTTTTTTGTTTTGTTTATGAAATTCCTTTTTATAGTGGTTTTGAGCTGATTCTCGCTGCCATGTTTATGCCAGTCTAGACACACTTGATTCCCTTACGGAGACATATCAATACATAGGTTTTAAGATTCTTACTAGTCAGATATATTCCTCTGCGGGAAATATGGTGTTTTGAGTACCTTTCAATGAGGAAGGTGTAGGTCTTGTCTATTCCATAGTTGGTTTTTGGAACGGTACCTGTGCTTATATCAAACTCTGGTTTTATGCATCACCCCACCTCTCCTTCCCCCTTAAGCAGGCATAAGAGTGTTTTCTAAATGTGAGACATTCTTCTCTTTCCTAACTCAGTTCAAGTGTAGCCATGTTTACAGGATCTTCATAAGTGATATCTTATGATCAGTTTCTTTTTCTGTGCGACTTATTTCACTTAGAATCATCGTACCAGAATCCACCCATTTTGCTGCTACTGGTCTTATGACATTGATTTCATGGCTGAGGGATATTCCATCGTACGTAAGTACCACAATTTTTTGAACCATTTTTATATTTCCTGGGATATTTAAGGTGTACCCAAGTTGAGGTCCTTGTAAGCAGTGCAGCCCTAAATTTTGGGGTGGCTCTGTCTTATTGATTTTCAGTTTTCCCAAGGTATATTCCCTAGACTGGAAGTGCCCTTGGCTCTGTAGCTCTGTTCTTTACTTGTTTTAGGGAACACAATGCACTCCCCCAGAGAGGCAGTTGGCAATTTACGTCCCGCCCATCAGCATAACAAGGCTCCCTGTTCTCCAGGGCCTGTCTTGCCTTTCTGGTTTTTACACATTGGATGTCCCTTTTGACCGGTGGGAAGTGATACTTCTTTGTAGTGCAGATTTGCATTTCCCGCTTGCTTGCTTGGCCAAAAAGGGCGTATGCGTTTTCTCCTGAATATATTCAGGAGAAAACGCATACGCCCTTTTTGGCCAAGTGCTTCATTGTCGAAGTTGTGCCCCTCTTCCTGTGCTTTAAAGGCGATTCCAACGTACCTCTTGAAATCTGTTTCCTGCTATTCTGCCTCGCTTTCAAGTCCGCCTCGTTGCCTTCCCTCAACAGGTTTTTGGATGATAGTTGTCCTTTATTACTCGGCCAGGTTGTGAATTGCTGTGCCCCTGAGCTCCATTTTTCAACTCGTTTTTGCTGAGCTGACCGCAAGTCCAAAATTTTGGTTCAGGACCTATACTGGTTCCCGGTGGGTGGCTGAGACTTTGGTTAATTCTTCTTCCTGCCGGGAAATTACAGTGATATGTGCCCGTCCAAATGCCTAACAGCTAATCTCTCATTGGTTCTCCCTCTTCCCTTTCATCCTCTGCCAACTTGGCAACCTGTTCGAACCAGGAGGTTAAAGGGGCTGTCTCTCCAAGTTGGGAGGTTGATAGTAAAGCAGATGGAAAGTCAAACCGGAGCACCAGGAGAGGGACTATTCGTTGAGTTTTAGAAACCTTTCGTATTCACAGTGTGTCCGTTCTCTAGGTTTCCGGTACATGTTATAACTGTAGTAATATTCCCTTCAACCTGGAGAGTTGGGACCCATGGAATGGGTGCCATGCATTATTGCTTTAAAGGGTCTGCATTTGCTCACCAAATCTCACCAATCCTCTCAGTCCCAAGTGTCCAGCCTTATGCCACATCCAGCTGTCATTGTAGATAGGGTCATTCCAGGTTTCATCAGAGACCCTGAAGGAATTGTAAAGAATTTCCCAGTTTTTTTGTTTTGTTTTTGAAATTCCTTTTTATAGTGGGTTTGAGCTGATTCTCGCTGCCATATTTATGCCAGTCTAGACACACTTGATTCCCTTACGGAGACATATCAATACATAGGTTTTAAGATTCTTACTAGTCAGATATATTCCTCTGCGGGAAATATGGGGTTTTGAGTCCCTTTCACTGAGGAAGGTGCAGGTCTTGTCTATTCCGTAGTTGGTTTTTGGAACGGTACCTGTGCTTATATCAAACTCTGGGTTTATGCATCACCCCACCTCTCCTTCCCCCTTAAGCAGGCATAAGAGTGTTTTCTAAATGTGAGACACTGTTCTCTTTCCTAACTCAGTTCAAGTGTAGCCATGTTTACAGGATCTTCCTAAGTGATATCTTATGATAAGTTTCTTTTTCTCTGTGACTTATTTCACTTAGAATCATCGTAGCTGAATCTACCCATTTTGCTGCTACTGGTCTTATGACATTGATTTCATGGCTGAGGGATATTCCATCGTACGTAAGTACCACAATTTTTTGAACCATTTTTATATTTCCTGGGATATTTAAGGTGTACCCAAGTTGAGGTCCTTGTAAGCAGTGCAGCCCTAAATTTTGGGGTGGCTCTGTCTTATTGATTTTCAGTTTTCCCAAGGTATATTCCCTAGACTGGAAGTGCCCTTGGCTCTGTAGCTCTGTTCTTTACTTGTTTTAGGGAACACAATGCACTCCTCCAGAGAGGCAGTTGGCAATTTACATCCCACACATCAGCATAACTAGGCTCCCTGTTCTCCAGGGCCTGTCTTGCCTTCCTGGTTTTTACACATTTTGTGGATGTCCCTTTTGACCGGTGGGAAGTGATACATCTTTGTAGTGAAGATTTGCATTGCCCGCTTGCTTGCTTGGCCAAAAAGGGCGTATGCGTTTTCTCCTGAATATATTCAGGAGAAAACGCATACGCCCTTTTTGGCCAAGTGCATCATTGTCGAAGTTGTACCCCTCTTCCTGTGCTTTAAAGGCGATTCCAACGTACCTCTTGAAATCTGTTTCCTGCTATTCTGCCGCGCTTTCAAGTCCGCCTCGTTGCCTTCCCTCAACAGATTTTTGGACGATAGTTGTCCTTTATTACTCGGCCAGTTTGTGAATTGCTGTGCCCCTGAGCTCCATTTTACAACTCATTTTTGGTGAGCTGACCGCAAGTCCAACATTTTGGTTCAGGACCTATACTGGTTCCCGGTGGGTGGCTGAGACTTTGGTTAATTCTTCTTCCTGCCGGGAAATTACAGTGATATGTGCCCGTCCAAATGCCTAACAACTAATCTCTCATTGGTTCTCCCTCTTCCCTTTCATCCTCTGCCAAATTGGCAACCTGTGCGAACCAGGAGGTTAAAGGGGCTGTCTCTCCAAGTTGGGAGGTTGATAGTAAAGCAGATGGAAAGTCAAACCGGAGCACCAGGAGAGGGACTATTCGTTGAGTTTTAGAAACCTTTCATATTCACAGTGTGTCCGTTCTCTAGGGTTCCGGTACATGTTATAACTGTAGTAATATTCCCTTCAACCTGGAGAGTTGGGACACATGGAATGGGTGCCATGCATTATTGCTTTAAAGGGTCTGCATTTGCTCACCAAATCTCACCAATCGTCTCAGTCCCTAGTGTCCAGCCTTATGCCACATCCAGCTGTCGTTGTAGATAGGGTCATTCCAGGGTTCATCAGAGACCCTGAAGGAATTGTAAAGAATTTCCCAGTTTTTTTGTTTTGTTTTTGAAATTCCTTTTTATAGTGGGTTTGAGCTGATTCTCGCTGCCATGTTTATGCCAGTCTAGACACACTTGATTCCCTTACGGAGACATATCAATACATAGGTTTTAAGATTATTACTAGTCAGATATATTCCTCGGCGGGAAATATGGGGTTTTGAGTCCCTTTCACTGAGGAAGGTGCAGTTCTTGTCTATTCCATAGTTGGTTTTTGGAACGGTACCTGTGCTTATATCAAACTCTGGGTTTATGCATCACCCCACCTCTCCTTCCCCCTTAAGCAGGCATAAGAGTGTTTTCTAAATGTGAGACACTGTTCTCTTTCCTAACTCAGTTCAAGTGTAGCCATGTTTACAGGATCTTCATAAGTGATATCTTATGATAAGTTTCTTTTTCTCTGTGACTTATTTCACTTAGAATCATCGTACCTGAATCTTCCCATTTTGCTGCTACTGGTCTTATGACATTGATTTCATGGCTGAGGGATATTCCATCGTACGTAAGTACCACAATTTTTTGAACCATTTTTATATTTCCTGGGATATTTAAGGTGTACCCAAGTTGAGGTCCTTGTAAGCAGTGCCGCCCTAAATTTTGGGGTGGCTCTGTCTTATTGATTTTCAGTTTTCCCAAGGTATATTCCCTAGACTGGAAGTGCCCTTGGCTCTGTAGCTCTGTTCTTTACTTGTTTTAGGGAACACAATGCACTCCTCCAGAGAGGCAGTTGGCAATTTACATCCCGCCCATCAGCATAACAAGGCTCCCTGTTCTCCAGGGCCTGTCTTGCCTTTCTGGTTTTTACACATTTTGTGGATGTCCCTTTTGACCGGTGGGAAGTGATACTTCTTTGTAGTGCAGATTTGCATTGCCCGCTTGCTTGCTTGGCCAAAAAGGGCGTATGCGTTTTCTCCTGAATATATTCAGGAGAAAACGCATACGCCCTTTTTGGCCAAGTGCATCATTGTCGAAGTTGTGCCCCTCTTCCTGTGCTTTAAAGGCGATTTCAACGTACCTCTTGAAATCTATTTCCTGCTATTCTGCCTCGCTTTCAAGTCCGCCTCGTTGCCTTCCCTCAACAGATTTTTGGACGATAATTGTCCTTTATTACTCGGCCAGTTTGTGAATTGCTATGCCGCAGAGCTCCATTTTTCAACTCGTTTTTGGTGAGCTGACCGCAAGTCCAAAATTTTGGTTCAGGACCTATACTGGTTCCCAGTGGGTGGCTGAGACTTTGGTTAATTCTTCTTCCTGCCGGGAAGTTAGAGTGATATGTGCCCGACCAAATACGTAACAGCTACTCTCTCATTGGTTCTCCCTCTTCCCTTTCATCCTCTGCCAAATTGGAGACCTGTGTGAACCAGGAGGTTGAAGGGGCTGTCTCTCCAAGTTGGGAGATTGATAGTAAAGCAGATGGAAAGTCAATCCGGAGCACCAGGAGAGGGACTATTCGTTGAGTTTTAGAAACCTTTCATATTTACAGTGTGTCCGTTCTCTAGGTTTCTCGTACATGTTATAACTGTAGTAATATTCCCTTCAACCTGGGGAGTTGGGACCCATGGAATGGGTGCCATGCATTATTGCTTTAAAGGGTCTGCATTTGCTCACCCAATCTCACCAATCCTCTCAGTCCCAAGTGTCCAGCCTTATGCCACATCCAGCTGTCTTTGTAGATATTGTCATTCCATGTTTCATCAGAGACCCTGAAGGAATTGTAAAGAATTTCCCAGTTTTTTTGTTTTGTTTATGAAATTCCTTTTTATAGTGGTTTTGAGCTGATTCTCGCTGCCATGTTTATGCCAGTCTAGACACACTTGATTCCCTTACGGAGACATATCAATACATAGGTTTTAAGATTCTTACTAGTCAGATATATTCCTCTGCGGGAACTATGGGGTTTTGAGTCCCTTTCACTGAGGAAGGTGTAGGTCTTGTCTATTCCATAGTTGGTTTTTGGAACGGTACCTGTGCTTATATCAAACTCTGGTTTTATGCATCACCCCACCTCTCCTTCCCCCTAAAGCAGGCATAAGAGTGTTTTCTAAATGTGAGACATTCTTCTCTTTCCTAACTCAGTTCAAGTGTAGCCATGTTTACAGGATCTTCATAAGTGATATCTTGTGATAAGTTTCTTTTTCTGTGTGACTTATTTCCCTTAGAATCATCGTACTTGAATCCACCCATTTTGCTGCTACTGGTCTTATGACATTGATTTCATGGCTGAGGGATATTCCATCGTACGTAAGTACCACAATTTTTTGAACCATTTTTATATTTCCTGGGATATTTAAGGTGTACCCAAGTTGAGGTCCTTGTAAGCAGTGCAGCCCTAAATTTTGGGGTGGCTCTGTCTTATTGATTTTCAGTTTTCCCAAGGTATATTCCCTAGACTGGAAGTGCCCTTGGCTCTGTAGCTCTGTTCTTTACTTGTTTTAGGGAACACAATGCACTCCTCCAGAGAGGCAGTTGGCAATTTACATCCCACACATCAGCATAACAAGGCTCCCTGTTCTCCAGGGCCTGTCTTGCCTTTCTGGTTTTTACACATTTTGTGGATGTCCCTTTTGGCCGGTGGGAAGTGATACTTCTTTGTAGTGCAGATTTGCATTGCCCGCTTGCTTGCTTGGCCAAAAAGGGCTTATGCGTTTTCTCCTGAATATATTCAGGAGAAACACATACGCCCTTTTTGGCCAAGTGCATCATTGTCGAATTTGTGTCCCTCTTCCTGTGCTTTAAATGCGATTCCAACGTACCTCTTGAAATCTGTTTCCTGCTATTCTGCCTCGCTTTCAAGTCCGCCTCGTTGCCTTCCCTCAACAGATTTTTGGACGATAGTTGTCCTTTATTAATCGGCCAGTTTGTGAATTGCTGTGCCCCTGAACTCCATTTTTCAACTCGTTTTTGGTGAGCTGACCGCAAGTCCAAAATTTTGGTTCAGGACCTATATTGGTTCCCGGTGGGTGGCTGAGACTTTGGTTAATTCTTCTTTCTGCCGTGAAATTACAGTGATATGTGCCCGTCCAAATGCCTAACAGCTACTCTCTCATTGGTTCTCCCTCTTCCCTTTCATCCTCTGCCAAATTGGAAACCTGTGCGAACCAGGAGGTTAAAGGGGCTGTCTCTCCAAGTTGGGAGGTTGATAGTAAAGCAGATGGAAAGTCAAACTGGAGCACCAGGAGAGGGACTATTCATTGAGTTTTAGAAACCTTTCGTATTCACAGTGTGTCCGTTCTCTAGGTTTCCGGTACATGTTATAACTGTAGTAATATTCCCTTCAACCTGGAGAGTTGGGACCCATGGAATGGGTGCCATGCATTATTGCTTTAAAGGGTCTGCATTTGCTCACCCAATCTCACCAATCGTCTCAGTCCCAAGTGTCCAGCCTTATGCCACATCCAGCTGTCTTTGTAGATATTGTCATTCCATGTTTCATCAGAGACCCTGAAGGAATTGTAAAGAATTTCCCAGTTTTTTTGTTTTGTTTTTGAAATTCCTTTTTATAGTGGGTTTGAGCTGATTCTCGCTGCCATGTTTATGCCAGTCTAGACACACTTGATTCCCTTATGGAGACATATCAATACATAGGTTTTAAGATTCTTACTAGTCAGATATATTCCTCTGCGGGAAATATGGGGTTTTGAGTCCCTTTCACTGAGGAAGGTGTAGGTCTTGTCTATTCCATAGTTGGTTTTTGGAACGGTACCTGTGCTTATATCAATCTCTGGGTTTATGCATCACCCCACCTCTCCTTCCCCCTAAAGCAGGCATAAGAGTGTTTTCTAATTGTGAGACACTGTTCTCTTTCCTAACTCAGTTCAAGTGTAGCCATGTTTACAGGATCTTCATAAGTGATATCTTATGATAAGTTTCTTTTTCTGTGTGACTTATTTCACTTAGAATCATCGTACCTGAATCCACCCATTTTGCTGCTACTGGTCTTATGACATTGATTTCATGGCTGAGGGATATTCCATCGTACGTAAGTACCACAATTTTTTGAACCATTTTTATATTTCCTGGGATATTTAAGGTGTACCCAAGTTGAGGTCCTTGTAAGCAGTGCAGCCCTAAATTTTGGGGTGGCTCTGTCTTATTGATTTTCAGTTTTCCCAAGGTATATTCCCTAGACTGGAAGTGCCCTTGGCTCTGTAGCTCTGTTGTTTACTTGTTTTAGGGAACACAATGCACTCCTGCAGAGAGGCAGTTGGCAATTTACATCCCGCCCATCAGCATAACAAGGCTCCCTGTTCTCCAGGGCCTGTCTTGCCTTTCTGGTTTTTACACATTTTGTGGATGTCCCTTTTGACCGGTGGGAAGTGATACTTCTTTGTAGTGCAGATTTGCATTGCCCGCTTGCTTGCTTGGCCAAAAAGGGCGTATGCGTTTTCTCCTGAATATATTCAGGAGAAAACGCATACCCCCTTTTTGGCCAAGTGCATCATTGTCGAAGTTGTGCCCCTCTTCCTGTGCTTTAAAGGCGATTCCAACGTACCTCTTGAAATCTGTTTCCTGCAATTCTTCCTCGCTTTCAAGTCCATCTCGTTGCCTTCCCTCAACAGATTTTTGGACGATAGTTGTCCTTTATTACTCGGCCAGTTTGTGAATTGCTGTGCCCCTGAGCTCCATGTTTCAACTCGTTTTAGGTGAGCTGACCGCAAGTCCAAAATTTTGGTTCAGGACCTATACTGGTTCCCGGTGGGGGGCTGAGACTTTGGTTAATTCTTCTTCCTGCCGGGAAATTACAGTGATATGTGCCCGTCCAAATGCCTAACAGCTACTCTCTCATTGTTTCTCCCTCTTCCCTTTCATCCTCTGCCAAATTGGAAACCTGTGTGAACCAGGAGGTTAAAGGGGCTGTCTCTCCAAGTTGGGAGGTTGATAGTAAAGCAGATGGAAAGTCAAACCGGAGCACCAGGAGAGGGACTATTCGTTGAGTTTCAGAAACCTTTCGTATTCACAGTGTGTCCGTTCTCTAGGATTCCGGTACATGTTATAACTGTAGTAATATTCCCTTCAACCTGGAGAGTTGGGACCCATGGAATGGGTGCCATGCATTATTGATTTAAAGGGTCTGCATTTGCTCACCCAATCTCACCAATCCTCTCAGTCCCAAGTGTCCAGCCTTATGCCACATTCAGCTGTCCTTGTAAATAGGGTCATTCCAGGTTTCATCAGAGACCCTGAAGGAATTGTAAAGAATTTCCCAGTTTTTTTGTTTTGTTTTTGAAATTCCTTTTTATAGTGGGTTTGAGCTGATTCTCGCTGCCATGTTTATGCCAGTCTAGACACACTTGATTCCCTACGGAGACATATCAATCCATAGGTTTTAAGATTCTTACAAGTCAGATATATTCCTCTGCGGGAAATATGGGGTTTTGAGTCCCTTTCACTGAGGAAGGTGTAGGTCTTGTCTATTCCATAGTTGGTTTTTGGAACGGTACCTGTGCTTATATCAAACTCTGGTTTTATGCATCACCCCACCTCTCCTTCCCCCTTAAGCAGGCATAAGAGTGTTTTCTAATTGTGAGACACTGTTCTCTTTCCTAACTCAGTTCAAGTGTAGCCATGTTTACAGGATCTTCATAAGTGATATCTTATGATAAGTTTCTTTTTCTGTGTGACTTATTTCACTTAGAATCATCGTACCTGAATCCACCCATTTTGCTGCTACTGGTCTTATGACACTGATTTCATGGCTGAGGGATATTCCATCGTACGTAAGTACCACAATTTTTTGAACCATTTTTTATATTTCCTGGGATATTTAAGGTGTACCCAAGTTGAGGTCCTTGTAAGCAGTGCAGCCCTAAATTTTGGGGTGGCTCTGTCTTATTGATTTTCAGTTTTCCCAAGGAATATTCCCTAGACTGGAAGTGCCCTTGGCTCTGTAGCTCTGTTGTTTACTTGTTTTAGGGAACACAATGCACTCCTCCAGAGAGGCAGTTGGCAATTTACATCCCGCCCATCAGCATAACAAGGCTCCCTGTTCTCCAGGGCCTGTCTTGCCTTTCTGGTTTTTACACATTTTGTGGATGTCCCTTTTGACCGGTGGGAAGTGATACTTCTTTGTAGTGCAGATTCGCATTGCCCGCTTGCTTGCTTGGCCAAAAAGGGCGTATGCGTTTTCTCCTGAATATATTCATGAGAAAACACATACGCCCTTTTTGGCCAAGTGCATCATTGTCGAAGTTGTGCCCCTCTTCCTGTGCTTTAAATGCGATTCCAACGTACCTCTTGAAATCTGTTTCCTGCTATTCTGCCTCGCTTTCACGTCCGCCTCGTTGCCTTCCCTCAACAGATTTTTGGACGATAGTTTTCCTTTATTACTCGGCCAGTTTGTGAATTGCTGTGCCCCTGTGCTCCATTTTTCAACTCGTTTTTGGTGAGCTGACCGCAAGTCCAAAATTTTGGTTCAGGCCTATACTGGTTCCTGGTGGGGGGCTGAGACTTTGGTTAATTCTTCTTCCTTCCGGGAAGTTAGAGTGATATGTGCCCGACCAAATACCTAACAGCTACTATCTCATTGGATCTCCCCCTTCCCTTTCATCCTCTGCCAAATTGGAAACCTGTGTGTACCAGGAGGTTGAAGGGGCTGTCTCTCCAAGTTGGGAGATTGATAGTAAAGCAGATGGAAAGTCAAACCGGAGCACCAGGAGAGGGACTATTCGTTGAGTTTTAGAAACCTTTCATATTCACAGTGTGTCCGTTCTCTAGGTTTCTCGTACATGTTATAACTGTAGTAATATTCCCTTCAACCTGGAGAGTTGGGACCCATGGAATGGGTGCCATGCATTATTGCTTAAATGGTCTGCATTTGCTCACCCAATCTCACCAATCGTCTTAGTCCCAAGTGTCCCTCGTTATGCCACATCCAGCTGTCATTGTAGATAGGGTCATTCCATGTTTCATCAGAGACCCTAAAGGAATTGTAAAGAATTTCCCAGTTTTTTTGTTTTGTTTTTGAAATTCCTTTTTATAGTGGTTTTGAAATGATTCTCGCTGCCATGTTTATGCCAGTCTAGACACACTAGATTCCCTTACCGAGACATATCAATACATAGGTTTTAAGATTCTTACTAGTCAGATATATTCCTCTGCGGGAAATATGGGGTTTTGAGTCCCTTTCACTGAGGAAGGTGTAGGTCTTGTCTATTCCATAGTTGGTTTTTGGAACGGTACCTGTGCTTATATCAAACTCTGGGCTTATGCATCACCCCACCTCTCCTTCCCCCTAAAGCAGGCATAAGAGAGTTTTCGAAATGTGAGACATTCTTCTCTTTCCTAACTCAGTTCAAATGTAGCCATGTTTACAGGATCTTCATAAGTGATATCTTATGATAAGTTTCTTTTTCTGTGTGACTTATTTCACTTACAATCATCGTACCTGAATCCACCCATTTTGCTGCTACTGGTCTTATGACATTGATTTCATGGCTGAGGGATATTCCATCGTACATAAGTACCACAATTTTTTGAACCATTTTTATATTTCCTGGGATATTTAAGGTGTACCCAAGTTGAGGTCCTTGTAAGCAGTGCAGCCCTAAATTTAGGGGTGGCTCTGTCTTATTGATTTTCAGTTTTCCCAAGGTATATTCCCTAGACTGGAAGTGCCCTTGGCTCTGTAGCTCTGTTGTTTACTTGTTTTAGGGAACACAATGCACTCCTCCAGAGAGGCAGTTGGCAATTTACATCCCACACATCAGCATAACAAGGCTCCCTGTTCTCCAGGGCCTGTCTTGCCTTTCTGGTTTTTACACATTTTGTGGATGTCCCTTTTGACCGGTGGGAAGTGATACTTCTTTGTAGTGAAGATTTGCATTGCCCGCTTGCTTGCTTGGCCAAAAAGGGCGTATGCGTTTTCTCCTGAATATATTCAGGAGAAAACGCATACGCCCTTTTTGGCCAAGTGCATCATTGTCGAAGTTGTGCCCCTCTTCCTGTGCTTTAAAGGCGATTCCAACGTACCTCTTGAAATCTGTTTCCTGCTATTCTGCCTCGCTTTCAAGTCCGCCTCGTTGCCTTCCCTCAACAGATTTTTGGACGATAGTTGTCCTTTATTACTCGGCCAGTTTGTGAATTGCTGTGCCCCTGAGCTCCATTTTTCAACTCGTTTTTGGTGAGCTGACCGCAAGTCCAAAATTTTGGTTCAGGACCTATATTGGTTCCCGGTGGGTGGCTGAGACTTTGGTTAATTCTTCTTCCTGCCGGGAAATTACCGTGATATGTGCCCGTCCAAATGCCTAACAGCTACTCTCTCATTGGTTCTCCCTCTTCGCTTTCATCCTCTGACAAATTGGAAACCTGTGCGAACCAGGAGGTTAAAGGGTCTGACTCTCCAAGTTGGGAGGTTGATAGTAAAGCAGATGGAAAGTCAAACCGGAGCACCAGCAGAGGGACTATTCGTTGAGGTTTAGAAACCTTTCGTATTCACAGTGTGTCCGTTCTCTAGGTTTCCGGTACATGTTATAACTGTAGTAATATTCCCTTCAACCTGGAGAGTTGGGACCCATGGAATGGGTGCCATGCATTATTGCTTTAAAGGGTCTGCATTTGCTCACCCAATCTCACCAATCCTCTAAGTCCCAAGTTTCCAGCCTTTTGCCACCTCCAGCTGTCAGTGTAGATAGGGTCATTCCAGGTTTCATCAGAGACCCTGAAGGAATTGTAACGAATTTCCCAGTTTTTTTGTTTTGTTCTTGAAATTCCTTTTTATAGTGGGTTTGAGCTGATTCTCGCTGCCATGTTTATGCCAGTCTAGACACACTTGATTCCCTTACGGAGACATATCAATACATAGGTTTTAAGATTCTTACTAGTCAGATATATTCCTCTGTCTGAACTATGGGGTTTTGAGTCCCTTTCACTGAGGAAGGTGTAGGTCTTGTCTATTCCATAGTTGGTTTTTGGAACAGTACCTGTGCTTATATCAAACTCTGGGTTTATGCATCACCCCACCTCTCCTTCCCCCTTAAGCAGGCATAAGAGTGTTTTCTAAATGTGAGACAGTGTTCTCTTTCCTAACTCAGTTCAAGTGTAGCCATGTTTACAGGATCTTCATAAGTGATATCTTATGATAAGTTTGTTTTTCTGTGTGACTTATTTCACTCAGAATCATCGTACCTGAATCCACCCATTTTGCTGCTACTGGTCTTATGACATTGATTTCATGGCTGAGGAATATTCCATCGTACGTAAGTACCACAATTTTTTGAACCATTTTTATATTTCCTGGGATATTTAAGGTGTACCCAAGTTGAGGTCCTTGTAAGCAGTGCAGCCCTAAATTTTGGGGTGGCTCTGTCTTATTGATTTTCAGTTTTCCCAAGGAATACTCCCTAGACTGGAAGTGCCCTTGGCTCTGTAGCTCGGTTGTTTACTTGTTTTAGGGAACTCAATGCACTCCTCCAGAGAGGCAGTTGGCAATTTACATCCCCCACATCAGCATAACAAGGCTCCCTGTTCTCCAGGGCCTCTCTTGCCTTTCTGGTTTTTACACATTTTGTGGATGTCCCTTTTGACCGGTGGGAAGTGATACTTCTTTGTAGTGCAGATTTGCATTGCCCGCTTGCTTGCTTGGCCAAAAAGGGCGTATGCGTTTTCTCCTGAATATATTCAGGAGAAAACGCATACGCCCTTTTTGGCCAAGTGCATCATTGTCGAAGTTGTGCCCCTCTTCCTGTGCTTTAAAGGCGATTCCAACGTACCTCTTGAAATCTGTTTCCTGCTATTCTGCCTCGCTTTCAAGTCCGCCTCGTTGCCTTCCCTCAACAGATTTTTGGACGAGAGTTGTCCTTTATTACTCGGCCAGTTTGTGAATTGCTGTGCCCCTGAGCTCCATTTTTCAACTCGTTTTTGGTGAGCTGAACGCAAGTCCAAAATTTTGGTTCAGGACCTATACTGGTTCCTGGTGGGGGGCTGAGACTTTGGTTAATTCTTCTTCCTGCCGGGAAGTTAGAGTGATATGTGCCCGACCAAATACCTAACAGCTACTCTCTCATTGGTTCTCCCTCTTCCCTTTCATCCTCTGCCAAATTGGAGACCTGTGTGAACCAGGAGGTTGAAGGGGCTGTCTCTCCAAGTTGGGAGATTGATAGTAAAGCAGATGGAAAGTCAATCCGGAGCACCAGGAGAGGGACTATTCGTTGAGTTTTAGAAACCTTTCATATTTACAGTGTGTCCGTTCTCTAGGTTTCTCGTACATGTTATAACTGTAGTAATATTCCCTTCAACCTGGGGAGTTGGGACCCATGGAATGGGTGCCATGCATTATTGCTTTAAAGGGTCTGCATTTGCTCACCCAATCTCACCAATCCTCTCAGTCCCAAGTGTCCAGCCTTATGCCACATCCAGCTGTCTTTGTAGATATTGTCATTCCATGTTTCATCAGAGACCCTGAAGGAATTGTAAAGAATTTCCCAGTTTTTTTGTTTTGTTTATGAAATTCCTTTTTATAGTGGTTTTGAGCTGATTCTCGCTGCCATGTTTATGCCAGTCTAGACACACTTGATTCCCTTACGGAGACATATCAATACATAGGTTTTAAGATTCTTACTAGTCAGATATATTCCTCTGCGGGAACTATGGGGTTTTGAGTCCCTTTCACTGAGGAAGGTGTAGGTCTTGTCTATTCCATAGTTGGTTTTTGGAACGGTACCTGTGCTTATATCAAACTCTGGTTTTATGCATCACCCCACCTCTCCTTCCCCCTAAAGCAGGCATAAGAGTGTTTTCTAAATGTGAGACATTCTTCTCTTTCCTAACTCAGTTCAAGTGTAGCCATGTTTACAGGATCTTCTTAAGTGATATCTTGTGATAAGTTTCTTTTTCTGTGTGACTTATTTCACTTAGAATCATCGTACTTGAATCCACCCATTTTGCTGCTACTGGTCTTATGACATTGATTTCATGGCTGAGGGATATTCCATCGTACGTAAGTACCACAATTTTTTGAACCATTTTTATATTTCCTGGGATATTTAAGGTGTACCCAAGTTGAGGTCCTTGTAAGCAGTGCAGCCCTAAATTTAGGGGTGGCTCTGTCTTATTGATTTTCAGTTTTCCCAAGGTATATTCCCTAGACTGGAAGTGCCCTTGGCTCTCTAGTTCTGTTGTTTACTTGTTTCAGGGAACACAATGCACTCCTCCAGAGAGGCAGTTGGCAATTTACATCCCACACATCAGCATAACAAGGCTCCCTGTTCTCCAGGGCCTGTCTTGCCTTTCTGGTTTTTACACATTTTGTGGATGTCCCTTTTGACCGGTGGGAAGTGATACTTCTTTGTATCACTTTGTAGTGCAGATTTGCATTGCCCGCTTGCTTGCTTGGCCAAAAAGGGCGTATGCGTTTTCTCCTGAATATATTCAGGAGAAAACGCATACGCCCTTTTTGGCCAAGTGCATCATTGTCGAAGTTGTGCCCCTCTTCCTGTGCTTTAAAGGCGATTCCAACGTACCTCTTGAAATCTGTTTCCTGCTATTCTGCCTCGCTTTCAAGTCCGCCTCGTTGCCTTCCCTCAACAGATTTTTGGACGATAGATGTCCTTTATTACTCAGCCAGTTTGTGAATTGCTGTGCCCCTGAGCTCCATTTTTCAACTCGTTTTTGGTGAGCTGACCGCAAGTCCAAAATTTTGGTTCAGGACCTATACTGGCTCCTGGTGGGGGGCTGAGACTTTGGTTAATTCTTCTTCCTGCCGGGAAGTTAGAGTGATATGTGCCCGACCAAATACCTAACAGCTACTCTCTCATTGGTTCTCCCTCTTCCCTTTCATCCTCTGCCAAATTGGAGACCTGTGTGAACCAGGAGGTTGAAGGGGCTGTCTCTCCAAGTTGGGAGATTGATAGTAAAGCAGATGGAAAGTCAAACCGGAGCACCAGGCGAGGGACTATTCGTTGAGTTTTAGAAACATTTCATATTCACAGTGTGTCCGTTCTCTAGGTTTCTCGTACATGTTATAACTGTAGTAATATTCCCTTCAACCTGGAGATTTGGGATCCATGGAATGGGTGCCATGCATTATTGCTTTAAAGGGTCTGCATTTGCTCACCGAATCTCACCAATCCTCTCAGTCCCAAGTGTCCAGCCTTTTGCCACATCCAGCTGTCGTTGTAGATATTGTCATTCCATGTTTCATCAGAGACCCTGAAGGAATTGTAAAGAATTTCCCAGTTTTTTTGTTTTGTTTATGAAATTCCTTTTTATAGTGGTTTTGAGCTGATTCTCGCTGCCATGTTTATGCCAGTCTAGACACACTTGATTCCCTTACGGAGACATATCAATACATAGGTTTTAAGATTCTTACTAGTCAGATATATTCCTCTGCGGGAAATATGGGGTTTTGAGTCCCTTTCACTGAGGAAGGTGTAGGTCTTGTCTATTCCATAGTTGGTGTTTGTAACGGTAAATGTGCTTATATCAAACTCTGGTTTTATGCATCACCCCACCTCTCCTTCCCCCTTAAGCAGGCATAAGAGTGTTTTCTAAATGTGAGACATTCTTCTCTTTCCTAACTCAGTTCAAGTGTACCCATGTTTACAGGATCTTCATAAGTGATATCTTTGATAAGTTTCTTTTTCTGTGTGTCTTATTTCACTTAGAATCATCGTACCTGAATCCACCCATTTTGCTGCTACTGGTCTTATGACATTGATTTCATGGCTGAGGGATATTCCATCGTACGTAAGTACCACAATTTTTTGAACCATTTTTATATTTCCTGGGATATTTAAGGTGTACCCAAGTTGAGGTCCTTGTAAGCAGTGCTGCCCTAAATTTTGGGGTGGCTCTGTATTATTGATATTCAGTTTTCCCAAGGAATATTCCCTAGACTGGAAGTGCCCTTGGCTCTGTAGCTCTGTTGTTTACTTGTTTTAGGGAACACAATGCACTCCTCCAGAAAGGCAGTTGGCAATTTACATCCCGCCCATCAGCATAACAAGGCTCCCTGTTCTCCAGGGCCTGTCTTGCCTTTCTGGTTTTTACACATTTTGTGGATGTCCCTTTTGACCAGTGGGAAGTGATACTTCTTTGTAGTGCCGATTTGCATTGCCCGCTTGCTTGCTTGGCCAAAAATGTTGTATGCGTTTTCTCCTGAATATATTCAGGAGAAAACGCATACGCCCTTTTTGGCCAAGTGCATCATTGTCGAAGTTGTGCCCCTCTTCCTGTGCTTTAAAGGTGATTCCAACGTACCTCTAGAAATATGTTTCCTGCTATTCTGCCTCGCTTTCAAGTCCGCCTCGTTGCCTTCCCTCAGCAGATTTTTGGACGATAGTTGTCCTTTATTACTCGGCCAGTTTGTGAATTGCTGTGCCCCTGAGCTCCATGTTTCAACTCGTTTTTTTTGAGCTGACCGCAAGTCCAAAATTTTGGTTCAGGACCTATACTGGTTCCCGGTGGGTGGCTGAGACTTTGGTTAATTCTTCTTCCTGCTGGGAAATTACAGTGATATGTGCCCGTCCAAATGCCTAACAGCTACTCTCTCATTGGTTCTCCCTCTTCCCTTTCATCCTCTGCAAAATTGGCAACCTGTGTGAACCAGGAGGTTAAAGGGGCTGTCTCTCCAAGTTGGGAGGTTGATAGTAAAGCAGATGGAGAGTCAAACCGGAGCACCAGGAGAGGGACTATTCGTTGAGTTTTAGAAACCTTTCGTATTCACAGTGTGTCCGTTCTCTAGGATTCCGGTACATGTTATAACTGTAGTAATATTCCCTTCAACCTGGAGAGTTGGGACCCATGGAATGGGTGCCATGCATTATTGATTTAAAGGGTCTGCATTTGCTCACCCAATCTCACCAATCCTCTCAGTCCCAAGTTACCAGCCTTTTGCCACATCCAGCTGTCGTTGTAGATAGGGTCATTCCAGGTTTCATCAGAGACCCTGAAGGAATTGTAAAGAATTTCCCAGTTTTTTTGTTTTGTTTTTGAAATTCCTTTTTATAGTGGGTTTGAGCTGATTCTCGCTGCCATGTTTATGCCAGTCTAGACACACTTGATTCCCTTACGGAGACATATCAATACATAGGTTTTAAGATTCTTACTAGTCAGATATATTCTTCTGCGGGAAATATGTGGTTTTGAGTCCCTTTCACTGAGGAAGGTGTAGGTCTTGTCTATTCCATAGTTGGTTTTTGGAACGGTACCTGTGCTTATATCAAACTCTGGTTTTATGCATCACCCCACCTCTCCTTCCCCCTAAAGCAGGCATAAGAGTGTTTTCTAAATGTGAGACATTCTTCTCTTTCCTAACTCAGTTCAAGTGTAGCCATGTTTACAGGATCTTCATAAGTGATATCTTATGATAAGTTTCTTTTTCTGTGTGACTTATTTCACTTAGAATCATCGTACATGAATCCACCCATTTTGCTGCTACTGGTCTTATGACATTGATTTCATGGCTGAGGGATATTCCATCGTACGTAAGTACCACAATTTTTTGAACCATTTTTATATTTCCTGGGATATTTAAGGTGTACCCAAGTTGAGGTCCTTGTAAGCAGTGCAGCCCTAAATTTTGGGGTGGCTCTGTCTTATTGATTTTCAGTTTTCCCAAGGTATATTCCCTAGACTGGAAGTGCCCTTGGCTCTGTAGCTCTGTTGTTTACTTGTTTTAGGGAACACAATGCACTCCTCCAGAGAGGCAGTTGGCAATTTACATCCCACACATCAGCATAACAAGGCTCCCTGTTCTCCAGGGCCTGTCTTGCCTTTCTGGTTTTTACACATTTTGTGGATGTCCCTTTTGACCGGTGGGAAGTGATACTTCTTTGTAGTGCAGATTTGCATTGCCCGCTTGCTTGCTTGGCCAAAAAGGGCGTATGCGTTTTCTCCTGAATATATTCAGGAGAAAACGCATACGCCCTTTTTGGCCAAGTGCATCATTGTCGAAGTTGTGCCCCTCTTCCTGTGCTTTAAAGGCGATTCCAACGTACCTCTTGAAATCTGTTTCCTGCTATTCTGCCTCGCTTTCAAGTCCGCCTCGTTGCCTTCCCTCAACAGATTTTTGGACGATAGTTGTCCTTTATTACTCGGCCAGTTTGTGAATTGCTGTGCCCCTGAGCTCCATGTTTCAACTCGTTTTTGGTGAGCTGACCGCAAGTCCAAAATTTTGGTTCAGGACCTATACTGGTTCCCGGTGGGTGGCTGAGAATTTGGTTAATTCTTCTTCCTGCTAGGAAATTACAGTGATATGTGCCCGTCCAAATGCCTAACAGCTACTCTCTCATTGGTTCTCCCTCTTCCCTTTCATCCTCTGCCAAATTGGCAACCTGTGCGAACCAGGAGGTTAAAGGGGCTGTCTCTCCAAGTTGGGAGGTTGATAGTAAAGCAGATGGAAAGTCAAACTGGAGCACCAGGAGAGGGACTATTCGTTGAGTTTTAGAAACCTTTCGTATTCACAGTGTGTCCGTTCTCTTGGATTCCGGTACACGTTATAACTGTAGTAATATTCCCTTCAACCTGGAGAGTTGGGACCCATGGAATGGGTGCCATGCATTATTGATTTAAAGGGTCTGCATTTGCTCACCCAATCTCACCAATCATCTCAGTCCCAAGTGTCCAGCCTTATGCCACATCCAGCTGTCCTTGTAGATAGGGTCATTCCAGGTTTAATCAGAGACCCTGAAGGAATTGTAAAGAATTTCCCAGTTTTTTTGTTTTGTTTTTGAAATTCCTTTTTTTAGTGGGTTTGAGCTGATTCTCGCTGCCATGTTTATGCCAGTCTAGACACACTTGATTCCCTTACGGAGACATATCAATACATAGGTTTTAAGATTCTTGCTAGTCAGATATATTCCTCTGTGGGAAATATGGGGTTTTGAGTCCCTTTCACTGAGGAAGGTGTAGGTCTTGTCTATTCCATAGTTGGTTTTTGGAACGGTACCTGTGCTTATATCAAACTCTGGTTTTATGTATCACCCCACATCTCCTTCCCCCTAAAGCAGGCATAAGAGTGTTTTCTAAATGTGAGACATTCTTCTCTTTCCTAACTCAGTTCAAGTGTAGCCATGTTTACAGGATCTTCATAAGTGATATCTTATGATAAGTTTCTTTTTCTCTGTGACTTATTTCACTTAGAATCATCGTACCTGAATCCACCCATTTTGCTGCTACTGGTCTTATGACATTGGTTTCATGGCTGAGGGATATTCCATCGTATGTAAGTACCACAATTTTTTGAACCATTTTTATATTTCCTGGGATATTTAAGGTGTACCCAAGTTGAGGTCCTTGTAAGCAGTGCAGCCCTAAATTTTGGGGTGGCTCTGTCTTATTGATTTTCAGTTTTCCCAAGGTATATTCCCTAGACTGGAAGTGCCCTTGGCTCTGTAGCTCTGTTGTTTACTTGTTTTAGGGAACACAATGCACTCCTCCAGAGAGGCAGTTGGCAATTTACATCCCACACATCAGCATAACAAGGCTCCCTGTTCTCCAGGGCCTGTCTTGCCTTTCTGGTTTTTACACATTTTGTGGATGTCCCTTTTGACCGGTGGGAAGTGATACTTCTTTGTAGTGAAGATTTGCATTGCCCGCTTGCTTGCTTGGCCAAAAAGGGCGTATGCGTTTTCTCCTGAATATATTCAGGAGAAAACGCATACGCCCTTTTTGGCCAAGTGCATCATTGTCGAAGTTGTGCCCCTCTTCCTGTGCTTTAAAGGCGATTCCAACGTACCTCTTGAAATCTGTTTCCTGCTATTCTGCCTCGCTTTCAAGTCCGCCTCGTTGCCTTCCCTCAACAGATTTTTGGACGATAGTTGTCCTTTATTACTCGGCCAGTTTGTGAATTGCTGTGCCCCTGAGCTCCATTTTTCAACTCGTTTTTGGTGAGCTGACCGCAAGTCCAAAATTTTGGTTCAGGACCTATATTGGTTCCCGGTGGGTGGCTGAGACTTTGGTTAATTCTTCTTCCTGCCGGGAAATTACAGTGATATGTGCCCGTCCAAATGCCTAACAGCTACTCTCTCATTGGTTCTCCCTCTTCGCTTTCATCCTCTGACAAATTGGAAACCTGTGCGAACCAGGAGGTTAAAGGGTCTGACTCTCCAAGTTGGGAGGTTGATAGTAAAGCAGATGGAAAGTCAAACCGGAGCACCAGCAGAGGGACTATTCGTTGAGGTTTAGAAACCTTTCGTATTCACAGTGTGTCCGTTCTCTAGGTTTCCGGTACATGTTATAACTGTAGTAATATTCCCTTCAACCTGGAGAGTTGGGACCCATGGAATGGGTGCCATGCATTATTGCTTTAAAGGGTCTGCATTTGCTCACCCAATCTCACCAATCCTCTAAGTCCCAAGTTTCCAGCCTTTTGCCACCTCCAGCTGTCAGTGTAGATAGGGTCATTCCAGGTTTCATCAGAGACCCTGAAGGAATTGTAAAGAATTTCCCAGTTTTTTTGTTTTGTTCTTGAAATTCCTTTTTATAGTGGGTTTGAGCTGATTCTCGCTGCCATGTTTATGCCAGTCTAGACACACTTGATTCCCTTACGGAGACATATCAATACATAGGTTTTAAGATTCTTACTAGTCAGATATATTCCTCTGTCTGAACTATGGGGTTTTGAGTCCCTTTCACTGAGGAAGGTGTAGGTCTTGTCTATTCCATAGTTGGTTTTTGGAACAGTACCTGTGCTTATATCAAACTCTGGGTTTATGCATCACCCCACCTCTCCTTCCCCCTTAAGCAGGCATAAGAGTGTTTTCTAAATGTGAGACAGTGTTCTCTTTCCTAACTCAGTTCAAGTGTAGCCATGTTTACAGGATCTTCATAAGTGATATCTTATGATAAGTTTGTTTTTCTGTGTGACTTATTTCACTCAGAATCATCGTACCTGAATCCACCCATTTTGCTGCTACTGGTCTTATGACATTGATTTCATGGCTGAGGAATATTCCATCGTACGTAAGTACCACAATTTTTTGAACCATTTTTATATTTCCTGGGATATTTAAGGTGTACCCAAGTTGAGGTCCTTGTAAGCAGTGCAGCCGTAAATTTTGGGGTGGCTCTGTCTTATTGATTTTCAGTTTTCCCAAGGAATACTCCCTAGACTGGAAGTGCCCTTGGCTCTGTAGCTCGGTTGTTTACTTGTTTTAGGGAACTCAATGCACTCCTCCAGAGAGGCAGTTGGCAATTTACATCCCCCACATCAGCATAACAAGGCTCCCTGTTCTCCAGGGCCTCTCTTGCCTTTCTGGTTTTTACACATTTTGTGGATGTCCCTTTTGACCGGTGGGAAGTGATACTTCTTTGTAGTGCAGATTTGCATTGCCCGCTTGCTTGCTTGGCCAAAAAGGGCGTATGCGTTTTCTCCTGAATATATTCAGGAGAAAACGCATACGCCCTTTTTGGCCAAGTGCATCATTGTCGAAGTTGTGCCCCTCTTCCTGTGCTTTAAAGGCGATTCCAACGTACCTCTTGAAATCTGTTTCCTGCTATTCTGCCTCGCTTTCAAGTCCGCCTCGTTGCCTTCCCTCAACAGATTTTTGGACGAGAGTTGTCCTTTATTACTCGGCCAGTTTGTGAATTGCTGTGCCCCTGAGCTCCATTTTTCAACTCGTTTTTGGTGAGCTGAACGCAAGTCCAAAATTTTGGTTCAGGACCTATACTGGTTCCTGGTGGGGGGCTGAGACTTTGGTTAATTCTTCTTCCTGCCGGGAAGTTAGAGTGATATGTGCCCGACCAAATACCTAACAGCTACTCTCTCATTGGTTCTCCCTCTTCCCTTTCATCCTCTGCCAAATTGGAGACCTGTGTGAACCAGGAGGTTGAAGGGGCTGTCTCTCCAAGTTGGGAGATTGATAGTAAAGCAGATGGAAAGTCAATCCGGAGCACCAGGAGAGGGACTATTCGTTGAGTTTTAGAAACCTTTCATATTTACAGTGTGTCCGTTCTCTAGGTTTCTCGTACATGTTATAACTGTAGTAATATTCCCTTCAACCTGGGGAGTTGGGACCCATGGAATGGGTGCCATGCATTATTGCTTTAAAGGGTCTGCATTTGCTCACCCAATCTCACCAATCCTCTCAGTCCCAAGTGTCCAGCCTTATGCCACATCCAGCTGTCTTTGTAGATATTGTCATTCCATGTTTCATCAGAGACCCTGAAGGAATTGTAAAGAATTTCCCAGTTTTTTTGTTTTGTTTATGAAATTCCTTTTTATAGTGGTTTTGAGCTGATTCTCGCTGCCATGTTTATGCCAGTCTAGACACACTTGATTCCCTTACGGAGACATATCAATACATAGGTTTTAAGATTCTTACTAGTCAGATATATTCCTCTGCGGGAACTATGGGGTTTTGAGTCCCTTTCACTGAGGAAGGTGTAGGTCTTGTCTATTCCATAGTTGGTTTTTGGAACGGTACCTGTGCTTATATCAAACTCTGGTTTTATGCATCACCCCACCTCTCCTGCCCCCTAAAGCAGGCATAAGAGTGTTTTCTAAATGTGAGACATTCTTCTCTTTCCTAACTCAGTTCAAGTGTAGCCATGTTTACAGGATCTTCTTAAGTGATATCTTGTGATAAGTTTCTTTTTCTGTGTGACTTATTTCACTTAGAATCATCGTACTTGAATCCACCCATTTTGCTGCTACTGGTCTTATGACATTG
Source organism: Hyperoodon ampullatus (assembly GCF_949752795.1). Lineage (NCBI taxonomy): Eukaryota > Metazoa > Chordata > Mammalia > Artiodactyla > Ziphiidae > Hyperoodon > Hyperoodon ampullatus. The sequence continues at coordinate 2,640,611 of NW_027640676.1, read as the reverse complement.
ATTTCATGGCTGAGGGATATTCCATCGTACGTAAGTACCACAATTTTTTGAACCATTTTTATATTTCCTGGGATATTTAAGGTGTACCCAAGTTGAGGTCCTTGTAAGCAGTGCAGCCCTAAATTTAGGGGTGGCTCTGTCTTATTGATTTTCAGTTTTCCCAAGGTATATTCCCTAGACTGGAAGTGCCCTTGGCTCTCTAGTTCTGTTGTTTACTTGTTTCAGGGAACACAATGCACTCCTCCAGAGAGGCAGTTGGCAATTTACATCCCACACATCAGCATAACAAGGCTCCCTGTTCTCCAGGGCCTGTCTTGCCTTTCTGGTTTTTACACATTTTGTGGATGTCCCTTTTGACCGGTGGGAAGTGATACTTCTTTGTATCACTTTGTAGTGCAGATTTGCATTGCCCGCTTGCTTGCTTGGCCAAAAAGGGCGTATGCGTTTTCTCCTGAATATATTCAGGAGAAAACGCATACGCCCTTTTTGGCCAAGTGCATCATTGTCGAAGTTGTGCCCCTCTTCCTGTGCTTTAAAGGCGATTCCAACGTACCTCTTGAAATCTGTTTCCTGCTATTCTGCCTCGCTTTCAAGTCCGCCTCGTTGCCTTCCCTCAACAGATTTTTGGACGATAGATGTCCTTTATTACTCAGCCAGTTTGTGAATTGCTGTGCCCCTGAGCTCCATTTTTCAACTCGTTTTTGGTGAGCTGACCGCAAGTCCAAAATTTTGGTTCAGGACCTATACTGGCTCCTGGTGGGGGGCTGAGACTTTGGTTAATTCTTCTTCCTGCCGGGAAGTTAGAGTGATATGTGCCCGACCAAATACCTAACAGCTACTCTCTCATTGGTTCTCCCTCTTCCCTTTCATCCTCTGCCAAATTGGAGACCTGTGTGAACCAGGAGGTTGAAGGGGCTGTCTCTCCAAGTTGGGAGATTGATAGTAAAGCAGATGGAAAGTCAAACCGGAGCACCAGGCGAGGGACTATTCGTTGAGTTTTAGAAACATTTCATATTCACAGTGTGTCCGTTCTCTAGGTTTCTCGTACATGTTATAACTGTAGTAATATTCCCTTCAACCTGGAGAGTTGGGATCCATGGAATGGGTGCCATGCATTATTGCTTTAAAGGGTCTGCATTTGCTCACCGAATCTCACCAATCCTCTCAGTCCCAAGTGTCCAGCCTTTTGCCACATCCAGCTGTCGTTGTAGATATTGTCATTCCATGTTTCATCAGAGACCCTGAAGGAATTGTAAAGAATTTCCCAGTTTTTTTGTTTTGTTTATGAAATTCCTTTTTATAGTGGTTTTGAGCTGATTCTCGCTGCCATGTTTATGCCAGTCTAGACACACTTGATTCCCTTACGGAGACATATCAATACATAGGTTTTAAGATTCTTACTAGTCAGATATATTCCTCTGCGGGAAATATGGGGTTTTGAGTCCCTTTCACTGAGGAAGGTGTAGGTCTTGTCTATTCCATAGTTGGTGTTTGTAACGGTAAATGTGCTTATATCAAACTCTGGTTTTATGCATCACCCCACCTCTCCTTCCCCCTTAAGCAGGCATAAGAGTGTTTTCTAAATGTGAGACATTCTTCTCTTTCCTAACTCAGTTCAAGTGTACCCATGTTTACAGGATCTTCATAAGTGATATCTTTGATAAGTTTCTTTTTCTGTGTGTCTTATTTCACTTAGAATCATCGTACCTGAATCCACCCATTTTGCTGCTACTGGTCTTATGACATTGATTTCATGGCTGAGGGATATTCCATCGTACGTAAGTACCACAATTTTTTGAACCATTTTTATATTTCCTGGGATATTTAAGGTGTACCCAAGTTGAGGTCCTTGTAAGCAGTGCTGCCCTAAATTTTGGGGTGGCTCTGTCTTATTGATATTCAGTTTTCCCAAGGAATATTCCCTAGACTGGAAGTGCCCTTGGCTCTGTAGCTCTGTTGTTTACTTGTTTTAGGGAACACAATGCACTCCTCCAGAAAGGCAGTTGGCAATTTACATCCCGCCCATCAGCATAACAAGGCTCCCTGTTCTCCAGGGCCTGTCTTGCCTTTCTGGTTTTTACACATTTTGTGGATGTCCCTTTTGACCAGTGGGAAGTGATACTTCTTTGTAGTGCCGATTTGCATTGCCCGCTTGCTTGCTTGGCCAAAAATGTTGTATGCGTTTTCTCCTGAATATATTCAGGAGAAAACGCATACGCCCTTTTTGGCCAAGTGCATCATTGTCGAAGTTGTGCCCCTCTTCCTGTGCTTTAAAGGTGATTCCAACGTACCTCTAGAAATATGTTTCCTGCTATTCTGCCTCGCTTTCAAGTCCGCCTCGTTGCCTTCCCTCAGCAGATTTTTGGACGATAGTTGTCCTTTATTACTCGGCCAGTTTGTGAATTGCTGTGCCCCTGAGCTCCATGTTTCAACTCGTTTTTTTTGAGCTGACCGCAAGTCCAAAATTTTGGTTCAGGACCTATACTGGTTCCCGGTGGGTGGCTGAGACTTTGGTTAATTCTTCTTCCTGCTGGGAAATTACAGTGATATGTGCCCGTCCAAATGCCTAACAGCTACTCTCTCATTGGTTCTCCCTCTTCCCTTTCATCCTCTGCAAAATTGGCAACCTGTGTGAACCAGGAGGTTAAAGGGGCTGTCTCTCCAAGTTGGGAGGTTGATAGTAAAGCAGATGGAGAGTCAAACCGGAGCACCAGGAGAGGGACTATTCGTTGAGTTTTAGAAACCTTTCGTATTCACAGTGTGTCCGTTCTCTAGGATTCCGGTACATGTTATAACTGTAGTAATATTCCCTTCAACCTGGAGAGTTGGGACCCATGGAATGGGTGCCATGCATTATTGCTTTAAAGGGTCTGCATTTGCTCACCCAATCTCACCAATCCTCTCAGTCCCAAGTTACCAGCCTTTTGCCACATCCAGCTGTCGTTGTAGATAGGGTCATTCCAGGTTTCATCAGAGACCCTGAAGGAATTGTAAAGAATTTCCCAGTTTTTTTGTTTTGTTTTTGAAATTCCTTTTTTTAGTGGGTTTGAGCTGATTCTCGCTGCCATGTTTATGCCAGTCTAGACACACTTGATTCCCTTACGGAGACATATCAATACATAGGTTTTAAGATTCTTGCTAGTCAGATATATTCCTCTGTGGGAAATATGGGGTTTTGAGTCCCTTTCACTGAGGAAGGTGTAGGTCTTGTCTATTCCATAGTTGGTTTTTGGAACGGTACCTGTGCTTATATCAAACTCTGGTTTTATGTATCACCCCACATCTCCTTCCCCCTAAAGCAGGCATAAGAGTGTTTTCTAAATGTGAGACATTCTTCTCTTTCCTAACTCAGTTCAAGTGTAGCCATGTTTACAGGATCTTCATAAGTGATATCTTATGATAAGTTTCTTTTTCTCTGTGACTTATTTCACTTAGAATCATCGTACCTGAATCCACCCATTTTGCTGCTACTGGTCTTATGACATTGGTTTCATGGCTGAGGGATATTCCATCGTATGTAAGTACCACAATTTTTTGAACCATTTTTATATTTCCTGGGATATTTAAGGTGTACCCAAGTTGAGGTCCTTGTAAGCAGTGCAGCCCTAAATTTTGGGGTGGCTCTGTCTTATTGATTTTCAGTTTTCCCAAGGTATATTCCCTAGACTGGAAGTGCCCTTGGCTCTGTAGCTCTGTTGTTTACTTGTTTTAGGGAACACAATGCACTCCTCCAGAGAGGCAGTTGGCAATTTACATCCCACACATCAGCATAACAAGGCTCCCTGTTCTCCAGGGCCTGTCTTGCCTTTCTGGTTTTTACACATTTTGTGGATGTCCCTTTTGACCGGTGGGAAGTGATACTTCTTTGTAGTGAAGATTTGCATTGCCCGCTTGCTTGCTTGGCCAAAAAGGGCGTATGCGTTTTCTCCTGAATATATTCAGGAGAAAACGCATACGCCCTTTTTGGCCAAGTGCATCATTGTCGAAGTTGTGCCCCTCTTCCTGTGCTTTAAAGGCGATTCCAACGTACCTCTTGAAATCTGTTTCCTGCTATTCTGCCTCGCTTTCAAGTCCGCCTCGTTGCCTTCCCTCAACAGATTTTTGGACGATAGTTGTCCTTTATTACTCGGCCAGTTTGTGAATTGCTGTGCCCCTGAGCTCCATTTTTCAACTCGTTTTTGGTGAGCTGACCGCAAGTCCAAAATTTTGGTTCAGGACCTATATTGGTTCCCGGTGGGTGGCTGAGACTTTGGTTAATTCTTCTTCCTGCCGGGAAATTACAGTGATATGTGCCCGTCCAAATGCCTAACAGCTACTCTCTCATTGGTTCTCCCTCTTCGCTTTCATCCTCTGACAAATTGGAAACCTGTGCGAACCAGGAGGTTAAAGGGTCTGACTCTCCAAGTTGGGAGGTTGATAGTAAAGCAGATGGAAAGTCAAACCGGAGCACCAGCAGAGGGACTATTCGTTGAGGTTTAGAAACCTTTCGTATTCACAGTGTGTCCGTTCTCTAGGTTTCCGGTACATGTTATAACTGTAGTAATATTCCCTTCAACCTGGAGAGTTGGGACCCATGGAATGGGTGCCATGCATTATTGCTTTAAAGGGTCTGCATTTGCTCACCCAATCTCACCAATCCTCTAAGTCCCAAGTTTCCAGCCTTTTGCCACCTCCAGCTGTCAGTGTAGATAGGGTCATTCCAGGTTTCATCAGAGACCCTGAAGGAATTGTAAAGAATTTCCCAGTTTTTTTGTTTTGTTCTTGAAATTCCTTTTTATAGTGGGTTTGAGCTGATTCTCGCTGCCATGTTTATGCCAGTCTAGACACACTTGATTCCCTTACGGAGACATATCAATACATAGGTTTTAAGATTCTTACTAGTCAGATATATTCCTCTGTCTGAACTATGGGGTTTTGAGTCCCTTTCACTGAGGAAGGTGTAGGTCTTGTCTATTCCATAGTTGGTTTTTGGAACAGTACCTGTGCTTATATCAAACTCTGGGTTTATGCATCACCCCACCTCTCCTTCCCCCTTAAGCAGGCATAAGAGTGTTTTCTAAATGTGAGACAGTGTTCTCTTTCCTAACTCAGTTCAAGTGTAGCCATGTTTACAGGATCTTCATAAGTGATATCTTATGATAAGTTTGTTTTTCTGTGTGACTTATTTCACTCAGAATCATCGTACCTGAATCCACCCATTTTGCTGCTACTGGTCTTATGACATTGATTTCATGGCTGAGGAATATTCCATCGTACGTAAGTACCACAATTTTTTGAACCATTTTTATATTTCCTGGGATATTTAAGGTGTACCCAAGTTGAGGTCCTTGTAAGCAGTGCAGCCCTAAATTTTGGGGTGGCTCTGTCTTATTGATTTTCAGTTTTCCCAAGGAATACTCCCTAGACTGGAAGTGCCCTTGGCTCTGTAGCTCGGTTGTTTACTTGTTTTAGGGAACTCAATGCACTCCTCCAGAGAGGCAGTTGGCAATTTACATCCCCCACATCAGCATAACAAGGCTCCCTGTTCTCCAGGGCCTCTCTTGCCTTTCTGGTTTTTACACATTTTGTGGATGTCCCTTTTGACCGGTGGGAAGTGATACTTCTTTGTAGTGCAGATTTGCATTGCCCGCTTGCTTGCTTTTCCAAAAAGGGCGTATGCGTTTTCTCCTGAATATATTCAGGAGAAAACGCATACGCCCTTTTTGGCCAAGTGCATCATTGTCGAAGTTGTGCCCCTCTTCCTGTGCTTTAAAGGCGATTCCAACGTACCTCTTGAAATCTGTTTCCTGCTATTCTGCCTCGCTTTCAAGTCCGCCTCGTTGCCTTCCCTCAACAGATTTTTGGACGAGAGTTGTCCTTTATTACTCGGCCAGTTTGTGAATTGCTGTGCCCCTGAGCTCCATTTTTCAACTCGTTTTTGGTGAGCTGAACGCAAGTCCAAAATTTTGGTTCAGGACCTATACTGGTTCCTGGTGGGGGGCTGAGACTTTGGTTAATTCTTCTTCCTGCCGGGAAGTTAGAGTGATATGTGCCCGACCAAATACCTAACAGCTACTCTCTCATTGGTTCTCCCTCTTCCCTTTCATCCTCTGCCAAATTGGAGACCTGTGTGAACCAGGAGGTTGAAGGGGCTGTCTCTCCAAGTTGGGAGATTGATAGTAAAGCAGATGGAAAGTCAATCCGGAGCACCAGGAGAGGGACTATTCGTTGAGTTTTAGAAACCTTTCATATTTACAGTGTGTCCGTTCTCTAGGTTTCTCGTACATGTTATAACTGTAGTAATATTCCCTTCAACCTGGGGAGTTGGGACCCATGGAATGGGTGCCATGCATTATTGCTTTAAAGGGTCTGCATTTGCTCACCCAATCTCACCAATCCTCTCAGTCCCAAGTGTCCAGCCTTATGCCACATCCAGCTGTCTTTGTAGATATTGTCATTCCATGTTTCATCAGAGACCCTGAAGGAATTGTAAAGAATTTCCCAGTTTTTTTGTTTTGTTTATGAAATTCCTTTTTATAGTGGTTTTGAGCTGATTCTCGCTGCCATGTTTATGCCAGTCTAGACACACTTGATTCCCTTACGGAGACATATCAATACATAGGTTTTAAGATTCTTACTAGTCAGATATATTCCTCTGCGGGAACTATGGGGTTTTGAGTCCCTTTCACTGAGGAAGGTGTAGGTCTTGTCTATTCCATAGTTGGTTTTTGGAACGGTACCTGTGCTTATATCAAACTCTGGTTTTATGCATCACCCCACCTCTCCTTCCCCCTAAAGCAGGCATAAGAGTGTTTTCTAAATGTGAGACATTCTTCTCTTTCCTAACTCAGTTCAAGTGTAGCCATGTTTACAGGATCTTCTTAAGTGATATCTTGTGATAAGTTTCTTTTTCTGTGTGACTTATTTCACTTAGAATCATCGTACTTGAATCCACCCATTTTGCTGCTACTGGTCTTATGACATTGATTTCATGGCTGAGGGATATTCCATCGTACGTAAGTACCACAATTTTTTGAACCATTTTTATATTTCCTGGGATATTTAAGGTGTACCCAAGTTGAGGTCCTTGTAAGCAGTGCAGCCCTAAATTTAGGGGTGGCTCTGTCTTATTGATTTTCAGTTTTCCCAAGGTATATTCCCTAGACTGGAAGTGCCCTTGGCTCTCTAGTTCTGTTGTTTACTTGTTTCAGGGAACACAATGCACTCCTCCAGAGAGGCAGTTGGCAATTTACATCCCACACATCAGCATAACAAGGCTCCCTGTTCTCCAGGGCCTGTCTTGCCTTTCTGGTTTTTACACATTTTGTGGATGTCCCTTTTGACCGGTGGGAAGTGATACTTCTTTGTATCACTTTGTAGTGCAGATTTGCATTGCCCGCTTGCTTGCTTGGCCAAAAAGGGCGTATGCGTTTTCTCCTGAATATATTCAGGAGAAAACGCATACGCCCTTTTTGGCCAAGTGCATCATTGTCGAAGTTGTGCCCCTCTTCCTGTGCTTTAAAGGCGATTCCAACGTACCTCTTGAAATCTGTTTCCTGCTATTCTGCCTCGCTTTCAAGTCCGCCTCGTTGCCTTCCCTCAACAGATTTTTGGACGATAGATGTCCTTTATTACTCAGCCAGTTTGTGAATTGCTGTGCCCCTGAGCTCCATTTTTCAACTCGTTTTTGGTGAGCTGACCGCAAGTCCAAAATTTTGGTTCAGGACCTATACTGGCTCCTGGTGGGGGGCTGAGACTTTGGTTAATTCTTCTTCCTGCCGGGAAGTTAGAGTGATATGTGCCCGACCAAATACCTAACAGCTACTCTCTCATTGTTTCTCCCTCTTCCCTTTCATCCTCTGCCAAATTGGAGACCTGTGTGAACCAGGAGGTTGAAGGGGCTGTCTCTCCAAGTTGGGAGATTGATAGTAAAGCAGATGGAAAGTCAAACCGGAGCACCAGGCGAGGGACTATTCGTTGAGTTTTAGAAACATTTCATATTCACAGTGTGTCCGTTCTCTAGGTTTCTCGTACATGTTATAACTGTAGTAATATTCCCTTCAACCTGGAGAGTTGGGATCCATGGAATGGGTGCCATGCATTATTGCTTTAAAGGGTCTGCATTTGCTCACCGAATCTCACCAATCCTCTCAGTCCCAAGTGTCCAGCCTTTTGCCACATCCAGCTGTCGTTGTAGATATTGTCATTCCATGTTTCATCAGAGACCCTGAAGGAATTGTAAAGAATTTCCCAGTTTTTTTGTTTTGTTTATGAAATTCCTTTTTATAGTGGTTTTGAGCTGATTCTCGCTGCCATGTTTATGCCAGTCTAGACACACTTGATTCCCTTACGGAGACATATCAATACATAGGTTTTAAGATTCTTACTAGTCAGATATATTCCTCTGCGGGAAATATGGGGTTTTGAGTCCCTTTCACTGAGGAAGGTGTAGGTCTTGTCTATTCCATAGTTGGTGTTTGTAACGGTAAATGTGCTTATATCAAACTCTGGTTTTATGCATCACCCCACCTCTCCTTCCCCCTTAAGCAGGCATAAGAGTGTTTTCTAAATGTGAGACATTCTTCTCTTTCCTAACTCAGTTCAAGTGTACCCATGTTTACAGGATCTTCATAAGTGATATCTTTGATAAGTTTCTTTTTCTGTGTGTCTTATTTCACTTAGAATCATCGTACCTGAATCCACCCATTTTGCTGCTACTGGTCTTATGACATTGATTTCATGGCTGAGGGATATTCCATCGTACGTAAGTACCACAATTTTTTGAACCATTTTTATATTTCCTGGGATATTTAAGGTGTACCCAAGTTGAGGTCCTTGTAAGCAGTGCTGCCCTAAATTTTGGGGTGGCTCTGTCTTATTGATATTCAGTTTTCCCAAGGAATATTCCCTAGACTGGAAGTGCCCTTGGCTCTGTAGCTCTGTTGTTTACTTGTTTTAGGGAACACAATGCACTCCTCCAGAAAGGCAGTTGGCAATTTACATCCCGCCCATCAGCATAACAAGGCTCCCTGTTCTCCAGGGCCTGTCTTGCCTTTCTGGTTTTTACACATTTTGTGGATGTCCCTTTTGACCAGTGGGAAGTGATACTTCTTTGTAGTGCCGATTTGCATTGCCCGCTTGCTTGCTTGGCCAAAAATGTTGTATGCGTTTTCTCCTGAATATATTCAGGAGAAAACGCATACGCCCTTTTTGGCCAAGTGCATCATTGTCGAAGTTGTGCCCCTCTTCCTGTGCTTTAAAGGTGATTCCAACGTACCTCTAGAAATATGTTTCCTGCTATTCTGCCTCGCTTTCAAGTCCGCCTCGTTGCCTTCCCTCAGCAGATTTTTGGACGATAGTTGTCCTTTATTACTCGGCCAGTTTGTGAATTGCTGTGCCCCTGAGCTCCATGTTTCAACTCGTTTTTTTTGAGCTGACCGCAAGTCCAAAATTTTGGTTCAGGACCTATACTGGTTCCCGGTGGGTGGCTGAGACTTTGGTTAATTCTTCTTCCTGCTGGGAAATTACAGTGATATGTGCCCGTCCAAATGCCTAACAGCTACTCTCTCATTGGTTCTCCCTCTTCCCTTTCATCCTCTGCAAAATTGGCAACCTGTGTGAACCAGGAGGTTAAAGGGGCTGTCTCTCCAAGTTGGGAGGTTGATAGTAAAGCAGATGGAGAGTCAAACCGGAGCACCAGGAGAGGGACTATTCGTTGAGTTTTAGAAACCTTTCGTATTCACAGTGTGTCCGTTCTCTAGGATTCCGGTACATGTTATAACTGTAGTAATATTCCCTTCAACCTGGAGAGTTGGGACCCATGGAATGGGTGCCATGCATTATTGCTTTAAAGGGTCTGCATTTGCTCACCCAATCTCACCAATCCTCTCAGTCCCAAGTTACCAGCCTTTTGCCACATCCAGCTGTCGTTGTAGATAGGGTCATTCCAGGTTTCATCAGAGACCCTGAAGGAATTGTAAAGAATTTCCCAGTTTTTTTGTTTTGTTTTTGAAATTCCTTTTTATAGTGGGTTTGAGCTGATTCTCGCTGCCATGTTTATGCCAGTCTAGACACACTTGATTCCCTTACGGAGACATATCAATACATAGGTTTTAAGATTCTTACTAGTCAGATATATTCTTCTGCGGGAAATATGTGGTTTTGAGTCCCTTTCACTGAGGAAGGTGTAGGTCTTGTCTATTCCATAGTTGGTTTTTGGAACGGTACCTGTGCTTATATCAAACTCTGGTTTTATGCATCACCCCACCTCTCCTTCCCCCTAAAGCAGGCATAAGAGTGTTTTCTAAATGTGAGACATTCTTCTCTTTCCTAACTCAGTTCAAGTGTAGCCATGTTTACAGGATCTTCATAAGTGATATCTTATGATAAGTTTCTTTTTCTGTGTGACTTATTTCACTTAGAATCATCGTACATGAATCCACCCATTTTGCTGCTACTGGTCTTATGACATTGATTTCATGGCTGAGGGATATTCCATCGTACGTAAGTACCACAATTTTTTGAACCATTTTTATATTTCCTGGGATATTTAAGGTGTACCCAAGTTGAGGTCCTTGTAAGCAGTGCAGCCCTAAATTTTGGGGTGGCTCTGTCTTATTGATTTTCAGTTTTCCCAAGGTATATTCCCTAGACTGGAAGTGCCCTTGGCTCTGTAGCTCTGTTGTTTACTTGTTTTAGGGAACACAATGCACTCCTCCAGAGAGGCAGTTGGCAATTTACATCCCACACATCAGCATAACAAGGCTCCCTGTTCTCCAGGGCCTGTCTTGCCTTTCTGGTTTTTACACATTTTGTGGATGTCCCTTTTGACCGGTGGGAAGTGATACTTCTTTGTAGTGCAGATTTGCATTGCCCGCTTGCTTGCTTGGCCAAAAAGGGCGTATGCGTTTTCTCCTGAATATATTCAGGAGAAAACGCATACGCCCTTTTTGGCCAAGTGCATCATTGTCGAAGTTGTGCCCCTCTTCCTGTGCTTTAAAGGCGATTCCAACGTACCTCTTGAAATCTGTTTCCTGCTATTCTGCCTCGCTTTCAAGTCCGCCTCGTTGCCTTCCCTCAACAGATTTTTGGACGATAGTTGTCCTTTATTACTCGGCCAGTTTGTGAATTGCTGTGCCCCTGAGCTCCATGTTTCAACTCGTTTTTGGTGAGCTGACCGCAAGTCCAAAATTTTGGTTCAGGACCTATACTGGTTCCCGGTGGGTGGCTGAGACTTTGGTTAATTCTTCTTCCTGCTAGGAAATTACAGTGATATGTGCCCGTCCAAATGCCTAACAGCTACTCTCTCATTGGTTCTCCCTCTTCCCTTTCATCCTCTGCCAAATTGGCAACCTGTGCGAACCAGGAGGTTAAAGGGGCTGTCTCTCCAAGTTGGGAGGTTGATAGTAAAGCAGATGGAAAGTCAAACTGGAGCACCAGGAGAGGGACTATTCGTTGAGTTTTAGAAACCTTTCGTATTCACAGTGTGTCCGTTCTCTTGGATTCCGGTACACGTTATAACTGTAGTAATACTCCCTTCAACCTGGAGAGTTGGGACCCATGGAATGGGTGCCATGCATTATTGATTTAAAGGGTCTGCATTTGCTCACCCAATCTCACCAATCATCTCAGTCCCAAGTGTCCAGCCTTATGCCACATCCAGCTGTCCTTGTAGATAGGGTCATTCCAGGTTTAATCAGAGACCCTGAAGGAATTGTAAAGAATTTCCCAGTTTTTTTGTTTTGTTTTTGAAATTCCTTTTTTTAGTGGGTTTGAGCTGATTCTCGCTGCCATGTTTATGCCAGTCTAGACACACTTGATTCCCTTACGGAGACATATCAATACATAGGTTTTAAGATTCTTGCTAGTCAGATATATTCCTCTGTGGGAAATATGGGGTTTTGAGTCCCTTTCACTGAGGAAGGTGTAGGTCTTGTCTATTCCATAGTTGGTTTTTGGAACGGTACCTGTGCTTATATCAAACTCTGGTTTTATGTATCACCCCACATCTCCTTCCCCCTAAAGCAGGCATAAGAGTGTTTTCTAAATGTGAGACATTCTTCTCTTTCCTAACTCAGTTCAAGTGTAGCCATGTTTACAGGATCTTCATAAGTGATATCTTATGATAAGTTTCTTTTTCTCTGTGACTTATTTCACTTAGAATCATCGTACCTGAATCCACCCATTTTGCTGCTACTGGTCTTATGACATTGGTTTCATGGCTGAGGGATATTCCATCGTATGTAAGTACCACAATTTTTTGAACCATTTTTATATTTCCTGGGATATTTAAGGTGTACCCAAGTTGAGGTCCTTGTAAGCAGTGCAGCCCTAAATTTTGGGGTGGCTCTGTCTTATTGATTTTCAGTTTTCCCAAGGTATATTCCCTAGACTGGAAGTGCCCTTGGCTCTGTAGCTCTGTTGTTTACTTGTTTTAGGGAACACAATGCACTCCTCCAGAGAGGCAGTTGGCAATTTACATCCCACACATCAGCATAACAAGGCTCCCTGTTCTCCAGGGCCTGTCTTGCCTTTCTGGTTTTTACACATTTTGTGGATGTCCCTTTTGACCGGTGGGAAGTGATACTTCTTTGTAGTGAAGATTTGCATTGCCCGCTTGCTTGCTTGGCCAAAAAGGGCGTATGCGTTTTCTCCTGAATATATTCAGGAGAAAACGCATACGCCCTTTTTGGCCAAGTGCATCATTGTCGAAGTTGTGCCCCTCTTCCTGTGCTTTAAAGGCGATTCCAACGTACCTCTTGAAATCTGTTTCCTGCTATTCTGCCTCGCTTTCAAGTCCGCCTCGTTGCCTTCCCTCAACAGATTTTTGGACGATAGTTGTCCTTTATTACTCGGCCAGTTTGTGAATTGCTGTGCCCCTGAGCTCCATGTTTCAACTCGTTTTTGGTGAGCTGACCGCAAGTCCAAAATTTTGGTTCAGGACCTATACTGGTTCCCGGTGGGTGGCTGAGAATTTGGTTAATTCTTCTTCCTGCTAGGAAATTACAGTGATATGTGCCCGTCCAAATGCCTAACAGCTACTCTCTCATTGGTTCTCCCTCTTCCCTTTCATCCTCTGCCAAATTGGCAACCTGTGCGAACCAGGAGGTTAAAGGGGCTGTCTCTCCAAGTTGGGAGGTTGATAGTAAAGCAGATGGAAAGTCAAACTGGAGCACCAGGAGAGGGACTATTCGTTGAGTTTTAGAAACCTTTCGTATTCACAGTGTGTCCGTTCTCTTGGATTCCGGTACACGTTATAACTGTAGTAATATTCCCTTCAACCTGGAGAGTTGGGACCCATGGAATGGGTGCCATGCATTATTGATTTAAAGGGTCTGCATTTGCTCACCCAATCTCACCAATCATCTCAGTCCCAAGTGTCCAGCCTTATGCCACATCCAGCTGTCCTTGTAGATAGGGTCATTCCAGGTTTAATCAGAGACCCTGAAGGAATTGTAAAGAATTTCCCAGTTTTTTTGTTTTGTTTTTGAAATTCCTTTTTTTAGTGGGTTTGAGCTGATTCTCGCTGCCATGTTTATGCCAGTCTAGACACACTTGATTCCCTTACGGAGACATATCAATACATAGGTTTTAAGATTCTTGCTAGTCAGATATATTCCTCTGTGGGAAATATGGGGTTTTGAGTCCCTTTCACTGAGGAAGGTGTAGGTCTTGTCTATTCCATAGTTGGTTTTTGGAACGGTACCTGTGCTTATATCAAACTCTGGTTTTATGTATCACCCCACATCTCCTTCCCCCTAAAGCAGGCATAAGAGTGTTTTCTAAATGTGAGACATTCTTCTCTTTCCTAACTCAGTTCAAGTGTAGCCATGTTTACAGGATCTTCATAAGTGATATCTTATGATAAGTTTCTTTTTCTCTGTGACTTATTTCACTTAGAATCATCGTACCTGAATCCACCCATTTTGCTGCTACTGGTCTTATGACATTGGTTTCATGGCTGAGGGATATTCCATCGTATGTAAGTACCACAATTTTTTGAACCATTTTTATATTTCCTGGGATATTTAAGGTGTACCCAAGTTGAGGTCCTTGTAAGCAGTGCAGCCCTAAATTTTGGGGTGGCTCTGTCTTATTGATTTTCAGTTTTCCCAAGGTATATTCCCTAGACTGGAAGTGCCCTTGGCTCTGTAGCTCTGTTGTTTACTTGTTTTAGGGAACACAATGCACTCCTCCAGAGAGGCAGTTGGCAATTTACATCCCACACATCAGCATAACAAGGCTCCCTGTTCTCCAGGGCCTGTCTTGCCTTTCTGGTTTTTACACATTTTGTGGATGTCCCTTTTGACCGGTGGGAAGTGATACTTCTTTGTAGTGAAGATTTGCATTGCCCGCTTGCTTGCTTGGCCAAAAAGGGCGTATGCGTTTTCTCCTGAATATATTCAGGAGAAAACGCATACGCCCTTTTTGGCCAAGTGCATCATTGTCGAAGTTGTGCCCCTCTTCCTGTGCTTTAAAGGCGATTCCAACGTACCTCTTGAAATCTGTTTCCTGCTATTCTGCCTCGCTTTCAAGTCCGCCTCGTTGCCTTCCCTCAACAGATTTTTGGACGATAGTTGTCCTTTATTACTCGGCCAGTTTGTGAATTGCTGTGCCCCTGAGCTCCATTTTTCAACTCGTTTTTGGTGAGCTGACCGCAAGTCCAAAATTTTGGTTCAGGACCTATATTGGTTCCCGGTGGGTGGCTGAGACTTTGGTTAATTCTTCTTCCTGCCGGGAAATTACAGTGATATGTGCCCGTCCAAATGCCTAACAGCTACTCTCTCATTGGTTCTCCCTCTTCGCTTTCATCCTCTGACAAATTGGAAACCTGTGCGAACCAGGAGGTTAAAGGTTCTGACTCTCCAAGTTGGGAGGTTGATAGTAAAGCAGATGGAAAGTCAAACCGGAGCACCAGGAGAGGGACTATTCGTTGAGGTTTAGAAACCTTTCGTATTCACAGTGTGTCCGTTCTCTAGGTTTCCGGTACATGTTATAACTGTAGTAATATTCCCTTCAACCTGGAGAGTTGGGACCCATGGAATGGGTGCCATGCATTATTGCTTTAAAGGGTCTGCATTTGCTCACCCAATCTCACCAATCCTCTAAGTCCCAAGTTTCCAGCCTTTTGCCACCTCCAGCTGTCAGTGTAGATAGGGTCATTCCAGGTTTCATCAGAGACCCTGAAGGAATTGTAAAGAATTTCCCAGTTTTTTTGTTTTGTTCTTGAAATTCCTTTTTATAGTGGGTTTGAGCTGATTCTCGCTGCCATGTTTATGCCAGTCTAGACACACTTGATTCCCTTACGGAGACATATCAATACATAGGTTTTAAGATTCTTGCTAGTCAGATATATTCCTCTGTGGGAAATATGGGGTTTTGAGTCCCTTTCACTGAGGAAGGTGTAGGTCTTGTCTATTCCATAGTTGGTTTTTGGAACGGTACCTGTGCTTATATCAAACTCTGGTTTTATGTATCACCCCACATCTCCTTCCCCCTAAAGCAGGCATAAGAGTGTTTTCTAAATGTGAGACATTCTTCTCTTTCCTAACTCAGTTCAAGTGTAGCCATGTTTACAGGATCTTCATAAGTGATATCTTATGATAAGTTTCTTTTTCTCTGTGACTTATTTCACTTAGAATCATCGTACCTGAATCCACCCATTTTGCTGCTACTGGTCTTATGACATTGGTTTCATGGCTGAGGGATATTCCATCGTATGTAAGTACCACAATTTTTTGAACCATTTTTATATTTCCTGGGATATTTAAGGTGTACCCAAGTTGAGGTCCTTGTAAGCAGTGCAGCCCTAAATTTTGGGGTGGCTCTGTCTTATTGATTTTCAGTTTTCCCAAGGTATATTCCCTAGACTGGAAGTGCCCTTGGCTCTGTAGCTCTGTTGTTTACTTGTTTTAGGGAACACAATGCACTCCTCCAGAGAGGCAGTTGGCAATTTACATCCCACACATCAGCATAACAAGGCTCCCTGTTCTCCAGGGCCTGTCTTGCCTTTCTGGTTTTTACACATTTTGTGGATGTCCCTTTTGACCGGTGGGAAGTGATACTTCTTTGTAGTGAAGATTTGCATTGCCCGCTTGCTTGCTTGGCCAAAAAGGGCGTATGCGTTTTCTCCTGAATATATTCAGGAGAAAACGCATACGCCCTTTTTGGCCAAGTGCATCATTGTCGAAGTTGTGCCCCTCTTCCTGTGCTTTAAAGGCGATTCCAACGTACCTCTTGAAATCTGTTTCCTGCTATTCTGCCTCGCTTTCAAGTCCGCCTCGTTGCCTTCCCTCAACAGATTTTTGGACGATAGTTGTCCTTTATTACTCGGCCAGTTTGTGAATTGCTGTGCCCCTGAGCTCCATTTTTCAACTCGTTTTTGGTGAGCTGACCGCAAGTCCAAAATTTTGGTTCAGGACCTATATTGGTTCCCGGTGGGTGGCTGAGACTTTGGTTAATTCTTCTTCCTGCCGGGAAATTACAGTGATATGTGCCCGTCCAAATGCCTAACAGCTACTCTCTCATTGGTTCTCCCTCTTCGCTTTCATCCTCTGACAAATTGGAAACCTGTGCGAACCAGGAGGTTAAAGGGTCTGACTCTCCAAGTTGGGAGGTTGATAGTAAAGCAGATGGAAAGTCAAACCGGAGCACCAGCAGAGGGACTATTCGTTGAGGTTTAGAAACCTTTCGTATTCACAGTGTGTCCGTTCTCTAGGTTTCCGGTACATGTTATAACTGTAGTAATATTCCCTTCAACCTGGAGAGTTGGGACCCATGGAATGGGTGCCATGCATTATTGCTTTAAAGGGTCTGCATTTGCTCACCCAATCTCACCAATCCTCTAAGTCCCAAGTTTCCAGCCTTTTGCCACCTCCAGCTGTCAGTGTAGATAGGGTCATTCCAGGTTTCATCAGAGACCCTGAAGGAATTGTAAAGAATTTCCCAGTTTTTTTGTTTTGTTCTTGAAATTCCTTTTTATAGTGGGTTTGAGCTGATTCTCGCTGCCATGTTTATGCCAGTCTAGACACACTTGATTCCCTTACGGAGACATATCAATACATAGGTTTTAAGATTCTTACTAGTCAGATATATTCCTCTGTCTGAACTATGGGGTTTTGAGTCCCTTTCACTGAGGAAGGTGTAGGTCTTGTCTATTCCATAGTTGGTTTTTGGAACAGTACCTGTGCTTATATCAAACTCTGGGTTTATGCATCACCCCACCTCTCCTTCCCCCTTAAGCAGGCATAAGAGTGTTTTCTAAATGTGAGACAGTGTTCTCTTTCCTAACTCAGTTCAAGTGTAGCCATGTTTACAGGATCTTCATAAGTGATATCTTATGATAAGTTTGTTTTTCTGTGTGACTTATTTCACTCAGAATCATCGTACCTGAATCCACCCATTTTGCTGCTACTGGTCTTATGACATTGATTTCATGGCTGAGGAATATTCCATCGTACGTAAGTACCACAATTTTTTGAACCATTTTTATATTTCCTGGGATATTTAAGGTGTACCCAAGTTGAGGTCCTTGTAAGCAGTGCAGCCCTAAATTTTGGGGTGGCTCTGTCTTATTGATTTTCAGTTTTCCCAAGGAATACTCCCTAGACTGGAAGTGCCCTTGGCTCTGTAGCTCGGTTGTTTACTTGTTTTAGGGAACTCAATGCACTCCTCCAGAGAGGCAGTTGGCAATTTACATCCCCCACATCAGCATAACAAGGCTCCCTGTTCTCCAGGGCCTCTCTTGCCTTTCTGGTTTTTACACATTTTGTGGATGTCCCTTTTGACCGGTGGGAAGTGATACTTCTTTGTAGTGCAGATTTGCATTGCCCGCTTGCTTGCTTGGCCAAAAAGGGCGTATGCGTTTTCTCCTGAATATATTCAGGAGAAAACGCATACGCCCTTTTTGGCCAAGTGCATCATTGTCGAAGTTGTGCCCCTCTTCCTGTGCTTTAAAGGCGATTCCAACGTACCTCTTGAAATCTGTTTCCTGCTATTCTGCCTCGCTTTCAAGTCCGCCTCGTTGCCTTCCCTCAACAGATTTTTGGACGAGAGTTGTCCTTTATTACTCGGCCAGTTTGTGAATTGCTGTGCCCCTGAGCTCCATTTTTCAACTCGTTTTTGGTGAGCTGAACGCAAGTCCAAAATTTTGGTTCAGGACCTATACTGGTTCCTGGTGGGGGGCTGAGACTTTGGTTAATTCTTCTTCCTGCCGGGAAGTTAGAGTGATATGTGCCCGACCAAATACCTAACAGCTACTCTCTCATTGGTTCTCCCTCTTCCCTTTCATCCTCTGCCAAATTGGAGACCTGTGTGAACCAGGAGGTTGAAGGGGCTGTCTCTCCAAGTTGGGAGATTGATAGTAAAGCAGATGGAAAGTCAATCCGGAGCACCAGGAGAGGGACTATTCGTTGAGTTTTAGAAACCTTTCATATTTACAGTGTGTCCGTTCTCTAGGTTTCTCGTACATGTTATAACTGTAGTAATATTCCCTTCAACCTGGGGAGTTGGGACCCATGGAATGGGTGCCATGCATTATTGCTTTAAAGGGTCTGCATTTGCTCACCCAATCTCACCAATCCTCTCAGTCCCAAGTGTCCAGCCTTATGCCACATCCAGCTGTCTTTGTAGATATTGTCATTCCATGTTTCATCAGAGACCCTGAAGGAATTGTAAAGAATTTCCCAGTTTTTTTGTTTTGTTTATGAAATTCCTTTTTATAGTGGTTTTGAGCTGATTCTCGCTGCCATGTTTATGCCAGTCTAGACACACTTGATTCCCTTACGGAGACATATCAATACATAGGTTTTAAGATTCTTACTAGTCAGATATATTCCTCTGCGGGAACTATGGGGTTTTGAGTCCCTTTCACTGAGGAAGGTGTAGGTCTTGTCTATTCCATAGTTGGTTTTTGGAACGGTACCTGTGCTTATATCAAACTCTGGTTTTATGCATCACCCCACCTCTCCTTCCCCCTAAAGCAGGCATAAGAGTGTTTTCTAAATGTGAGACATTCTTCTCTTTCCTAACTCAGTTCAAGTGTAGCCATGTTTACAGGATCTTCTTAAGTGATATCTTGTGATAAGTTTCTTTTTCTGTGTGACTTATTTCACTTAGAATCATCGTACTTGAATCCACCCATTTTGCTGCTACTGGTCTTATGACATTGATTTCATGGCTGAGGGATATTCCATCGTACGTAAGTACCACAATTTTTTGAACCATTTTTATATTTCCTGGGATATTTAAGGTGTACCCAAGTTGAGGTCCTTGTAAGCAGTGCAGCCCTAAATTTAGGGGTGGCTCTGTCTTATTGATTTTCAGTTTTCCCAAGGTATATTCCCTAGACTGGAAGTGCCCTTGGCTCTCTAGTTCTGTTGTTTACTTGTTTCAGGGAACACAATGCACTCCTCCAGAGAGGCAGTTGGCAATTTACATCCCACACATCAGCATAACAAGGCTCCCTGTTCTCCAGGGCCTGTCTTGCCTTTCTGGTTTTTACACATTTTGTGGATGTCCCTTTTGACCGGTGGGAAGTGATACTTCTTTGTATCACTTTGTAGTGCAGATTTGCATTGCCCGCTTGCTTGCTTG
Source organism: Hyperoodon ampullatus (assembly GCF_949752795.1). Classification (NCBI taxonomy): domain Eukaryota; kingdom Metazoa; phylum Chordata; class Mammalia; order Artiodactyla; family Ziphiidae; genus Hyperoodon; species Hyperoodon ampullatus. The sequence continues at coordinate 2,621,039 of NW_027640676.1, read as the reverse complement.
GCCAAAAAGGGCGTATGCGTTTTCTCCTGAATATATTCAGGAGAAAACGCATACGCCCTTTTTGGCCAAGTGCATCATTGTCGAAGTTGTGCCCCTCTTCCTGTGCTTTAAAGGCGATTCCAACGTACCTCTTGAAATCTGTTTCCTGCTATTCTGCCTCGCTTTCAAGTCCGCCTCGTTGCCTTCCCTCAACAGATTTTTGGACGATAGATGTCCTTTATTACTCAGCCAGTTTGTGAATTGCTGTGCCCCTGAGCTCCATTTTTCAACTCGTTTTTGGTGAGCTGACCGCAAGTCCAAAATTTTGGTTCAGGACCTATACTGGCTCCTGGTGGGGGGCTGAGACTTTGGTTAATTCTTCTTCCTGCCGGGAAGTTAGAGTGATATGTGCCCGACCAAATACCTAACAGCTACTCTCTCATTGTTTCTCCCTCTTCCCTTTCATCCTCTGCCAAATTGGAGACCTGTGTGAACCAGGAGGTTGAAGGGGCTGTCTCTCCAAGTTGGGAGATTGATAGTAAAGCAGATGGAAAGTCAAACCGGAGCACCAGGCGAGGGACTATTCGTTGAGTTTTAGAAACATTTCATATTCACAGTGTGTCCGTTCTCTAGGTTTCTCGTACATGTTATAACTGTAGTAATATTCCCTTCAACCTGGAGAGTTGGGATCCATGGAATGGGTGCCATGCATTATTGCTTTAAAGGGTCTGCATTTGCTCACCGAATCTCACCAATCCTCTCAGTCCCAAGTGTCCAGCCTTTTGCCACATCCAGCTGTCGTTGTAGATATTGTCATTCCATGTTTCATCAGAGACCCTGAAGGAATTGTAAAGAATTTCCCAGTTTTTTTGTTTTGTTTATGAAATTCCTTTTTATAGTGGTTTTGAGCTGATTCTCGCTGCCATGTTTATGCCAGTCTAGACACACTTGATTCCCTTACGGAGACATATCAATACATAGGTTTTAAGATTCTTACTAGTCAGATATATTCCTCTGCGGGAAATATGGGGTTTTGAGTCCCTTTCACTGAGGAAGGTGTAGGTCTTGTCTATTCCATAGTTGGTGTTTGTAACGGTAAATGTGCTTATATCAAACTCTGGTTTTATGCATCACCCCACCTCTCCTTCCCCCTTAAGCAGGCATAAGAGTGTTTTCTAAATGTGAGACATTCTTCTCTTTCCTAACTCAGTTCAAGTGTACCCATGTTTACAGGATCTTCATAAGTGATATCTTTGATAAGTTTCTTTTTCTGTGTGTCTTATTTCACTTAGAATCATCGTACCTGAATCCACCCATTTTGCTGCTACTGGTCTTATGACATTGATTTCATGGCTGAGGGATATTCCATCGTACGTAAGTACCACAATTTTTTGAACCATTTTTATATTTCCTGGGATATTTAAGGTGTACCCAAGTTGAGGTCCTTGTAAGCAGTGCTGCCCTAAATTTTGGGGTGGCTCTGTCTTATTGATATTCAGTTTTCCCAAGGAATATTCCCTAGACTGGAAGTGCCCTTGGCTCTGTAGCTCTGTTGTTTACTTGTTTTAGGGAACACAATGCACTCCTCCAGAAAGGCAGTTGGCAATTTACATCCCGCCCATCAGCATAACAAGGCTCCCTGTTCTCCAGGGCCTGTCTTGCCTTTCTGGTTTTTACACATTTTGTGGATGTCCCTTTTGACCAGTGGGAAGTGATACTTCTTTGTAGTGCCGATTTGCATTGCCCGCTTGCTTGCTTGGCCAAAAATGTTGTATGCGTTTTCTCCTGAATATATTCAGGAGAAAACGCATACGCCCTTTTTGGCCAAGTGCATCATTGTCGAAGTTGTGCCCCTCTTCCTGTGCTTTAAAGGTGATTCCAACGTACCTCTAGAAATATGTTTCCTGCTATTCTGCCTCGCTTTCAAGTCCGCCTCGTTGCCTTCCCTCAGCAGATTTTTGGACGATAGTTGTCCTTTATTACTCGGCCAGTTTGTGAATTGCTGTGCCCCTGAGCTCCATGTTTCAACTCGTTTTTTTTGAGCTGACCGCAAGTCCAAAATTTTGGTTCAGGACCTATACTGGTTCCCGGTGGGTGGCTGAGACTTTGGTTAATTCTTCTTCCTGCTGGGAAATTACAGTGATATGTGCCCGTCCAAATGCCTAACAGCTACTCTCTCATTGGTTCTCCCTCTTCCCTTTCATCCTCTGCAAAATTGGCAACCTGTGTGAACCAGGAGGTTAAAGGGGCTGTCTCTCCAAGTTGGGAGGTTGATAGTAAAGCAGATGGAGAGTCAAACCGGAGCACCAGGAGAGGGACTATTCGTTGAGTTTTAGAAACCTTTCGTATTCACAGTGTGTCCGTTCTCTAGGATTCCGGTACATGTTATAACTGTAGTAATATTCCCTTCAACCTGGAGAGTTGGGACCCATGGAATGGGTGCCATGCATTATTGCTTTAAAGGGTCTGCATTTGCTCACCCAATCTCACCAATCCTCTCAGTCCCAAGTTACCAGCCTTTTGCCACATCCAGCTGTCGTTGTAGATAGGGTCATTCCAGGTTTCATCAGAGACCCTGAAGGAATTGTAAAGAATTTCCCAGTTTTTTTGTTTTGTTTTTGAAATTCCTTTTTATAGTGGGTTTGAGCTGATTCTCGCTGCCATGTTTATGCCAGTCTAGACACACTTGATTCCCTTACGGAGACATATCAATACATAGGTTTTAAGATTCTTACTAGTCAGATATATTCTTCTGCGGGAAATATGTGGTTTTGAGTCCCTTTCACTGAGGAAGGTGTAGGTCTTGTCTATTCCATAGTTGGTTTTTGGAACGGTACCTGTGATTATATCAAACTCTGGTTTTATGCATCACCCCACCTCTCCTTCCCCCTAAAGCAGGCATAAGAGTGTTTTCTAAATGTGAGACATTCTTCTCTTTCCTAACTCAGTTCAAGTGTAGCCATGTTTACAGGATCTTCATAAGTGATATCTTATGATAAGTTTCTTTTTCTGTGTGACTTATTTCACTTAGAATCATCGTACATGAATCCACCCATTTTGCTGCTACTGGTCTTATGACATTGATTTCATGGCTGAGGGATATTCCATCGTACGTAAGTACCACAATTTTTTGAACCATTTTTATATTTCCTGGGATATTTAAGGTGTACCCAAGTTGAGGTCCTTGTAAGCAGTGCAGCCCTAAATTTTGGGGAGGCTCTGTCTTATTGATTTTCAGTTTTCCCAAGGTATATTCCCTAGACTGGAAGTGCCCTTGGCTCTGTAGCTCTGTTGTTTACTTGTTTTAGGGAACACAATGCACTCCTCCAGAGAGGCAGTTGGCAATTTACATCCCACACATCAGCATAACAAGGCTCCCTGTTCTCCAGGGCCTGTCTTGCCTTTCTGGCTTTTACACATTTTGTGGATGTCCCTTTTGACCGGTGGGAAGTGATACTTCTTTGTAGTGCAGATTTGCATTGCCCGCTTGCTTGCTTGGCCAAAAAGGGCGTATGCGTTTTCTCCTGAATATATTCAGGAGAAAACGCATACGCCCTTTTTGGCCAAGTGCATCATTGTCGAAGTTGTGCCCCTCTTCCTGTGCTTTAAAGGCGATTCCAACGTACCTCTTGAAATCTGTTTCCTGCTATTCTGCCTCGCTTTCAAGTCCGCCTCGTTGCCTTCCCTCAACAGATTTTTGGACGATAGTTGTCCTTTATTACTCGGCCAGTTTGTGAATTGCTGTGCCCCTGAGCTCCATGTTTCAACTCGTTTTTGGTGAGCTGACCGCAAGTCCAAAATTTTGGTTCAGGACCTATACTGGTTCCCGGTGGGTGGCTGAGACTTTGGTTAATTCTTCTTCCTGCTAGGAAATTACAGTGATATGTGCCCGTCCAAATGCCTAACAGCTACTCTCTCATTGGTTCTCCCTCTTCCCTTTCATCCTCTGCCAAATTGGCAACCTGTGCGAACCAGGAGGTTAAAGGGGCTGTCTCTCCAAGTTGGGAGGTTGATAGTAAAGCAGATGGAAAGTCAAACTGGAGCACCAGGAGAGGGACTATTCGTTGAGTTTTAGAAACCTTTCGTATTCACAGTGTGTCCGTTCTCTTGGATTCCGGTACACGTTATAACTGTAGTAATATTCCCTTCAACCTGGAGAGTTGGGACCCATGGAATGGGTGCCATGCATTATTGATTTAAAGGGTCTGCATTTGCTCACCCAATCTCACCAATCATCTCAGTCCCAAGTGTCCAGCCTTATGCCACATCCAGCTGTCCTTGTAGATAGGGTCATTCCAGGTTTAATCAGAGACCCTGAAGGAATTGTAAAGAATTTCCCAGTTTTTTTGTTTTGTTTTTGAAATTCCTTTTTTTAGTGGGTTTGAGCTGATTCTCGCTGCCATGTTTATGCCAGTCTAGACACACTTGATTCCCTTACGGAGACATATCAATACATAGGTTTTAAGATTCTTGCTAGTCAGATATATTCCTCTGTGGGAAATATGGGGTTTTGAGTCCCTTTCACTGAGGAAGGTGTAGGTCTTGTCTATTCCATAGCTGGTTTTTGGAACGGTACCTGTGCTTATATCAAACTCTGGTTTTATGTATCACCCCACATCTCCTTCCCCCTAAAGCAGGCATAAGAGTGTTTTCTAAATGTGAGACATTCTTCTCTTTCCTAACTCAGTTCAAGTGTAGCCATGTTTACAGGATCTTCATAAGTGATATCTTATGATAAGTTTCTTTTTCTCTGTGACTTATTTCACTTAGAATCATCGTACCTGAATCCACCCATTTTGCTGCTACTGGTCTTATGACATTGGTTTCATGGCTGAGGGATATTCCATCGTATGTAAGTACCACAATTTTTTGAACCATTTTTATATTTCCTGGGATATTTAAGGTGTACCCAAGTTGAGGTCCTTGTAAGCAGTGCAGCCCTAAATTTTGGGGTGGCTCTGTCTTATTGATTTTCAGTTTTCCCAAGGTATATTCCCTAGACTGGAAGTGCCCTTGGCTCTGTAGCTCTGTTGTTTACTTGTTTTAGGGAACACAATGCACTCCTCCAGAGAGGCAGTTGGCAATTTACATCCCACACATCAGCATAACAAGGCTCCCTGTTCTCCAGGGCCTGTCTTGCCTTTCTGGTTTTTACACATTTTGTGGATGTCCCTTTTGACCGGTGGGAAGTGATACTTCTTTGTAGTGAAGATTTGCATTGCCCGCTTGCTTGCTTGGCCAAAAAGGGCGTATGCGTTTTCTCCTGAATATATTCAGGAGAAAACGCATACGCCCTTTTTGGCCAAGTGCATCATTGTCGAAGTTGTGCCCCTCTTCCTGTGCTTTAAAGGCGATTCCAACGTACCTCTTGAAATCTGTTTCCTGCTATTCTGCCTCGCTTTCAAGTCCGCCTCGTTGCCTTCCCTCAACAGATTTTTGGACGATAGTTGTCCTTTATTACTCGGCCAGTTTGTGAATTGCTGTGCCCCTGAGCTCCATTTTTCAACTCGTTTTTGGTGAGCTGACCGCAAGTCCAAAATTTTGGTTCAGGACCTATATTGGTTCCCGGTGGGTGGCTGAGACTTTGGTTAATTCTTCTTCCTGCCGGGAAATTACAGTGATATGTGCCCGTCCAAATGCCTAACAGCTACTCTCTCATTGGTTCTCCCTCTTCGCTTTCATCCTCTGACAAATTGGAAACCTGTGCGAACCAGGAGGTTAAAGGGTCTGACTCTCCAAGTTGGGAGGTTGATAGTAAAGCAGATGGAAAGTCAAACCGGAGCACCAGCAGAGGGACTATTCGTTGAGGTTTAGAAACCTTTCGTATTCACAGTGTGTCCGTTCTCTAGGTTTCCGGTACATGTTATAACTGTAGTAATATTCCCTTCAACCTGGAGAGTTGGGACCCATGGAATGGGTGCCATGCATTATTGCTTTAAAGGGTCTGCATTTGCTCACCCAATCTCACCAATCCTCTAAGTCCCAAGTTTCCAGCCTTTTGCCACCTCCAGCTGTCAGTGTAGATAGGGTCATTCCAGGTTTCATCAGAGACCCTGAAGGAATTGTAAAGAATTTCCCAGTTTTTTTGTTTTGTTCTTGAAATTCCTTTTTATAGTGGGTTTGAGCTGATTCTCGCTGCCATGTTTATGCCAGTCTAGACACACTTGATTCCCTTACGGAGACATATCAATACATAGGTTTTAAGATTCTTACTAGTCAGATATATTCCTCTGTCTGAACTATGGGGTTTTGAGTCCCTTTCACTGAGGAAGGTGTAGGTCTTGTCTATTCCATAGTTGGTTTTTGGAACAGTACCTGTGCTTATATCAAACTCTGGGTTTATGCATCACCCCACCTCTCCTTCCCCCTTAAGCAGGCATAAGAGTGTTTTCTAAATGTGAGACAGTGTTCTCTTTCCTAACTCAGTTCAAGTGTAGCCATGTTTACAGGATCTTCATAAGTGATATCTTATGATAAGTTTGTTTTTCTGTGTGACTTATTTCACTCAGAATCATCGTACCTGAATCCACCCATTTTGCTGCTACTGGTCTTATGACATTGATTTCATGGCTGAGGAATATTCCATCGTACGTAAGTACCACAATTTTTTGAACCATTTTTATATTTCCTGGGATATTTAAGGTGTACCCAAGTTGAGGTCCTTGTAAGCAGTGCAGCCCTAAATTTTGGGGTGGCTCTGTCTTATTGATTTTCAGTTTTCCCAAGGAATACTCCCTAGACTGGAAGTGCCCTTGGCTCTGTAGCTCGGTTGTTTACTTGTTTTAGGGAACTCAATGCACTCCTCCAGAGAGGCAGTTGGCAATTTACATCCCCCACATCAGCATAACAAGGCTCCCTGTTCTCCAGGGCCTCTCTTGCCTTTCTGGTTTTTACACATTTTGTGGATGTCCCTTTTGACCGGTGGGAAGTGATACTTCTTTGTAGTGCAGATTTGCATTGCCCGCTTGCTTGCTTGGCCAAAAAGGGCGTATGCGTTTTCTCCTGAATATATTCAGGAGAAAACGCATACGCCCTTTTTGGCCAAGTGCATCATTGTCGAAGTTGTGCCCCTCTTCCTGTGCTTTAAAGGCGATTCCAACGTACCTCTTGAAATCTGTTTCCTGCTATTCTGCCTCGCTTTCAAGTCCGCCTCGTTGCCTTCCCTCAACAGATTTTTGGACGAGAGTTGTCCTTTATTACTCGGCCAGTTTGTGAATTGCTGTGCCCCTGAGCTCCATTTTTCAACTCGTTTTTGGTGAGCTGAACGCAAGTCCAAAATTTTGGTTCAGGACCTATACTGGTTCCTGGTGGGGGGCTGAGACTTTGGTTAATTCTTCTTCCTGCCGGGAAGTTAGAGTGATATGTGCCCGACCAAATACCTAACAGCTACTCTCTCATTGGTTCTCCCTCTTCCCTTTCATCCTCTGCCAAATTGGAGACCTGTGTGAACCAGGAGGTTGAAGGGGCTGTCTCTCCAAGTTGGGAGATTGATAGTAAAGCAGATGGAAAGTCAATCCGGAGCACCAGGAGAGGGACTATTCGTTGAGTTTTAGAAACCTTTCATATTTACAGTGTGTCTGTTCTCTAGGTTTCTCGTACATGTTATAACTGTAGTAATATTCCCTTCAACCTGGGGAGTTGGGACCCATGGAATGGGTGCCATGCATTATTGCTTTAAAGGGTCTGCATTTGCTCACCCAATCTCACCAATCCTCTCAGTCCCAAGTGTCCAGCCTTATGCCACATCCAGCTGTCTTTGTAGATATTGTCATTCCATGTTTCATCAGAGACCCTGAAGGAATTGTAAAGAATTTCCCAGTTTTTTTGTTTTGTTTATGAAATTCCTTTTTATAGTGGTTTTGAGCTGATTCTCGCTGCCATGTTTATGCCAGTCTAGACACACTTGATTCCCTTACGGAGACATATCAATACATAGGTTTTAAGATTCTTACTAGTCAGATATATTCCTCTGCGGGAACTATGGGGTTTTGAGTCCCTTTCACTGAGGAAGGTGTAGGTCTTGTCTATTCCATAGTTGGTTTTTGGAACGGTACCTGTGCTTATATCAAACTCTGGTTTTATGCATCACCCCACCTCTCCTTCCCCCTAAAGCAGGCATAAGAGTGTTTTCTAAATGTGAGACATTCTTCTCTTTCCTAACTCAGTTCAAGTGTAGCCATGTTTACAGGATCTTCTTAAGTGATATCTTGTGATAAATTTCTTTTTCTGTGTGACTTATTTCACTTAGAATCATCGTACTTGAATCCACCCATTTTGCTGCTACTGGTCTTATGACATTGATTTCATGGCTGAGGGATATTCCATCGTACGTAAGTACCACAATTTTTTGAACCATTTTTATATTTCCTGGGATATTTAAGGTGTACCCAAGTTGAGGTCCTTGTAAGCAGTGCAGCCCTAAATTTAGGGGTGGCTCTGTCTTATTGATTTTCAGTTTTCCCAAGGTATATTCCCTAGACTGGAAGTGCCCTTGGCTCTCTAGTTCTGTTGTTTACTTGTTTCAGGGAACACAATGCACTCCTCCAGAGAGGCAGTTGGCAATTTACATCCCACACATCAGCATAACAAGGCTCCCTGTTCTCCAGGGCCTGTCTTGCCTTTCTGGTTTTTACACATTTTGTGGATGTCCCTTTTGACCGGTGGGAAGTGATACTTCTTTGTATCACTTTGTAGTGCAGATTTGCATTGCCCGCTTGCTTGCTTGGCCAAAAAGGGCGTATGCGTTTTCTCCTGAATATATTCAGGAGAAAACGCATACGCCCTTTTTGGCCAAGTGCATCATTGTCGAAGTTGTGCCCCTCTTCCTGTGCTTTAAAGGCGATTCCAACGTACCTCTTGAAATCTGTTTCCTGCTATTCTGCCTCGCTTTCAAGTCCGCCTCGTTGCCTTCCCTCAACAGATTTTTGGACGATAGATGTCCTTTATTACTCAGCCAGTTTGTGAATTGCTGTGCCCCTGAGCTCCATTTTTCAACTCGTTTTTGGTGAGCTGACCGCAAGTCCAAAATTTTGGTTCAGGACCTATACTGGCTCCTGGTGGGGGGCTGAGACTTTGGTTAATTCTTCTTCCTGCCGGGAAGTTAGAGTGATATGTGCCCGACCAAATACCTAACAGCTACTCTCTCATTGGTTCTCCCTCTTCCCTTTCATCCTCTGCCAAATTGGAGACCTGTGTGAACCAGGAGGTTGAAGGGGCTGTCTCTCCAAGTTGGGAGATTGATAGTAAAGCAGATGGAAAGTCAAACCGGAGCACCAGGCGAGGGACTATTCGTTGAGTTTTAGAAACATTTCATATTCACAGTGTGTCCGTTCTCTAGGTTTCTCGTACATGTTATAACTGTAGTAATATTCCCTTCAACCTGGAGAGTTGGGATCCATGGAATGGGTGCCATGCATTATTGCTTTAAAGGGTCTGCATTTGCTCACCGAATCTCACCAATCCTCTCAGTCCCAAGTGTCCAGCCTTTTGCCACATCCAGCTGTCGTTGTAGATATTGTCATTCCATGTTTCATCAGAGACCCTGAAGGAATTGTAAAGAATTTCCCAGTTTTTTTGTTTTGTTTATGAAATTCCTTTTTATAGTGGTTTTGAGCTGATTCTCGCTGCCATGTTTATGCCAGTCTAGACACACTTGATTCCCTTACGGAGACATATCAATACATAGGTTTTAAGATTCTTACTAGTCAGATATATTCCTCTGCGGGAAATATGGGGTTTTGAGTCCCTTTCACTGAGGAAGGTGTAGGTCTTGTCTATTCCATAGTTGGTGTTTGTAACGGTAAATGTGCTTATATCAAACTCTGGTTTTATGCATCACCCCACCTCTCCTTCCCCCTTAAGCAGGCATAAGAGTGTTTTCTAAATGTGAGACATTCTTCTCTTTCCTAACTCAGTTCAAGTGTACCCATGTTTACAGGATCTTCATAAGTGATATCTTTGATAAGTTTCTTTTTCTGTGTGTCTTATTTCACTTAGAATCATCGTACCTGAATCCACCCATTTTGCTGCTACTGGTCTTATGACATTGATTTCATGGCTGAGGGATATTCCATCGTACGTAAGTACCACAATTTTTTGAACCATTTTTATATTTCCTGGGATATTTAAGGTGTACCCAAGTTGAGGTCCTTGTAAGCAGTGCTGCCCTAAATTTTGGGGTGGCTCTGTCTTATTGATATTCAGTTTTCCCAAGGAATATTCCCTAGACTGGAAGTGCCCTTGGCTCTGTAGCTCTGTTGTTTACTTGTTTTAGGGAACACAATGCACTCCTCCAGAAAGGCAGTTGGCAATTTACATCCCGCCCATCAGCATAACAAGGCTCCCTGTTCTCCAGGGCCTGTCTTGCCTTTCTGGTTTTTACACATTTTGTGGATGTCCCTTTTGACCAGTGGGAAGTGATACTTCTTTGTAGTGCCGATTTGCATTGCCCGCTTGCTTGCTTGGCCAAAAATGTTGTATGCGTTTTCTCCTGAATATATTCAGGAGAAAACGCATACGCCCTTTTTGGCCAAGTGCATCATTGTCGAAGTTGTGCCCCTCTTCCTGTGCTTTAAAGGTGATTCCAACGTACCTCTAGAAATATGTTTCCTGCTATTCTGCCTCGCTTTCAAGTCCGCCTCGTTGCCTTCCCTCAGCAGATTTTTGGACGATAGTTGTCCTTTATTACTCGGCCAGTTTGTGAATTGCTGTGCCCCTGAGCTCCATGTTTCAACTCGTTTTTTTTGAGCTGACCGCAAGTCCAAAATTTTGGTTCAGGACCTATACTGGTTCCCGGTGGGTGGCTGAGACTTTGGTTAATTCTTCTTCCTGCTGGGAAATTACAGTGATATGTGACCGTCCAAATGCCTAACAGCTACTCTCTCATTGGTTCTCCCTCTTCCCTTTCATCCTCTGCAAAATTGGCAACCTGTGTGAACCAGGAGGTTAAAGGGGCTGTCTCTCCAAGTTGGGAGGTTGATAGTAAAGCAGATGGAGAGTCAAACCGGAGCACCAGGAGAGGGACTATTCGTTGAGTTTTAGAAACCTTTCGTATTCACAGTGTGTCCGTTCTCTAGGATTCCGGTACATGTTATAACTGTAGTAATATTCCCTTCAACCTGGAGAGTTGGGACCCATGGAATGGGTGCCATGCATTATTGCTTTAAAGGGTCTGCATTTGCTCACCCAATCTCACCAATCCTCTCAGTCCCAAGTTACCAGCCTTTTGCCACATCCAGCTGTCGTTGTAGATAGGGTCATTCCAGGTTTCATCAGAGACCCTGAAGGAATTGTAAAGAATTTCCCAGTTTTTTTGTTTTGTTTTTGAAATTCCTTTTTTTAGTGGGTTTGAGCTGATTCTCGCTGCCATGTTTATGCCAGTCTAGACACACTTGATTCCCTTACGGAGACATATCAATACATAGGTTTTAAGATTCTTGCTAGTCAGATATATTCCTCTGTGGGAAATATGGGGTTTTGAGTCCCTTTCACTGAGGAAGGTGTAGGTCTTGTCTATTCCATAGTTGGTTTTTGGAACGGTACCTGTGCTTATATCAAACTCTGGTTTTATGTATCACCCCACATCTCCTTCCCCCTAAAGCAGGCATAAGAGTGTTTTCTAAATGTGAGACATTCTTCTCTTTCCTAACTCAGTTCAAGTGTAGCCATGTTTACAGGATCTTCATAAGTGATATCTTATGATAAGTTTCTTTTTCTCTGTGACTTATTTCACTTAGAATCATCGTACCTGAATCCACCCATTTTGCTGCTACTGGTCTTATGACATTGGTTTCATGGCTGAGGGATATTCCATCGTATGTAAGTACCACAATTTTTTGAACCATTTTTATATTTCCTGGGATATTTAAGGTGTACCCAAGTTGAGGTCCTTGTAAGCAGTGCAGCCCTAAATTTTGGGGTGGCTCTGTCTTATTGATTTTCAGTTTTCCCAAGGTATATTCCCTAGACTGGAAGTGCCCTTGGCTCTGTAGCTCTGTTGTTTACTTGTTTTAGGGAACACAATGCACTCCTCCAGAGAGGCAGTTGGCAATTTACATCCCACACATCAGCATAACAAGGCTCCCTGTTCTCCAGGGCCTGTCTTGCCTTTCTGGTTTTTACACATTTTGTGGATGTCCCTTTTGACCGGTGGGAAGTGATACTTCTTTGTAGTGAAGATTTGCATTGCCCGCTTGCTTGCTTGGCCAAAAAGGGCGTATGCGTTTTCTCCTGAATATATTCAGGAGAAAACGCATACGCCCTTTTTGGCCAAGTGCATCATTGTCGAAGTTGTGCCCCTCTTCCTGTGCTTTAAAGGCGATTCCAACGTACCTCTTGAAATCTGTTTCCTGCTATTCTGCCTCGCTTTCAAGTCCGCCTCGTTGCCTTCCCTCAACAGATTTTTGGACGATAGTTGTCCTTTATTACTCGGCCAGTTTGTGAATTGCTGTGCCCCTGAGCTCCATTTTTCAACTCGTTTTTGGTGAGCTGACCGCAAGTCCAAAATTTTGGTTCAGGACCTATATTGGTTCCCGGTGGGTGGCTGAGACTTTGGTTAATTCTTCTTCCTGCCGGGAAATTACAGTGATATGTGCCCGTCCAAATGCCTAACAGCTACTCTCTCATTGGTTCTCCCTCTTCGCTTTCATCCTCTGACAAATTGGAAACCTGTGCGAACCAGGAGGTTAAAGGGTCTGACTCTCCAAGTTGGGAGGTTGATAGTAAAGCAGATGGAAAGTCAAACCGGAGCACCAGCAGAGGGACTATTCGTTGAGGTTTAGAAACCTTTCGTATTCACAGTGTGTCCGTTCTCTAGGTTTCCGGTACATGTTATAACTGTAGTAATATTCCCTTCAACCTGGAGAGTTGGGACCCATGGAATGGGTGCCATGCATTATTGCTTTAAAGGGTCTGCATTTGCTCACCCAATCTCACCAATCCTCTAAGTCCCAAGTTTCCAGCCTTTTGCCACCTCCAGCTGTCAGTGTAGATAGGGTCATTCCAGGTTTCATCAGAGACCCTGAAGGAATTGTAAAGAATTTCCCAGTTTTTTTGTTTTGTTCTTGAAATTCCTTTTTATAGTGGGTTTGAGCTGATTCTCGCTGCCATGTTTATGCCAGTCTAGACACACTTGATTCCCTTACGGAGACATATCAATACATAGGTTTTAAGATTCTTACTAGTCAGATATATTCCTCTGTCTGAACTATGGGGTTTTGAGTCCCTTTCACTGAGGAAGGTGTAGGTCTTGTCTATTCCATAGTTGGTTTTTGGAACAGTACCTGTGCTTATATCAAACTCTGGGTTTATGCATCACCCCACCTCTCCTTCCCCCTTAAGCAGGCATAAGAGTGTTTTCTAAATGTGAGACAGTGTTCTCTTTCCTAACTCAGTTCAAGTGTAGCCATGTTTACAGGATCTTCATAAGTGATATCTTATGATAAGTTTGTTTTTCTGTGTGACTTATTTCACTCAGAATCATCGTACCTGAATCCACCCATTTTGCTGCTACTGGTCTTATGACATTGATTTCATGGCTGAGGAATATTCCATCGTACGTAAGTACCACAATTTTTTGAACCATTTTTATATTTCCTGGGATATTTAAGGTGTACCCAAGTTGAGGTCCTTGTAAGCAGTGCAGCCCTAAATTTTGGGGTGGCTCTGTCTTATTGATTTTCAGTTTTCCCAAGGAATACTCCCTAGACTGGAAGTGCCCTTGGCTCTGTAGCTCGGTTGTTTACTTGTTTTAGGGAACTCAATGCACTCCTCCAGAGAGGCAGTTGGCAATTTACATCCCCCACATCAGCATAACAAGGCTCCCTGTTCTCCAGGGCCTCTCTTGCCTTTCTGGTTTTTACACATTTTGTGGATGTCCCTTTTGACCGGTGGGAAGTGATACTTCTTTGTAGTGCAGATTTGCATTGCCCGCTTGCTTGCTTGGCCAAAAAGGGCGTATGCGTTTTCTCCTGAATATATTCAGGAGAAAACGCATACGCCCTTTTTGGCCAAGTGCATCATTGTCGAAGTTGTGCCCCTCTTCCTGTGCTTTAAAGGCGATTCCAACGTACCTCTTGAAATCTGTTTCCTGCTATTCTGCCTCGCTTTCAAGTCCGCCTCGTTGCCTTCCCTCAACAGATTTTTGGACGAGAGTTGTCCTTTATTACTCGGCCAGTTTGTGAATTGCTGTGCCCCTGAGCTCCATTTTTCAACTCGTTTTTGGTGAGCTGAACGCAAGTCCAAAATTTTGGTTCAGGACCTATACTGGTTCCTGGTGGGGGGCTGAGACTTTGGTTAATTCTTCTTCCTGCCGGGAAGTTAGAGTGATATGTGCCCGACCAAATACCTAACAGCTACTCTCTCATTGGTTCTCCCTCTTCCCTTTCATCCTCTGCCAAATTGGAGACCTGTGTGAACCAGGAGGTTGAAGGGGCTGTCTCTCCAAGTTGGGAGATTGATAGTAAAGCAGATGGAAAGTCAATCCGGAGCACCAGGAGAGGGACTATTCGTTGAGTTTTAGAAACCTTTCATATTTACAGTGTGTCCGTTCTCTAGGTTTCTCGTACATGTTATAACTGTAGTAATATTCCCTTCAACCTGGGGAGTTGGGACCCATGGAATGGGTGCCATGCATTATTGCTTTAAAGGGTCTGCATTTGCTCACCCAATCTCACCAATCCTCTCAGTCCCAAGTGTCCAGCCTTATGCCACATCCAGCTGTCTTTGTAGATATTGTCATTCCATGTTTCATCAGAGACCCTGAAGGAATTGTAAAGAATTTCCCAGTTTTTTTGTTTTGTTTTTGAAATTCCTTTTTATAGTGGTTTTGAGCTGATTCTCGCTGCCATGTTTATGCCAGTCTAGACACACTTGATTCCCTTACGGAGACATATCAATACATAGGTTTTAAGATTCTTACTAGTCAGATATATTCCTCTGCGGGAACTATGGGGTTTTGAGTCCCTTTCACTGAGGAAGGTGTAGGTCTTGTCTATTCAATAGTTGGTTTTTGGAACGGTACCTGTGCTTATATCAAACTCTGGTTTTATGCATCACCCCACCTCTCCTTCCCCCTAAAGCAGGCATAAGATTGTTTTCTAAATGTGAGACATTCTTCTCTTTCCTAACTCAGTTCAAGTGTAGCCATGTTTACAGGATCTTCTTAAGTGATATCTTGTGATAAGTTTCTTTTTCTGTGTGACTTATTTCACTTAGAATCATCGTACTTGAATCCACCCATTTTGCTGCTACTGGTCTTATGACATTGATTTCATGGCTGAGGGATATTCCATCGTACGTAAGTACCACAATTTTTTGAACCATTTTTATATTTCCTGGGATATTTAAGGTGTACCCAAGTTGAGGTCCTTGTAAGCAGTGCAGCCCTAAATTTAGGGGTGGCTCTGTCTTATTGATTTTCAGTTTTCCCAAGGTATATTCCCTAGACTGGAAGTGCCCTTGGCTCTCTAGTTCTGTTGTTTACTTGTTTCAGGGAACACAATGCACTCCTCCAGAGAGGCAGTTGGCAATTTACATCCCACACATCAGCATAACAAGGCTCCCTGTTCTCCAGGGCCTGTCTTGCCTTTCTGGTTTTTACACATTTTGTGGATGTCCCTTTTGACCGGTGGGAAGTGATACTTCTTTGTATCACTTTGTAGTGCAGATTTGCATTGCCCGCTTGCTTGCTTGGCCAAAAAGGGCGTATGCGTTTTCTCCTGAATATATTCAGGAGAAAACGCATACGCCCTTTTTGGCCAAGTGCATCATTGTCGAAGTTGTGCCCCTCTTCCTGTGCTTTAAAGGCGATTCCAACGTACCTCTTGAAATCTGTTTCCTGCTATTCTGCCTCGCTTTCAAGTCCGCCTCGTTGCCTTCCCTCAACAGATTTTTGGACGATAGATGTCCTTTATTACTCAGCCAGTTTGTGAATTGCTGTGCCCCTGAGCTCCATTTTTCAACTCGTTTTTGGTGAGCTGACCGCAAGTCCAAAATTTTGGTTCAGGACCTATACTGGCTCCTGGTGGGGGGCTGAGACTTTGGTTAATTCTTCTTCCTGCCGGGAAGTTAGAGTGATATGTGCCCGACCAAATACCTAACAGCTACTCTCTCATTGGTTCTCCCTCTTCCCTTTCATCCTCTGCCAAATTGGAGACCTGTGTGAACCAGGAGGTTGAAGGGGCTGTCTCTCCAAGTTGGGAGATTGATAGTAAAGCAGATGGAAAGTCAAACCGGAGCACCAGGCGAGGGACTATTCGTTGAGTTTTAGAAACATTTCATATTCACAGTGTGTCCGTTCTCTAGGTTTCTCGTACATGTTATAACTGTAGTAATATTCCCTTCAACCTGGAGAGTTGGGATCCATGGAATGGGTGCCATGCATTATTGCTTTAAAGGGTCTGCATTTGCTCACCGAATCTCACCAATCCTCTCAGTCCCAAGTGTCCAGCCTTTTGCCACATCCAGCTGTCGTTGTAGTATTGTCATTCCATGTTTCATCAGAGACCCTGAAGGAATTGTAAAGAATTTCCCAGTTTTTTTGTTTTGTTTATGAAATTCCTTTTTATAGTGGTTTTGAGCTGATTCTCGCTGCCATGTTTATGCCAGTCTAGACACACTTGATTCCCTTACGGAGACATATCAATACATAGGTTTTAAGATTCTTACTAGTCAGATATATTCCTCTGCGGGAAATATGGGGTTTTGAGTCCCTTTCACTGAGGAAGGTGTAGGTCTTGTCTATTCCATAGTTGGTGTTTGTAACGGTAAATGTGCTTATATCAAACTCTGGTTTTATGCATCACCCCACCTCTCCTTCCCCCTTAAGCAGGCATAAGAGTGTTTTCTAAATGTGAGACATTCTTCTCTTTCCTAACTCAGTTCAAGTGTACCCATGTTTACAGGATCTTCATAA
Source organism: Hyperoodon ampullatus (assembly GCF_949752795.1). NCBI lineage: Eukaryota > Metazoa > Chordata > Mammalia > Artiodactyla > Ziphiidae > Hyperoodon > Hyperoodon ampullatus. The sequence goes on along the minus strand of NW_027640676.1, from coordinate 2,604,148 downwards.
GTGATATCTTTGATAAGTTTCTTTTTCTGTGTGTCTTATTTCACTTAGAATCATCGTACCTGAATCCACCCATTTTGCTGCTACTGGTCTTATGACATTGATTTCATGGCTGAGGGATATTCCATCGTACGTAAGTACCACAATTTTTTGAACCATTTTTATATTTCCTGGGATATTTAAGGTGTACCCAAGTTGAGGTCCTTGTAAGCAGTGCTGCCCTAAATTTTGGGGTGGCTCTGTCTTATTGATATTCAGTTTTCCCAAGGAATATTCCCTAGACTGGAAGTGCCCTTGGCTCTGTAGCTCTGTTGTTTACTTGTTTTAGGGAACACAATGCACTCCTCCAGAAAGGCAGTTGGCAATTTACATCCCGCCCATCAGCATAACAAGGCTCCCTGTTCTCCAGGGCCTGTCTTGCCTTTCTGGTTTTTACACATTTTGTGGATGTCCCTTTTGACCAGTGGGAAGTGATACTTCTTTGTAGTGCCGATTTGCATTGCCCGCTTGCTTGCTTGGCCAAAAATGTTGTATGCGTTTTCTCCTGAATATATTCAGGAGAAAACGCATACGCCCTTTTTGGCCAAGTGCATCATTGTCGAAGTTGTGCCCCTCTTCCTGTGCTTTAAAGGTGATTCCAACGTACCTCTAGAAATATGTTTCCTGCTATTCTGCCTCGCTTTCAAGTCCGCCTCGTTGCCTTCCCTCAGCAGATTTTTGGACGATAGTTGTCCTTTATTACTCGGCCAGTTTGTGAATTGCTGTGCCCCTGAGCTCCATGTTTCTACTCGTTTTTTTTGAGCTGACCGCAAGTCCAAAATTTTGGTTCAGGACCTATACTGGTTCCCGGTGGGTGGCTGAGACTTTGGTTAATTCTTCTTCCTGCTGGGAAATTACAGTGATATGTGCCCGTCCAAATGCCTAACAGCTACTCTCTCATTGGTTCTCCCTCTTCCCTTTCATCCTCTGCAAAATTGGCAACCTGTGTGAACCAGGAGGTTAAAGGGGCTGTCTCTCCAAGTTGGGAGGTTGATAGTAAAGCAGATGGAGAGTCAAACCGGAGCACCAGGAGAGGGACTATTCGTTGAGTTTTAGAAACCTTTCGTATTCACAGTGTGTCCGTTCTCTAGGATTCCGGTACATGTTATAACTGTAGTAATATTCCCTTCAACCTGGAGAGTTGGGACCCATGGAATGGGTGCCATGCATTATTGCTTTAAAGGGTCTGCATTTGCTCACCCAATCTCACCAATCCTCTCAGTCCCAAGTTACCAGCCTTTTGCCACATCCAGCTGTCGTTGTAGATAGGGTCATTCCAGGTTTCATCAGAGACCCTGAAGGAATTGTAAAGAATTTCCCAGTTTTTTTGTTTTGTTTTTGAAATTCCTTTTTATAGTGGGTTTGAGCTGATTCTCGCTGCCATGTTTATGCCAGTCTAGACACACTTGATTCCCTTACGGAGACATATCAATACATAGGTTTTAAGATTCTTACTAGTCAGATATATTCTTCTGCGGGAAATATGTGGTTTTGAGTCCCTTTCACTGAGGAAGGTGTAGGTCTTGTCTATTCCATAGTTGGTTTTTGGAACGGTACCTGTGATTATATCAAACTCTGGTTTTATGCATCACCCCACCTCTCCTTCCCCCTAAAGCAGGCATAAGAGTGTTTTCTAAATGTGAGACATTCTTCTCTTTCCTAACTCAGTTCAAGTGTAGCCATGTTTACAGGATCTTCATAAGTGATATCTTATGATAAGTTTCTTTTTCTGTGTGACTTATTTCACTTAGAATCATCGTACATGAATCCACCCATTTTGCTGCTACTGGTCTTATGACATTGATTTCATGGCTGAGGGATATTCCATCGTACGTAAGTACCACAATTTTTTGAACCATTTTTATATTTCCTGGGATATTTAAGGTGTACCCAAGTTGAGGTCCTTGTAAGCAGTGCAGCCCTAAATTTTGGGGTGGCTCTGTCTTATTGATTTTCAGTTTTCCCAAGGTATATTCCCTAGACTGGAAGTGCCCTTGGCTCTGTAGCTCTGTTGTTTACTTGTTTTAGGGAACACAATGCACTCCTCCAGAGAGGCAGTTGGCAATTTACATCCCACACATCAGCATAACAAGGCTCCCTGTTCTCCAGGGCCTGTCTTGCCTTTCTGGCTTTTACACATTTTGTGGATGTCCCTTTTGACCGGTGGGAAGTGATACTTCTTTGTAGTGCAGATTTGCATTGCCCGCTTGCTTGCTTGGCCAAAAAGGGCGTATGCGTTTTCTCCTGAATATATTCAGGAGAAAACGCATACGCCCTTTTTGGCCAAGTGCATCATTGTCGAAGTTGTGCCCCTCTTCCTGTGCTTTAAAGGCGATTCCAACGTACCTCTTGAAATCTGTTTCCTGCTATTCTGCCTCGCTTTCAAGTCCGCCTCGTTGCCTTCCCTCAACAGATTTTTGGACGATAGTTGTCCTTTATTACTCGGCCAGTTTGTGAATTGCTGTGCCCCTGAGCTCCATGTTTCAACTCGTTTTTGGTGAGCTGACCGCAAGTCCAAAATTTTGGTTCAGGACCTATACTGGTTCCCGGTGGGTGGCTGAGACTTTGGTTAATTCTTCTTCCTGCTAGGAAATTACAGTGATATGTGCCCGTCCAAATGCCTAACAGCTACTCTCTCATTGGTTCTCCCTCTTCCCTTTCATCCTCTGCCAAATTGGCAACCTGTGCGAACCAGGAGGTTAAAGGGGCTGTCTCTCCAAGTTGGGAGGTTGATAGTAAAGCAGATGGAAAGTCAAACTGGAGCACCAGGAGAGGGACTATTCGTTGAGTTTTAGAAACCTTTCGTATTCACAGTGTGTCCGTTCTCTTGGATTCCGGTACACGTTATAACTGTAGTAATATTCCCTTCAACCTGGAGAGTTGGGACCCATGGAATGGGTGCCATGCATTATTGATTTAAAGGGTCTGCATTTGCTCACCCAATCTCACCAATCATCTCAGTCCCAAGTGTCCAGCCTTATGCCACATCCAGCTGTCCTTGTAGATAGGGTCATTCCAGGTTTAATCAGAGACCCTGAAGGAATTGTAAAGAATTTCCCAGTTTTTTTGTTTTGTTTTTGAAATTCCTTTTTTTAGTGGGTTTGAGCTGATTCTCGCTGCCATGTTTATGCCAGTCTAGACACACTTGATTCCCTTACGGAGACATATCAATACATAGGTTTTAAGATTCTTGCTAGTCAGATATATTCCTCTGTGGGAAATATGGGGTTTTGAGTCCCTTTCACTGAGGAAGGTGTAGGTCTTGTCTATTCCATAGTTGGTTTTTGGAACGGTACCTGTGCTTATATCAAACTCTGGTTTTATGTATCACCCCACATCTCCTTCCCCCTAAAGCAGGCATAAGAGTGTTTTCTAAATGTGAGACATTCTTCTCTTTCCTAACTCAGTTCAAGTGTAGCCATGTTTACAGGATCTTCATAAGTGATATCTTATGATAAGTTTCTTTTTCTCTGTGACTTATTTCACTTAGAATCATCGTACCTGAATCCACCCATTTTGCTGCTACTGGTCTTATGACATTGGTTTCATGGCTGAGGGATATTCCATCGTATGTAAGTACCACAATTTTTTGAACCATTTTTATATTTCCTGGGATATTTAAGGTGTACCCAAGTTGAGGTCCTTGTAAGCAGTGCAGCCCTAAATTTTGGGGTGGCTCTGTCTTATTGATTTTCAGTTTTCCCAAGGTATATTCCCTAGACTGGAAGTGCCCTTGGCTCTGTAGCTCTGTTGTTTACTTGTTTTAGGGAACACAATGCACTCCTCCAGAGAGGCAGTTGGCAATTTACATCCCACACATCAGCATAACAAGGCTCCCTGTTCTCCAGGGCCTGTCTTGCCTTTCTGGTTTTTACACATTTTGTGGATGTCCCTTTTGACTGGTGGGAAGTGATACTTCTTTGTAGTGAAGATTTGCATTGCCCGCTTGCTTGCTTGGCCAAAAAGGGCGTATGCGTTTTCTCCTGAATATATTCAGGAGAAAACGCATACGCCCTTTTTGGCCAAGTGCATCATTGTCGAAGTTGTGCCCCTCTTCCTGTGCTTTAAAGGCGATTCCAACGTACCTCTTGAAATCTGTTTCCTGCTATTCTGCCTCGCTTTCAAGTCCGCCTCGTTGCCTTCCCTCAACAGATTTTTGGACGATAGTTGTCCTTTATTACTCGGCCAGTTTGTGAATTGCTGTGCCCCTGAGCTCCATTTTTCAACTCGTTTTTGGTGAGCTGACCGCAAGTCCAAAATTTTGGTTCAGGACCTATATTGGTTCCCGGTGGGTGGCTGAGACTTTGGTTAATTCTTCTTCCTGCCGGGAAATTACAGTGATATGTGCCCGTCCAAATGCCTAACAGCTACTCTCTCATTGGTTCTCCCTCTTCGCTTTCATCCTCTGACAAATTGGAAACCTGTGCGAACCAGGAGGTTAAAGGGTCTGACTCTCCAAGTTGGGAGGTTGATAGTAAAGCAGATGGAAAGTCAAACCGGAGCACCAGCAGAGGGACTATTCGTTGAGGTTTAGAAACCTTTCGTATTCACAGTGTGTCCGTTCTCTAGGTTTCCGGTACATGTTATAACTGTAGTAATATTCCCTTCAACCTGGAGAGTTGGGACCCATGGAATGGGTGCCATGCATTATTGCTTTAAAGGGTCTGCATTTGCTCCCCCAATCTCACCAATCCTCTAAGTCCCAAGTTTCCAGCCTTTTGCCACCTCCAGCTGTCAGTGTAGATAGGGTCATTCCAGGTTTCATCAGAGACCCTGAAGGAATTGTAAAGAATTTCCCAGTTTTTTTGTTTTGTTCTTGAAATTCCTTTTTATAGTGGGTTTGAGCTGATTCTCGCTGCCATGTTTATGCCAGTCTAGACACACTTGATTCCCTTACGGAGACATATCAATACATAGGTTTTAAGATTCTTACTAGTCAGATATATTCCTCTGTCTGAACTATGGGGTTTTGAGTCCCTTTCACTGAGGAAGGTGTAGGTCTTGTCTATTCCATAGTTGGTTTTTGGAACAGTACCTGTGCTTATATCAAACTCTGGGTTTATGCATCACCCCACCTCTCCTTCCCCCTTAAGCAGGCATAAGAGTGTTTTCTAAATGTGAGACAGTGTTCTCTTTCCTAACTCAGTTCAAGTGTAGCCATGTTTACAGGATCTTCATAAGTGATATCTTATGATAAGTTTGTTTTTCTGTGTGACTTATTTCACTCAGAATCATCGTACCTGAATCCACCCATTTTGCTGCTACTGGTCTTATGACATTGATTTCATGGCTGAGGAATATTCCATCGTACGTAAGTACCACAATTTTTTGAACCATTTTTATATTTCCTGGGATATTTAAGGTGTACCCAAGTTGAGGTCCTTGTAAGCAGTGCAGCCCTAAATTTTGGGGTGGCTCTGTCTTATTGATTTTCAGTTTTCCCAAGGAATACTCCCTAGACTGGAAGTGCCCTTGGCTCTGTAGCTCGGTTGTTTACTTGTTTTAGGGAACTCAATGCACTCCTCCAGAGAGGCAGTTGGCAATTTACATCCCCCACATCAGCATAACAAGGCTCCCTGTTCTCCAGGGTCTCTCTTGCCTTTCTGGTTTTTACACATTTTGTGGATGTCCCTTTTGACCGGTGGGAAGTGATACTTCTTTGTAGTGCAGATTTGCATTGCCCGCTTGCTTGCTTGGCCAAAAAGGGCGTATGCGTTTTCTCCTGAATATATTCAGGAGAAAACGCATACGCCCTTTTTGGCCAAGTGCATCATTGTCGAAGTTGTGCCCCTCTTCCTGTGCTTTAAAGGCGATTCCAACGTACCTCTTGAAATCTGTTTCCTGCTATTCTGCCTCGCTTTCAAGTCCGCCTCGTTGCCTTCCCTCAACAGATTTTTGGACGAGAGTTGTCCTTTATTACTCGGCCAGTTTGTGAATTGCTGTGCCCCTGAGCTCCATTTTTCAACTCGTTTTTGGTGAGCTGAACGCAAGTCCAAAATTTTGGTTCAGGACCTATACTGGTTCCTGGTGGGGGGCTGAGACTTTGGTTAATTCTTCTTCCTGCCGGGAAGTTAGAGTGATATGTGCCCGACCAAATACCTAACAGCTACTCTCTCATTGCTTCTCCCTCTTCCCTTTCATCCTCTGCCAAATTGGAGACCTGTGTGAACCAGGAGGTTGAAGGGGCTGTCTCTCCAAGTTGGGAGATTGATAGTAAAGCAGATGGAAAGTCAATCCGGAGCACCAGGAGAGGGACTATTCGTTGAGTTTTAGAAACCTTTCATATTTACAGTGTGTCCGTTCTCTAGGTTTCTCGTACATGTTATAACTGTAGTAATATTCCCTTCAACCTGGGGAGTTGGGACCCATGGAATGGGTGCCATGCATTATTGCTTTAAAGGGTCTGCATTTGCTCACCCAATCTCACCAATCCTCTCAGTCCCAAGTGTCCAGCCTTATGCCACATCCAGCTGTCTTTGTAGATATTGTCATTCCATGTTTCATCAGAGACCCTGAAGGAATTGTAAAGAATTTCCCAGTTTTTTTGTTTTGTTTATGAAATTCCTTTTTATAGTGGTTTTGAGCTGATTCTCGCTGCCATGTTTATGCCAGTCTAGACACACTTGATTCCCTTACGGAGACATATCAATACATAGGTTTTAAGATTCTTACTAGTCAGATATATTCCTCTGCGGGAACTATGGGGTTTTGAGTCCCTTTCACTGAGGAAGGTGTAGGTCTTGTCTATTCCATAGTTGGTTTTTGGAACGGTACCTGTGCTTATATCAAACTCTGGCTTTATGCATCACCCCACCTCTCCTTCCCCCTAAAGCAGGCATAAGAGTGTTTTCTAAATGTGAGACATTCTTCTCTTTCCTAACTCAGTTCAAGTGTAGCCATGTTTACAGGATCTTCTTAAGTGATATCTTGTGATAAGTTTCTTTTTCTGTGTGACTTATTTCACTTAGAATCATCGTACTTGAATCCACCCATTTTGCTGCTACTGGTCTTATGACATTGATTTCATGGCTGAGGGATATTCCATCGTACGTAAGTACCACAATTTTTTGAACCATTTTTATATTTCCTGGGATATTTAAGGTGTACCCAAGTTGAGGTCCTTGTAAGCAGTGCAGCCCTAAATTTTGGGGTGGCTCTGTCTTATTGATTTTCAGTTTTCCCAAGGTATATTCCCTAGACTGGAAGTGCCCTTGGCTGTGTAGCTCTGTTGTTTACTTGTTTTAGGGAACACAATGCACTCCTCCAGAGAGGCAGTTGGCAATTTACATCCCGCCCATCAGTATAACAAGGCTCCCTGTTCTCCAGGGCCTGTCTTGCCTTTCTGGTTTTTACACATTTTGTGGATGTCACTTTTGACCGGTGGGAAGTGATACTTCTTTGTATCACTTTGTAGTGCAGATTTGCATTGCCCGCTTGCTTGCTTGGCCAAAAAGGGCGTATGCGTTTTCTCCTGAATATATTCAGGAGAAACACATACGCCCTTTTTGGCCAAGTGCATCATTGTCGAATTTGTGCCCCTCTTCCTGTGCTTTAAAGGCGATTCCAACGTACCTCTTGAAATCTGTTTCCTGCTATTCTGCCTCGCTTTCAAGTCCGCCTCGTTGCCTTCCCTCAACAGATTTTTGGACGATAGTTGTCCTTTATTACTCGGCCAGTTTGTGAATTGCTGTGCCCCTGAACTCCATTTTTCAACTCGTTTTTGGTGAGCTGACCTCAAGTCCAAAATTTTGGTTCAGGACCTATATTGGTTCCCGGTGGGTGGATGAGACTTTGGTTAATTCTTCTTTCTGCCGTGAAATTACAGTGATATGTGCCCGTCCAAATGCCTAACAGCTACTCTCTCATTGGTTCTCCCTCTTCCCTTTCATCCTCTGCCAAATTGGAAACCTGTGCGAACCAGGAGGTTAAAGGGGCTGTCTCTCCAAGTTGGGAGGTTGATAGTAAAGCAGATGGAAAGTCAAACTTGAGCACCAGGAGAGGGACTATTCGTTGAGTTTTAGAAACCTTTCGTATTCACAGTGTGTCCGTTCTCTAGGTTTCCGGTACATGTTATAACTGTAGTAATATTCCCTTCAACCTGGAGAGTTGGGACCCATGGAATGGGTGCCATGCATTATTGCTTTAAAGGGTCTGCATTTGCTCACCCAATCTCACCAATCCTCTCAGTCCCAAGTGTCCAGCCTTATGCCACATCCAGCTGTCTTTGTAGATATTGTCATTCCATGTTTCATCAGAGACCCTGAAGGAATTGTAAAGAATTTCCCAGTTTTTTTGTTTTGTTTTTGAAATTCCTTTTTATAGTGGGTTTGAGCTGATTCTCGCTGCCATGTTTATGCCAGTCTAGACACACTTGAGTCCCTTACGGAGTCATATCAACACATAGGTTTTAAGATTCTTACTAGTCAGATATATTCCTCTGCGGGAAATATGGGGTTTTGAGTCCCTTTCACTGAGGAAGGTGTAGGTCTTGTCTATTCCATAGTTGGTTTTTGGAACGGTACCTGTGCTTATATCAAACTCTGGTTTTATGCATCACCCCACCTCTCCTTCCCACTAAAGCAGGCATAAGAGTGTTTTCTAATTGTGAGACACTGTTCTCTTTTCCTAACTCAGTTCAAGTGTAGCCATGTTTACAGGATCTTCATAAGTGATATCTTATGATAAGTTTCTTTTTCTGTGTGACTTATTTCACTTAGAATCATCGTACCTGAATCCACCCATTTTGCTGCTACTGGTCTTATGACATTGATTTCATGGCTGAGGGATATTCCATCGTACGTAAGTACCACAATTTTTTGAACCATTTTTATATTTCCTGGGATATTTAAGGTGTACCCAAGTTGAGGTCCTTGTAAGCAGTGCAGCCCTAAATTTTGGGGTGGCTCTGTCTTATTGATTTTCAGTTTTCCCAAGGTATATTCCCTAGACTGGAAGTGCCCTTGGCTCTGTAGCTCTGTTGTTTACTTCTTTTAGGGAACACAATGCACTCCTCCAGAGAGGCAGTTGGCAATTTACATCCCGCCCATCAGCATAACAAGGCTCCCTGTTCTCCAGGGCCTGTCTTGCCTTTCTGGTTTTTACACAATTTGTGGATGTCCCTTTTGACCGGTGGGAAGTGATACTTCTTTGTAGTGCAGATTTGCATTGCCCGCTTGCTTGCTTGGCCAAAAAGGGCGTATGCGTTTTCTCCTGAATATATTCAGGAGAAAACGCATACGCCCTTTTTGGCCAAGTGCATCATTGTCGAAGTTGTGCCCCTCTTCCTGTGCTTTAAAGGCGATTCCAACGTACCTCTTGAAATCTGTTTCCTGCAATTCTTCCTCGCTTTCAAGTCCACCTCGTTGCCTTCCCTCAACAGATTTTTGGACGATAGTTGTCCTTTATTACTCGGCCAGTTTGTGAATTGCTGTGCCCCTGAGCTCCATGTTTCAACTCGTTTTAGGTGAGCTGACCGCAAGTCCAAAATTTTGGTTCAGGACCTATACTGGTTCCCGGTGGGGGGCTGAGACTTTGGTTAATTCTTCTTCCTGCTGTGAAATTACAGTGATATGTGCCCGTCCAAATGCCTAACAGCTACTCTCTCATTGGTTCTCCCTCTTCCCTTTCATCCTCTGCCAAATTGGAAACCTGTGTGAAACAGGAGGTTAAAGGGGCTCTCTCTCCAAGTTGGGAGGTTGATAGTAAAGCAGATGGAAAGTCAAACCGGAGCACCAGGAGAGGGACTATTCGTTGAGTTTCAGAAACCTTTCGTATTCACAGTGTGTCCGTTCTCTAGGATTCCGGTACATGTTATAACTGTAGTAATATTCCCTTCAACCTGGAGAGTTGGGACCCATGGAATGGGTGCCATGCATTATTGCTTTAAAGGGTCTGCATTTGCTCACCCAATCTCACCAATCCTCTCAGTCCCAAGTGTCCAGCCTTATGCCACATTCAGCTGTCCTTGTAAATAGGGTCATTCCAGGTTTCATCAGAGACCCTGAAGGAATTGTAAAGAATTTCCCAGTTTTTTTGTTTTGTTTTTGAAATTCCTTTTTATAGTGGGTTTGAGCTGATTCTCGCTGCCATGTTTATGCCAGTCTAGACACACTTGATTCCCTACGGAGACATATCAATCCATAGGTTTTAAGATTCTTACAAGTCAGATATATTCCTCTGCGGGAAATATGGGGTTTTGAGTCCCTTTCACTGAGGAAGGTGTAGGTCTTGTCTATTCCATAGTTGGTTTTTGGAACGGTACCTGTGCTTATATCAAACTCTGGTTTTATGCATCACCCCACCTCTCCTTCCCCCTTAAGCAGGCATAAGAGTGTTTTCTAATTGTGAGACACTGTTCTCTTTCCTAACTCAGTTCAAGTGTAGCCATGTTTACAGTATCTTCATAAGTGATATCTTATGATAAGTTTCTTTTTCTGTGTGACTTATTTCACTTAGAATCATCGTACCTGAATCCACCCATTTTGCTGCTACTGGTCTTATGACACTGATTTCATGGCTGAGGGATATTCCATCGTACGTATGTACCACAATTTTTTGAACCATTTTTTATATTTCCTGGGATATTTAAGGTGTACCCAAGTTGAGGTCCTTGTAAGCAGTGCAGCCCTAAATTTTGGGGTGGCTCTGTCTTATTGATTTTCAGTTTTCCCAAGGAATATTCCCTAGACTGGAAGTGCCATTGGCTCTGTAGCTCTGTTGTTTACTTGTTTTAGGGAACACAATGCACTCCTCCAGAGAGGCAGTTGGCAATTTACATCCCGCCCATCAGCATAACAAGGCTCCCTGTTCTCCAGGGCCTGTCTTGCCTTTCTGGTTTTTACACATTTTGTGGATGTCCCTTTTGACCGGTGGGAAGTGATACTTCTTTGTAGTGCAGATTCGCATTGCCCGCTTGCTTGCTTGGCCAAAAAGGGCGTATGCGTTTTCTCCTGAATATATTCAGGAGAAAACACATACGCCCTTTTTGGCCAAGTGCATCATTGTCGAAGTTGTGCCCCTCTTCCTGTGCTTTAAAGGCGATTCCAACGTACCTCTTGAAATCTGTTTCCTGCTATTCTGCCTCGCTTTCAAGTCCGCCTCGTTGCCTTCCCTCAACAGATTTTTGGACGATAGTTGTCCTTTATTACTCGGCCAGTTTGTGAATTGCTGTGACCCTGAGCTCCATTTTTCAACTCGTTTTTGGTGAGCTGACCGCAAGTCCAAAATTTTGGTTCAGGACCTATACTGGTTCCTGGTGGGGGGCTGAGACTTTGGTTAATTCTTCTTCCTGCCGGGAAGTTAGAGTGATATGTGCCCGACCAAATACCTAACAGCTACTCTCTCATTGGTTCTCCCTCTTCCCTTTCATCCTCTGCCAAATTGGAGACCTGTGTGAACCAGGAGGTTGAAGGGGCTGTCTCTCCAAGTTGGGAGATTGATAGTAAAGCAGATGGAAAGTCAATCCGGAGCACCAGGAGAGGGACTATTCGTTGAGTTTTAGAAACCTTTCATATTTACAGTGTGTCCGTTCTCTAGGTTTCCCGTACATGTTATAACTGTAGTAATATTCCCTTCAACCTGGGGAGTTGGGACCCATGGAATGGGTGCCATGCATTATTGCTTTAAAGGGTCTGCATTTGCTCACCCAATCTCACCAATCCTCTAAGTCCCAAGTTTCCAGCCTTTTGCCACCTCCAGCTGTCAGTGTAGATAGGGTCATTCCAGGTTTCATCAGAGACCCTGAAGGAATTGTAAAGAATTTCCCAGTTTTTTTGTTTTGTTCTTGAAATTCCTTTTTATAGTGGGTTTGAGCTGATTCTCGCTGCCATGTTTATGCCAGTCTAGACACACTTGATTCCCTTACGGAGACATATCAATACATAGGTTTTAAGATTCTTACTAGTCAGATATATTCCTCTGTCTGAACTATGGGGTTTTGAGTCCCTTTCACTGAGGAAGGTGTAGGTCTTGTCTATTCCATAGTTGGTTTTTGGAACAGTACCTGTGCTTATATCAAACTCTGGGTTTATGCATCACCCCACCTCTCCTTCCCCCTTAAGCAGGCATAAGAGTGTTTTCTAAATGTGAGACAGTGTTCTCTTTCCTAACTCAGTTCAAGTGTAGCCATGTTTACAGGATCTTCATAAGTGATATCTTATGATAAGTTTGTTTTTCTGTGTGACTTATTTCACTCAGAATCATCGTACCTGAATCCACCCATTTTGCTGCTACTGGTCTTATGACATTGATTTCATGGCTGAGGAATATTCCATCGTACGTAAGTACCACAATTTTTTGAACCATTTTTATATTTCCTGGGATATTTAAGGTGTACCCAAGTTGAGGTCCTTGTAAGCAGTGCAGCCCTAAATTTTGGGGTGGCTCTGTCTTATTGATTTTCAGTTTTCCCAAGGAATACTCCCTAGACTGGAAGTGCCCTTGGCTCTGTAGCTCGGTTGTTTACTTGTTTTAGGGAACTCAATGCACTCCTCCAGAGAGGCAGTTGGCAATTTACATCCCCCACATCAGCATAACAAGGCTCCCTGTTCTCCAGGGTCTCTCTTGCCTTTCTGGTTTTTACACATTTTGTGGATGTCCCTTTTGACCGGTGGGAAGTGATACTTCTTTGTAGTGCAGATTTGCATTGCCCGCTTGCTTGCTTGGCCAAAAAGGGCGTATGCGTTTTCTCCTGAATATATTCAGGAGAAAACGCATACGCCCTTTTTGGCCAAGTGCATCATTGTCGAAGTTGTGCCCCTCTTCCTGTGCTTTAAAGGCGATTCCAACGTACCTCTTGAAATCTGTTTCCTGCTATTCTGCCTCGCTTTCAAGTCCGCCTCGTTGCCTTCCCTCAACAGATTTTTGGACGAGAGTTGTCCTTTATTACTCGGCCAGTTTGTGAATTGCTGTGCCCCTGAGCTCCATTTTTCAACTCGTTTTTGGTGAGCTGAACGCAAGTCCAAAATTTTGGTTCAGGACCTATACTGGTTCCTGGTGGGGGGCTGAGACTTTGGTTAATTCTTCTTCCTGCCGGGAAGTTAGAGTGATATTTGCCCGACCAAATACCTAACAGCTACTCTCTCATTGCTTCTCCCTCTTCCCTTTCATCCTCTGCCAAATTGGAGACCTGTGTGAACCAGGAGGTTGAAGGGGCTGTCTCTCCAAGTTGGGAGATTGATAGTAAAGCAGATGGAAAGTCAATCCGGAGCACCAGGAGAGGGACTATTCGTTGAGTTTTAGAAACCTTTCATATTTACAGTGTGTCCGTTCTCTAGGTTTCTCGTACATGTTATAACTGTAGTAATATTCCCTTCAACCTGGGGAGTTGGGACCCATGGAATGGGTGCCATGCATTATTGCTTTAAAGGGTCTGCATTTGCTCACCCAATCTCACCAATCCTCTCAGTCCCAAGTGTCCAGCCTTATGCCACATCCAGCTGTCTTTGTAGATATTGTCATTCCATGTTTCATCAGAGACCCTGAAGGAATTGTAAAGAATTTCCCAGTTTTTTTGTTTTGTTTATGAAATTCCTTTTTATAGTGGTTTTGAGCTGATTCTCGCTGCCATGTTTATGCCAGTCTAGACACACTTGATTCCCTTACGGAGACATATCAATACATAGGTTTTAAGATTCTTACTAGTCAGATATATTCCTCTGCGGGAACTATGGGGTTTTGAGTCCCTTTCACTGAGGAAGGTGTAGGTCTTGTCTATTCCATAGTTGGTTTTTGGAACGGTACCTGTGCTTATATCAAACTCTGGCTTTATGCATCACCCCACCTCTCCTTCCCCCTAAAGCAGGCATAAGAGTGTTTTCTAAATGTGAGACATTCTTCTCTTTCCTAACTCAGTTCAAGTGTAGCCATGTTTACAGGATCTTCTTAAGTGATATCTTGTGATAAGTTTCTTTTTCTGTGTGACTTATTTCACTTAGAATCATCGTACTTGAATCCACCCATTTTGCTGCTACTGGTCTTATGACATTGATTTCATGGCTGAGGGATATTCCATCGTACGTAAGTACCACAATTTTTTGAACCATTTTTATATTTCCTGGGATATTTAAGGTGTACCCAAGTTGAGGTCCTTGTAAGCAGTGCAGCCCTAAATTTTGGGGTGGCTCTGTCTTATTGATTTTCAGTTTTCCCAAGGTATATTCCCTAGACTGGAAGTGCCCTTGGCTGTGTAGCTCTGTTGTTTACTTGTTTTAGGGAACACAATGCACTCCTCCAGAGAGGCAGTTGGCAATTTACATCCCGCCCATCAGCATAACAAGGCTCCCTGTTCTCCAGGGCCTGTCTTGCCTTTCTGGTTTTTACACATTTTGTGGATGTCACTTTTGACCGGTGGGAAGTGATACTTCTTTGTATCACTTTGTAGTGCAGATTTGCATTGCCCGCTTGCTTGCTTGGCCAAAAAGGGCGTATGCGTTTTCTCCTGAATATATTCAGGAGAAACACATACGCCCTTTTTGGCCAAGTGCATCATTGTCGAATTTGTGCCCCTCTTCCTGTGCTTTAAAGGCGATTCCAACGTACCTCTTGAAATCTGTTTCCTGCTATTCTGCCTCGCTTTCAAGTCCGCCTCGTTGCCTTCCCTCAACAGATTTTTGGACGATAGTTGTCCTTTATTACTCGGCCAGTTTGTGAATTGCTGTGCCCCTGAACTCCATTTTTCAACTCGTTTTTGGTGAGCTGACCTCAAGTCCAAAATTTTGGTTCAGGACCTATATTGGTTCCCGGTGGGTGGATGAGACTTTGGTTAATTCTTCTTTCTGCCGTGAAATTACAGTGATATGTGCCCGTCCAAATGCCTAACAGCTACTCTCTCATTGGTTCTCCCTCTTCCCTTTCATCCTCTGCCAAATTGGAAACCTGTGCGAACCAGGAGGTTAAAGGGGCTGTCTCTCCAAGTTGGGAGGTTGATAGTAAAGCAGATGGAAAGTCAAACTTGAGCACCAGGAGAGGGACTATTCGTTGAGTTTTAGAAACCTTTCGTATTCACAGTGTGTCCGTTCTCTAGGTTTCCGGTACATGTTATAACTGTAGTAATATTCCCTTCAACCTGGAGAGTTGGGACCCATGGAATGGGTGCCATGCATTATTGCTTTAAAGGGTCTGCATTTGCTCACCCAATCTCACCAATCCTCTCAGTCCCAAGTGTCCAGCCTTATGCCACATCCAGCTGTCTTTGTAGATATTGTCATTCCATGTTTCATCAGAGACCCTGAAGGAATTGTAAAGAATTTCCCAGTTTTTTTGTTTTGTTTTTGAAATTCCTTTTTATAGTGGGTTTGAGCTGATTCTCGCTGCCATGTTTATGCCAGTCTAGACACACTTGAGTCCCTTACGGAGACATATCAACACATAGGTTTTAAGATTCTTACTAGTCAGATATATTCCTCTGCGGGAAATATGGGGTTTTGAGTCCCTTTCACTGAGGAAGGTGTAGGTCTTGTCTATTCCATAGTTGGTTTTTGGAACGGTACCTGTGCTTATATCAAACTCTGGTTTTATGCATCACCCCACCTCTCCTTCCCACTAAAGCAGGCATAAGAGTGTTTTCTAATTGTGAGACACTGTTCTCTTTTCCTAACTCAGTTCAAGTGTAGCCATGTTTACAGGATCTTCATAAGTGATATCTTATGATAAGTTTCTTTTTCTGTGTGACTTATTTCACTTAGAATCATCGTACCTGAATCCACCCATTTTGCTGCTACTGGTCTTATGACATTGATTTCATGGCTGAGGGATATTCCATCGTACGTAAGTACCACAATTTTTTGAACCATTTTTATATTTCCTGGGATATTTAAGGTGTACCCAAGTTGAGGTCCTTGTAAGCAGTGCAGCCCTAAATTTTGGGGTGGCTCTGTCTTATTGATTTTCAGTTTTCCCAAGGTATATTCCCTAGACTGGAAGTGCCCTTGGCTCTGTAGCTCTGTTGTTTACTTCTTTTAGGGAACACAATGCACTCCTCCAGAGAGGCAGTTGGCAATTTACATCCCGCCCATCAGCATAACAAGGCTCCCTGTTCTCCAGGGCCTGTCTTGCCTTTCTGGTTTTTACACAATTTGTGGATGTCCCTTTTGACCGGTGGGAAGTGATACTTCTTTGTAGTGCAGATTTGCATTGCCCGCTTGCTTGCTTGGCCAAAAAGGGCGTATGCGTTTTCTCCTGAATATATTCAGGAGAAAACGCATACGCCCTTTTTGGCCAAGTGCATCATTGTCGAAGTTGTGCCCCTCTTCCTGTGCTTTAAAGGCGATTCCAACGTACCTCTTGAAATCTGTTTCCTGCAATTCTTCCTCGCTTTCAAGTCCACCTCGTTGCCTTCCCTCAACAGATTTTTGGACGATAGTTGTCCTTTATTACTCGGCCAGTTTGTGAATTGCTGTGCCCCTGAGCTCCATGTTTCAACTCGTTTTAGGTGAGCTGACCGCAAGTCCAAAATTTTGGTTCAGGACCTATACTGGTTCCCGGTGGGGGGCTGAGACTTTGGTTAATTCTTCTTCCTGCTGTGAAATTACAGTGATATGTGCCCGTCCAAATGCCTAACAGCTACTCTCTCATTGGTTCTCCCTCTTCCCTTTCATCCTCTGCCAAATTGGAAACCTGTGTGAAACAGGAGGTTAAAGGGGCTCTCTCTCCAAGTTGGGAGGTTGATAGTAAAGCAGATGGAAAGTCAAACCGGAGCACCAGGAGAGGGACTATTCGTTGAGTTTCAGAAACCTTTCGTATTCACAGTGTGTCCGTTCTCTAGGATTCCGGTACATGTTATAACTGTAGTAATATTCCCTTCAACCTGGAGAGTTGGGACCCATGGAATGGGTGCCATGCATTATTGCTTTAAAGGGTCTGCATTTGCTCACCCAATCTCACCAATCCTCTCAGTCCCAAGTGTCCAGCCTTATGCCACATTCAGCTGTCCTTGTAAATAGGGTCATTCCAGGTTTCATCAGAGACCCTGAAGGAATTGTAAAGAATTTCCCAGTTTTTTTGTTTTGTTTTTGAAATTCCTTTTTATAGTGGGTTTGAGCTGATTCTCGCTGCCATGTTTATGCCAGTCTAGACACACTTGATTCCCTACGGAGACATATCAATCCATAGGTTTTAAGATTCTTACAAGTCAGATATATTCCTCTGCGGGAAATATGGGGTTTTGAGTCCCTTTCACTGAGGAAGGTGTAGGTCTTGTCTATTCCATAGTTGGTTTTTGGAACGGTACCTGTGCTTATATCAAACTCTGGTTTTATGCATCACCCCACCTCTCCTTCCCCCTTAAGCAGGCATAAGAGTGTTTTCTAATTGTGAGACACTGTTCTCTTTCCTAACTCAGTTCAAGTGTAGCCATGTTTACAGTATCTTCATAAGTGATATCTTATGATAAGTTTCTTTTTCTGTGTGACTTATTTCACTTAGAATCATCGTACCTGAATCCACCCATTTTGCTGCTACTGGTCTTATGACACTGATTTCATGGCTGAGGGATATTCCATCGTACGTATGTACCACAATTTTTTGAACCATTTTTTATATTTCCTGGGATATTTAAGGTGTACCCAAGTTGAGGTCCTTGTAAGCAGTGCAGCCCTAAATTTTGGGGTGGCTCTGTCTTATTGATTTTCAGTTTTCCCAAGGAATATTCCCTAGACTGGAAGTGCCATTGGCTCTGTAGCTCTGTTGTTTACTTGTTTTAGGGAACACAATGCACTCCTCCAGAGAGGCAGTTGGCAATTTACATCCCGCCCATCAGCATAACAAGGCTCCCTGTTCTCCAGGGCCTGTCTTGCCTTTCTGGTTTTTACACATTTTGTGGATGTCCCTTTTGACCGGTGGGAAGTGATACTTCTTTGTAGTGCAGATTCGCATTGCCCGCTTGCTTGCTTGGCCAAAAAGGGCGTATGCGTTTTCTCCTGAATATATTCAGGAGAAAACACATACGCCCTTTTTGGCCAAGTGCATCATTGTCGAAGTTGTGCCCCTCTTCCTGTGCTTTAAAGGCGATTCCAACGTACCTCTTGAAATCTGTTTCCTGCTATTCTGCCTCGCTTTCAAGTCCGCCTCGTTGCCTTCCCTCAACAGATTTTTGGACGATAGTTGTCCTTTATTACTCGGCCAGTTTGTGAATTGCTGTGACCCTGAGCTCCATTTTTCAACTCGTTTTTGGTGAGCTGACCGCAAGTCCAAAATTTTGGTTCAGGACCTATACTGGTTCCTGGTGGGGGGCTGAGACTTTGGTTAATTCTTCTTCCTGCCGGGAAGTTAGAGTGATATGTGCCCGACCAAATACCTAACAGCTACTCTCTCATTGGTTCTCCCTCTTCCCTTTCATCCTCTGCCAAATTGGAGACCTGTGTGAACCAGGAGGTTGAAGGGGCTGTCTCTCCAATTTGGGAGATTGATAGTAAAGCAGATGGAAAGTCAATCCGGAGCACCAGGAGAGGGACTATTCGTTGAGTTTTAGAAACCTTTCATATTTACAGTGTGTCCGTTCTCTAGGTTTCCCGTACATGTTATAACTGTAGTAATATTCCCTTCAACCTGGGGAGTTGGGACCCATGGAATGGGTGCCATGCATTATTGCTTTAAAGGGTCTGCATTTGCTCACCCAATCTCACCAATCCTCTCAGTCCCAAGTGTCCAGCCTTATGCCACATCCAGCTGTCTTTGTAGATATTGTCATTCCATGTTTCATCAGAGACCCTGAAGGAATTGTAAAGAATTTCCCAGTTTTTTTGTTTTGTTTATGAAATTCCTTTTTATAGTGGTTTTGAGCTGATTCTCGCTGCCATGTTTATGCCAGTCTAGACACACTTGATTCCCTTACGGAGACATATCAATACATAGGTTTTAAGATTCTTACTAGTCAGATATATTCCTCTGCGGGAACTATGGGGTTTTGAGTCCCTTTCACTGAGGAAGGTGTAGGTCTTGTCTATTCCATAGTTGGTTTTTGTAACGGTAAATGTGCTTATATCAAACTCTGGTTTTATGCATCACCCCACCTCTCCTTCCCCCTTAAGCAGGCATAAGAGTGTTTTCTAAATGTGAGACATTCTTCTCTTTCCTAACTCAGTTCAAGTGTACCCTTGTTTACAGGATCTTCATAAGTGATATCTTATGATAAGTTTCTTTTTCTGTGTGTCTTATTTCACTTAGAATCATCGTACCTGAATCCACCCATTTTGCTGCTACTGGTCTTATGACATTGATTTCATGGCTGAGGGATATTCCATCGTACGTAAGTACCACAATTTTTTGAACCATTTTTATATTTCCTGGGATATTTAAGGTGTACCCAAGTTGAGGTCCTTGTAAGCAGTGCTGCCCTAAATTTTGGGGTGGCTCTGTCTTATTGATATTCAGTTTTCACAAGGAATATTCCCTAGACTGGAAGTGCCCTTGGCTCTGTAGCTCTGTTGTTTACTTGTTTTAGGGAACACAATGCACTCCTCCAGAAAGGCAGTTGGCAATTTACATCCCGCCCATCAGCATAACAAGGCTCCCTGTTCTCCAGGGCCTGTCTTGCCTTTCTGGTTTTTACACATTTTGTGGATGTCCCTTTTGACCAGTGGGAAGTGATACTTCTTTGTAGTGCCGATTTGCATTGCCCGCTTGCTTGCTTGGCCAAAAATGTTGTATGCGTTTTCTCCTGAATATATTCAGGAGAAAACGCATACGCCCTTTTTGGCCAAGTGCATCATTGTCGAAGTTGTGCCCCTCTTCCTGTGCTTTAAAGGTGATTCCAACGTACCTCTAGAAATATGTTTCCTGCTATTCTGCCTCGCTTTCAAGTCCGCCTCGTTGCCTTCCCTCAACAGATTTTTGGACGATAGTTGTCCTTTATTACTCGGCCAGTTTGTGAATTGCTGTGCCCCTGAGCTCCATGTTTCAACTCGTTTTTTTTGAGCTGACCGCAAGTCCAAAATTTTGGTTCAGGACCTATACTGGTTCCCGGTGGGTGGCTGAGACTTTGGTTAATTCTTCTTCCTGCTGGGAAATTACAGTGATATGTGCCCGTCCAAATGCCTAACAGCTACTCTCTCATTGGTTCTCCCTCTTCCCTTTCATCCTCTGCAAAATTGGCAACCTGTGTGAACCAGGAGGTTAAAGGGGCTGTCTCTCCAAGTTGGGAGGTTGATAGTAAAGCAGATGGAGAGTCAAACCGGAGCACCAGGAGAGGGAATATTCGTTGAGTTTTAGAAACCTTTCGTATTCACAGTGTGTCCGTTCTCTAGGATTCCGGTACATGTTATAACTGTAGTAATATTCCCTTCAACCTGGAGAGTTGGGACCCATGGAATGGGTGCCATGCATTATTGCTTTAAAGGGTCTGCATTTGCTCACCCAATCTCACCAATCCTCTCAGTGCCAAGTTTCCAGCCTTTTGCCACATCCAGCTGTCGTTGTAGATAGGGTCATTCCAGGTTTCATCAGAGACCCTGAAGGAATTGTAAAGAATTTCCCAGTTTTTTTGTTTTGTTTTTGAAATTCCTTTTTATAGTGGGTTTGAGCTGATTCTCGCTGCCATGTTTATGCCAGTCTAGACACACTTGATTCCCTTACGGAGACATATCAATACATAGGTTTTAAGATTCTTACTAGTCAGATATATTCTTCTGCAGGAAATATGGGGTTTTGAATCCCTTTCACTGAGGAAGGTGTAGGTCTTGTCTATTCCATAGTTGGTTTTTGGAACGGTACCTGTGCTTATATCAAACTCTGGTTTTATGCATCACCCCACCTCTCCTTCCCCCTAAAGCAGGCATAAGAGTGTTTTCTAAATGTGAGACATTCTTCTCTTTCCTAACTCAGTTCAAGTGTAGCCATGTTTACAGGATCTTCATAAGTGATATCTTATGATAAGTTTCTTTTTCTGTGTGACTTATTTCACTTAGAATCATCGTACATGAATCCACCCATTTTGCTGCTACTGGTCTTATGACATTGATTTCATGGCTGAGGGATATTCCATCGTACGTAAGTACCACAATTTTTTGAACCATTTTTATATTTCCTGGGATATTTAAGGTGTACCCAAGTTGAGGTCCTTGTAAGCAGTGCAGCCCTAAATTTTGGGGAGGCTCTGTCTTATTGATTTTCAGTTTTCCCAAGGTATATTCCCTAGACTGGAAGTGCCCTTGGCTCTGTAGCTCTGTTGTTTACCTGTTTTAGGGAACACAATGCACTCCTCCAGAGAGGCAGTTGGCAATTTACATCCCACACATCAGCATAACAAGGCTCCCTGTTCTCCAGGGCCTGTCTTGCCTTTCTGGTTTTTACACATTTTGTGGATGTCCCTTTTGACCGGTGGGAAGTGATACTTCTTTGTAGTGCAGATTTGCATTGCCCGCCTGCTTGCTTGGCCAAAAAGGGCGTATGCGTTTTCTCCTGAATATATTCAGGAGAAAACGCATACGCCCTTTTTGGCCAAGTGCATCATTGTCGAAGTTGTGCCCCTCTTCCTGTGCTTTAAATGCGTTTCCAACGTAACTCTTGAAATCTGTTTCCTGCTATTCTGCCTCGCTTTCAAGTCCGCCTCGTTGCCTTCCCTCAACAGATTTTTGGACGATAGTTGTCCTTTATTACTCGGCCAGTTTGTGAATTGCTGTGCCCCTGAGCTCCATGTTTCAACTCGTTTTTGGTGAGCTGACCGCAAGTCCAAAATTTTGGTTTGGGACCTATATTGGTTCCCGGTGGGTGGCTGAGACTTTGGTTAATTCTTCTTCCTGCCGGAAAATTACAGTGATATGTGCCCGTCCAAATGCCTAACAGCTACTCTCTCATTGGTTCTCCCTCTTCCCTTTCATCCTCTGCCAAATTGGCAACCTGTGTGAACAAGGAGGTTAAAGGGTCTGTCTCTCCAAGTTGGGAGGTTGATAGTAAAGCAGATGGAAAGTCAAACTGGAGCACCAGGAGAGGGACTATTCGTTGAGTTTTAGAAACCTTTCGTATTCACAGTGTGTCCGTTCTCTAGGATTCCGGTACACGTTATAACTGTAGTAATATTCCCTTCAACCTGGAGAGTTGGGACCCATGGAATGGGTGCCATGCATTATTGATTTAAAGGGTCTGCATTTGCTCACCCAATCTCACCAATCATCTCAGTCCCAAGTGTCCAGCCTTATGCCACATCCAGCTGTCCTTGTAGATAGGGTCATTCCAGGTTTCATCAGAGACCCTGAAGGAATTGTAAAGAATTTCCCAGTTTTTTTGTTTTGTTTTTGAAATTCCTTTTTTTAGTGGGTTTGAGCTGATTCTCGCTGCCATGTTTATGCCAGTCTAGACACACTTGATTCCCTTACGGAGACATATCAATACATAGGTTTTAAGATTCTTGCTAGTCAGATATATTCCTCTGTGGGAAATATGGGGTTTTGAGTCCCTTTCACTGAGGAAGGTGTAGGTCTTGTCTATTCCATAGTTGGTTTTTGGAACGGTACCTGTGCTTATATCAAACTCTGGTTTTATGTATCACCCCACCTCTCCTTCCCCCTAAAGCAGGCATAAGAGTGTTTTCTAAATGTGAGACATTCTTCTCTTTCCTAACTCAGTTCAAGTGTAGCCATGTTTACAGGATCTTCATAAGTGATATCTTATGATAAGATTCTTTTTCTGTGTGACTTATTTCACTTAGAATCATCGTACCTGAATCCACCCATTTTGCTGCTACTCGTCTTATGACATTGATTTCATGGCTGAGGGATATTCCATTGTACGTAAGTACCACAATTTTTTGAACCATTTTTATATTTCCTGGGATATTTAAGGTGTACCCAAGTTGAGGTCCTTGTAAGCAGTGTAGCCCTAAATTTTGGGGTGGCTCTGTCTTATTGATTTGTAGTTTTCCCAAGGAATATTCCCTAGACTGGAAGTGTCCTTGGCTCTGTAGCTCTGTTGTTTACTTGTTTTAGGGAACACAATGCACTCCTCCAGAGAGGCAGTTGGCAATTTACATCCCGCCCATCAGCATAACAAGGCTCCCTGTTCTCCAGGGCCTGTCTTGCCTTTCTGGTTTTTACACATTTTGTGGATGTCCCTTTTGACCGGTGGGAAGTGATACTTCTTTGTAGTGCAGATTTGCATTGCCCGCTTGCTTGCTTGGCCAAAAAGGGCGTATGCGTTTTCTCCTGAATATATTCAGGAGAAAACGCATACGCCCTTTTAGGCCAAGTGCATCATTGTCGAAGTTGTGCCCCTCTTCCTGTGCTTTAAAGGCGATTCCAATGTACCTCTTGAAATCTGTTTCCTGCTATTCTGCGTCGCTTTCAAGTACGCCTCGTTGCCTTCCGTGAACAGATTTTTGGACGATAGCTGTCTTTTATTACTCAGCCAGTTTGTGAATTGCTGTGCCCCTGAGCTCCATTTTTCAACTCGTTTTTGGTGAGCTGACCGCAAGTCCAAAATTTTGGTTCAGGACCTATACTGGTTCCCGGGGGGTGGCTGAGAGTTTGGTTAATTCTTCTTCCTGCCGGGAAATTACAGTGATATGTGCCCGTCCAAATGCCTAACAGCTACTCTCTCATTGGTTCTCCCTCTTCCCTTTCATCCTCTGCCAAATTGGCAACCTGTGCGAACCAGGAAGTTAAAGGGGCTGTCTCTCCAAGTTGGGAGGTTTATAGTAAAGCAGATGGAAAGTCAAACCGGAGCACCAGGAGACAGACTATTCGTTGAGTTTTAGAAACCTTTCGTATTCACAGTGTGTCCATTCTCTAGGTTTCCGGTACATGTTATAAATGTAGTAATATTCCATTCAACCTGGAGAGTTGGGACCCATGGAGTGGGTGCCATGCATTATTGCTTTAAAGGGTCTGCATTTGCTCACCAAATCTCACCAATCCTCTCAGAACCAAGTGTCCAGCCTTATGCCACATCCAGCTGTCGTTGTAGATAGGTTCATTCCAGGGTTCATCAGAGACCCTGAAGGAATTGTAAAGAATTTCCCAGTTTTTTTGTTTTGTTTTTGAAATTCCTTTTTATAGTGGGTTTGAGCTGATTCTCGCTGCCATGTTTATGCTAGTCTAGAAACACTTGATTCCCTTACAGAGACATATCAATACATAGGTTTTAAGATTCTTACTATTCAGATATATTCCTCTGCAGTAAATATGGGGTTTTGTGTCCCTTTCACTGAGGAAGGTGTAGGTCTTGTCTATTCCATAGTTGGTTTTTGGAACGGTACCTGTGCTTATATCAAACTCTGGTTTTATGCATCACCCCACCTCTCCTTCCCCCTTAAGCAGGCATAAGAGTGTTTTCTAATTGTGAGACACTGTTCTCTTTCCTAACTCAGTTTAAGTGTAGCCATGTTTACAGGATCTTCATAAGTGATATCTTATGATAAGTTTCTTTTTCTGTGTGACTTATTTCACTTAGAATCATCGTACCTGAATCCACCCATTTTGCTGCTACTGGTCTTATGACATTGATTTCATGGCTGAGGGATATTCCATCGTACGTAAGTACCACAATTTTTTGAACCATTTTTATATTTCCTGGGATATTTAAGGTGTACCCAAGTTGAGGTCCTTGTAATCAGTGCAGCCCTATATTTTGGGGTGGCTCTGTCTTATTGATTTTCAGTTTTCCCAAGGAATATTCCCTAGACTGGAAGTGCCCTAGGCTCTATAGCTCTGTTGTTTACTTGTTTTAGGGAACACAATGCACTCCTCCAGAGAGGCAGTTGGCAATTTACATCCCGCCCATCAGCATAACAAGGCTCCCTGTTCTCCAGGGCCTGTCTTGCCTTTCTGGTTTTTACACATTTTGTGGATGTCCCTTTTGACCGGTGGGAAGTGATACTTCTTTGTAGTGCAGATTTGCATTTCCCGCTTGCTTGCTTGGCCAAAAAGGGCGTATGCGTTTTCTCCTGAATATGTTCAGGAGAAAACACATATGCCCTTTTTGGCCAAGGGCATCATTTTCGTAGTTGTGCCCCTCTTCTTGTGCTTTAAAGGCGATTCCAACGTACCTCTTGAAATCTGTTTCCTGCTATTCTGCCTCGCTTTCAAGTCCGCCTCGTTGCCTTCCCTCAACAGATTTTTGGACGATAGTTGTCCTTTATTACTCGGCCAGTTTGTGAATTGCTGTGCCCCTGAGCTCCATTTTTCAACTCGTTTTTGGTGAGCTGACCGCAAGTCCAAAATTTTGGTTCAGGACCTATACTAGTTCCCGGTGGGTGGCTGAGACTTTGGTTAATACTTCTTCCTGCCGGGAAATTACAGTGATATGTGCCCGTCCAAATGCCTAACAGCTACTCTCTCATTGGATCTCCCTCTTCCCTTTCATCCTCTGCCAAATTGGAAACCTGTGCGAACCAGGAGGTTAAAGGGGCTGTCTCTCCAAGTTGGGAGGTTGATAGTAAAGCAGATGGAAAGTCAAATCGGAGCACCAGGAGAGGGACTATTCGTTGAGTTTTAGAAACCTTTCGTATTCACAGTGTGTGTGTTCTCCTGTATTCCGGTACATGTTATAACTGTAGTAATATTCCCTTCAACCTGGAGAGTTGGGACACATGGAAAGGGTGCCATGCATTATTGCTTTAAAGGGTCTGCATTTGCTCACCCAATCTCACCAATCCTCTCAGTCCCAAGTTTCCAGCCTTATGCCACATCCAGCTGTCGTTGTAAATAGGGTCATTCCAGGTTTCATCAGAGACCCTGAAGGAATTGTAAAGAATTTCCGAGTTTTTTTGTGTTGTTTTTGAAATTCCTTTTTATAGTGGGTTTGAGCTGATTCTCGCTGCCATGTTTATGCCAGTCTAGACACACTTGATTCCCTACGGACACATATCAATCCATAGGTTTTTAGATTCTTACTAGTCAGATATATTCCTCTGCGGGAAATATGGGGTTTTGAGTCCCTTTCACTGAGGAAGGTGTAGGTCTTGTCTATTCCATAGTTGGTTTTTGGAACGGTACCTGTGCTTATATCAAACTCTGGTTTTATGCATCACCCCACCTCTCCTTCCCCCTTAAGCAGGCATAAGAGTGTTTTCTAATTGTGAGACACTGTTCTCTTTCCTAACTCAGTTCAAGTGTAGCCATGTTTACAGGATCTTCGTAAGTGATATCTTATGATAAGTTTCTTTTTCTGTGTGACTTATTTCACTTAGAATCATCGTACCTGAATCCACCCATTTTGCTGCTACTGGTCTTATGACATTGATTTCATGGCTGAGGGATATTCCATCGTACGTAAGTACCACAATTTTTTGAACCATTTTTATATTTCCTGGGATATTTAAGGTGTACCCAAGTTGAGGTCCTTGTAAGCAGTGCGGCCCTAAATTTTGGGGTGGCTCTGTCTTATTGATTTTCAGTTTTCCCAAGGAATATTCCCTAGACTGGAAGTGCCCTTGGCTCTGTAGCTCTGTTCTTTACTTGTTTTAGGAACACAATGCACTCCTCCACAGAGGCAGTTGGCAATTTACCTCCCGCCCATCAGCATAACAAGGCTCCCTGTTCTCCAGGGCCTGTCTTGCCTTTCTGGTTTTTACACATTTTGTGGATGTCCCTTTTGACCGGTGGGAAGTGATACTTCTTTGTAGTGCAGATTTGCATTTCCCGCTTCCTTGCTTGGCGAAAAATGGTGTATGCGTTTTCTCCTGAATATATTCAGGAGAAAACGCATACGCCCTTTTTGGCCAAGTGCATCATTGTCGAAGTTGTGCCCCTCTTCCTGTGCTTTAAAGGCGATTCCAACGTACCTCTTGAAATCTGTTTCCTGCTATTCTGCCTCGCTTTCAAGTCCGCCTCGTTTCCTTCCCTCAAAAGATTTCTGGACGGTAGTTGTCCTTTATTACTGGGCCAGTTTGTGAATTGCTGTGCCCCTGAGCTCCATTTTTCAACTCGTTTGTGGTGAGCTGACCGCAAGTCCAAAATTTTGGTTCAGGACCTATGCTGGTTCCAGGTGGGTGGCTGAGACTTTGGTTAATTCTTCTTCCTGCCGGCAATTTAGAGTGATATGTGCCCGTCCAAATGCCTAACAGCTACTCTCTCATTGGTTCTCCCTCTTCCCTTTCATCCTCTGCCAAATTGGAAACCTGTGTGAACCAGGAGGTTAAAGGGGCTGTCTCTCCAACTTGGGAGGTTGATAGTAAAGCAGATGGAAAGTCAAACCGGAGCACCAGGAGAGGGACTATTCGTTGAGTTTTAGAAACCTTTCGTATTCACAGTGTGTCCATTCTCTAGGTTTCCTGTACATGTTATACCTGTAGTAATATTCCCTTCAACCAGGAGAGTTGGGACCCATGGAATGGGTGCAAGGCATTTGTGCTTTAAAGGGTCTGCATTTGCTCACCCAATCTCACCAATCGTCTCAGTCCCAAGTGTCCCTCCTTATGCCACATCCAGCTGTCATTGTAGATAGGGCCATTCCAGGTTTCATCAGAGACCCTGAAGGAATTGTAAAGAATTTCCCAGTTTTTTTGTTTTGTTTTTGAAATTCCTTTTTATAGTGGGTTTGAGCTGATTCTCGCTGCCATGTTTATGCCAGTCTAGACACACTTGATTCCCTTATGGAGACATATCAGTACATAGGTTTTAAGATTCTTACTAGTCAGATATATTCCTCTGCGGGAAATACGGGGTTTTGAGTCCCTTTCACTGAGGAAGGTGTAGGTCTTGTCTATTCCATAGTTGGTGTTTGGAACGGTACCTGTGCTTATATCAAACTCTGGTTTTATGCATCACCCCACCTCTCCTTCCCCCTTAAGCAGGCATAAGAGTGTTTTATAAATGTGAGACACTGTTCTCTTTCCTAACTCAGTTCAAGTGTAGCCATGTTTACAGGATCTTCATAAGTGATATCTTATGATAAGTTTCTTTTTTCTCTGTGACTTATTTCACTTAGAATCATCGTACCTGAATCCACCCATTTTGCTGCTACTTGTCTTATGACATTGATTTCATGGATGAGGGATATTCCATCGTACGTAAGTACCACAATTTTTTGAACCATTTTTATATTTCCTGGGATATTTAAGGTGTACCCAAGTTAAGGTCCTTGTAAGCAGTGCAGCTCTAAATTTTGGGGTGGCTCTGTCTTATTGATTTTCAGTTTTCCCAAGGTATATTCCCTAGACTGGAAGTGCCCTTGGCTCTGTAGCTCTGTTCTTTACTTGTTTTAGGAACACAATGCACTCCTCCACAGAGGCAGTTGGCAATTTACATCCCGCCCATCAGCATAACAAGGCTCTCTGTTCTCCAGGGCCTGTCTTGCTTTCTGGTTTTTACACATTTTGTGGATGTCCCTTTTGACCGGTGGGAAGTGATACTACTTTGTAGTGCAGATTTGCATTGCCCGCTTGCTTGCTTGGCCAAAGAGGTCGTATGCGTTTTCTCCTGAATATATTTAGGAGAAAACCCATACGCCCTTTTTGGCCAAGTGCATCATTGTCGAAGTTTTGCCACTCTTCCTGTGCTTTAAAGGTGATTCCAACGTACCTCTTGAAATTTGTTTCCTGCTATTCTGCCTCGCTTTCAAGTCCGCCTCGTTGCCTTCCCTCAACAGATTTTTGGGCGATAGTTGTCCTTTATTACTCGGCCAGTTTGTGAATTGCTGTGCCCCTGAGCTCCATTTTTCAACTCGTTTTTGTTGAGCTGACCGCAAGTGTAAAATTTTGGTTCAGGACCTATGCTGGTTCCCGGTGGGTGGTTGAGACTTTGGTTAATTCTTCTTCCTGCCGGGAAGTTAGAGTGATATGTGCCCGTCCATATGCCTAAGAGCTACTCTCTCATTGGTTCTCCCTCTTCCCTTTCATCCTCTGCCAAATTGGAAACCTGTGCGAACCAGGAGGTTCAATGGTCTGTCTCTCCAAGTTGGGAGATTGATAGTAAAGCACATGGAAAGTCAAACCAGAGCACCAGGAGAGGGACTATTCGTTGAGTTTTAGAAACCTTTCGTATTCACAGTGTGTCCGTTCTCTAGTTTTTTCGTACATGTTATAACTGTTGTAATATTCCCTTCAACCTGGACAGTTGGGACCCATGAAATGGGTGCCATGCATTTGTGCTTTAAATGGTCTGCATTTGCTCACCCAATCTCACCAATCCTCTCAGTCCCAAGTGTCCAGCCTTATGCCACATCCTGCTGTCATTGTAGAAAGGGTCATTCCAGGTTTCATCAGAGACCCTGAAGGAATTGTAAAGAATTTCCAAGTTTTTTGTTTTGTTTTTGAAATTCCTTTTTATAGTGGGTTTGAGCTGATTCTCGCTGCCATGTTTATGCCAGTCTAGACACATTTGATCCCTTACAGAGACATATCAATACATAGGTTTTAAGATTCTCACAAATCAGATATATCCCTCTGCAGGAAATATGGGGTTTTGAGTCCCTTTCACTGAGGAAGGTGTAGGTCTTGTCTATTCCATAGTTGGTTTTTGGAACGGTACCTGTGCTTATATCAAACTCTGGTTTTATGCATCACCCCACCTCTCCTTCCCCCTTAAGCAGGCATAAGAGTGTTTTCTGAATGTGAGACATTCTTCTCTTTCTAACTCAGTTCAAGTGTAGCCATGTTTACAGGATCTTCATAAGTGATATCTTATGATAAGTTTCTTTTTCTGTGTGACTTATTTCACTTAGAATCATCGTACCTGAATCCACCCATTTTGCTGCTACTGGCCTTATGACATTGTTTTCATGCCTGAGGGATATTCCATCGTACGTAAGTACCACAATTTTTTGAACCATTTTTATATTTCCTGGGATATTTAAGGTGTACCCAAGTTGAGGTCCTTGTAAGCAGTGCAGCCCTAAATTTTGGGGTGGCTCTGTCTTATTGATTTTCAGTTTTCCCAAGGTATATTCCCTAGACTGGAAGTGCCCTTGGCTCTGTAGCTCTGTTGTTTACTTGTTTTAGGTAACACAATGCACTCCTCCAGAGAGGCAGTTGGCAATTTACATCCCGCCCATCAGCATAACATGGCTCCCTGTTCTCCAGGGCCTGTCTTGCCTTTCTGGTTTTTACACATTTTGTGGATGTCCCATTTGACCGGTGGGAAGTGATACTTCTTTGTAGTGCAGATTTGCATTTCACGCTTGCTTGCTTGGCCAAAAATGGTGTATGCGTTTTCTCCTGAATATATTCAGGAGAAAACGCATATGCCCTTTTTGGCCAAGTGCATCATTGTCGAAGTTGTGCTCCTCTTCCTGTGCTTTAAAGGCGATTCCAACGTACCTCTTGAAATCTGTTTCCTGCTATTCTGCCTCGCTTTCAAGTCCGCCTCGTTGCCTTCCCTCAACAGATTTTTGGACGGTAGTTGTCCTTTATTACTCGGCCAGTTTGTGAATTGCTGTGCCCCTGAGCTCCATTTTTCAACTCGTTTTTGGTGAGCTGACTGCAAGTCCAAAATTTTGGTTCAGGACCTATACTGGTTCCCGGTGGGGGGCTGAGACTTTGGTTAATTCTTCTTCCTGCCGGGAAATTACAGTGATATGTGCCCGTCCAAATGCCTAACAGCTACTCTCTCATTGGTTCTCCCTCTTCCCTTTCATCCTCTGCCATATTGGCAACCTGTGTGAACCAGGAGGTTAAAGGGGCTGTCTCTCCAAGTTGGGAGGTTGATAGTAAAGCAGATGGAAAGTCAAACCGGAGCACCAGGAGAGGGACTATTCTTTGAGTTTTAGAAACCTTTCGTATTCACAGTGTGTCCGTTCTCTAGGTTTCCAGTACATGTTATAACTGTAGTAATATTCCCTTCTACCTGGAGAGTTGGGACCCATGGAATGGGTGCCATGCATTATTGCTTTAAAGGGTCTGAATTTACTCATCCAATCTCACGAATCCTCTCAGTCCCAAGTGTCCAGCCTTATGCCACATCCAGCTGTCGTTGTAAATAGGGTCATTCCAGGTTTCATCAGAGACCCTGAAGGAACTGTAAAGAATTTCTCAGTTTTTTTGTTTTGTTTTTGAAATTACTTTTTATAGTGGGTTTGAGGTGATTCTCGCTGCCATGTTTATGCCAGTCTAGACACACTTGATTCCCTACGGAGACCTATCAATACATAGGTTTTTAGATTCTTACTAGTCAGATATATTCCTCTGTGGGAAATATGGTGTTTTGAGTCCCTTTCACTGAGGAAGGTGTAGGTCTTGTCTATTCCATAGTTGGTTTTTGGAACGGTACCTGTGCTTATATCAAACTCTGGTTTTATGCATCACCCCACCTCTCCTTCCCCCTTAAGCAGGCATAAGAGTGTTTTCTAATTGTGAGACACTGTTCTCTTTCCTAACTCAGTTCAAGTGTAGCCATGTTTACAGGATCTTCGTAAGTGACATCTTATGATAAGTTTCTTTTTCTGTGTGACTTATTTCACTTAGAATCATCGTACCTGAATCCACCCATTTTGCTGCTACTGGTCTTATGACATTGATTTCATGGCTGAGGGATATTCCATCGTACGTAAGTACCACAATTTTTTGAACCATTTTTATATTTCCTGGGATATTTAAGGTGTACCCAAGTTGAGGTCCTTGTAAGCAGTGCAGCCCTAAATTTTGGGGTGGCTCTGTCTTATTGATTTTCAGTTTTCCCAAGGAATATTCCCTAGACTGGAAGTGCCCTTGGCTCTGCAGCTCTGTTCTTTACTTGTTTTAGGGAACACAATGCACTCCTCCAGAGAGGCAGTTGGCAATTTACATCCCGCCCATCAGCATAACAAGGCTCCCTGTTCTCCAGGGCCTGTCTTGCCTTTCTGGTTTTTACACATTTTGTGGATGTCCCTTTTGACCAGTGGGAAGTGATACTTCTTTGTAGTGCAGATTTGTATTGCCCGCTTGCTTGCTTGGCCAAAAAGGGCGTATGCGTTTTCTCCTGAATATATTCAGGAGAAAACGCATACGCCCTTTTTGGCCAAGGGCATCATTTTCGAAGTTGTGCCCCTCTTCCTGTGCTTTAAAGGCGATTCCAACGTACCTCTTGAAATCTGTTTCCTGCTATTCTGCCTCGCTTTCAAGTCCGCCTCATTGCCTTCCCTCAACAGATTTTTGGACGATAGTTGTCCTTTATTACTCGGCCAGTTTGTGAATTGCTGTGCCCCTGAGCTCCATTTTTCAACTCGTTTTTGGTGAGCTGACCGCAAGTCCAAAATTTTGGTTCAGGACCTATACTGGTTCCCGGTGGGTGGCTGAGACTTTGGTTAATTCTTCTTCCTGCCGGGAAATTACAGTGATATGTGCCCGTCCAAATGCCTAACAGCTACTCTCTCATTGGTTCTCCCTCTTCCCTTTCATCCTCTGCCAAATTGGCAACCTGTACGAACCAAGAGGTTAAAGGGGCTGTCTCTCCAAGTTGGGAGGTTGATAGTAAAGCAGACGGAAAGTCAAACCGGAGCACCAGGAGAGGGACTATTCGTTGAGTTTTAGAAACCTTTCGTATTCACAGTGTGTCCGTTCTCTAGGTTTCCGGTACATGTTATAACTGTAGTAATATTCCCTTCAACCAGGAGAGTTGGGACCCATGGAATGGGTGCCATGCATTATTGCTTTAAATGGTCTGCATTTACTCATCCAATCTCACCAATCCTCTCAGTCCCAAGTGTCCAGCCTTATGCCACATCCAGCTGTCGTTGTAAATAGGGTCATTCCAGGTTTCATCAGAGACCCTGAAGGAATTGTAAAGAATTTCCCAGTTTTTTTGTTTTGTTTTTGAAATTCCTTTTTATAGTGGGTTTGAGCTGATTCTCGCTGCCATGTTTATGCCAGTCTAGACACACTTGATTCCCTACGGACACATATCAATCCATAGGTTTTTAGATTCTTACTAGTCAGATATATTCCTCTGCGGGAAATATGGGGTATTGAGTCCCTTTCACTGAGGAAGGTGTAGGTCTTGTCTATTCCATAGTTGGTTTTTGGAACGGTACCTGTGCTTATATCAAACTCTGGTTTTATGCATCACCCCACCTCTCCTTCCCCCTTAAGCAGGCATAAGATTGTTTTCTAAATGTGAGACAGTGTTCTCTTTCCTAACTCAGTTCAAGTGTAGCCATGTTTACAGGATCTTCATAAGTGATATCTTATGATAAGTTTCTTTTTCTGTGTGACTTATTTCACTTAGAATCATCGTACCTGAATCCACCAATTTTGCTGCTACTGGTCTTATGACATTGATTTCATGGCTGAGGGATATTCCATCGTACGTAAGTACCACAATTTTTTGAACCATTTTTATATTTCCTGGGATATTTAAGGTGTACCCAAGTTGAGGTCCTTGTAAGCAGTGCAGCCCTAAATTTTGGGGTGGCTCTTTCTTATTGATTTTCAGTTTTCCCAAGGTATATTCACTAGACTGGAAGTGACCTTGGCTCTGTAGCTCTGTTGTTTACTTGTTTTAGGGAACACAATGTACTCCTCCAGAGAAGCAGTTGGCAATTTACATCCCGCCCATCAGCATAACAAGGCTCCCTGTTCTCCAGGACCTGTCTTGCCTTTCTGGTTTTTACACATTTTGTGGATGTCCCTTTTGACCGGTGGGAAGTGATACTTCTTTGTAGTGAAGATTTGCATTGCCCGCTTGCTTGCTTGGCCAAAAAGGGCGTATGCGTTTTCTCCTGAATATATTCAGGAGAAAACGCATACGCCCTTTTTGGCCAAGTGCATCATTGTCGAAGTTGTGCCCCTCTTCCTGTGCTTTAAAGGCGATTCCAACGTACCTCTTGAAATCTGTTTCCTGCTATTCTGCCTCGCATTCCAGTCCACCTCGTTGCCTTCCCTCAACAGATTTTTGGACGATAGTTGTCCTTTATTACTCGGCCAGTTTGTGAATTGCTGTGCCCCTGAGCTCCATTTTTCAACTCGTTTGTGGTGAGCTGACCGCAAGTCCAAAATTTTGGTTCAGGACCTATGCTGGTTCCAGGAGGGTGGCTGAGACTTTGGTTAATTCTTCTTCCTGCCGGGAATTTAGAGTGATATGTGCCTGTCCAAATGCCTAACAGCTACTCTCTCATTGGTTCTCCCTCTTCCCTTTCATCCTCTGCCAAATTGGAAACCTGTGCGAACCAGGAGGTTAAAGGGGCTGTCTCTCCAAGTTGGGAGGTTGATAGTAAAGCAGATGGAAAGTCAAACCGGAGCACCAGGAGAGGGATTATTCGTTGAGTTTTAGAAACCTTTCGTATTCACAGTGTGTCCATTCTCTAGGTTTCCCGTACATGTTATATCTGTAGTAATATTCCCTTCAACCTGGAGAATTGGGACCCATGGAATGGGTGCCAGGCATTTGTGCTTTAAAGGGTCTGCATTTGCTCACACAATCTCACCAATCGTCTCAGTCCCAAGTGTCCAGCCTTATGCCACATCCAGCTGTCGTTGTAAATCGGGTCATTCCAGGTTTCATCAGAGACCCTGAAGGAATTGTAAAGAATTTCCCAGTTTTTTTGTTTTGTTTTTGAAATTCCTTTTTATAGTGGGTTTGAGCTGATTCTCGCTGCCATGTTTATGCCAGTCTAGACACACTTGATTCCCTACGGACACATATCAATCCATAGGTTTTTAGATTCTTACTAGTCAGATATATTCCTCTGCGGGAAATATGGGGTTTTGAGTCTCTTTCACTGAGGAAGGTGTAGGTCTTGTCTATTCCATATTTGGTTTTTGGAACGGTACCTGTGCTTATATCAAACTCTGGTTTTATGCATCACCCCACCTCTCCTTCCCCCTTAAGCAGGCATAAGAGTGTTTTCTAAATGTGAGACACTGTTCTCTTTCCTAACTCAGTTCAAGTGTAGCCATGTTTACAGGATCTTCGTAAGTGATATCTTATGATAAGTTTCTTTTTCTGTGTGACTTATTTCACTTAGAATCATCGTACCTGAATCCACCCATTTGGCTGCTACTGGTCTTATGACATTGATTTCATGGCTGAGGGATATTCCATCGTACGTAAGTACCACAAATTTTTGAACCATTTTTATATTTCCTGGGATATTTAAGGTGTACCCAAGTTGAGGTCCTTGTAAGCAGTGCAGCCCTAAATTTTGTGGTGGCTCTGTCTTATTGATTTTCAGTTTTCCCAAAGAATATTCCCTAGACTGGAAGTGCCCTTGGCTCTGTAGCTCTGTTCTTTACTTGTTTTAGGGAACACAGTGCACTCCTCCAGAGAGGCAGTTGGCAATTTACATCCCGCCCATCAGCATAACAAGGCTCCCTGTTCTCCAGGGCCTGTCTTGCCTTTCTGGTTTTTACACATTTTGTGGATGTCCCTTTTGACGGGTGGGAAGTGATACATCTTTGTAGTGAAGATTTGCATTTCCCGCTTCCTTGCTTGGCCAAAAAGGGCGTATGCGTTTTCTCCTGAATATATTCAGGAGAAAACGCATACGCCCTTTTTGGCCAAGTGCATCATTGTCGAAGTTGTGCCCCTCTTCCTGTGCTTTAAAGGCGATTCCAACGTACCTCTTGAAATCTGTTTCCTGCTATTCTGCCTCGCTTTCAAGTCCGCCTCGTTGCCTTCCCTCAAAAGATTTTTGGACGGTAGTTGTCCTTTATTACTCGGCCAGTTTGTGAATTGCTGTGCCCCTGAGCTCCATTTTTCAACTCGTTTTTGGTGAGTTGACCGCAAGTCCAAAATTTTTGTTCAGGACCTATGCTGGTTCCAGGGGGGTGGCTGAGACTTTGGTTAATTCTTCTTCCTGCCGGCAATTTAGAGTGATATGTGCCCGCCAAATGCCTAACAGCTACTCTCTCATTGGTTCTCCCTCTTCCCTTTCATCCTCTGCCAAATTGGAAACCTTTGTGAACGAGGAAGTTGAAGGGGCTGTCTCTCCAAGTTGGGAGGTTGATAGTAAAGCAGATGGAAAGTCAAACCGGAGCACCAGGAGAGGGACTATTCGTTGAGTTTTAGAAACTTTTCATATTCACAGTGTGTCCGTTCTCTAGGTTTCTCGTACATGTTATAAGTGTAGTAATATTCCCTTCAACCTGGAGAGTTCGGACCCATGGAATGGGTGCCATGCATTATTGCTTTAAAGGGTCTGCATTTGCTCACCCAATCTCACCAATCCTCTCAGTCCGAAGTGTCCAGCCTTATGCCACATCCAGCTGTCATTGTAGATAGGGTCATTCCAGGTTTCATCAGAGACCCTGAAGGAATTGCAAAGAATTTCCCAGGTTTTTTGTTTTGCTTCTGAAATTCCTTTTTATAGTGGGTTTGAGCTGATTCTCCCTGCCATGTTTATGCCAGTCTAGACACACTTGATTCCCTTACGGAGACATATCAATACATAGGTTTTAAGATTCTTACTAGTCAGATATATTCCTCTGCGGGAAATATGGGGTTTTGAGTCCCTTTCACTGAGGAAGGTGTAGGTCTTGTCTATTCCATAGTTGGTTTTTGGAACGGTACCTGTGCTTATATCAAACTCTGGTTTTATGCATCACCCCACCTCTCCTTCCCCCTTAAGCAGGCATAAGAGTGTTTTCTGAATGTGAGACATTCTTCTCTTTCTAACTCAGTTCAAGTGTAGCCATGTTTACAGGATCTTCATAAGTGATATCTTATGATAAGTTTCTTTTTCTGTGTGACTTATTTCACTTAGAATCATCGTACCTGAATCCACCCATTTTGCTGCTACTGGCCTTATGACATTGTTTTCATGCCTGAGGGATATTCCATCGTACGTAAGTACCACAATTTTTTGAACCATTTTTATATTTCCTGGGATATTTAAGGTGTACCCAAGTTGAGGTCCTTGTAAGCAGTGCAGCCCTAAATTTTGGGGTGGCTCTGTCTTATTGATTTTCAGTTTTCCCAAGGTATATTCCCTAGACTGGAAGTGCCCTTGGCTCTGTAGCTCTGTTGTTTACTTGTTTTAGGTAACACAATGCACTCCTCCAGAGAGGCAGTTGGCAATTTACATCCCGCCCATCAGCATAACATGGCTCCCTGTTCTCCAGGGCCTGTCTTGCCTTTCTGGTTTTTACACATTTTGTGGATGTCCCATTTGACCGGTGGGAAGTGATACTTCTTTGTAGTGCAGATTTGCATTTCACGCTTGCTTGCTTGGCCAAAAATGGTGTATGCGTTTTCTCCTGAATATATTCAGGAGAAAACGCATATGCCCTTTTTGGCCAAGTGCATCATTGTCGAAGTTGTGCCCCTCTTCCTGTGCTTTAAAGGCGATTCCAACGTACCTCTTGAAATCTGTTTCCTGCTATTCTGCCTCGCTTTCAAGTCCGCCTCGTTGCCTTCCCTCAACAGATTTTTGGACGGTAGTTGTCCTTTATTACTCGGCCAGTTTGTGAATTGCTGTGCCCCTGAGCTCCATTTTTCAACTCGTTTTTGGTGAGCTGACTGCAAGTCCAAAATTTTGGTTCAGGACCTATACTGGTTCCCGGTGGGGGGCTGAGACTTTGGTTAATTCTTCTTCCTGCCGGGAAATTACAGTGATATGTGCCCGTCCAAATGCCTAACAGCTACTCTCTCATTGGTTCTCCCTCTTCCCTTTCATCCTCTGCCATATTGGCAACCTGTGTGAACCAGGAGGTTAAAGGGGCTGTCTCTCCAAGTTGGGAGGTTGATAGTAAAGCAGATGGAAAGTCAAACCGGAGCACCAGGAGAGGGACTATTCGTTGAGTTTTAGAAACCTTTCATATTCACAGTGTGTCCGTTCTCTAGGTTTCCAGTACATGTTATAACTGTAGTAATATTCCCTTCTACCTGGAGAGTTGGGACCCATGGAATGGGTGCCATGCATTATTGCTTTAAAGGGTCTGAATTTACTCATCCAATCTCACGAATTCTCTCAGTCCCAAGTGTCCAGCCTTATGCCACATCCAGCTGTCGTTGTAAATAGGGTCATTCCAGGTTTCATCAGAGACCCTGAAGGAACTGTAAAGAATTTCTCAGTTTTTTTGTTTTGTTTTTGAAATTACTTTTTATAGTGGGTTTGAGGTGATTCTCGCTGCCATGTTTATGCCAGTCTAGACACACTTGATTCCCTACGGAGACCTATCAATACATAGGTTTTTAGATTCTTACTAGTCAGATATATTCCTCTGCGGGAAATATGGTGTTTTGAGTCCCTTTCACTGAGGAAGGTGTAGGTCTTGTCTATTCCATAGTTGGTTTTTGGAACGGTACCTGTGCTTATATCAAACTCTGGTTTTATGCATCACCCCACCTCTCCTTCCCCCTTAAGCAGGCATAAGAGTGTTTTCTAATTGTGAGACACTGTTCTCTTTCCTAACTCAGTTCAAGTGTAGCCATGTTTACAGGATCTTCGTAAGTGACATCTTATGATAAGTTTCTTTTTCTGTGTGACTTATTTCACTTAGAATCATCGTACCTGAATCCACCCATTTTGCTGCTACTGGTCTTATGACATTGATTTCATGGCTGAGGGATATTCCATCGTACGTAAGTACCACAATTTTTTGAACCATTTTTATATTTCCTGGGATATTTAAGGTGTACCCAAGTTGAGGTCCTTGTAAGCAGTGCAGCCCTAAATTTTGGGGTGGCTCTGTCTTATTGATTTTCAGTTTTCCCAAGGAATATTCCCTAGACTGGAAGTGCCCTTGGCTCTGCAGCTCTGTTCTTTACTTGTTTTAGGGAACACAATGCAC
Organism: Hyperoodon ampullatus; assembly: GCF_949752795.1. Lineage (NCBI taxonomy): Eukaryota > Metazoa > Chordata > Mammalia > Artiodactyla > Ziphiidae > Hyperoodon > Hyperoodon ampullatus. The sequence continues at coordinate 2,565,543 of NW_027640676.1, read as the reverse complement.
TCCTCCAGAGAGGCAGTTGGCAATTTACATCCCGCCCATCAGCATAACAAGGCTCCCTGTTCTCCAGGGCCTGTCTTGCCTTTCTGGTTTTTACACATTTTGTGGATGTCCCTTTTGACAAGTGGGAAGTGATACTTCTTTGTAGTGCAGATTTGTATTGCCCGCTTGCTTGCTTGGCCAAAAAGGGCGTATGCGTTTTCTCCTGAATATATTCAGGAGAAAACGCATACGCCCTTTTTGGCCAAGGGCATCATTGTCGAAGTTGTGCCCCTCTTCCTGTGCTTTAAAGGCGATTCCAACGTACCTCTTGAAATCTGTTTCCTGCTATTCTGCCTCGCTTTCAAGTCCGCCTCATTGCCTTCCCTCAACAGATTTTTGGACGATAGTTGTCCTTTATTACTCGGCCAGTTTGTGAATTGCTGTGCCCCTGAGCTCCATTTTTCAACTCGTTTTTGGTGAGCTGACCGCAAGTCCAAAATTTTGGTTCAGGACCTATACTGGTTCCCGGTGGGTGGCTGAGACTTTGGTTAATTCTTCTTCCTGCCGGGAAATTACAGTGATATGTGCCCGTCCAAATGCCTAACAGCTACTCTCTCATTGGTTCTCCCTCTTCCCTTTCATCCTCTGCCACATTGGCAACCTGTGCGAACCAGGAGGTTAAAGGGGCTGTCTCTCCAAGTTGGGAGTTTGATAGTAAAGCAGATGGAAAGTCAAACCGGAGCACCAGGAGAGGGACTATTCGTTGAGTTTTAGAAACCTTTCGTATTCACAGTGTGTCCGTTCTCTAGGTTTCCGGTACATGTTATAACTGTAGTAATATTCCCTTCAACCAGGAGAGTTGGGACCCATGGAATGGGTGCCATGCATTATTGCTTTAAATGGTCTACATTTACTCATCCAATCTCACCAATCCTCTCAGTCCCAAGTGTCCAGCCTTATGCCACATCCAGCTGTCATTGTAAATAGGGTCATTCCAGGTTTCATCAGAGACCCTGAAGGAATTGTAAAGAATTTCCCAGTTTTTTTGTTTTGTTTTTGAAATTCCTTTTTATAGTGGGTTTGAGCTGATTCTCGCTGCCATGTTTATGCCAGTCTAGACACACTTGATTCCCTACGGACACATATCAATCCATAGGATTTTAGATTCTTACTAGTCAGATATATTCCTCTGTGGGAAATATGGGGTTTTGAGTCCCTTTCACTGAGGAAGGTGTAGGTCTTGTCTATTCCATAGTTGGTTTTTGGAACGGTACCTGTGCTTATATCAAACTCTGGTTTTATGCATCACCCCACCTCTCCTTCCCCCTTAAGCAGGCATAAGAGTGTTTTCTAAATGTGAGACACTGTTCTCTTTCCTAACTCAGTTCAAGTGTAGCCATGTTTACAGGATCTTCATAAGTGATATCTTATGATAAGTTTCTTTTTCTGTGTGACTTATTTCACTTAGAATCATTGTACCTGAATCCACCCATTTTGCTGCTACTGGTCTTATGACATTGATTTCATGGCTGAGGGATATTCCATCGTACGTAAGTACCACAATTTTTTGAATTATTTTTATATTTCCTGGGATATTTAAGGTGTACCCAAGTTGAGGTCCTTGTAAGCAGTGCAGCCCTAAATTTTGGGGTGGCTCTGTCTTATTGATTTTCAGTTTTCCCAAGGTATATTCCCTAGACTGGAAGTGCCCTTGGCTCTGTAGCTCTATTCTTTACTTGTTTTAAGGAACACTATGTACTCCTCCAGAGAGGCAGTTGGCAATTTACATCCCGCCCATCAGCATAACAAGGCTCCCTGTTCTCCAGGGCCTGTCTTGCCTTTCTGGTTTTTACACATTTTGTGGATGTCCCTTTTGACCGGTGGGAAGTGATACTTCTTTGTAGTGCAGATTTGCATTGCCCGCTTTCGTGCTTGGCGAAAAAGGGCGTATGCGTTTTCTCCTGAATATATTCAGGAGAAAACGCATACGCCCTTTTTGGCCAAGTGCATCATTGTCGAAGTTGTGCCCCTCTTCCTGTGTTTTAAAGGTGATTCCAACGTACCTCTTGAAATCTGTTTCCTGCTATTCTGCCTCGCTCTCAAGTCCGCCTCGTTGCCTTCCCTCAACAGATTTTTGGACGATAGTTGTCCTTTACTACTCGGCCAGTTTTTGAATTGCTGTGCCCCTGAGCTCCATTTTTCAACTCGTTTGTGGTGAGCTGACCGCAAGTCCAACATTTTTGTTCAGGACCTATGCTAGTTCCAGGTGGGTGGCTGAGACTTTGGTTAATTCTTCTTCCTGCCGGGAATTTGGAGTGTTATGTGCCCGTCCAAATGCCTAACAGCTACTCTCTCATTGGTTCTCCCTCTTCCCTTTCATCCTCTGCCAAATTGGAAACCTGTGCGAACCAGGAGGTTAAAGGGGCTGTCTCTCCAAGTTCGGAGGTTGATAGTAAAGCAGATGGAAAGTCAAACCGGAGCACCAGGAGAGGGACTATTCGTTGAGTTTTAGAAACCTTTCATATTCACAGTGTGTCCGTTCTCTAGGTTTCCCGTACATGTTATAGCTGTAGTCATATTCCCTTCAACCAGGAGAGTTGGGACCCATGGAATGGGTGCCAGGCATTTGTGCTTTATAGGGTCTGCAATTGCTCACCCAATCTCACTAATCGTCTCAGTCCCAAGTGTCCCTCCTTATGCCACATCCAGCTGTCATTGTAGATAGGGTCATTCCAGGTTTCATCAGAGACCCTGAAGGAATTGTAAAGAATTTCCCAGTTTTTTTGTTTTGTTTTTGTAATTCCTTTTTATAGTGGGTTTGAGCTGATTCTCGCTGCCATGTTTATGCCAGTCTAGACACACTTGATTCCCTTATGGAGACATATCAATACATAGGTTTTAAGATTCTAACTAGTCAGATATATTCTTCTGCGGGAAATATGGGGTTTTGAGTCCCTTTCACTGAGGAAGGTGTAGGTCTTGTCTATTCCATAGTTGGTTTTTGGAATGGTACCTGTGCTTATATCAAACTCTGGTTTTCTGCATCACCCCACCTCTCCTTCCCTCTTAAGCAGGCATAAGAGTGTTTTCTAAATGTGAGACACTGTTCTCTTTCCTAACTCAGTTCAAGTGTAGCCATGTTTACAGGATCTTCATAAGTGATATCTTATGATAAGTTTCTTTTTCTCTGTGACTTATTTCACTTAGAATCATCGTACCTGAATCCACCCATTTTGCTGCTACTGGTCTTATGACATTGATTTCATGGCTGAGGGATATTCCATCGTACGTAAGTACCACAATTTTTTGAACCATTTTTATATTTCCTGGGATATTTAGGGTGTACCCAAGTTGAGGACCTTGTAAGCAGTGCAGCCCTAAATTTTGGGGTGGCTCTGTCTTGTTGATTTTCAGTTTTCCCAAGTTATATTCCCTAGACTGGAAGTGCCCTTGGCTCTGTAGCTCTGTTCTTTACTTGTTTTAGGGAACACAATGTACTCCTCCAGAGAGGCAGTTGGCAATTTACATCCCGCCCATCAGCATAACAAGGCTCCCTGTTCTCCAGGGCCTGTCTTGCCTTTCTGGTTTTTACACATTTTGTGGATGTCCCTTTTGACCGGTGGGAAGTGATACTTCTTTGTAGTGCAGATTTGCATTGCCCGCTTGCTTGCTTGGCCAAAAATGTCGTATGAGTTTTCTCCTGAATATATTCAGGAGAAAACGCATATGCCCTTTTTGGCCAAGTGCATCATTGTCCAAGTTGTGCCCCTCTTCCTGTGCTTTAAAGGCGATTCCAACGCACCTCTTGAAATCTGTTTCCTGCTATTCTGCCTCGCTTTCAGGTCCGCCTCGTTGCCTTCCCTGAAAAGATTTTTGGACGATAGTTGTCCTTTATTACTCGGCCAGTTTGTGAATTGCTGTGCCCCTGAGCTCCAGTTTTCAACTCGTTTTTGGTGAGATGACCGCAAGTCCAAAATTTTGGTTCAGGACCTATACTGGTTCCCGGTGGGGGGCTGAGACTTTGGATAATTCTTCTTCCTGCCGGGAAATTACAGTGATATGTGCCCGTCCAAATGTCTAACAGCTACTCTCTCATTGGTTCTCCCTCTTCCCTTTCATCCTCTGCCAAATTGGCAACTTGTGCGAACCAGGAGGTTAAAGGTGCTGTCTCTCCAAGTTGGGAGATTGATAGTTAAGCGGATGGAAAGTCAAACCGGAGCACCAGGAGAGGGACTATTCGTTGAGTTTTAGAAACCTTTCGTATTCACAGTGTGTCCGTTCTCTAGGTTTCCCGTACATGTTATAACTGTAGTAATATTCCCTTCAACCTTGAGATTTGCGACCCATGGAATGGGTGCCATGCATTATTGCTTTAAAGGGTCTGCATTTGTTCACCCAATCTCACCAATCCTCTCAGTCCCAAGTGTCCAGCCTTATGCCACATCTAGCTGTCGTTGTAGATAGGGTCATTCCAGGTTTCATCAGAGACACTGAAGGAATTGTAAAGAATTTCCCAGTTTTTCTGGTTTGTTTTTGAAATTCCTTTTTATAGTGGGTTTGAGCTGATTCTCGCTGCCATGTTTATGCCAGTCTAGACACACTTGATTCCCTTACGGAGACATATCAATACATAGGTTTTAAGATTCTTACTAGTCAGGGCTTCCCTGGTGGCTCAGTGGTTGAGAGACCGCCTGCCGATGCAGGGGACACGGGTTCGTGCTCCGGTCCGGGAAGATCCCACATGCCGCGGAGCTGCTGGGCCCATGAACCATGGCCGCTTGGCCTGCGCGTCCGGAGCCTGTGCTCTGCAACGGGAGAGGCCACAACAGTGAGAGGCCCACATAAGGCAAAAAAAAAAATAAGGCAAAAAAAAAAAAAAAAAAAATTCTTACTAGTCAGATATATTCCTCTGCAGGAAATATGGGGTTTTGAGTCCCTTTCACTGAGCAAGTTGTAGGTCTTGTCTATTCCATAGTTGGTTTTTGGAACGGTACCTGTGCTTATATCAAACTCTGGTTTTATGCATCACCCCACCTCTCCTTCCCCCTTAAGCAGGCATAAGAGTGTTTTCTAAATGTGAGACACTGTTCTCTTTCCTAACTCAGTTGAAGTGTAGCCATGTTTACAGGATCTTCATAAGTGATATCTTATGATAAGTTTCTTTTTCTCTGTGACTTATTTCACTTAGAATCATCGTACCTGAATCCAACCATTTTGCTGCTACTGGTCTTATGACATTGATTTCATGGCTGAGGGATATTCCATCGTACGTAAGTACCACAATTTTTTGAACCATTTTTATATTTCCTGGTATATTTAAGGTGTACCCAAGTTGAGGTCCTTGTAAGCAGTGCAGCCCTAAATTTTGGGGTGGCTCTGTCTTATTGATTTTCAGTTTTCCCAAGGTATATTCCCTAGACTAGAAGTGCCCTAGGCTATGTAGCTCTGTTGTTTACTTGTTTTAGGGAGCACAATGCACTCCTCCAGAGAGGCAGATGGCAATTTACATCCCGCCCATCAGCATAACAAGGCTCCCTGTTCTCCAGGACCTGTCTTGCCTTTCTTGTTTTTACATATTTTGTGGATTTCCCTTTTAACCGGTTGGAAGTGATACTTCTTTGTAGTACAGATTTGCATTGCCCGCTTGCTTGCTTGGCCAAAAAGGGCGTATGCGTTTTCTCCTGAATATATTCAGGAGAAAAAGCGTACGCCCTTTTTGGTCAAGTGCATCATTGTCGAAGTTATGCCCCTCTTCCTGTGCTTTAAAGGCGATTCCAACGTACCTCTTGAAATCTGTTTCCTGTTATTCTGCCTCGCTTTCAAGTCCGCCTCGTTGCCTTCCCTCAACAGATTTTTGGACGATAGTTGTCCTTTATTACTCGGCCAGTTTGTGAATTGTTGTGCCCCTGAGCTCCATTCTTCAACTCGTTTTTGGTGAGCTGACCGCAAGTCCAAAATTTTGGTTCAGGACCTATACTGGTTCCCGGTGGACGGCTGAGACTTTGGTTAATTCTTCTTCCTCCCGGGAAATTACAGTGATATGTGCCCGTCCAAATGCCTAACAGCTACTCTCTCATTGGTTCTCCCTCTTCCCTTTCATCCTCTGCAAAATTGGCAACCTGTGCGACCCAGGAGGTTAAAGGGTCTGTCTCTCCAAGTTGGGAGGTTGATAGTAAAGCAGATGGAAAGTCAAACCGGAGCAACAGGAGAGGGACTATTTGTTGAGGTTTAGAAAGCTTTCGTATTCACTGTGTGTCCGTTCTCTAGGTTTACCGTACATGTTATAGCTGTAGTAATATTCCCTTTAAGGTGGAGTGTTGGGACCCATGGAATGGGTGCCAGGGATTTGTGCTTTAAATGGTATGCATTTGCTCACCCAATCTCACCAATCCTCTCAGTCCCAAGTGTGCAGCCTTATGCCACATCCAGCTGTCGTTTTACATATGGTCATTCCAGGTTTCATCAGAGACCCTGAAGGAATTGGAAAGAATTTCCCAGTTTTTTTGTTTTGTTTTTGAAATTCCTTTTTATAGTGGGTTTGAGCTGATTCTCGCTGCCATGTTTATGCCAGTCTAGACACACTTGATTCCCTTACGGAGACATGTCAATACATAGGTTTTAAGATTCTTACTAGTCAGATATATTCCTCTGCGGGAAATATGGGGTTTTGATTCCCTTTCACTGAGGAAGGTGTAGGTCTTGTCTATTCCATAATTGGTTTTTGGAACCGTACCTGTGCTTATATCAAATTCTGGTTTTATGCATCACCCCACCTCTCCTTCCCCCTTAAGCAGGCATAAGAGTGTTTTCTAAATGTGAGACACTCTTCTCTTTCCTAACTCAGTTCAAGTGTAGCCATGTTTACAGGATCTTCATAAGTGATATGTTATGATAAGTTTCTTTTTCTGTGTGACTTATTTCACTTAGAATCATCGTACCTGAATCCACCCATTTTGCTGCTACTTGTCTTATGACATTGATTTCATGGCTGAGGGATATTCCATCGTATGTAAGTACCACAATTTTTTGAACCATTTTTATATTTCCTGGGATATTTAAGGTGTACCCAAGTTGAGGTCCTTGTAAGCAGTGCAGCCCTAAATTTTGGGGTGGCTCTGTCTTATTGATTTTCAGTTTTCCCAAGGTATATTCCCTAGACTGGAACTGCCCTTGGCTCTGTAGCTCTGTTGTTTACTTGTTTTAGGGAACACAATGCACTCCTCCAGAGAGGCAGTTGTCAAGTTACATCCCGCCCATCAGCATAACAAGGCTCCCTGTTCTCCAGGGCCTGTCTTGCCTTTCTGGTTTTTACACATTTTGTGGATGTCCCTTTTGACCGGTGGGAAGTGATACTTCTGTGTTGTGCAGATTTGCATTGCCCGCTTGCTTGCTTGGCCAAAAAGGGCGTATGCCTTTTCTCTTGAATATATTCAGGAGAAAATGCATACGCCCTTTTTGGCCAAGTGCATCATTGTCGAAGTTGTGCCCCTCTTCCTGTGCTTTAAAGGCGATTCCAACGTACCTCTTGAAATCTGATTCCTGCTATTCTGCCTCGCTTTCAAGTCCACCTCGTTGCCTTCCCTCAACAGATTTTTGGACGATAGTTGTCCTTTATTACTCGGCCAGTTTGTGAATTGCTGTGCCCCTGAGCTCCATTTTTCAACTCGTTTTTGGTGAGCTGACCGCAAGTCCAAAATTTTGGTTCAGGACCTATGCTGGTTACCGGTGGTGGGCTGAGACTTTGGTTAATTCTTCTTCCTGCCGGGAATTTAGAGTGATGTGTGTCCGTCCAAATGCCTAACAGCTACTCTCTCATTGGTTCTCCCTCTTCCCTTTCATCCTCTGCCAAATTGGAAACCTGTGCGAACCAGGAGGTTAAAGGGGCTGTCTCTCCAAGTTGGGAGGTTGATAGTAAAGCAGATGGAAAGTCAAACCGGAGCACCAGGAGAGGGACTATTCGTTGAGTTTTAGAAACCTTTCGTATTCACAGTGTGTCCGTTCTCTAGGTTTCCCGTACATGTTATAGCTGTAGTAATATTCCCTTCAACCTGGAGAGTTGGGACCCATGGAATGGGTGCCATGCATTATTGTTTTAAAGGGTCTGCATTTGCTCACCCAATCTCACCAATCGTCTGAGTCCCAAGTGTCCCTCCTTATGCCACATCCAGCTGTCATTGTAGATAGGATCATTCCAGGGTTCATCAGAGACCCTGAAGGAATTGTAAAGAATTTCCCAGTTTTTTTGTTTTGTTTTTGAAATTCCTTTTTATAGTGGGTTTGAGCTGATTCTCGCTGCCATGTTTATGCCAGTCTAGACACACTTGATTCCCTTACGGAGACATATCAATACATAGGTTTTAAGATTCTTACTAGCCAGATATATTCCTCTGTGGGTAATATGGGGTTTTGAGTCCCTTTCACTGAGGACGGTGTAGGTCTTGTCTATTCCATAGTTGGTTTTTGGAACGGTACCTGTGCTTATATCAAACTCTGGTTTTATGCATCACCCCACCTCTCCTTCCCCCTTAAGCAGGCATAAGAGTGTTTTCTAAATGTGAGACACTGTTCTCTTTCCTAACTCAGTTCAAGTGTAGCCATGTTTACAGGATCTTCATAAGTGATATCTTATGATAAGTTTCTTTTTCTGTGTGACTTATTTCACTTAGAATCATCGTACCTGAATCCACCCATTTTGCTGCTACTGGTCTTATGACATTGATTTCATGGCTGAGGGATATTCCATCGTACGTAAGTACCACAATTTTTTGAACCATTTTTATATTTCCTGGGATATTAAGGTGTACCCAAGTTGAGGTCCTTGTAAGCAGTGCAGCCCTAAATTTTGGGGTGGCTCTGTCTTATTGATTTTCAGAATTCCCAAGTTATATTTCCTAGACTGGAAGTGCCCTTGGCTCTTTAGCTCTGTTCTTTACTTGTTTTAGGGAACACAATATACACCTCCAGAGAGGCAGTTGGCAATTTACATCCCGCCCATCAGCATAACAAGGCTCCCTGTTCTCCAGGGCCTGTCTTGCCTTTCTGGTTTTTACACATTTTGTGGATGTCCCTTTTGACCGGTGGGAAGTGATACTTCTTTGTAGTGCAGATTTGCATTGCCCGCTTGCTTGCTTGGCCAAAAAGGGCGTATGCGTTTTCTCCTGAATATATTCAGGAGAAAACGCATACGCCCTTTTTGGCCAAGTGCATCATTGTCGAAGTTGTGCCCCTCTTCCTGTGCTTTAAAGGCGATTCCAACGTACCTCTTGAAATCTGATTCCTGCTATTCTGCCTCGCTTTCAAGTCCGCCTCGTTGCCTTCCCTCAACAGATTTTTGGACGATAGTTGTCCTTTATTACTCGGCCAATTTGTGAATTGCTGTGCCCCTGAGCTCCAGTTTTCAACTCGTTTTTGGTGAGCTGACCGCAAGTCCAAAATTTTGGTTCAGGACCTATGCTGGTTCCTGGTGCTGGGCTGAGACTTTGGTTAATTCTTCTTCCTTCCTGGAATTTAGAGTGATGTGTGTCCGTCCAAATGCCTAACAGCTACTCTCTCATTGGTTCTCCCTCTTCCCTTTCATCCTCTGCCAAATTGGAAACCTGTGCGAACCAGGAGGTTAAAGGGGCTGTCTCTCCAAGTTGGGAGGTTGATAGTAAAGCAGATGGAAAGTCAAACCGGAGCACCAGGAGAGGGACTATTCGTTGAGTTTTAGAAACCTTTCGTATTCACAGTGTGTCCGTTCTCTAGGTTTCCCGTACATGTTATAACTGTAGTAATATTCCCTTCAACCTGGAGAGTTGGGACCCATGGAATGGGTGCCAGGCATTTGTGCTTTAAAGGGTCTGCCTTTGCTCACCCAATCTCACCAATCCTCTCAGTCGCATGTGTCCAGCCTTATGCCACATCCAGCTGTCATTGTAGATAGGATCATTCCAGGTTTCATCAGAGACCCTGAAGGAATTGGAAAGAATTTCCCAGTTTTTTTGTTTTGTTTTTGCAATTCCTTTTTATAGTGGGTTTGAGCTGATTCTCGCTGCCATGTTTAGGCCTCTCTAGACAGACTTGATTCCGTTACGGAGACATATCAATACATAGGTTTTAAGATTCTTACTAGTCAGATATATTCCTCTGCGGGAAGTATGGGGTTTTGAGTCCCTTTCACTGAGGAAGTTGTAGGCCTTGTCTATTCCATAGTTGGTTTTTGCAACGGTACCTGTGCTTATATCAAACTCTGGTTTTATGCATCACCCCACCTCTCCTTCCCCCTTAAGCAGGCATAAGAGTGTTTTCTAAATGTGAGACACTGTTCTCTTTCCTAACTCAGTTCAAGTGTAGCCATGTTTACAGGATCTTCATAAGTGATATCTTATGATAAGTTTCTTTTTCTGTGTGACTTATTTCACTTAGAATCATCGTACCTGAATCCACCCATTTTGCTGCTACTGGTCTTATGACATTGATTTCATGGCTGAGGGATATTCCATCGTACGTAAGTACCACAATTATTTGAACCATTTTTATATTTCCTGGGATATTTAAGGTGTACCCAAGTTGAGGTCCTTGTAAGCAGTGCAGCCCTAAATTTTGGGGTGGCTCTGTCTTATTGGTTTTCAGTTTTCCCAAGGTATATTCCCTAGACTGGAAGTGCCCTTGGCTCTGTAGCTCTGTTCTTTACTTGTTTTAGGGAACACAATGTACTCCTCCAGAGAGGCAGTTGGCAATTTACATCCCGCCCATCAGCATAACAAGGCTCCCTGTTCTCCAGGGCCTGTCTTGCCTTTCTGGTTTTTACACATTTTGTGGATGTCCCTTTTGACCGGTGGGAAGTGATACTTCTTTGTAGTGCAGATTTGCATTGCCCGCTTGCTTGCTTGGCCAAAAAGGGCGTATGCGTTTTCTCCTGAATATATTCAGGAGAAAACGCATACGCCCTTTTTGGCCAAGTGCATCATTGTCGAAGTTGTGCCCCTCTTCCTGTGCTTTAAAGGCGATTCCAACGTACCTCTTGAAATCTGTTTCCTGTTATTCTGCCTCGCTTTCAAATCTGCCTCGTTGCCTTCCATCAACAGATTTTTGGACGATAGTTGTCCTTTATTACTCGGCCCGTTTGTGAATTGTTGTGCCCCTGAGCTCCATTCTTCAACTCGTTTTTGGTGAGCTGACCGCAAGTCCAAAATTTTGGTCCAGGACCTATACTGGTTCCCGGTGGATGGCTGAGACTTTGGTTAATTCTTCTTCCTGCCGGGAAATTACAGTGATATGTGCCCGTCCAAATGCCTAACAGCTACTCTCTCATTGGTTCTCCCTCTTCCCTTTCATCCTCTGCCAAATTGGCAACCTGTGCGAACCAGGAGGTTAAAGGGTCTGTCTCTCCAAGTTGGGAGGTTGATAGTAAAGCAGATGGAAAGTCAAACCGGAGCAACAGGAAAGGGACTATTTGTTGAGGTTTAGAAACCTTTCGTATTCACTGTGTGTCCGTTCTCTAGGTTTACCGTACATGTTATAACTGTAGTAATATTCCCTTCAACCTGGAGAGTTGGGACCCATGGAATGGGTGCCAGGCATTTGTGCTTTAAAGGGTCTGCCTTTGCTCACCCAATCTCACCAATCCTCTCAGTCCCAAGTGTCCAGCCTTATGCCACATCCAGCTGCCATTGTAGATAGGATCATTCCAGGTTTCATCAGAGACCCTGAAGGAATTGGAAAGAATTTCCCAGTTTTTTTGTTTTGTTTTTGAAATTCCTTTTTATAGTGGGTTTGAGCTGATTCTCGCTGCCATGTTTATGCCAGTCTAGACACACTTGATTCCCTTACGGAGACATGTCAATACATAGGTTTTAAGATTCTTACTAGTCAGATATATTCCTCTGCGGGAAATATGGGGTTTTGAGTCCCTTTCACTGAGGAAGGTGTAGGTCTTGTCTATTCCATAGTTGGTTTTTGGAACAGTACCTGTGCTTATATCAAACTCTGGTTTTATGCATCACCCCACCTCTCCTTCCCCCTTAAGCAGGCATAAGAGTGTTTTCTAAATGTGAGACACTGTTCTCTTTCCTAACTCAGTTCAAGTGTAGCCATGTTTACAGGATCTTCATAAGTGATATCTTATGATAAGTTTCTTTTTCTGTGTGACTTATTTCACTTAGAATCATCATACCTGAATCCACCCATTTTGCTGCTACTGGTCTTATGACATTGATTTCATGGCTGAGGGATATTCCATTGTACGTAAGTACCACAATTTTTTGAACCATTTTTATATTTCCTGGGATATTTAAGGTGTACCCAAGTTGAGGTCCTTGTAAGCAGTGCAGCCCTAAATTTTGGGGTGGCTGTGTCTTTTTGATTTTCAGTTTTCCCAAGGTATATTCCCTAGACTGGAAGTGCCCTTGGATCTGTAGCTCTGTTGTTTACTTGTTTTAGGGAACACAATGCACGCCTCCAGAGAGGCAGTTGGCAATTTACATCCCGCCCATCAGCATAACAAGGCTCCCTGTTCTCCAGGGCCTGTCTTGCCTTTCTGGTTTTTACACATTTTGTGGATGTCCCTTTTGACCGGTGGGAAGTGATACTTCTGTGTTGTGCAGATTTGCATTGCCCGCTTGCTTGCTTGGCCAAAAAGGGCGTATGCCTTTTCTCTTGAATATATTCAGGAGAAAATGCATACGCCCTTTTTGGCCAAGTGCATCATTGTCGAAGTTGTGCCCCTCTTCCTGTGCTTTAAAGGCGATTCCAACGTACCTCTTGAAATGTGATTCCTGCTATTCTGCCTCGCTTTCAAGTCCACCTCGTTGCCTTCCCTCAACAGATTTTTGGACGATAGTTGTCCTTTATTACTCGGCCAGTTTGTGAATTGCTGTGCCCCTGAGCTCCATTTTTCAACTCGTTTTTGGTGAGCTGACCGCAAGTCCAAAATTTTGGTTCAGGACCTATGCTGGTTCCCGGTGGGGGGCTGAGACTTTGGTTAATTCTTCTTCCTGCCGGGAATTTAGAGTGATGTGTGTCCGTCCAAATGCCTAACAGCTACTCTCTCATTGGTTCTCCCTCTTCCCTTTCATCCTCTGCCAAATTGGAAACCTGTGCGAACCAGGAGGTTAAAGGGGCTGTCTCTCCAAGTTGGGAGGTTGATAGTAAAGCAGATGGAAAGTCAAACCGGAGCACCAGGAGAGGGACTATTCGTTGAGTTTTAGAAACCTTTCGTATTCACAGTGTGTCCGTTCTCTAGGGTTCCCGTACATGTTATAGCTGTAGTAATATTCCCTTCAACCTGGAGAGTTGGGACCCATGGAATGGGTGCCATGCATTATTGTTTTAAAGGGTCTGCATTTGCTCACCCAATCTCAACAATCGTCTGAGTCCCAAGTGTCCCTCCTTATGCCACATCCAGCTGTCATTGTAGATAGGATCATTCCAGGGTTCATCACAGACCCTGAAGGAATTGTAAAGAATTTCCCAGTTTTTTTGTTTTGTTTTTGAAATTCCTTTTTATAGTGGGTTTGAGCTGATTCTCACTGCCATGTTTATGCCAGTCTAGACACACTTGATTCCCTTACGGAGACATATCAATACATAGTTTTTAAGATTCTTACTAGTCAGATATATTCCTCTGCGGGAAGTATGGGGTTTTGAGTCCCGTTCACTGAGGAAGGTGTAGGTCTTATCTATTCCATAGTTGGTTTTTGGAACGGTACCTGTGCTTATATCAAACTCTGGTTTTATGCATCACCCCACCTCTCCTTCCCCCTTAAGCAGGCATAAGAGTGTTTTCTAAATGTGAGACACTGTTCTCTTTCCTAACTCAGTTCAAGTGTAGCCATGTTTACAGGATCTTCATAAGTGATATCTTATGATAAGTTTCTTTTTCTGTGTGACTTATTTCACTTAGAATCATCGTACCTGAATCCACCCATTTTGCTGCTACTGGTCTTATGACATTGATTTCATGGCTGAGGGATATTCCATCGTACGTAAGTACCACAATTTTTTGAACCATTTTTATATTTCCTGGGATATTTAAGGTGTACCCAAGTTGAGGTCCTTGTAAGCAGTGCAGCCCTAAATTTTGGGGTGGCTCTGTCTTATTGATTTTCAGTTTTCCCAAGGTATATTCCCTAGACTGGAAGTGCCCTTGGCTCTGTAGCTCTGTTGTTTACTTGTTTTAGGGAACACAATGCACTCCTCCAGAGAGGCAGTTGGCAATTTACATCCCGCCCATCACCATAACAGGGCTCCCTGTTCTCCAGGGCCTGTCTTGCCTTTCTGGTTTTTACACATTTTGTGGATGTCCCTTTTGACCGGTGGGAAGTGATACTTCTTTGTAGTGCAGATTTGCATTGCCCGCTTGCTTGCTTGGCCAAAAAGGGCATATGCGTTTTCTCCTGAATATATTCAGGAGAAAACGCATACGCCCTTTTTGGCCAAGTGCATCATTGTCGAAGTTGTGCCCCTCTTCCTGTGCTTTAAAGGCGATTCCAACGTACCTCTTGAAATCTGATTCCTGCTATTCTGCCTCGCTTTCAAGTCCGCCTCGTTGCCTTCCCTCAACAGATTTTTGGACGATAGTTGTCCTTTATTACTCGGCCAGTTTGTGAATTGCTGTGCCCCGGAGCTCCATTTTTCAACTCGTTTTTGGTGAGCTGACCGCAAGTCCAAAATTTTGGTTCAGGACCTATGCTGGTTCCCGGTGGGGGGCTGAGACTTTGGTTAATTCTTCTTCCTGCCTGGAATTTAGAGTGATGTGTGTCCGTCCAAATGCCTAACAGCTACTCTCTCATTGGTTCTCCCTCTTCCCTTTCATCCTCTGCCAAATTGGAAACCTGTGCGAACCAGGAGGTTAAAGGGGCTGTCTCTCCAAGTTGGGAGATGGATAGTAAAGCAGATGGAAAGTCAAACCGGAGCACCAGTAGAGGGACTATTCGTTGAGTTTTAGAAACCTTTCGTATTCACAGTGTGTCCGTTCTCTAGGTTTCCCGTACATGTTATAACTGTAGTAATATTCCCTTCAACCTGGAGAGTTGGGACCCATGGAATGGGTGCCAGGCATTTGTGCTTTAAAGGGTCTGCCTTTGCTCACCCAATCTCACCAATCCTCTCAGTCCCAAGTGTCCAGCCTTATGCCACATCCAGCTGCCATTGTAGATAGGATCATTCCAGGTTTCATCAGAGACCCTGAAGGAATTGGAAAGAATTTCCCAGTTTTTTTGTTTTGTTTTTGAAATTCCTTTTTATAGTGGGTTTGAGCTGATTCTCGCTGCCATGTTTATGCCAGTCTAGACACACTTGATTCCCTTACGGAGACATATCAATACATAGTTTTTAAGATTCTTACTAGTCAGATATATTCCTCTGCGGGAAGTATGGGGTTTTGAGTCCCTTTCACTGAGGAAGTTGTAGGTCTTGTCTATTCCATAGTTGGTTTTTGGAACGGTACCTGTGCTTATATCAAACTCTGGTTTTATGCATCACCCCACCTCTCCTTCCCCCTTAAGCAGGCATAAGAGTGTTTTCTAAATGTGAGACACTGTTCTCTTTCCTAACTCAGTTCAAGTGTAGCCAGGTTTACAGGATCTTCATAAGTGATATCTTATGATAAGTTTCTTTTTCTGTGTGACTTATTTCACTTAGAATCATCGTACCTGAATCCACCCATTTTGCTGCTACTGGTCTTATGACATTGATTTCATGGCTGAGTGATATTCCATCGTACGTAAGTACCACAATTTTTTGAACCATTTTTATATTTCCTGGGATATTTAACGTGTACCCAAGTTGAGGTCCTTGTAAGCAGTGCAGCCCTAAATTTTGGGGTGGCTCTGTCTTATTGGTTTTCAGTTTTCCCAAGGTATATTCCCTAGACTGGAAGTGCCCTTGGCTCTGTAGCTCTGTTCTTTATTTGTTTTAGGGAACACAATGTATTCCTCCAGCGAGGCAGTTGGCAATTTACATCTTGCCCATCAGCATAACAAGGCTCCCTGTTCTCCAGGGCCTGTCTTGCCTTTCTGGTTTTTACACATTTTGTGGATGTCCCTTTTGACCGGTGGGAAGAGATGCTTCTTTGTAGTGCAGATTTGCATTGCCCGCTTGCTTGCTTGGCCAAAAAGGGCGTATGCGTTTTCTCCTGAATATATTCAGGAGAAAACACATACGCCCTTTTTGGCCAAGTGCATCATTGTCGAAGTTGTGCCCCTCTTCCTGTGCTTTAAAGGCGATTCCAACGTACCTCTTGAAATCTGTTTCCTGTTATTCTGCCTCGCTTTCAAGTCTGCCTCGTTGCCTTCCCTCAACAGATTTTTGGACGATAGTTGTCCTTTATTACTCGGCCCGTTTGTGAATTGCTGTGCCCCTGAGCTCCATTTTTCAACTCGTTTTGTGTGAGCTGACCGCAAGTCCAAAATTTTGGTTCAGGACCTATACTGGTTCCCGGTGGGTGGCTGAGACTTTGGTTAATTCTTCTTCCTGCCGGGAAATTACAGTGATATGTGCCCGTCCAAATGCCTAACATCTACTTTCTCATTGGTTCTCCCTCTTCCCTTTCATCCTCGGCCAAATTGGCAACCTGAGTGAACCAGGAGGTTAAAGGGGCTGTCTCTCCAAGATGGGAGGTTGATAGTAAAGCAGATGGAAAGTCAAACTGGAGCACCAGGTGAGGGACTATTCGTTGAGTTTTAGAAACCTTTTGTATTCACAGTGTGTCAATTCTCTAGGTTTCCCGAACATGTTATAGCTGTGGTAATATTCCCTTTAACCTGGAGAGTTGGGTCCCGTTGAATGGGTGCCACGCATTTGTGCTTTAAAGAGTCTGCATTTGCTCACCAAATCTCACCAATCCTCTCAGTCCCAAGTGTCCAGCCTTATGCCTCATCCAGCTGTCGTTGTACTTAGGGTCATTCCAGGTTTCATCAGAGACCCTGAAGGAATTGTAAAAAATTTCCCAGTTTTTTTGTTTTGTTTTTGAAATTCCTTTTTATAGTGGGTTTGAGCTGATTCTCGCTGCCATGTTTATGCCAGTCTAGACACACTTGATTCCCTTACGGAGACATATCAATACATAGGTTTTAAGATTCTTACTAGTCAGATATATTCCTCTGCGGGAAATATGGGGTTTTCAGTCCCTTTCACTGAGGAAGGTGTAGGTCTTGTCTATTCCATAGTTGGTTTTTGGAACGGTACCTGTGCTTATATCAAACTCTGGTTTTATGCATCACCCCACCTCTCCTTCCCCCTTAAGCAGGCATAAGAGTGTTTTCTAAATGTGAGACACTGTTCTCTTTCCTAACTCAGTTCAAATGTAGCCATGTTTACAGGATCTTCATAAGTGATATCTTATGATAAGTTTCTTTTTCTGTGTGACTTATTTCACTTAGAATCATCGTACCTGAATCCACCCATTTTGCTGCTACTGGTCTTATGACATTGATTTCATGGCTGAGGGATATTCCATCGTACGTAAGAACCACAATTTTTTGAACCATTTTTATATTTCCTGGGATATTTAAGGTGTACCCAAGGTGAGGTCCTTGTAAGCAGTGCAGCCCTAAATTTTGGGGTGGCTCTGTCTTATTGATATTCAGTTTTCCCAAGGTATATTCCCTAGACTGGAAGTGCCCTTGGCTCTGTAGCTCTGTTGTTTACTTGTTTTAGGGAACACAATGCACTCCTCAAGAGAGGCAGTTGGCAATTTACATCCCGCCAATCAGCATAACAAGGCTCCCTGTTCTCCAGGGCCTGTCTTGCCTTTCTGGTTTTTACACATTTTGTGGATGTCCCTTTTGACCGGTGGGAAGTGATACTTCTTTGTAGTGCAGATTTGCATTGCCCGCTTGCTTGCTTGGCCAAAAAGGGCGTATGCGTTGTCTCCTGAATATATTCTGGAGAAAACGCATATGCCCTTTTTGGCCAAGTGCATCATTGTCGAAGTTGTGCCCCTCTTCCTGTGCTTTAAAGGCGATTCCAACGTACCTCTTGAAATCTGTTTCCTGCTATTCTGCCTCGCTTTCAAGTCCGCCTCGTTGCCTTCCCTCAACAGATTTTTGTACGATAGTTGTCCTTTATTACTTGGCCAGATTGTGAATTGCTGTGCCCCTGAGCTCCATTTTTCAACTCGTTTTTTGTGAGCTGACCGCAAGTCCAAAATTTTGGTTCAGGAATTATACTGGTTCCCGGTGGACGGCTGAGACTTTGGTTAATTCTTCTTCCTGCCGGGAAATTAGAGTGATATTTGACCGTCCAAATGCCTAACAGCTACTCTTTCATTGGTTCTCCCTCTTCCCTTTCATCCTCTGCCAAATTGGCAACCTGTGCGAACCAGGAGGTTAAAGGGGCTGTCTCTCCAGGTTGGGAGGTTGATAGTAAAGCAGAAGGAAAGTCAAACCGGAGCACCAGGAGACGGACTATTCTTTGAGTTTTAGAATCCTTTCGTATTCACAGTGTGTCCGTTCTATAGGTTTCCCGTACATGTTATAGCTGTAGTAATATTCCCTTTAACCTGGAGAGTTGGGACCCATGGAATGGGTGCCAGGCATTTGTGCTTTAAAGGGTCTGCATTTGCTCACCCAATCTCACCAATCCTCTCAGTCCCAAGTGTCCAGCCTTATGCCACATCCAGCTGTCGTTGTAGATAGGGTCATTCCAGGTTTCATCAGAGACCCTGAAGGAATTGTAAAGAATTTCCCAGTTTTTTTGTTTTGTTTTTGAAATTCCTGTTTATAGTGGGTTTGAGCTGATGCTCGCTGCCATGTTTATGCCAGTCTAGACACACTTGATTCCCTTACGGAGACATATCAATACATAGGTTTTAAGATTCTTACTAGTCAGATATATTCCTCTGCGGGAAATATGGGGTTTTGAGTCCCTTTCACTGAGGAAGGTGTAGGTCTTGTCTATTCCATAGTTGGTTTTTGGAACGGTACCTGTGCTTATATCAAACTCTGGTTTTATGCATCACCCCACCTCTCCTTCCCCCTTAAGCAGGCATAAGAGTGTTTTCTAAATGTGAGACAGTGTTCTCTTTCCTAACTCAGATCAAGTGTAGCCATGTTTACAGGATCTTCATAAGTGATATCTTATGATAAGTTTCTTTTTCTGTGTGACTTATTTCACTTAGAATCATCGTACCTGAATCAACCCATTTTGCTGCTGCTGGTCTTATGACATTGTTTTCATGGCTGAGGGATATTCCATCGTACGTAAGTACCACAATTTTTTGAACCATTTTTATATTTCCTGGGATATTTAAGGTGTACCCAAGTTGAGGTCCTTGTAAGCAGTGCAGCCCTAAATTTTGGGGTGGCTCTGTCTTATTGATTTTCAGTTTTCCCAAGGTATATTCCCTAGACTGGAAGTGCCCTTGCCTCTGTAGCTCTGTTCTTTACTTGTTTTAGGGAACACAATGCACTCCTCCAGAGAGGCAGTTGGCAATTTACATCCCGCCCATCAGCATAACAAGGCTCCCTGTTCTCCAGGGCCTGTCTTGCCTTTCTGGTTTTTACACATTTTGTGGATGTCCCTTTTGACCGGTGGGAAGTGATACTTCTTTGAAGTGCAGATTTGCATTGCCCGCTTGCTTGCTTGGCCAAAAAGGGCGTATGCGTTTTCTCCTGAATATATTTAGGAGAAAACGCATACGCCCTTTTTGGCCAAGTGCATCATTGTCGAAGTTGTGCCCCTCTTCCTGTGCTTTAAAGGCGATGCCAACGTAACTCTTGAAATCTGTTTCCTGCTATTCTGTCTCGCTTTCAAGTCCACCTCGTTGCCTTCCCTCAACAGATTTTTGGATGATAGTTGTCCTTTTTTACTCGGCCAGTTTGTGAATTGCTGTGCCCCTGAGCTCCATTTTTCAACTCGTTTTTTGTGAGCTGACCAGCAATTACAAAATTTTGGTTCAGGACCTATGCTGGTTCCCGGTGTGTGGCTGAGAGTTTGGTTAATTCTTCTTCCTGCCGGGAAATTAGAGTGATATGTGCCCGTCCAAATGCCAAACAGCTACTCTCTCATTGGCTCTCCCTCTTCCCTTTCATCCTCTGCCAAATTGGCAACCTGTGCGAACCAGGAGGTTAAAGGGGCTGTCTCTCCAAGTTGGGAGGTTGATAGTAAAGAAGATGGAAAGTCAAACCGGAGCACCAGGAGAGGGATTATTCGTTGAGTTTTAGAAACCTTCTGTATTCACAGTGTGTCCATTCTCTAATTTTCCCCTACATGTTATAGCTGTAGTAATATTCCCTTCAACCTGGAGATTTCGGTCCCATGAAATGGGTGCCATGCATTATTGCTTTAAAGGGTCTGCATTTGCTCACCCAATCTCACCAATCGTCTCAGTCCCAAGTGTCCCTCCTTATGCCACATTCAGCTGTCGTTGTAGATAGGGTGATTCCAGGTTTCATCAGAGACCCTGAAGGAATTGTAAAGAATTTCCCAGTTTTTTTGTTTTGTTTTTGAAATTCCTTTTTATAGTGGGTTTGAGCTGATTCTCGCTGCCATGTTTATGCCAGTCTAGACACACTTGATTCCCTTACGGAGACATATCAATACATAGGTTTTAAGATTCTTACTAGTCAGATATATTCCTCTGCGGGAAATATGGGGTTTTGAGTCCCTTTCACTGAGGAAGGTGTAGGTCTTGTCTATTCCATAGTTGGTTTTTGGAACGGTACCTGTGCTTATATCAAACTCTGGTTTTATGCATCACCCCACCTCTCCTTCCCCCTTAAGCAGGCATAAGAGTGTTTTCTAAATGTGAGACACTGTTCTCTTTCCTAACTCAGTTCAAGTGTAGCCATGTTTACAGGATCTTCATAAGTGATATCTTATGATAAGTTTCTTTTTCTCTGTGACTTATTTCACTTAGAATCATCGTACCTGAATCCACCCATTTTGCTGCTACTGGTCTTATGACATTGATTTCATGACTGAGGGATATTCCATCGTACGTAAGTACCACAATTTTTTGAACCATTTTTATATTTCCTGGGATATTTAAGGTGTATCCAAGTTGAAGTCCTTGTAAGCAGTGCAGGCCTAAATTTTGTGGTGGCTCTGTCTTATTGATTTTCAGTTTTCCCAAGGTATATTCCCTAGACTGGAAGTGCCCTTGGCTCTGTAGCTCTGTTGTTTATTTGTTTTAGGGAACACAATGCACTCCTCCAGAGAGGCAGTTGGCAATTTAC
The DNA here is from genome assembly GCF_949752795.1 of Hyperoodon ampullatus. Classification (NCBI taxonomy): domain Eukaryota; kingdom Metazoa; phylum Chordata; class Mammalia; order Artiodactyla; family Ziphiidae; genus Hyperoodon; species Hyperoodon ampullatus. The sequence goes on along the minus strand of NW_027640676.1, from coordinate 2,544,406 downwards.
ATCCCGCCCATCAGCATAACACTGCTCCCTGTTCTCCAGGGCCTGTCTTGCCTTTCAGGTTTTTACACATTTTGTGGATGTCCCATTTGACCGGTGGGAAGTGATACTTCTTTGTAGTGCAGATTTGCATTGCCCGCTTGCTTGCTTGGCCAAAAAGGGCGTATGCGTTTTCTCCTGAATATATTCAGGAGAAAACGCATACGCCCTTTTTGGCCAAGTGCATCATTGTTGAAGTTGTGCCCCTCTTCCTGTGCTTTAAAGGCGATTCTAAGGTACCTCTTGAAATCTGTTTCCTGCTATTCTGCCTCGCTTTCAAGTCCGCCACCTTGCCTTCCCTCAACAGATTTTTGGACGATAGTTGTCCTTTATTACTCGGCCAGTTTCTGAATTGCTGTGCCCCTGAGCCGCATTTTTCAACTCGTTTTTTGTGAGCTGACCGCAAGTCCAAAATTTTGGTTCAGGACCTATGCTGGTTCCCAGTGGGGGGCTGAGACTTTGGTTAATTCTTCTTCCTGCCGGGAAGTTAGAGTGATATGTGCTCGTCCAAATGCCTAACAGCTACTCTCTCATTGGTTCTCCCTCTTCCCTTTCATCCTCTGCCAAATTGGCAACCTGTGCGAACCAGGAAGTTAAAGGGGCTGTCTCTCCAAGTTGGGAGATTGATAGTAAAGCAGATGGAAAGTCAAACCGGAGCACCAGGAGAGGGACTATTCATTGAGTTTTAGAAACCTTTCGTATTCACAGTGTGTCCGTTCTCTAGGTTTCCCGTACATGTTATAACTGTAGTAATATTCCCTTCAACCTGGAGAGTTGGGACCCATGGAATGGGTGCCATGCATTATTGCTTTAAAGGGTCTGCATTTGCTCACCCAATCTCACCAATCGTCTCAGTCCCAAGTGTCCAGCCTTATGCCACACCCAGCTGTCGTTGTAGATAGGGTCATTCCAGGTTTCATCAGAGACCCTGAAGGAATTGTAAAGAATTTCCCATTTTTTTGTTTTGTTTTTGAAATTCCTTTTTATAGTCGGTTTGTGCTGATTCTCGCTGCCATGTTTATGCCAGTCTAGACACACTTGATTCCCTTACGGAGACATATCAATACATAGGTTTTAAGATTCTTACTAGTCAGATATATTCCTCTGTGGGAAATATGGGGTTTTGAGTCCGTTTCACTGAGGACGTTGTAGGTCTTGTCTATTCCATAGTTGGTTTTTGTAACGGTACCTGTGCTTATATCAAACTCTTGTTTTATGCATTACCCCACCTCTCCTTCCCCCTTAAGCAGGCATAAGAGTGTTTTCTAAATGTGAGACACTGTTCTCTTTCCTAACTCAGTTCAAGTGTAGCCATGTTTACAGGATCTTCATAAGTGATATATTATGATAAGTTTCTTTTTCTGTGTGACTTATTTCACTTAGAATCATCGTACCTGAATCCGCCCATTTTGCTGCCACTCGTCTTATGACATTGATTTCATGGCTGACGGATATTGCATCGTACGTAAGTACCAAAATTTTTTGAACCATTTTTATATTTCCTGGGATATTTAAGGTGTACCCAAGTTGAGGTCCTTGTAAGAAGTGCAACCCTAAATTTTGGGGTGGCTCTGTCTTATTGATTTTCAGTTTTCCCAAGGTATATTCCCTAGACTGGAAGTGCCCTTGGCTCTGTAGCTCTGTTCTTTAATTGTTTTAGGGAACACAATGTACTCCTCCAGAGAGGCAGTTGGCAATTTAAATCCCGCCCATCAGCATAACAAGGCTCCCTGTTCTCCAGGGCCTGTCTTGCCTTTCTGGTTTTTACACATTTTGTGGATGTCCCTTTTGAACGGTGGGAAGTGATACTTCTTTGTAGTGCAGATTTGCATTGTCCGCTTGCTTGACTGGCCAAAATGGGCGTATGCGTTTTCTCCTGAATATATTCAGGAGAAAACGCATACGCCCTTTTTGGCCAAGTGCATCATTGTCGAAGTTGTGCCCCTCTTCCTGTGCTTTAAAGGCGATTCCAACGTACCTCTTGAAATCTGTTTCCTGCTATTCTGCCTCGCTTTCAAGTCCGCCTCGTTGCCTTCCCTCAACAGATTTTTGGATGATACTTGTCCTTTATTACTCGGCCAGTTTGTGAATTGCTGTGCCCCTGAGCTCCATTTTTCAACTCGTTTTTTGTGAGCTGACCGCAAGTCCAAAATTTTGGTTGAGGACAAATGCTGGCTCCCGGTGGGGGGCTGAGACTTTGGTTAATTCTTCTTCCTGCTGCGAATTTAGAGTGATATGTGCCCGTCCAAATGCCTAACAGCTACTCTCTCATTGGCTCTCCCTCTTCCCTTTCATCCTCTGCCAAATTGGTAACCTGTGCGAACCAGGAGGTTAAAGGGGCTGTCTCTCCAAGTTGGGAGATTGATAGTAAAGCAATGGAAACTCAAATCGGAGCACCAGGAGAGGGACTATTCGTTGAGTTTTAGAAACCTTTCATATTCACAGTGTGTCCGTTCTCTAGGTTTCCCGTACATGTTATAACTGTAGTAATATTCCCTTTATCCTGGAGAGTTGGGACCCATGGAAGGGGTGCCATGCATTATTGCTTTAAAGGGTCTGCATTTGCTCACCCAATCTCACCAATCCTCTCAGTCCCAAGTGTCCAGCCTTATGCCACAGCTAGCTGTTGTTGTAGATAGGGTCATTCCAGGTTTCATCAGAGACTCTGAAGGAATTGTAAAGAATTTCACAGTTTTTTTGTTTTGTTTTTGAAATTCCTTTTTATAGTGGGTTTGAGCTGATTCTCCCTGCCATGTTTATGCCAGTCTAGACACACATGATTCTCTTACGGAGATATATCAATACATAGGTTTTAAGATTCTTACTAGTCAGATATATTCCTCTGCGGGAAATATGGGGTTTTGAGTCCCTTTCACTGAGGAAGGTGTAGGTCTTGTCTATTCCATAGTTGGTTTTTGGAACGGTACCTGTGCTTATATCAAACTCTGGTTTTATGCATCACCCCACCTCTCCTTCCCCCTTAAGCAGGCATAAGAGTGTTTTCTAAATGTGAGACACTGTTCTCTTTCCTAACTCAGTTCAAGTTTAGCCGTGTTTACAGGATCTACATAAGTGATATCTTATGATAAGTTTCTTTTTCTGTGTGACTTATTTCACTTAGAATCATCGTACCTGAATCCGCCCATTTTGCTGTTACTGGTCTTATGACATTGATTTCATGGCTGAGGGATATTCCATCGTACGTAAGTACAGCAATTTTTTGAACCATTTTTTATATTTCCTGTGATATTTAAGGTGTACCCAAGTTGAGGTCCTTGTAAGCAGTGCAGCCCTAAATTTTGGGGTGGCTCTGTCTTATTGATTTTCAGTTTTCCCAAGGTATATTCCCTAGACTGGAAGTGCCCTTGGCTCTGTAGCTCTGTTGTTTACTTGTTTTAGGGAACACAATGGACTACTCCAGAGAGGCAGTTGGCAATTTACATCCCGCCCATCAGCATAACAAGGCTCCCACTTCTCCAGGGCCTGTCTTGCCTTTCTGGTTTTTACACATTTTGTGGATGTCCCTTTCGACTGGTGGGAAGTGATACATCTTTGTAGTGCAGATTTGCATTGCCCGCTTGCTTGCTTGGCCAAAAAGTGCGTATGCGTTTTCTCCTGAATATATTCAGGAGAAAACGCATACGCTCTTTTTGGTCAAGTGCATCATTGTCGAAATTGTGCCCCTCTTCCTGTGCTTTAAAGGCGTTTCCAACGTACCTCTTGAAATCTGTTTCCTGCTATTCTGCCTCGCTTTCAAGTCCGCCTCGTTGCCTTCCCTCAACAGATTTTTGGACGATAGTTGTCCTTTATTACAAGGCCAGTTTGTGAATTGCTGTGCCCCTGAGCTCCATTATTCAACTCGTTTTTTGTGAGCTGACCACAAGTCCAAAATTTTGGTTCAGGACCTATACTGGTTCCCGGTGGGTGGCTGAGACTTTGGTTAATTCTTCTTCCTGCCGGGAAATTAGTGTGATATGTGCCCGTCCAAATGCCTTACAGCTACTCTCTCATTGGTTCTCCCTCTTCCCTTTCATCCTCTGCCAACTGGCAACCTGTTCGAACAAGGAGGTTAAAGGGGCTGTCTCTCCAAGTTGGGTGGTTGATAGTAAAGCAGATGGAAAGTCAAACCGGATCACCAGGAGAGGGACTATTCGATGAGTTTTAGAAACCTTCCGTATTCACAGTGTGTCCGTTCTCTAGGTTTCCCGTACATGATATAGCTGTAGTAATATTCCCTTCTACCTGGAGAGTTGGGACCCATGGAATGGGTGCCAGGCATTTGTGCTTTAAAGGGTCTGCATTTTCTCACCCAATCTCACCAGTCCTCTCAGTCCCAAGTGTCCAGCCTTATGGCACATCCAGCTGTCGTTGTAGATAGGGTCATTCCAGGTTTCATCAGAGACCCTGAAGGAATTGTAAAGAATTTCCCAGTTTTTTTGTTTTGTTTTTGAAATTCCTTTTTATAGTAGGTTTGAGCTGATTCTCGCTGCCATGTTAATGCCAGTATAGACACACTTGATTCCCTTACGAAGACACATCAATACATAGGTTTAAAGATTCTTACTAGTCAGATATATTCCTCTGCGGGAAATATGGGGTTTTGAGCCCCTTTCACTGAGGAAGGTGTAGGTCTTGTCTATTCCATAGTTGGTTTTTGGAACGGTACCTGTGCTTATATCAAACTCTGGTTTTATGCATCACCCCACCTCTCCTTCCCCCTTAAGCAGGCATAAGAGTGTTTTCTAAATGTGAGACACTGTTCTCTTTCCTAACTCAGTTCAAGTGTAGCCATGTTTACAGGATCTTCATAAGTGATATCTTATGATAAGTTTCTTTTTCTGTGTGACTTATTTCACTTAGAATCATCGTACATGAATCCACCCATTTTGCTGCTACTGGTCTTATGACATTGATTTCATGGCTGAGGGATATTCCATCGTATGTAAGTACCACAATATTTTGAACCATTTTTATATTTCCTGGGATATTTAAGGTGTACCCAAGTTGAGGTCCTTGTAAGAAGTGCAGCCCTAAATTTTGGGGTGGCTCTGTCTTATTGATTTTCAGTTTTCCCAAGGTATATTCCCTAGACTGGAAGTGCCCTTGGCTCTGTAGCTCTGTTCTTTACTTGTTTTAGGGAACACAATGTACTCCTCCAGAGAGGCAGTTGGCAATTTAAATCCCGCCCATCAGCATAACAAGGCTCCCTGTTCTCTGGGGCCTGTCTTGCCTTTCTGGTTTTTACACATTTTGTGGATGTCCCTTTTGACCGGTGGGAAGTGATACTTCTTTGTAGTGCAGATTTGCATTGTCCGCTTGCTTGCCTGGCCAAAAAGGGCGTATGCGTTTTCTCCTGAATATATTCAGGAGAAAACGCATACGCCCTTTTTGGCCAAGTGCATCATTGTCGAAGTTGTGCCCCTCTTCCTGTGCTTTAAAGGCGATTCCAACGTACCTCTTGAAATCTGTTTCCTGCTATGCTGCCTCGCTTTCAAGTCCGCCTCGTTGCCTTCCCTCAACAGATTTTTGGATGATACTTGTCCTTTATTACTCGGCCAGTTTGTGAATTGCTGTGCCCCTGAGCTCCATTTTTCAACTCGTTTTTTGTGAGCTGACCGCAAGTACAAAATTTTGGTTCAGGACAAATGCTGGCTCCCGGTGGGGGGCTGAGACTTTGGTTAATTCTTCTTCCTGCTGCGAATTTAGAGTGATATGTGCCCGTCCAAATGCCTAACAGCTACTCTCTCATTGGTTCTCCCTCTTCCCTTTCATCCTCTGCCAAATTGGCAACCTGTGCGAACCAGGAGGTTAAAGGGGCTGTCTCTCCAAGTTGGGAGATTGATAGTAAAGCAGATGGAAAGTCAAACCGGAGCACCAGGAGAGGGACTATTCGTTGAGTTTTAGAAACCTTTCGTATTCACAGTGTGTCCGTTCTCTAGGTTTCCCGTACATGTTATAACTGTAGTAATATTCCCTTTATCCTGGAGAGTTGGGACCCATGGAAGGGGTGCCATGCATTATTGCTTTAAAGGGTCTGCATTTGCTCACCCAATCTCACCAATCCTCTCAGTCCCAAGTGTCCAGCCTTATGCCACAGCCAGCTGTTGTTGTAGATAGGGTCATTCCAGGTTTCATCAGAGACTCTGAAGGAATTGTAAAGAATTTCACAGTTTTTTTCTTTTGTTTTTGAAATTCCTTTTTATAGTGGGTTTGAGCTGATTCTCCCTGCCATGTTTATGCCAGTCTAGACACACTTGACTCTCTTACGGAGATATATCAATACATAGGTTTTAAGATTCTTACTAGTCAGATATATTCCTCTGCGGGAAATATGGGGTTTTGAGTCCCTTTCACTGAGGAAGGTGTAGGTCTTGTCTATTCCATAGTTGGTTTTTGGAACGGTACCTGTGCTTATATCAAACTCTAGTTTTATGAATCACCCCACCTCTCCTTCCCCCTTATGTAGGCATAAGAGTGTTTTCTAAATGTGAGACACTGTTCTCTTTCCTAACTCAGTTCCAGTGTAGCCGTGTTTACAGGATCTACATAAGTGATATCTTATGATAAGTTTCTTTTTCTGTGTGACTTATTTCACTTAGAATCATCGTAACTGAATCCGCCCATTTTGCTGCTACTGGTCTTATGACATTGATTTCATGGCTGAGGGATATTCCATCGTACGTAAGTACCACAAATTTTTGAACCATTTTTATATTTCCTGGGATATTTAAGGTGTACCCAAGTTGATGTCCTTGTAAGCAGTGCAGCCCTAAATTTTGGGGTGGCTCTGTCTTATTGATTTTCAGTTTTCCCAAGGTATATTCCCTAGACTGGTAGTGCCCTTGACTCTGTAGCTCTGTTCTTTACTTGTTTTATGGAACACAATGAACTCCTCCAGAGAGGCAGTTGGCAATTTACATCCCACCCATCAGCATAACAAGGCTCCCTGTTCTCCAGGGCCTGTCTTGCCTTTCTGGTTTTTACACATTTTGTGGATGTCCCTTTTGACCGGTGGGAAGTGATACTTCTTTGTAGTGCAGATTTGCATTGCCCGCTTGCTTGCTTGGCCAAAAAGGGTGTATGCGTTTTCTCCTGAATATATTCAGGAGAAAACCCATACGCCCTTTTTGACCAAGTGCATCATTGTCGAAGTTGTGCCCCTCTTCCTGTGCTTTAAAGGCGATTCCAAAATACCTCTTGAAATCAGTTTCCTGCTATTCTGCCTCGCTTTCAAGTCCACCTCGTTGCCTTCCTTCAACAGATTTTTGGACGATAGTTGTCCATTATTACTCAGCCAGTTTGTGAATTGCTGTGCCCCTGAGGTCTATTATTCAACTCCTTTTGGTGAGCTGACCGCAATTCCAAAATTTTGGTTCTGTACCTATACTGGTTCACGTTGGGTGGCTGAGATTTTGGTTAATTCCTCTTCCTGCCAGGAAATTACAGTGATATGTGCCCGTCCAAATGCCTAACAGCTACTCTCTCATTGGTTCTCCCTCTTCCCTTTCATCCTCTGCCAAATTGGCAACCTGTGCGAACCAGGAGTTTAAAGGGGCTGTCTCTCCAAGTTGGGAGGTTGATAGTAAAGCAGATGGAAAGTCAAACCCGAGCACCAGGAGAGGGACTATTCGTTGAGTTTTAGAAACCTTTCGTATTCACAGAGTGTCCGTTCTCTAGGTTTCCCGTACATGTTATAACTGTAGTAATATTCCCTTCAACCTAGAGAGTTGGGACCCATGGAATGGGTGCTATGCATTATTGCTTTAAAGGGTCTGCATTTGCTCACCCAATCTCACCAATCCTCTCAGTCCCAAGTGTCCAGCCTTATGCCACATCCAGCTGTCGATGTAGATAGGGTCATTCCTAGTTTCATCAGAGACTCTGAAGGAATTGTAAAGAATTTCCCAGTTTTTTGGTTTTGTTTTTGAAATTCCTTTTTATAGTGGGTTTGAGCTGATTCTCGCTGCCATGTTTATGCCAGTCTAGACACACTTGATTCCCTTACGGAGATATATCAATACATAGGTTTTAAGATTCTTACTAGTCCGATATATTCCTCTGCGGGAAATATGGGGTTTTGAGTCCCTTTCACTGAGGAAGGTGTAGGTCTTGTCTATTCCATAGTTGGTTTTTGGAACGGTACCTGTGCTTATATCAAACTCTGGTTTTATGCATCACCCCACCTGTCCTTCCCCCGTAAGCAGGCATAAGAGTGTTTTCTAAATGTGAGACACTGTTCTCTTTCCTAACTCAGTTCAAGTGTAGCCATGTTTACAGGATCTTCATAAGTGATATCTTATGATAAGTTTCTTTTTCTGTGTGACTTATTTCACTTAGAATCATCGTACCGGTATCCACCCATTTTGCTGCTACTGGTCTTATAACTTTGATTTCAAGGCTGAGGGATACTCCATCGTACGTAAGTACCACAATTTTTTGAACCATTTTTATATTTCCTGGCATACTTAAGGTGTACCCAAGTTGAGGTCCTTGTAAGCAGTGCAGCCCTAAATTTTGGGGTTGCTGTGTCTTATTGATTTTCAGTTTTCCCAAGGTATATTCCCTAGACTGGAAGTGCCCTTGGCTCTGTAGCTCTGTTCTTTAATTGTTTTAGGGAACACAATGCACTCCTCCAGAGAGGCAGTTGGCAATTTACATCCCGCCCGTCAGCATAACAAGGCTCCCTGTTCTCCAGGGCCTGTCTTGCCTTTCTGGTTTTTACACATTTTGTGGATGTCCCTTTTGACCGGTGGGAAGTGATACTTCTTTGTAGTGCAGATTTGCATTGCCCGCTTGCTTGCTTGGCCAAAAAGGGCGTATGCGTTTTCTCCTGAATATATTCAGGAGAAAACGCATACGCCCTTTTTGGCCAAGTGCATCATTGTCGATGTTGTGCCCCTCTTCCTGTGCTTTAAAGGCGATTCCAAAATACCTCTTGAAATCTGTTTCCTGCTATTCTGCCTCGCTTTCAAGTCCGCCTCGTTGCCTTCCGTCAACAGATTTTTGGACGATAGTTGTCCTTTATTACTCAGCCAGTTTGTGAATTGCTGTGCCCCTGAGCTCCATTTTTCAACTTGTTTTTGGTGAGCTGACCGCAAGTCCAAAATTTTGGTTCAGGACCTATACTGGTTCCCCGTGGGTGGCTGAGACTTTGGTTAATTCTTCTTCCTGCCGGGAAAGTACAGTGATATGTGCCCGTCCAAATGCCTAACAGCTACTCTCTCATTGGTTCTCCCTCTGCCCTTTCATCATCTGCCAAATTCACAACCTGTGCGAACCAGGAGTTTAAAGGGGCTGTCTCTCCAATTTGGGAGGTTGATAGTAAAGAAGATGGAAAGTCAAACCGGAGCACCAGGAGAGGGACTATTCGTTGAGTTTCAGAAACCGTTCGTATTCACAGTGTGTCCGTTCTCTTGGTTGCCCGTACATGTTATAGCTGTAGTAATATTCCCTTCAACCTGGGGAGTTGGGACCCATGGAATGGGTGCCATGCATTATTGCTTTAAAGGGTCTGCATTTGCTCACCCAATCTCACCAATCCTCTCATTCCCAAGTGTCCAGCCTAATGCCACATCCAGCTGTCGTTGTAGATAGGGTCATTCCAGGTTTCATCAGAGACCCTGAAGGAATTGTAAAGAATTTCCCAGTTTTTTTGTTTTGTTTTTGAATTTCCTGTTTATAGTGGGTTTGAGCTGATTCTCGCTGCCATGTTTATGCCAGTCTAGACACACTTGATTTCCTTACGGAGACATATCAATACATAGGTTTTAAGATTCTTACTAGTCAGATATATTCCTCTGCGGGAAATATGGGGTTTTGAGTCCCTTTCACTGAGGAAGGTGTAGGTCTTGTCTATTCCATAGTTGGTTTTTGGAACGGTACCTGTGCTTATATCAAACTCTCGTTTTATGCATCACCCCACGTCTCCTTCCCCCTTAAGCAGGCATAAGAGTGTTTTCTAAATGTGAGACACTGTTCTCTTTCCTAACTCAGTTCAAGTGTAGACATGTTTACAGGATCTTCATAAGTGATATCTTATGATAAGTTTCTTTTTCTGTGTGACTTATTTCACTTAGAATCATCGTACCTGAATCCACCCATTTTGCTGCTACTGGTCTTATGACATTGATTTCATGGCTGAGGGATATTCCATCGTACGTAAGTACCACAATTTTTTGAACCATTTTTATATTTCCTTGGATACTTAAGGTGTACCAAAGTTGAGGTCCTTGTAAGCAGTGCAGCCCTAAATTTTGGGGTGGCTCTGTCTTATTGATTTTCAGTTTTCCCAAGGTATATTCCCTAGACTGGAAGTGCCCTTGGCTCTGTAGCTCTGTTGTTTACTTGTTTTAGGGAACACAATGCACTCCTCCAGAGAGGCAGTTGGCAATTTACATCCCGCCCATCAGCATAACAGTGCTCCCTGTTCTCCAGGGCCTGTCTTGCCTTTCTGGTTTTTACATATTTTGTGGATGTCCCTTTTGACCGGTGGGAAGTGATACTTCTTTGTAGTGCAGATTTGCATTGCCCGCTTGCTTGCTTGGCCAAAAAGTGCGTATGCGTTTTCTCCTAAATATATTCAGGAGAAAACGCATACGCCCTTTTTGGCCAAGTGCATCATTGTCGAAGTTTTGCCCCTCTTCCAGTGCTTTAAATGCGATTTCAACGTACCTCTTGAAATCTGTTTCCTGCTATTCTGCCTCGCTTTCAAGTCCGCCTCGTTGCCTTCCCTCAACAGATTTTTGGACGATACTTGTCCTTAATTACTCAGCCAGGTTGTGAATTGCTGTGCCCCTGAGCTCCATTTTTCAACTCGTTTTTTGTGAGCTGACCGCAAGTCCAAAATTTTGGTTCTGGACCTATGCTGGTTCCCGGTGGGGGGCTGAGACTTTGATTAATTCTTCTTCCTACCGGGAATTTAGAGTGATATGTGCCCGTCCAAATGCCTAACAGCTACTCTCTCATTGGTTCTCCCTCTTCCCTTTCATCGTCTGCCAAATTGGCAACCTGTGCGAACCAGGATGTTAAAGGGGCTGTCTCTCCAAGTTGGGAGATTGATAGTAAAGCAGATGGAAAGTCAAACCGGAGCACCAGGAGAGGGACTATTCGTTGAGTTTTAGAAACCTTTCGTATTCACAGTGTGTCCGTTCTCTTGGTTGCCCGTACATGTTATAGCTGTAGTAATATTCCCTATAACCTGGAGAGTTGGGACTGATGGAATGGGTGCCATGCATTATTGCTTTAAAGGGTCTGCATTTGCTCACCCAATCTCACCAATCCTCTCAGTCCCAAGTGTCCAGCCTTATGCCACATCCAGCTGTCGTTGTAGATAGGGTCATTCCAGGTTTCATCAGAGACCCTGAAGGAATTGTAAAGAATTTCCCAGTTTTTTTGTTTTGTTTTTAAAATTCCTTTTTATAGTGGGTTTGAGCTGATTCTCGCTGCCATGTTTATGCCAGTCTAGACACACTTGATTCCCTTACGGAGACATATCAATACATAGGTTTTAAGATTCTTACTTGTCAGATATATTCCTCTGCGGGAAATATGGGGTTTTGAGTCCCTTTCACTGTGGAAGGTGTAGGTCTTGTCTATTCCATAGTTGGTTTTTGGAACGGTACCTGTGCTTATATCAAACTCTTGTTTTATGCATCACCCCACCTCTCCTTCCCCCTTAAGCAGGCATAAGAGTGTTTTCTAAATGTTAGACACTGTTCTCTTTCCTAACTCAGTTCAAGTGTAGCCATGGTTACAGGATCTTCATAAGTGATATCTTATGATAAGTTTCTTTTTCTGTGTGACTTATTTCACTTAGAATCATGGTACCTGAATCCGCCCATATTGCTGCTACTGGCCTTATGACATTGATTTCATGGCTGAGGGATACTCCATCGTACGTAGGTACCACAATTTTTTGAACCATTTTTATATTTCCTGGGATATTTAAGGTGTACCCAAGTTGAGGTCCTTGTAAGAAGTGCAGCCCTAAATTTTATGGTGGCTCTGTCTTATTGATTTTCAGTTTTCCCAAGGTATATTCCCTAGACTGGAAGTGCCCTTGGCTCTGTAGCTCTGTTGTTTACTTGTTTTAGGGAACACAATGCACTCCTCCAGAGAGGCAGTTGGCAATTTACATCCCGCCCATCAGCATAACAAGGCTCCCTGTTCTCCAGGGCCTGTCTTGCCTTTCTGGTTTTTACACATTTTGTGGATGTCCCTTTTGACCGGTGGGAAGTGATACTTCTTTGTAGTGCAGATTTGCATTGCCCGCTTGCTTGCTTGGCCAAAAAGGGCGTATGCATTTTCTCCTGAATATATTCAGGAGAAAACGCATACGCCCTTTTTGGCCAAGTGCATCATTGTCGAAGTTGTGCCCCTCTTCCTGTGCTTTAAAGGCATTTCCAACGTACCTCTTGAAATCTGTTTCCTGCTATTCTGCCTCACTTTGAAGTCTGCCTCATTGCCTTCCCTCAACAGATTTTTGGACGATAGTTGTCCTTTATTACTCGGCCAGTTTGTGAATTGCTGTGCCCCTGAGCTCCATTTTTCATCTCGTTTTTTGTGAGCCGACCGCAAGTCCAAAATTTTGGTTCGGGACCTATACTGGTTCCCGGTGGGTGGCAGAGACTTTGGTTAATTCTTCTTCCTGCCGGGAAATTACAGTGATATGTGCCCTTCCAAATGCCTAACAGCTACTCTCTCATTGGTTCTCTCTCTTGACTTTCATCCTGTGCCAAATTGGCAACCTGTGTGAACCAGGAGGTTAAAGGGGCTGTCTCTCCAACTTGGGAGGTTGATAGTAAAGCAGATGGAAAGCCAAACCGGAGCACCAGGAGAGGGACTATTCGTTGAGTTTTAGAAACATTTCGTATTCACAGTGGGTCCGTTCTCTAGGTTTCCCGTACATGTTATAGCTGTAGTAATATTCCCTTCAACCTGGAGATTAGGGACCCATGGAATGGGTGCCAGACATTTGTGCTTTAAAGGGTCTGCATTTGATCACCCAATCTCACCAATCCTCTCAGTCCCAAGTGTCCAACATATGCCACATACAGCTGTCGTTGTAGATAGGGTCATTCCAGGTTTCATCAGAGACCCTGAAGGAATTTTAAAGAATTTCCCAGTTTTTTTATTTTGTTTTTGAAATTCCTTTTTATAGTGGGTTTGAGCTGATTCTCGTTCCCCTGTTTATGCCAGTCTAGACACACTTGATTCCCTTATGGAGACATATCAATACATAGGTTTTAAATTTCTTACTAGTCAGATATATTCCTCTGCGGGAAATATGGGGTTTTGAGTCCCTTTCACTGAGGAAGGTGTAGGTCTTGTCTATTCCATAGTTGGATTTTGGAACAGTACCTGTGCTTATATCAAACTCTGGTTTTATGCATCACCCCACCTCTCCTTCCCCCTTAAGCAGGCATAAGTGTGTTTTCTAAATGTGAGACACTGTTCTCTTTCCTAACTCAGTTCAAGTGTAGCCATGTTTACAGGATCTTCATAAGTGATATCTTATGATAAGTTTCTTTTTCTGTGTGACTTATTTCACTTAGAATCATCGTAACTGAATCCACCCATTTTGCTGCTACTGGTCTTATGACATTAATTTCAAGGCTGAGGGATATTCCATCGTACGTAGGTACCACAATTTTTTGAACCATTTTTGTATTTCCTGGGATATTTAAGGTGTACTCTAGTTGAGGTCCTTGTAAGCAGTGCAGCCCTAAATTTTGGCGTTGCTCTGTCTTATTGATTTTCAATTTTCCCAAGGTATATTCCCTAGACTGGAAGTGCCCTTGGCTCTGTAGCTCTGTTGTTTACTTGTTTTAGGGAACACAATGCACTCCTCCAGAGAGGCAGTTGGCAATTTACATCCCGCCCATCATCATAACAAGCCTCCCTGTTCTCCAGGGCCTGTCTTGCCTTTCTGGTTTTTACACATTTTGTGGATGTCCCTTTTGACCGGTGGGAAATGATACTTCTTTGTAGTGCAGATTTGCATTGCCCGCTTGCTTGCTTGGCCAAAAAGGGCGTATGCGTTTTCTCCTGAATATATTCAGGAGAAAACGCATACGCCCTTTTTGGCCAAGTGCATCATTCTCGAAGTTGTGCCCCTCTTCCTGTGCTTTAAAGGCGATTCCAACATACCTCTTGAAATCTGTTTCCTGCTATTCTGCCTCGCTTTCAAGTCCGCCTCGTTGCCTTCCCTCAACAGAATTTTGGACGATAGTTGTCCTTTATTACTCGGCCAGTTTGTGAATTGATGTGCCCCTGAGCTCAATTTTTCAACTCGTTTTTGTTGAGCTGACCGCAAGTCCAAAATTTTGGTTCAGGACCTATACTGGTTCCCGGTGGGGGGCTGAGACTTTGGTTAATTCGTCTTCCTGCCGGGAAATTACAGTGACATGTGCCCGTCGAAATGCCTAACAGCTACTCTCTCATTGTTTCTCCCTCTTCCCTTCCATCCTCTGCCAAATTGGCAACCTGTGTGAACCAGGAGGTTAAAGGGGCTGTCTCTCCAAGTTTGGAGGTTGATAGTAAAGCAGATGGAAAGTCAAACCGGAGCGCCAGGAGAGGGACTATTCGTTGAGTTTTAGAAACCTTTCGTATTCACAGTGTGTCCGTTCTCTTGGATTCCCGTACATGTTATAGCTGTAGTAATATTCCCTTCAACCTGGAGAGTTGGGACCCATGGAATGGGTGCCATGCATTATTGCTTTAAAGGGTCTGCATTTGCTCACCCAATCTCACCAAACCTCTCTGTCCCAATTATCCAGCCTTATGCCACTTCCAGCTGTCGTTGTAGATAGGGTCATTCCAGGTTTCATCAGAGACCCTGAAGTAATTGTAAAGAATATCCCAGTTTTTTTGTTTTCTTTTCGAAATTCCTTTTTGTAGTGGGTTTGAGCTGATTCTCGCTGCCATGTTTATGCCAGTCTAGACACACTTGATTCCCTTACGGAGACATATCAATACATAGATTTTAAGATTCTTACTAGTCAGATATATTCCACTGCGGGAAATATGGGGTTTTGAGTCCCTTTCACTGAGGAAGGTGTAGATCTTGTCTATTCCATAGTTGGTTTTTGGAAAGGCACCTGTGCTTATAACAAACACTGGTTTTATGCATCACCCCACCTGTCCTTACCACTTAAGCAGGTATAAGAGTGTTTTCTAAATGTGAGACACTGTTCTCTTTCCTAACTCAGTTCAAGTGTAGCCATGTTTACAGGATCTTCATAAGTGATATCTTATGATAAGTTTCTTTTTCTGTGTGACTTATTTCACTTAGAATCATCGTACCTGAATCCACCCATTTTGCTGCTACTGGTCTTATGACATTGATTTCATGGCTGAGGGACATTCCATCGTACGTAAGTACCACAATTTTTTGAACCATTTTTATATTTCCTGGGATATTTAAGGTGTACCCAAGTTGAGGTCCTTGTAAGCAGTGCAGCCCTAAATTTTGGGGTGGCTCTGGCTTATTGATTTTCAGTTTTCCCGAGGTATATTCCCAAGACTGGAAGTGCCGTTGGCTCTGTAGCTCTGTTGTTTACTTGTTTTAGGGAACACAATGCACTCCTCCAGAGAGGCAGTTGGCAATTTACATCCCGCCCATCATCATAACAAGGCTCACTGTTCTCCAGGGCCTGTCTTGCCTTTCTGGTTTTTACACATTTTGTGGATGTCCCTTTTGACCGGTGGGAAGTGATACTTATTTATAGTGCAGATTTGCATTGCCCGCTAGCTTGCTTGGCCAAAAAGGGCGTATGCGTTTTCTCCTGAATATATTCAGGAGAAAACGCATACGCCCTTTTTGGCCAAGTGCATCATTGTCGAAGTTGTGCCCCTCTTCCTGTGCTTTAAAGGCGATTCCAACGTACCTCTTGAAATCTGTTTCCTGCTATTCTGCCTCGCTTTCAAGTCCGCCTCGTTGCCCTCCTTCAACAGATTTTGGACGATAGTTGTCCTTTATTACTCGGCCAGTTTGTGAATTGCTGTGCCCCTGAGCTCCATTTTTCAACTCGTTTTTGGTGAGCTGACCGCAAGTCCAAAATTTTGGTTTAGGACCTATACTGGTTCCCGGTGGGTGGCTAAGACTTTGGTTAATTCTTCTTCCTGCCGGGTAATTACAGTGATATGTTCCCGTCCAAATGCCTAACAGCTACACTCTCATTGGTTCTCCCTCTTCCCTTTCATCCTCTGCCAAATTGGAAACCTGTGCGAACCAGCAGGTTAAAGGGGCTGTCTCCCCAAGTTGGGAGGTTGATAGTAAAGCAGATGGAAAGTGAAACCGGATCACCAGGAGAGGGACAATTCGTTGAGTTTTAGAAACCTTTCGTATTCACAGTGTGTCCGTTCTCTAGGTTTGCTGTACATGTTATAGCTGTAGTAATATTCCCTTCAACCTGGAGAGTTGGGACCCATGGAATGGGTGCCATGCATTTTTGCTTTAAAGGGTCTGCATTTGCTCACCCAATCTCACCAATCCTCTCAGTCCCAAGTGTCCAGCCTTATGCCACATCCAGCTGTCATTGTAGATAGGGTCATTCCAGGTTTCATCAGAGACCCTGAAGGAATTGTAAAGAATTTCCCAGTTTTTTTGTTTTGGATTTGAAATTCCTTTTTATAGTGGGTTTGAGCTGATTCTCGCTGCCATGTTTATGCCAGTCTAGACACACTTGATTCCTTTACGGAGACATATCAATACATAGGTTTTAAGATTCTTAGTAGTCAGATATATTCCTCTGCGGGAAATATGGGGTTTTGAGCCCCTTTCACTGAGGAAGGTGTAGGTCTTGTCTATTCCATAGTTGGTTTTTGGAACGGTTCCTGTGCTTATATCAAACTCTGGTTTTATGCATCACCCCACCTCTCCTTCCCCCTTAAGCAGGCATAAGAGTGTTTTCTAAATGTGAGACACTGTTCTCTTTCCTAACTCAGTTCAAGTGTAGCCATGTTTACAGGATCTTCATAAGTGATATCTTATGATAAGTTTCTATTCCTGTGTGACCTATTTCACTTAGAATCATCATACCTGAATCCACCCATTTTGCTGCTACTGGGCTTATGACATTGATTTCATGGCTGAGGGATATTCCATCGTACGTAAGTACCACAATTTTTTGAACCATTTTTATATTTCCTGGGATATTTAAGGTGTACAAGTTGAGGTCCTTGTAAGCAGTGCAGCCGTAAATTTTGGGGTGGCTCGGTCTTATTGATTTTCAGTTTTCGCAAGGTATATTCCCTAGACTAGAAGTGCCCTTGGCTCTGTAGCTCTGTTGTTTACTTGTTTTAGGGAACACAATGCACTCCTCCAGAGAGGCAGTTGGCAATTTACATCCCGCCCATCAGCATAACAAGGCTCCCTGTTCTCCAGGGCCTGTCTTGCCTTTCTGGTTTTTACACATTTTGTGGATGTCCCTTTTGACCGGTGGGAAGTGATACTTCTTTGTAGTGCAGATTTGCATTGCCCGCTTGCTTGCTTGGCCAAAAAGGGCGTATGCGTTTACTCCTGAATATATTCAGGATAAAACGCATACAAACTTTTTGGCCAAGTGCATCATTTTCGTAGTTGTGCCCCTCTTCCTGTGCTTTAAAGGCGATTCCAACGTACCTCTTGAAATCTGTTTCCTGCTATTCTGCCTCGCTTTCAAGTCCGCCTCGTTGCCTTCCCTCAACAGATTTTTGGACGATAGTTATCCTTTATTACTCGGCCAGTTTGTGAATTGCTGTGCCCCTGAGCTCCATTTTTCAACTCGTTTTTGGTGAGCTGACCGCAAGTCCAAAATTTTGGTTCAGGACCTATACTGGTTCCCGGTGGGTGGCTGAGACTTTGGTTAATTCTTCTTCCTGCCGGGAAATTACAGTGATATGTGCCCTTCCAAATGCCTAACAGCTACTCTCTCTTTAGTTTACTCTCTCTTCCCTTTCAGCCTCTGCGAAATTGGCAACCTATGCGAACCAGGAGTTTAAAGGGGCTGTCTCTCCAAGTTGGGAGGTTGATAGTAAAGCAGATGGAAAGTCAAACCGGAGCACCAGGAGAGGGACTATTCGTTGAGTTTTAGAAACCTTTCGTATTCACAGTGTGTCCGTTCTCTAGGTTTCCTGTACATGTTATAGCTGTAGTAATATTCCCTTCAACCTGGAGAGTTGGGACCCATGGAATGGGTGCCATGCATTATTGCTTTAAAGGGTGTGAATTTGCTCACCCAATCTCACCAATCCTCTCAGTCCCAAGTGTCCAGCCTTATGCCACATCCAGCTGTCATTGTAGATAGGGTCATTCCAGGTTTCATCAGAGACCCTGAAGGAATTGTAAAGAATTTCCCAGTTTTTTGGTTTTGTTTTTGAAATTCCTTTTTATACTGGGTTTGAGCTGATTCTCGCTGCCATGTTTATGCCAGTCTAGACACACTTGATTCCCTTACGGAGACATATCAATACATAGGTTTTAAGATTCTTACTAGTCAGATATACTCCTTTGCGGGAAATATGGGGTTTTGAGTCCCTTTCACTGAGGAAGGTGAAGGTCTTGTCTATTCCATAGTTGGTTTTTGTAACGGTACCTGTGCTTATATCAAACTCTGGTTTTATGCATCACCCCACCTCTCCTTCCCCCTTAAGCAGGCATAAGAGTGTTTTCTAAATGTGAGACACTGTTCTCTTTCCTAACTCAGTTCAAGTGTAGCCATGTTTACAGGATCTTCATAAGTGATATCTTATGATAAGTTTCTTTTTCTGTGTGACTTATTTCACTTAGAATCATCGTACCTGAATCCACCCATTTTGCTGCTACTGGTCTTATGATATTGATCTCATGGCTGAGGGATATTCCATCGTATGTAAGTACCACGATTTTTTGAATCATTTTTATATTTCCTTGGATACTTAAGGTGTACCCAAGTTGAGGTCCTTGTAAGCAGTGCAGCCCTAAATTTTGGGATGGCTCTCTCTTATTGATTTTCAGTTTTCCCAAGGTATATTCCCTAGACTGGAAGTGCCCTTGGCTCTGTAGCTCAGTTATTTACTTGTTTTAGGGAACACAATGCACTCCTCCAGAGAGGCAGTTGGCAATTTACATCCCGCCCATCAGCATAACAAGGCTCCCTGTTCTCCAGGGCCTGTCTTGCCTTTCTGGTTTTTACTCATTTTGTGGATGTCCCTTTTGACCGGTGGGAAGTGATACTTCTTTATAGTGCAGATTTGCATTGCCCGCTTGCTTTCTTGGCCAAAAAGGGCGTATGTGTTTTCTCCTGAATATATTCAGGAGAAAACGCATACGCCCTTTTTGGCCAAGTGCATCATTCTCGAAGTTGTGCCCTCTTCCTGTGCTTTAAAGGCGATTCCAACGTACCTCTTGAAATCTGTTTCCTGATATTCTGCCTCGCTTTCAAGTCCGCCTCGTTGCCTTCCCTCAACAGATTTTTGGACGATAGTTGTCCTTTATTACTCGACCAGTTTGTGAATTGCTGTGCCCCTGAGCTCCATTTTTCAACTCGTTTTTGGTGAGCTGACCGCAAGTCCAAAATCTTGGTTCAGGACCTATACTGGTTCCCGGTGGGTGGCTGAGACTTTGGTTAATTCTTCTTCCTGCCGGGAAATTACAGTGATAAGTGCCCGTCCAAATGCCTAACAGCTACTCTCTCATTGGTTCTCCCTCTTCCCTTTCATCCTCTGCCAAATTGGCAACCTGTGCGAACCAGCAGGTTAAAGGGGCTCTCTCTCCAAGTTGGGAGGTTGATAGTAAACCAGATGGAAAGTCAAACAGGAGCACCAGGAGAGGGACTATTCGTTGAGTTTTAGAAACCTTTCGTATTAACAGTGTGTCGGTCTCTAGGTTTCCTGTACATGTTAGAGCTGTAGTAATATTCCCTTCAACCTGGAGAGTTGGGACCCATGGAATGCGTGCAAGGCATTTGTGCTTTAAACGGTCTGTATTTGCTCACCCAATCTCACCAATCGTCTCAGTCCCAAGTGTCCCTCCTTATGCCACATCCAGCTGCCATTGTAGATAGGGTCATTCCAGGTTTCATCAGAGACCCTGAAGGAATTGTACAGAATTTCCCAGTTTTTTGTTTTGTTTTTGAAATTCCTTTTTATAGTCTGTTTGAGCTGATTCTCGCTGCCATGTTTATGCCAGTCAAGACACACTTGATTCCCTTACGGAGACATATCAATACATAGGTTTTAAGATTCTTACTAGTCAGATATATTCCTCTGCGGGAAATATGGGGTTTTGAGTCCCTTTCACTGAGGAAGGTGTAGGTCTTGTCTATTCCATAGTTGGGTTTTGGAACTGTAACTGTGCTTATATCAAACTCTGGTTTTATGCATCACCCCACCTCTCCTTCCCCCTTAAGCAGGCATAAGAGTGTTTTCTAAATGTGAGACACTGCTCCCTTTCCCAACTCAGTTCAAGTGTAGCCATGTTTACAGGATCTTCATAAGTGATATCTTATGATAAGTTTCTTTTTCTGTGTGACTTATTTCACTTAGAATCATCGTACCTGAATCCACCAATTTTGCTGCTACTGGTCTTATGACATTGATTTCATGGCTGAGGGATATTCCATCGTACATAAGTACCACAATTTTTTGAACCATTTTTATATTTCCTGGGATATTTAAGATGTACCCAAGTTGAGGTCCTTGTAAGCAGTGCAGCCCTAAATTTTGGGGTCGCTCTCTCTTATTGATTTTCAGTTTTCACAAGGTATATTCCCTAGACTGGAAGTGCCCTTGGCTCTGTAGCTCTGTTCTTTACTTGTTTTAGGGAACACAATGTACTCCTCCAGAGAGGCAGTTGGCAATTTACATCCCGCCCATCAGCATAACAAGGCTCCCTGTTCTCCAGGGCCTGTCTTGCCTTTCTGGTTTTTACACATTTTTTGAATGACACTTTTGACCGGTGGGAAGTGATACTTCTTTGTAGTGCAGATTTGCATTGCCCGCTTGCTTGCTTGGCCAAAAAGGGCGTATGCGTTTTCTCCTGAATATATTCAGGAGAAAACGCATACGCCCTTTTTGGCCAAGTGCATCATTGTCGAAGTTGTGCCCCTCTTCCTGTGCTTTAAAGGCGATTCCAACGTACCTCTTGAAATCTGTTTCCTGCTATTCTGCCTCGCTTTCAAGTCCGCCTCGTTGCCTTCCCTCAACAGATTTTTGGACGATAGTTGTCCTTTATTACTCGGCCAGTTTGTGAATTGCTGTGCCCCTGAGCTCCAGTTTTCAACTCGTTTTTGGTGAGCTGACCGGAAGTCCAAAATTTTGGTTCAGGACCTATGCTGCTTCCCGGTGGGGGGCTGAGACTTTGGTTAATTCTTCTTCCTGCCGGGAATTTAGAGTGATATGTGCCCGTCCAAATGCCTAACAGCTACTCTCTCATTGGTTCTCCCTCTTCCCTTTTATCCTCTGCCAAATTGGCAACCTGTGCGAACCAGGAGGTTAAAGGGCTGTCTCTCCAAGTTTGGAGATTGATAGTAAAGCAGATTGAAAGTCAAACCGGAGCACCAGGAGAGGGACTATTCGTTGAGTTTTAGAAACCTTTCGTATTCACAGTGTGTCTGTTCTCTAGGTTTCCCGTACATGTTATAACTGTAGTAATATTCCCTTCAACCTGGAGAGTTGGGACCCATGGAATTGGTGCCATCCATTATTGCTTTAAAGGGTGTGCATTTGCTCACCCAATCTCACCAATCCTCTTAGTCCCAAGTGTCCAGCCTTATGCTACATCCAGCTGTCGTTATAGATAGGGTCATTCCAGGTTTCATCAGAGACCCTGAAGGAATTGTAAAAAATTTCCCAGTTTTTTTGTTTTGTTTTTGAAATTCCTTTTTATAGTGAGTTTGAGCTGATTCTCGCTGCCATGTATATGCCAGTCTAGACACACTTGATTTCCTTACGGAGACATATCAATATATAGGTTTTAAGATTCTTACTAGTCAGATATATTCCTCTGCGGGAAATATGGGGTTTTGAGTCCATTTCACTGTGGAAGGTGTAGGTCTTGTCTATTCCATAGTTGGTTTTTGGAACGGTACCTGTGCTTATATCAAACTCTGGTTTTATGCATCACCCCACCTCTCCTTCCCCCTTAAGCAGGCATAAGAGTGTTTTCTAAATGTGAGACACTGTTCTCTTTCCTAACTCAGTTCAAGTGTAGCCAGGTTTACAGGATCTTCATAAGTGATATCTTATGATAAGTTTCTTTTTCTGTGTGACTTATTTCACTTACAATCATCGTACCTGAATCCACCCATTTTGCTGCTACTGGTCTTATGACATTGATTTCATGGCTGAGGGATATTCCATCGTACGTAAGTACCACAATTTTTTGAACCATTTTTATATTTCCTGGGATATTTAAGGTGTACCCAAGTTGAGGTCCTTGTAAGCAGTGCAGCCCTAAATTTTGGGGTGGCTCTGTCTTATTGATTTTCAGTTTTCCTAAGGTATATTCCCTAGACTGGAAGTGCCCTTGGCTCTGTAGCTCTGTTGTTTACTTGTTTTAGGGAACACAATGCACTCCTCCAGAGAGGCAGTTGGCAATTTACATCCCGCCCATCAGCATAACAAGGCTCCCTGTTCTCCAGGGCGTGTCTTGCCTTTCTGGTTTGTAGACATTTTGTGGATGTCCCTTTTGACCGGTGGGAAATGATACTTCTTTGTACTGCAGATTTGCATTGCCCGCTTGCTTGCTTGGCCAAAAAGGGCGTATGCATTTTCTCCTGAATAGATTCAGGAGAAAACGCATACGCCCTTTTTGGCCAAGTGCATCATTGTCGAAGTTGTGCCCCTCTTCCTGTGCTTTAAAGGCGATTCCAACGTACCTCTTGAAATCTGTTTCCTGCTATTCTGCCTCGCTTTCAAGTCTGCCTCGTTGCCTTCCCTCAACAGATTTTTGGACGTTAGTTGTCCTTTATTACTCGGCCAGTTTGTGAATTGCTGTGCCCCTGAGCTCCATTTTTCAACTCGTTTTTTGTGAGCTGACCGCAAGTCCAAAATTTTGGTTCAGGACCTATGCTGGTTCCCGGTGTGTGGCTGAGACTTTGGTTAATTCTTCTTCCTGCCTGGAAATTAGATTGATATGTGCCCATCCAAATGCCTAACAGCTACTCTCTCATTGGTTCTCCCTCTTCCCTTTCATCCTCTGCCAAATTGGCAACCTGTGTGAACCAGGAGGTTAAAGGCGCTGTCTGTCCAAGTTGGAAAGTTGATAGTAAAGCAGATGGAAATTCAAACCCGAGCACCAGGAGAGGGACTATTCGTTGAGTTTTGGAAACTTTTCGTGTTCACATGTGTCCGTTCTCTAGGTTTACCGTACATGTTATAGCTGTAGTAATATTCCCTTTAACCTGGAGAGTTGGGACCCATGGAATGGGTGCCAGGCATTTGTGCTTTAAAGAGTCTGCATTTGCTCACCCAATCTCACCAATCCTCTCAGTCTCAAGTGTCCAGCCTTATGCCTCATCCAGCTGTCGTTGTACATAAGGTCATTCCAGGTTTCATCAGAGACCCTGAAGGAATTGTAAAGAATTTCCCAGTTTTTTTGTTTTGTTTTTGAAATTCCTTTTTATAGTGGGTTTGAGCTGATTCTCGCTGCCATGTTTATGCCAGTCTAGACACACTTGATTCCCTTACAGAGACATATCAATACATAGGTTTTAAGATTTTTACTAGTCAGATATATTCCTCTGTGGGAAATATGGGGTTTTGAGTCCCTTTCACTGAGGAAGGTGTAGGTCTTGTCTATTCCATAGTTGGTTTTTGGAACGGGACCTGTGCTTATATTAAAGTCTGGTGTTATGCATCACCCGACCTCTCCTTCCCCCTTAAGCAGGCATAAGGGTGTTTTCTAAATATGAGACACTGTTCTCTTTCCTAACTCAGTTCAAGTGTAGCCATGTTACAGGATCTTCATAAGTGATATCTTATGATAAGTTTCTTTTTCTCTGTGACTTATTTCACTTAGAATCATCGTACCTGAATCCACCCATTTTGCTGCTACTGGTCTTATGACATTGATTTCGTGGCTGAGGGATATTCCATCGTACGTAAGTACCACAATTTTTTGAACCATTTTTATATTTCCTGGGATACTTAAGGTGTACCCAAGTTGAGGTCCTTGTAAGCAGTGCAGCCCTAAATTTTGGGGTGGCTCTGTCTTATTGATTTTCAGTTTTCCTAAGGTATATTCCCTAGACTGGAAGTGCCCTTGGCTCTGTAGCTCTGTTGTTTACTTGTTTTAGGGAACACAATGCACTCCTCCAGAGAGGCAGTTGGCAATTTACATTCCGCCCATCAGCATAACAAGGCTCCCTGTTCTCCAGGGCGTGTCTTGCCTTTCTGGTTTGTACACATTTTGTGGATGTCCCTTTTGACCGGTGGGAAGTGATACTTCTTTGTACTGCAGATTTGCATTGCCCGCTTGCTTGCTTGGCCAAAAAGGGCGTATGCATTTTCTCCTGAATAGATTCAGGAGAAAACGCATACGCCCTTTTTGGCCAAGTGCATCATTGTCGAAGTTGTGCCCCTCTTCCTGTGCTTTAAAGGCGATTCCAACGTACCTCTTGAAATCTGTTTCCTGCTATTCTGCCTCGCTTTCAAGTCTGCCTCGTTGCCTTCCCTCAACAGATTTTTGGACGATAGTTGTCCTTTATTACTCGGCCAGTTTGTGAATTGCTGTGCCCCTGAGCTCCATTTTTCAACTCGTTTTTTGTGAGCTGACCGCAAGTCCAAAATTTTGGTTCAGGACCTATGCTGGTTCCCGGTGGGTGGCTGAGACTTTGGTTAATTCTTCTTCCTGCCGGGAAATTAGATTGATATGTGCCCATCCAAATGCCTAACAGCTACTCTCTCATTGGTTCTCCCTCTTCCCTTTCATCCTCTGCCAAATTGGCAACCTGTGTGAACCAGGAGGTTAAAGGCGCTGTCTGTCCAAGTTGGAAAGTTGATAGTAAAGCAGATGGAAATTCAAACCCGAGCACCAGGAGAGGGACTATTCGTTGAGTTTTGGAAACTTTTCGTGTTCACATGTGTCCGTTCTCTAGGTTTACCGTACATGTTATAGCTGTAGTAATATTCCCTTTAACCTGGAGAGTTGGGACCCATGGAATGGGTGCCAGGCATTTGTGCTTTAAAGAGTCTGCATTTGCTCACCCAATCTCACCAATCCTCTCAGTCTCAAGTGTCCAGCCTTATGCCTCATCCAGCTGTCGTTGTACATAGGGTCATTCCAGGTTTCATCAGAGACCCTGAAGGAATTGTAAAGAATTTCCCAGTTTTTTTGTTTTGTTTTTGAAATTCCTTTTTATAGTGGGTTTGAGCTGATTCTCGCTGCCATGTTTATGCCAGTCTAGACACACTTGATTCCCTTACAGAGACATATCAATACATAGGTTTTAAGATTTTTACTAGTCAGATATATTCCTCTGTGGGAAATATGGGGTTTTGAGTCCCTTTCACTGAGGAAGGTGTAGGTCTTGTCTATTCCATAGTTGGTTTTTGGAACGGGACCTGTGCTTATATTAAAGTCTGGTGTTATGCATCACCCGACCTCTCCTTCCCCCTTAAGCAGGCATAAGGGTGTTTTCTAAATGTGAGACACTGTTCTCTTTCCTAACTCAGTTCAAGTGTAGCCATGTTACAGGATCTTCATAAGTGATATCTTATGATAAGTTTCTTTTTCTCTGTGACTTATTTCACTTAGAATCATCGTACCTGAATCCACCCATTTTGCTGCTACTGGTCTTATGACATTGATTTCGTGGCTGAGGGATATTCCATCGTACGTAAGTACCACAATTTTTTGAACCATTTTTATATTTCCTGCGATATTTAAGGTGTACCCAAGTTGAGGTCCTTGTAAGCAGTGCAGCCCTAAATTTTGGAGTGGCTCTGTCTTATTATTTTTCAGTTTTCCCAAGGTATATTGCTAGACTGGAAGTGCCCTTGGCTCTGTAGCTCTGTTCTTTACTTGTTTTAGGGAACACAATGCACTCCTCCAGAGAGGCAGATGGCAATTTACATCCCGCCCATCAGCATAACAAGGCTCCCTGTTCTCCATGGCCTGTCTTGCCTTTCTGGTTTGTACACATTTTGTGGATGTACCTTTTGACCGGTAGGAAGTGATACTTCTTTGTAGTGCAGATTTGCATTACCCGCTTGCTTGCTTGGCCAAAAAGGGCGTATGCGTTTTCTCCTGAATATATTCAGGAGAAAACGCATACGCCCTTTTTGGCCAAGTGCATCATTTTCGTAGTTGTGTCCCTCTTCCTCTGCTTTAAAGGTGATTCCAACGTACCTCTTGAAATCTGTTTCCTGCTATTCTGCCTCGCTTTCAAGTCCGCCTCGTTGCCTTCCCTCAACAGATTTTTGGACGATAGTTGTCCTTTATTACTCGGCCAGTTTGTGAATTGCTGTGCCCCTGAGCTCCATTTTTCAACTTGTTTTTTGTGAGCTGACCGCAAGTCCAAAATTTTGGTTCATGATCTATGCTGGTTCCCGGTGTGTGGCTGAGACTTTGGTTAATTCTTCTTCCTGCCGGGAAATTAGATTGATATGTGCCCGTCCAATTGCCTAACAGCTACTCTCTCATTGGTTCTCCCTCTTCCCATTCATCCTCTGCAAAATTGGCAACCTGTGCGAACCAGGAGGTTAAAGGGGCTGTCTCTCCAAGTTGGGAGGTTGATAGTAAAGCAGATGGAAAGTCAAAACCGAGCACCAGGAGGGGGACTATTCGTTGAGTTTTAGAAACTTTTCGTGTTCACGGTGTGTCCGTTCTCTAGGTTTCCCGTACATGTTATAACTGTAGTAATATTCCCTTTAACCTTGAGAGTTGGGACCCATGGAATGGGTGCCAGGCATTTGTGCTTTAAAGGGTCTACATTTGCTCACCGAATCTCACCAATCCTCTCAGTCCCAAGTGTCCAGCCTTATGCCTCATCCACCTGTCGTTGTAGATAGGGTCATTCCAGGTTTCATCAGAGACCCTGAAGGAATTGTAAAAAATTTCCCAGTTTTTTCGTTTTGTTTTTGAAATTCCTTTTTATAGTGGGTTTGAGCTGATTCTCGCTGCCATGTTTATGCCAGTCTAGACACACTTGATTCCCTTACGGGGACATATCAATACATAGGTTTTAAGATTCTTACTAGTCAGATATATTCCTCTGCGGGAAATATGGGGTTTTTAGTCCCTTTCACTAAGGAAGGTGTAGGTCTTGTCTATTCCATAGTTGGTTTTTGGAACGGTAACTGTGCTTATATCAAACTCTGGTTTTATGCATGACCCCACCTCTCCTTCCCCATTAAGCAGGCATAAGAGTGTTTTCTAAATGTGAGACACTGTTCTCTTTCCTAACTCAGTTCAAGTGTAGCCATGTTTACAGGATCTTCATAGGTGATATCTTATGATAAGTTTCTTTTTCTCTGTGACTTATTTCACTTAGAATCATCGTACCTGAATCCACCCATTTTGCTGCTACTGGTCTTATGACTTTGATTTCATGGCTGAGAGATATTCCATCGTACGTAAGTACCACAATTTTTTGAACCATTTATATATTTCCTGGGATAGTTAAGGTGTACCCAAGTTGAGGTCCTTGTAAGCAGTGCAGCCCTAAATTTTGGGGTGGCTCTGTCTTATTGATTTTCAGTTTTCCCAAGGTATATTCCCTAGACTGGAAGTGCCCTTGGCTCTGTAGCTCTGTTGTTTACTTGTTTTAGGGAACACAATGCACTCCTCCAGAGAGGCAGTTGGCAATTTACATCCCGCCCATCAGCATAACAAGGCTCCCTGTTCTCCAGGGCCTGTCTTGCCTTTCTGGCTTTTACACATTTTGTGGATGTCCCTTTTGACCGGTGGGAAGTGATACTTCTTTGTAGTGCAGATTTGCATTGCCCGCTTGCTTGCTTGGCCAAAAAGGGCGTATGCGTTTTCTCCTGAATATATTCAGGAGAAAACGCATACGCCCTTTTTTGGCAAGTGCATCATTGTCGAAGTCGTGCCCCTCTTCTTGTGCTTTAAAGGCGATTCCAATGTACCTCCTGAAATCTGTTTCCTGCTATTCTGCCTGGCTTTCAAGTCCACCTCGCTGCCTTCCCTCAACAGATTTTTGGACGATAGTTGTCCTTTATTACTCGGCCAGTTTGTGAATTGCTGTGCCCCTGAGCTCCATTTTTCAACTCGTTTTTTGTGATCTGACCGCTAGTCCAAAATTTTGGTTCAGGACCTATACTGGTTCCCGGTGGGTGGCTGAGACTTTGGTTAAGTCTTCTTCCTGCCGGGAAATTAGATTGATATGTGCCCCTCCAAATGCCTAACAGCTACTCTCTCATTGTTTCTCCCTCTTCCCTTTCAACCTCTGCCAAATTGGCAACCTGTGCGAACCAGGAAGTTAAAAGGGCTGTCTCTCCAAGTTGGGAGTTTGATAGTAAAGCAGATGGAAAGTCAAACTGGAGCACCAGGAGAGGGACTATTCGTTGAGTTTTAGAAACCTTTCGTATTCACAGTGTGTCCGTTCTCTAGGTTTGCCGTACATGTTATAGCTGTAGTAATATTCCCTTTATCCTGGAGAGTTGGGACCCATGGAATGGGTGCCAGGCATTTGTGCTTTAAAGGGTCTGCATTTGCTCACCCAATCTCACCAATCCTCTCAGTCGCAAGTGTCCAGCCTTATGCCTCATCCAGCTGTCGTTGTACGTAAGGTCATTCCAGGTTTCATCAGAGACCCTGAAGGAATTTTAAAGAATTTCCCAGTTTTTTTGTTTTGTTTTAGAAATTACTTTTTATAGTGTGTTTGAGCTGATTCTCACTGCCATGTTTATGCCAGTCTAGACACACTTGATTCCCTTAAGGAGACATATTTATACATAGGTTTTAAGATTCTTACTAGTCAGATATATTCCTCTGCGGGAAATATGGGGTTTTGAGTCCCTTTCACTGAGGAAGGTGTAGGTCTTGTCTATTCCATAGTTGGTTTTTGGAACGGTACCTGTGCTTATATCAAACTCTGGTTTTATGCATCACCCCACCTCTCCTTCCCCCTTAAGCAGGCATAAGAGTGTTTTCTAAATGTGAGACACTGTTCTCTTTCCTAACTCAGTTCAAGTGTAGCCATGTTTACAGGATCTTCATAAGTGATATCTTATGATAAGTTTCTTTTTCTCTGTGACTTATTTCACTTAGAATCATCGTACCTGAATCCACCCATTTTGCTGCTACTGGTTTATGACATTGATTTCATGGCTGAGGGATATTCCATCGTACGTAAGTACCACAATTTTTTGAACCATTTTTATATTTCCTGGGATATTTAAGGTGTACCCAAGTTGAGGTCCTTGTAAGCAGTGCAGCCCTAAATTTTGGGGTGGCTCTGTCTTATTGATTTTCAGTTTTCCCAAGGTATATTCCCTAGACTGGAAGTGCCCTTGGCTCTGTAGCTCTGTTGTTTACTTGTTTTAGGGAACACAATGCACTCCTCCAGAGAGGCAGTTGGCAATTTACATTCCGCCCATCAGCATAACAAGGCTCCCTGTTCTCCAGGGCGTGTCTTGCCTTTCTGGTTTGTACACATTTTGTGGATGTCCCTTTTGACCGGTGGGAAGTGATACTTCTTTGTAGTGCAGATTTGCATTGCCCGCTTGCTTGCTTGGCCAAAAAGGGCGTATGCGTTTTCTCCTGAATATATTCTGGAGAAAACGCATACACAATTTTTGGCCAAGTGCATCATTGTCGAAGTTGTGCCCCTCTTCCTGTGCTTTAAAGGCGATTCCAACGTACCTCTTGAAATCTGTTTCCTGCTATTCTGCCTCGCTTTCAAGTCTGCCTCGTTGCCTTCCCTCAACAGATTTTTGGACGATAGTTGTCCTTTATTACTCGGCCAGTTTGTGAATTGCTGTGCCCCTGAGCTCCATTTTTCAACTCGTTTTTTGTGAGCTGACCGCAAGTCCAAAATTTTGGTTCAGGACCTATGCTGGTTCCCGGTGTGTGGCTGAGACTTTGGTTAATTCTTCTTCCTGCTGGAAAATTAAATTGATATGTGCCCGTCCAAATGCCTAACAGCTACTCTCTCATTGGTTCTCCCTCTTCCCTTTCATATTCTGCCAAATTGGCAACCTGTGTGAACCAGGAGGTTAAAGGCGCTGTCTCTCCAAGTTGGAAGGTTGATAGTAAAGCAGATGGAAATTCAAACCGGAGCACCAGGAGAGGGACTATTCGTTGAGTTTTGGAAACTTTTCGTGTTCACAGTGTGTCCGTTCTCTAGGTTTACCGTACATGTTATAGCTGTAGGAATATTCCCTTTAACCTGGAGAGTTGGGACCCATGGAATGGGTTCCAGGCATTTGTGCTTTAAAGAGTCTGCATTTGCTCACCCAATCTCACCAATCCTCTCAGTCTCAAGTGTCCAGCCTTATGCCTCATCCAGCTGTCGTTGTACATAGGGTCATTCCAGGTTTCATCAGAGACCCTGAAGGAATTGAAAAGAATTTACCAGTTTTTTTGTTTTGTTTTTGAAATTCCTTTTTATAGTGGGTTTGAGCTGATCCTCGCTGCCATGTTTATGCCAGTCTAGACACACTTGATTCCCTTACGGAGACATATCAATACATAGGTTTTAAGATTTTTACTAGTCAGATATATTCCTCTGTGGGAAATATGGGGTTTTGAGTCCCTTTCACTGAGGAAGGTGTAGGTCTTGTCTATTCCATAGTTGGTTTTTGGAACGGGACCTGTGCTTATATTGAAGTCTGGTTTTATGCATCACCCGACCTCTCCTTCCCCCTTAAGCAGGCATAAGGGTGTTTTCTAAATGTGAGACACTGTTCTCTTTCCTAACTCAGTTCAAGTGTAGCCATGTTACAGGATCTTCATAAGTGATATCTTATGATAAGTTTCTTTTTCTCTGTGACTTATTTCACTTAGAATCATCGTACCTGAATCCACCCATTTTGCTGCTACTGGTCTTATGACATTGATTTCGTGGCTGAGGGATATTCCATCGTACGTAAGTACCACAATTTTTTGAACCATTTTTATATTTCCTGGGATATTTAAGGTGTACCCAAGTTGAGGTCCTTGTAAGCAGTGCAGCCCTAAATTTTGGGGTGGCTCTGTATTATTGATTTTCAGTTTTCCCAAGGTATATTGCTAGACTGGAAGTGCCCTTGGCTCTGTAGCTCTGTTCTTTACTTGTTTTAGGGAACACAATGCACTCCTCCAGAGAGGCAGATGGCAATTTACATCCCGCCCATCAGCATAACAAGGCTCCCTGTTCTCCAGGGCCTGTCTTGCCTTTCTGGTTTGTACACATTTTGTGGATGTACCTTTTGACCGGTGGGAAGTGATACTTCTTTGTAGTGCAGATTTGCATTGCCCGCTTGCTTGCTTGGCCAAAAAGAGCGTATGCGTTTTCTCCTGAATATATTCAGGAGAAAACGCATACGCCCTTTTTGGCCAAGTGCATCATTTTCGTAGTTGAGCCCCTCTTCCTTTGCTTTAAAGGCGATTCCAACGTACCTCTTGAAATCTGTTTCCTGCTATTCTGCCTCGCTTTCAAGTCCGCCTCGTTGCCTTCCCTCAACAGATTTTTGGACGATAGTTGTCCTTTATTACTCGGCCAGTTTGTGAATTGCTGTGCCCCTGAGCTCCATTGTTCAACTCGTTTTTTGTAAGCTGACCGCAAGTCCAAAATTTTGGTTCAGGATCTATGCTGGTTCCCGGTGTGTGGCTGAGACTTTGGTTAATTCTTCTTCCTGCCGGGAAATTAGATTGATATGTGCCCATCCAATTGCCTAACAGCTACTCTCTCATTGGTTCTCCCTCTTCCGATTCATCCTCTGCCGAATTGGCAACCTGTGCGAACCAGGAGGTTAAAGGGCCTGTCTCTCCAAGTTGGGAGGTTGATAGTAAAGCAGATGGAAAGTCAAAACCGAGCACCAGGAGGGGGACTATTCGTTGAGTTTTAGAAACCTTTCGTATTCACAGTGTGTCCGTTCTCTAGGTTTCCCGTACATGTTATAACTGTAGTAATATTCCCTTTAACCTTGAGAGTTGGGACCCATGGAATGGGTGCCAGGCATTTGTGCTTTAAAGGGTCTGCATTTGCTCACCCAATCTCACCAATCCTCTCAGTCCCAAGTGTCCAGCCTTATGCCACATCCAGCTGTCGTTGTAGATAAGGTCATTCCAGGTTTCAGCAGAGACCCTGAAGGAATTGTAAAAAATTTCCCAGTTTTTTTGTTTTGTTTTTGAAATTCCTTTTTATAGTGGGTTTGAGCTGATTCTCGCTGCCATGTTTATGCCAGTCTAGACACACCTGTTTCCCTTACGGAGACATATCAATACATAGGTTTTAAGATTCTTACTAGTCAGATATATTCCTCTGCGGGAAATATGGGGTTTTGAGTCCCTTTCACTGAGGAAGGTGTAGGTCTTGTCTATTCCATAGTTGGTTTTTGGAACGGTACCTGTGCTTATATCAAACTCTGGTTTTATGCATCACCCCACCTCTCCTTCCCCCTTAAGCAGGCATAAGAGTGTTTTCTAAATGTGAGACAGTGTTCTCTTTCCTATCTCAGTTCAAGTGTAGCCATGTTTACAGGATCGTCATAAGTGATATCTTATGATAAGTTCCTTTTTCTGTGTGACTTATTTCACTTAGAATCATCGTACGTGAATCCACCCATTTTGCTGCTACTGGTCTTATGACATTGATTTCATGGCTGAGGGATATTCCATCGTACGTAAGTACCACAATTTTTTGAACCATTTTTATATTTCCTGGGATATTTAAGGTGTACCCAAGTTGAGGTCCTTGTAAGCAGTGCAGCCCTAAATTTTGGGGTGGCTCTGTCTTATCGATATTCAGTTTTACCAAGGTATATTCCCTAGACTGCAAGAGCCCTTGGCTCTGTAGCTCTGTTGTTTCTTTGTTTTAGGGAACACAATGCACACCTCCAGAGAGGCAGTTGGCAATTTACATCCCGCCTATCAGAATAACAAGTCTCCCTGTTCTCCAGGGCCTGTCTTGCCTTTCTGGTTTTTACACATTTTGTGGATGTCCCTTTTGACCGGTGGGAAGTGATACTTCTTTGTAGTGCAGATTTGCATTGCCCGCTTGCTTGCTTGGCCAAAAAGGGCGTATGCGTTTTCTCCTGAATATATTCAGGAGAAAACGCATACCCCCTTTTTGGCCAAGTGCATCATTGTCGAAGTTGTGCCCCTCTTCCTGCGCTTTAAAGGCGATTCCAACGTACCTCTTGAAATCTGTTTCCTGCTATTCTGCCTCGCTTTGAAGTCCGCCTCGTTGCCTTCCCTCAACAGATTTTTGGACGATAGTTGTCCTTTATTACTCGGCCAGTTTGTGAATTGCTGTGTCCCTGAGTTCCATTTTTCAACTCGTTTTTGGTGAGCTGACCGCAAGTCCAAAATTTTGGTTCAGGACCTATACTGGTTCCCGGTGGGTGGCTGAGACTTTGGTTAATTCTTCTTCCTGCCTGGAAATTACAGTGATATGTGCCCATCCAAATGCCTAACAGCTACTCTCTCATTGGTTCTCCCTCTTCCCTTTCATCCTCTGCCAAATTGGCAAACTGTGCGAACCAGGAGGTTAAAGGGGCTGTCTCTCCAAGTTGGGAGGTTGATAGTAAAGCAGATGGAAAGTCAAACTGGAGCACCAGGAGAGGGACTATTCGATGAGTTTTAGAAACCTTTGGTATTCACAGTGTGTCCGTTCTCTAGGTTTCCCGTACATGTTATAGCTGTAGTAATATTCCCTTCAACCTGGAGAGTTGGGAGCCATGGAATGGGTGCCAGGCATTTGTGCTTTAAAGGGTCTGCATTTGCTCACCCAATCTCACCAATCCTCTCAGTCCCAAGTGTCCCTGCTTATGCCACATCCAGATGTCATTGTAGATAGGGTCATTCCAGGTTTCATCAGAGACCCTGAAGGAATTGTAAAGAATTTCCCAGTTTTTTTGTTTTGTTTTTGAAATTCCTTTTTATAGTGGGTTTGAGCTGATTCTCGCTGCCATGTTTATGCCAGTCTAGACACACTTGATTCCCTTACGGAGACATATCAATACATAGGTTTTAAGATTCTTACTAGTCAGATATATTCCTCTGCTGGAAATATGGGGTTTTGAGTCCCTTTCACTGAAGAAGGTGTAGGTCTTGTCTATTCCATAGTTGGTTTTTGGAACGGTACCTGTGCTTATATCAAACTCTGGTTTTATGCATCACCCCACCTCTCCTTCCCACTTAAGCAGGCATAAGAGTGTTTTCTAAATGTGAGACACTGCTCTCTTTCCCAACTCATTTCAAGTGTAGCCATGTTTACAGGATCTTCATAAGTGATATCTTATGATAAGTTTCTTTTTCTCTGTGACTTATTTCACTTAGAATCATCGTACCTGAATCCACCCATTTTGCTGCTACTGGTTTATGACATTGATTTCATGGCTGAGGGATATTCCATCGTACGTAAGTACCACAATATTTGAACCATTTTTATATTTCCTGGGATAATTAAGGTGTACCCAAGTTGAGGTCCTTGTAAGCAGTGCAGCCCTAAATTTTGGGGTGGCGCCGTCTTATTGATTTTCAGAATTCCCAATGTATATTCCCTAGACTGGAAGTGCCCTTGGCTCTTTAGCTCTGTTCTTTACTTGTTTTAGGGAACACAATATACTCCTCCAGAGAGGCAGTTGGCAATTTACATCCCGCCCATCAGCATAACAATGCTCCCTGTTCTCCAGGGCCTGTCTTGCCTTTCTGGTTTTTACACATTTTGTGGATGTCCCTTTTGAACGGTGGGAAGTGATACTTCTTTGTAGTGCAGATTTGAATTGCCCGCTTGCTTGCTGGCCAAAAAAGGCGTATGTGTTTTCTCCTGAATATATTCAGGAGAAAACACATACGCCCTTTTTGGCCAAGTGCATCACTTTCGAAGTTGTGACCCTCTTCCTGTGCTTTAAAGGCGAATCCAACGTACCTCTTGAAATCTGTTTCCTGCTATTCTGCCTCGCTTTCAAGTCCACCTCGTTGCCTTCCCTCAACAGATTTCTGGACGATAGTTGTCCTTTATTACTCGGCCAGTTTGTGAATAGCTGTGCCCCTGAGCTCCATTTTTCAACTCGTATTTGGTGAGCTGATTGCAAGTCCAAAATTTTGGTTCAGGACCTATACTGGTTCCCGGTGGGTGGCTGAGACTTTGGTTAATTCTTCTTCTTCCCGGGAATTTAGAGTGATATGTGCCCGTCCAAATGCCTAACAGCTACTGTCTCATTGGTTCTGCCTCTTCCCTTTCATCCTCTGCCAAATTGGCAACCTCTGCGAACCAGGAGGTTAAAGGGTCTGTCTCTCCAAGTTGGGAGGTTGATAGTAAAGCAGATGGAAAGTCAAACCGGAGCACCGGGTGTGGGACTATTCGTTGAGTTTTAGAAACCTTTCATATACACAGTGTGTCCGTTCTCTATGTTTCCCGTACATGTTATAGCTGTAGTAATATTCCCTTCAACCTGGAGAGTTGGGACCCATGAAATGGGTGCCAGGCATTTGTGCTTTAAAGGGTCTGCATTTGCTCACCCAATCTCACCATTCGTCTCAGTCCCAAGTGTCCCTCCTTATGCCACATCCAGCTGTCATTGTAGATATGGTCATTCCAGGTTTTCTCAGAGACCCTGAAGGAATTGTAAAGAACTTCCCAGTTTTTTTGTTTTGTTTTTGAAATTCCTTTTTATAGTGGGTTTGAGCTGAATCTCGCTGCCATGTTTATGCCAGTCTAGACACACTTGATTCCCTTACAGAGACATATCAATACATAGGTTTTAAGATTCTTACTAGTCAGATATATTCCTCTGCGGGAAATATGGGGTTTTGAGTCCCTTTCACTGAGGAAGGTGTAGGTCTTGTCTATTCCATAGTTGGTTTTTGTAACGGGACCTGTGCTTATATTAAAGTCTGGTTTTATGCATCACCCGACCTCTCCTTCCCCCGTAAGCAGGCATAAGGGTGTTTTCTAAATGTGAGACACTGTTCTCTTTCCTAACTCAGTTCAAGTGTAGCCATGTTACAGGATCTTCATAAGTGATATCTTATGATAAGTTTCTTTTTCTCTGTGACTTATTTCACTTAGAATCATCGTACCTGAATCCACCCATTTTGCTGCTACTGGTTTATGACATTGATTTCATGGCTGAGGGATATTCCATCGTACGTAAGTACCACAATATTTGAACCATTTTTATATTTCCTGGGATATTTAAGGTGTACCCAAGTTGAGGTCCTTGTAAGCAGTGCAGCCCTAAATTTTGGGGTGGCGCTGTCTTATTGATTTTCAGAATTCCCAATGTATATTCCCTAAACTGGAAGTGCCCTTGGCTCTTTAGCTCTGTTCTTTACTTGTTTTAGGGAACACAATATACTCCTCCAGAGAGGCAGTTGGCAATTTACATCCCGCCCATCAGCATAACAAGGCTCCCTGTTCTCCAGGGCCTGTCTTGCCTTTCTGGTTTTTACACATTTTGTGCATGTCCCTTTTGAACAGTGGGAAGTGATACTTCTTTGTAGTGCAGATTTGCATTGCCCGCTTGCTTGCTTGGCCAAAAAGGGCGTATGTGTTTTCTCCTGAATATATTCAGGAGAAAACGCATACGCCCTTTTTGGCCAAGTGCATCATTTTCGACGTTGTGCCCCTCTTCCTGTGCTTTAAAGGCGATTCCAACGTACCTCTTGAAATCTGTTTCCTGCTATTCTGCCTCGCTTTCAAGTCCGCCTCGTTGCCTTCCCTCAACAGATTTTTGGACGATAGTTGTCCTTTATTACTAGGCCAGTTTGTGAATTGCTGTGCCCCTTAGCTCCATTTTTCAACTCGTTTTTTGTGAGCTGACCGCAAGTCCAAAATTTTGGTTCAGGACCTATTCTGGTTTCCGATGGGGGGCTGAGACTTTGGTTAATTCTTCTTCCTGCCGGGAAGTTAGAGTGATATGTGCCCATCCAAATGCCTAACAGCTACTCTCTCATTGGTTCTCCCTCTTCCCTTTCATCCTCTGCCAAATTGGCAACCTGTGCGAACCAGCAGGTTAAAGGGGCTGTCTCTCCAAGTTGGGAGATTGATAGTAAAGCAGATGGAAAGTCAAACCGGAGCACCAGGAGAGGGACTATTCGTTGAGTTTTAGAAACCTTTCGTATTCACAGTGTGTCCGTTCTCTAGGTTTCCCATACATGTTATAACTGTAGTAATATTCCCTTCAACCTGGAGAGTTGGGACCCATGGAATGGGTGCCATGCATTATTGCTTTAAAGGGTCTGCATTTGCTCACCCAATCTCACCAATCGTCTCAGTCCCAAGTGTCCAGCCTTATGCCACATCCAGCTGTCATTGTAGATAGGGTCATTCCAGGTTTCATCAGAGACCCTGAAGGAATTGTAAAGAATTTCCCAGTTTTTTTGTTTTGTTTTTGAAATTCCTGTTTATAGTGGGTTTGAGCTGATTCTCTCTGCCATGTTTATGCCAGTCTAGACACACTTGATTCCCTTACGGAGACATATCAATACATAGGTTTTAAGATTGTTTCTAGTCAGATATATTCCTCTGTGGGAAATACGGGGTTTTGAGTCCCTTTCACTGAGGAAGGTGTAGGTCTTGTCTATTCCATAGTTGGTTTTTGGAACGGTACCTGTGCTTATATCAAACTCCGGTTTTATGCATCACCCCACCTCTCCTTCCCCCTTAAGCAGGCATAAGAGTGTTTTCTAAATGTGAGACACTGTTCTCTTTCCTAACTCAGTTCAAGTGTAGCCATGCTTACAGGATCTTCATAAGTGATATCTTATGATAAGTTTCTTTTTCTGTGGGACTTATTTCACTTAGAATCATCGTACCTGAATCCACCCATTTTGCTGCTACTGGTTTATGACATTGATTTCATGGCTGAGGGATATTCCATCGTAGGTAAGTACCACAATTTTTTAACCATTTTAATATTTCCTGGGATATTTAAGGTGTACCCAAGTTGAGGTCCTTGTAAGCAGTGCAGCCCTAAATTTTGGGGTGGCTCTGTCTTATTGATTTTCAGAATTCCCAAGGTATATTCCCTAGACTGGAAGTGCCCTTGGCTCTTTAGCTCTGTTCTTTACTTCTTTTAGGGAACACAATATACTCCTCCAGAGAGGCAGTTGGCAATTTACATCCCGCCCATCAGCATAACAAGGCTCCCTGTTCTCCAGGGCCTGTCTTGCCTTTCTGGTTTTTACACATTTTGTGGATGTCCCTTTTGACCGGTGGGAAGTGATACTTCTTTGTAGTGCAGATTTGCATTGCCCGCTTGCTTGCTTGGCCAAAAAGGGCGTATGCGTTTTCTCCTGAATACATTCAGGAGAAAACGCATACGCCCTTTTTGGCCAAGGGCATCATTTTCGTAGTTGGGCCCCTCTTCCTGTGCTTTAAAGGCGATTCCAACGTACCTCTTGAAATCTGTTTGCTGCTATTCTGCCTCGCTTTCAAGTCCGCCTCGTTGCCTTCCCTCAACAGATTTTTGGACGATAGTTGTCCTTTATTACTCGGCCAGTTTGTGAATTGCTGTGCCCCTTAGCTCCATTTTTCAACTCGTTTTTTGTGAGCTGACCGCAAGTCCAAAATTTTGGTTCAGGACCTATGCTGGTTCCCGATGGGGGGCTGAGACTTTGGTTAATTCTTCTTCCTGCTGGGAAATTAGAGTGAAATGTGCCCGTCCAAATGCCTAACAGCTACTCTCTCATTGGTTCTCCCTCTTCCCTTTCATCCTCTGCCAAATTGGAAACCTGTGCGAAACAGGAGGTTAAAGGCGCTGTCTCTCCAAGTTGGAAGGTTGATAGTAAAGCAGATGGAAAGTCAAACCCGAGCACCAGGAGAGGGACTATTCGTTGAGTTTTGGAAACTTTTCGTGTTCACAGTGTGTCCGTTCTCTAGGTTTACCGTACATGTTATAGCTGTAGTAATATTCCCTTTAACCTGGAGAGTTGGGACCCATGGAATGGGTGCCAGGCATTTGTGCTTTAAAGAGTCTGCATTCGCTCACCCAATCTCACCAATCCTCTCAGTCTCAAGTGTCCAGCCTTATGCCTCATCCAGCTGTCGTTGTACATAGGGTCATTCCAGGTTTCATCAGAGACCGTGAAGGAATTGTAAAGAATTTCCCAGTTTTTTTGTTTTGTTTTTGAAATTCCTTTTTATAGTGGGTTTGAGCTGATTCTCGCTGCCATGTTTATGCCAGTCTAGACACACTTGATTCCCTTACGGAGACATATCAATACATAGGTTTTAAGATTCTTACTAGTCAGATATATTCCTCTGTGGGAAATAAGGGGTTTTGAGTCCCTTTCACTGAGGAAGGTGTAGGTCTTGTCTATTCCATAGTTGGTTTTTGGAACGGGACCTGTGCTTATATTAAAGTCTGGTTTTATGCATCACCCGACCTCTCCTTCCCCCGTAAGCAGGCATAAGGGTGTTTTCTAAATGTGAGACACTGTTCTCTTTCCTAACTCAGTTCAAGTGTAGCCATGTTACAGGATCTTCATAAGTGATATCTTATGATAAGTTTCTTTTTCTCTGTGACTTATTTCACTTAGAATCATCGTACCTGAATCCACCCATTTTGCTGCTACTGGTTTATGACATTGATTTCATGGCTGAGGTATATTCCATCGTACGTAAGTACCACAATATTTGAACCATTTTTATATTTCCTGGGATATTTAAGGTGTACCCAAGTTGAGGTCCTTGTAAGCAGTGCAGCCCTAAATTTTGGGGTGGCGCTGTCTTATTGATTTTCAGAATTCCCAATGTATATTCCCTAGACTGGAAGTGCCCTTGGCTCTTTAGCTCTGTTCTTTACTTGTTTTAGGGAACACAATATACTCCTCCAGAGAGGCAGTTGGCAATTTACATCCCGCCCATCAGCATAACAAGGCTCCCTGTTCTCCAGGGCCTGTCTTGCCTTTCTGGTTTTTACACATTTTGTGGATGTCCCTTTTGACCAGTGGGAAGTGATACTTCTTTGTAGTGCAGGTTTGCAATGCCCGCTTGCTTGCTTGGCCAAAAAAGGCGTATGTGTTTTCTCCTGAATATATTCAGGAGAAAACGCATACGCCCTTTTTGGCCAAGTGCATCATTTTCGAAGTTGTGACCCTCTTCCTGTGCTTTAAAGGCGATTCCGACGTACCACTTGAAATCTGTTTCCTGCTATTCTGCCTCGCTTTCAAGTCCACCTCGTTGCCTTCCCTCAACAGATTTTTGGACGATAGTTGTCCTTTATTACTCGGCCAGTTTGTGAATTGCTGTGCCCCTGAGCTCCATTTTTCAACTCGTATTTGGTGAGCTGATTGCAAGTCCAAAATTTTGGTTCAGGACCTATACTGGTTCCCAGTGGGTGGCTGAGACTTTGGTTAATTCTTCTTCTTCCCGGGAATTTAGAGTGATATGTGCCCGTCCAAATGCCTAACAGCTACTCTCTCACTGGTTCTCCCTTTTCCCTTTCATCCTCTCCCAATTTGGCAACCTGTGTGAACCAGGAGGTTAAAGGGGCTGTCTCTCCAAGTTGGGAGGTTGATAGTAAAGCAGATCGAAAGTCAAACCGGAGCACCAGGAGAGGGACTCTTCGTTGAGTTTTAGAAACCTTTCGTATTCACAGTGTTTCCGTTCTCTAGGTTTCCCGTACATGTTATAGCTGTAGTAATATTCCCTTCAACCTGGAGAGTTGGGACCCATGGAATGGGTGCAAGGCATGTGTGCTTTAAAGGGTCTGCATTTGCTCACCCAATCTCACCAATCCTCTCAGTCCCAAGTGTCCCTCCTTATGCCACATCCAGCTGTCATTGTAGATATGGTCATTCCAGTGGTCATCAGAGACCGTGAAGGAATTGGAAAGAATTTCCCAGTATTTATGTTTTGTTTTTGAAATTCCTGTTTATAGTGGGTTTGAGCTGATTCTCGCTGCCATGTTTATGCCAGTCTAGACAAATTTGTTTCCCTTACGGAGTCATATCAATACATAGGTTTTAAGATTCTTACTAGTCAGATATATTCCTTTGCGGGAAATATGGGGTTTTGAGTCCCTTTCACTGAGGAAGGTGTAGGTCTTGTCTATTCCATAGCTGGTTTTTGGAACGGTACCTGTGCTTATATCAAACTCTGGATTTATGCATCACCCCACCTCTCCTTCCCCCTTAAGCAGGCATAAGAGTGTTTTCTAAATGTCAGACTCTGTTCTCTTTCCTAACTCAGTTCAAGTGTAGCCATGTTTAAAGGATCTTCATAAGTGATATCTTATGATAAGTTTCTTTTTCTCTGTGACTTATTTCAGTTAGAATCATAGTACCTGAATCCACCCATTTTGCTGCTACTGGTCTTATGACATAGATTTCATGGCTGAGGGATATTCCATCGTACGTAAGTACCACAATTTTTTGAACCATTTTTATAACTCCTGGGATATTTAAGGTGTACCCAAGTTGATGTCCTTGTAAGCAGTGCAGCCCTAAATTTTGGGGTGGCTCTCTGTTATTGATTGTCAGTTTTCCCAAGGTATATTCCCTAGACTGGAAGTGCCCTTGGCTCTGTAGCTCTGTTGTTTACTTGTTTTAGGGAACACAATGCACTCCTCTAGAGAGGCAGTTGGCAATTTACATCCCGCCCATCAGCATAACAAGGCTCCCTGTTCTCCAGGGCCTGTCTTGCCTTTCTGGTTTTTACACATTTTGTGGATGTCCCTTTTGACCGGTGGGAAGTGATACTTCTTTGTAGTGCAGATTTGCATTGCCCGCTTGCTTGCTTGGCCAAAAAGGGCGTATGCGTTTTCTCCTGAATATATTCAGGAGAAAACGCATACGCCCTTTTTGGCCAAGGGCATCATTGTCGAAGTTGTGCCCCTCTTCCTGTGCTTTAAAGGCGATTCCAACGTACATCTTGAAATCTGTTTCCTGCTATTCTGCCTCACTTTCAAGTCCACCTCGTTGCCTTCCCTCAACAGATTTTTGGACGATAGTTGTCCTTTATTACTCGGCCAGTTTGTGAATTGCTGTGCCCCTGAGCTCCATTTTTCAACTCGTTTTTGGTGAGCTGACCGCAAGTCCAAAATTTTGGTTCAGGACCTATACTGGTTCCCAGTGAGTGCATGAGACTTTGGTTAATTCTTCTTCTTGCCGCGAAATTACAGTGATATGTGCCCGTCCAAATGCCTAACAGCTACTCTCTCATTGGTTCTCCCTCTTCCCTTTCATCCTCTCCCAATTTGGCAACCTGTGCGAAGCAGGAGGTTAAAGGGGCTGTCTCTCGAAGTTGGGAGGTTGATAGTAAAGCAGATGGAAAGTCAAACCGGAGCACCAGGAGAGGGACTATTCGTTGAGTTTTAGAAAACTTTCGTATTCACAGTGTGTCCGTTATCTAGGTTTCCCGTACATGTTATAGCTGTAGTAATATTCCCTTCAACCTGAAGAGTTGGGACCCATGTAATGGGTGCCAGGCATTTGTGCTTTAAAGGGTCTGCATTTGCTCACCCAATCTCACCAATTGTCTCAGTCCCAAGTGTCCCTCCTTATGCCACATCCAGCTGTCATTGTAGATATGGTCATTCCACGGTTCATCAGAGACCCTGAAGGAATTTTAAAGAATTTCCCTGTATTTTTGTTTTGTTTTTGAAATTCCTGTTTATAGTGGGTTTGAGCTGATTCTCGCTGCCATGTTTATGCCAGTCTAGACACACTTGATTCCCTTACGGAGACATATCAATACATAGGTTTTAAGATTCTTACTAGTCAGATATATTCCTCTGCGGGAAATATGGGGTTTTGATTCCCTTTCACTGAGGAAGGTGTAGGTCTTGTCTATTCCATAGTTGGTTTTTGGAACGGTACCTGTGCTTATATCAAACTCTGGTTTTATGCATCACCGCACCTCTCCTTCCCCCTTAAGCAGGCATAAGAGTGTTTTCTAAATGTCAGACTCTGTTCTCTTTCCTAACTCAGTTCAAGTGTAGCCATGTTTACAGGATCTTCATAAGTGATATCTTATGATAAGTTTCTTTTTCTCTGTGACTTGTTTCACTTAGAATCATCATACCTGAATCCACCCATTATGCTGCTACTGGTTTATGACATTGATTTCATGGCTGAGGGATATTCCATCGTACGTAAGTACCACAATTTTTGAACCATTTTTATATTTCCTGGGATATTTAAGGTGTACCCAAGTTGAGGTCCTTGTAAGCAATGCAGCCCTAAATTTTGGAGTGGCTCTTTCTTATTGATTTTCAGAATTCCCAAGGTATATTCCCTAGACTGGAGGTGCCCTTGGCCCTTTAGCTCTGTTCTTTACTTGTTTTAGGGAACACAATATACTCCTCCAGAGATGCAGTTGGCAATTTACATCCAGCCCATCAGCATAACAAGGCTCCCTGTTCTCCAGGGCCTGTCTTGCCTTTCTGGTTTTTACACATTTTGTGGATGTCCCATTTGATCGGTGGGAAGTGATACTTCTTTGTAGTGCAGATTTGCATTGCCCGCTTGCTTGCTTGGCCAAAAAGGGCGTATGCGTTTTCTCCTGAATATATTCAGGAGAAAACGCATACGCCCTTTTTGGCCAAGTGCATCATTTTCGTAGTTGTGCCCCTCTTCCTGTGCTTTAAAGGCGATTCCAACGTACCTCTTGAAATCTGTTTCCTGCTATTCTGCCTCGCTTTCAAGTCCGCCTCGTTGCCTTCCCTCAACAGATTTTTGGACGATAGTTGTCCTTTATTACTAGGCCAGTTTGTGAATTGCTGTGCCCCTTAGCTCCATTTTTCAACTCGTTTTTTGTGAGCTGACCGCAAGTCCAAAATTTTGGTTCAGGACCTATTCTGGTTTCCGATGGGGGGCTGAGGCTTTGGTTAATTCTTCTTCCTGCCGGGAAGTTAGAGTGATATGTGCCCATCCACATGCCTAACAGCTACTCTCTCATTGGTTCTCCCTCTTCCCTTTCATCCTCTGCCAAATTGGCAACCTGTGCGAACCAGCAGGTTAAAGGGGCTGTCTCTCCAAGTTGGGAGATTGATAGTAAAGCAGATGGAAAGTCAAACCGGAGCACCAGGAGAGGGACTATTCTTTGAGTTTTAGAAACCTTTCATATTCACAGTGTGTCCGTTCTCTAGGTTT
This sequence comes from Hyperoodon ampullatus, assembly GCF_949752795.1. Classification (NCBI taxonomy): domain Eukaryota; kingdom Metazoa; phylum Chordata; class Mammalia; order Artiodactyla; family Ziphiidae; genus Hyperoodon; species Hyperoodon ampullatus. Next base: position 2,500,197 of record NW_027640676.1, on the reverse strand, counting down.
CCCATACATGTTATAACTGTAGTAATATTCCCTTCAACCTGGAGAGTTGGGACCCATGGAATGGGTGCCATGCATTATTGCTTTAAAGGTTCTGCATTTGCTCACCCAATCTCACCAATCCTCTCAGTCCCAAGTGTCCAGCCTTATGCCACATCCAGCTGTCGTTGTAGATAGGGTCATTCCAGGTTTCATCAGAGACCCTGAAGGAATTGTAAAGAATTTCCCAGTTTTTTTGTTTTGTTTTTGAAATTCCTGTTTATAGTGGGTTTGAGCTGATTCTCTCTGCCATGTTTATGCCAGTCTAGACACACTTGATTCCCTTACGGAGACATATCAATACATAGGTTTTAAGATTCTTTCTAGTCAGATATATTCCTCTGCGGGAAATATGGGGTTTTGAGTCCCTTTCACTGAGGAAGGTGTAGGTCTTGTCTATTCCATAGTTGGTTTTTGGAACGGTACCTGTGCTTATATCAAACTCCGGTTTTATGCATCACCCCACCTCTCCTTCCCCCTTAAGCAGGCATAAGAGTGTTTTCTAAATGTGAGACACTGTTCTCTTTCCTAACTCAGTTCAAGTGTAGCCATGTTTACAGGATCTTCATAAGTGATATCTTATGATAAGTTTCTTTTTCTGTGGGACTTATTTCACTTAGAATCATCGTACCTGAATCCACCCATTTTGCTGCTACTGGTTTATGACATTGATTTCATGGCTGAGGGATATTCCATCGTACGTAAGTACCACAATTTTTGAACCATTTTTATATTTCCTGGGATATTTAAGGTGTACCCAAGTTGAGGTCCTTGTAAGCAGTGCAGCCCTAAATTTTGGGGTGGCTCTGTCTTATTGATTTTCAGAATTCCCAAGGTATATTCCCTAGACTGGAAGTGCCCTTGGCTCTTTAGCTCTGTTCTTTACTTCTTTTAGGGAACACAATATACTCCTCCAGAGAGGCAGTTGGCAATTTACATCCCGCCCATCAGCATAACAAGGCTCCCTGTTCTCCAGGGCCTGTCTTGCCTTTCTGGTTTTTACACATTTTGTGGATGTCCCTTTTGACCGGTGGGAAGTGATACTTTTTGTAGTGCAGATTTGCATTGCCCGCTTGCTTGCTTGGCCAAAAAGGGCGTATGCGTTTTCTCCTGAATATATTCAGGAGAAAACGCATACGCCCTTTTTGGCCAAGGGCATCATTTTCGTAGTTGGGCCCCTCTTCCTGTGCTTTAAAGGTGATTCCAACGTACCTCTTGAAATCTGTTTCCTGCTATTCTGCCTCGCTTTCAAGTCCGCCTCGTTGCCTTCCCTCAACAGATTTTTGGACGATAGTTGTCCTTTATTACTCGACCAGTTTGTGAATTGCTGTGCCCCTGAGCTCCATTTTTCAACTCGTTTTTGGTGAGCTGACCGCACGTCCAAAATCTTGGTTCAGGACCTATACTGGTTCCCGGTGGGTGGCTGAGACTTTGGTTAATTCTTCTTCCTGCCGGGAAATTACAGTGATAAGTGCCCGTCCAAATGCCTAACAGCTACTCTCTCATTGGTTCTCCCTCTTCCCTTTCATCCTCTGCCAAATTGGCAACCTGTGCGAACCAGCAGGTTAAAGGGGCTCTCTCTCCAAGTTGGGAGGTTGATAGTAAACCAGATGGAAAGTCAAACCGGAGCACCAGGAGAGGGACTATTCGTTGAGTTTTAGAAACCTTTCGTATTAACAGTGTGCCGTTCTCTAGGTTTCCTGTACATGTTAGAGCTGTAGTAATATTCCCTTCAACCTGGAGAGTTGGGACCCATGGAATGCGTGCAAGGCATTTGTGCTTTAAACGGTCTGTATTTGCTCACCCAATCTCACCAATCGTCTCAGTCCCAAGTGTCCCTCCTTATGCCACATCCAGCTGCCATTGTAGATAGGGTCATTCCATGTTTCATCAGAGACCCTGAAGGAATTGTACAGAATTTCCCAGTTTTTTGTTTTGTTTCTGAAATTCCTTTTTATAGTGGGTTTGAGCTGATTCTCGCTGCCATGTTTATGCCAGTCAAGACACACTTGATTCCCTTACGGAGACATATCAATACATAGGTTTTAAGATTCTTACTAGTCAGATATATTCCTCTGCGGGAAATATGGGGTTTTGAGTCCCTTTCACTGAGGAAGGTGTAGGTCTTGTCTATTCCATAGTTGGGTTTTGGAACTGTAACTGTGCTTATATCAAACTCTGGTTTTATGCATCACCCCACCTCTCCTTCCCCCTTAAGCAGGCATAAGAGTGTTTTCTAAATGTGAGACACTGCTCCCTTTCCCAACTCAGTTCAAGTGTAGCCATGTTTACAGGATCTTCATAAGTGATATCTTATGATAAGTTTCTTTTTCTGTGTGACTTATTTCACTTAGAATCATCGTACCTGAATCCACCAATTTTGCTGCTACTGGTCTTATGACATTGATTTCATGGCTGAGGGATATTCCATCGTACATAAGTACCACAATTTTTTGAACCATTTTTATATTTCCTGGGATATTTAAGATGTACCCAAGTTGAGGTCCTTGTAAGCAGTGCAGCCCTAAATTTTGGGGTCGCTCTCTCTTATTGATTTTCAGTTTTCACAAGGTATATTCCCTAGACTGGAAGTGCCCTTGGCTCTGTAGCTCTGTTCTTTACTTGTTTTAGGGAACACAATGTACTCCTCCAGAGAGGCAGTTGGCAATTTACATCCCGCCCATCAGCATAACAAGGCTCCCTGTTCTCCAGGGCCTGTCTTGCCTTTCTGGTTTTTACACATTTTTTGAATGACACTTTTGACCGGTGGGAAGTGATACTTCTTTGTAGTGCAGATTTGCATTGCCCGCTTGCTTGCTTGGCCAAAAAGGGCGTATGCGTTTTCTCCTGAATATATTCAGGAGAAAACGCATACGCCCTTTTTGGCCAAGTGCATCATTGTCGAAGTTGTGCCCCCCTTCCTGTGCTTTAAAGGCGATTCCAACGTACCTCTTGAAATCTGTTTCCTGCTATTCTGCCTCGCTTTCAAGTCCGCCTCGTTGCCTTCCCTCAACAGATTTTTGGACGATAGTTGTCCTTTATTACTCGGCCAGTTTGTGAATTGCTGTGCCCCTGAGCTCCAGTTTTCAACTCGTTTTTGGTGAGCTGACCGGAAGTCCTAAATTTTGGTTCAGGACCTATGCTGGTTCCCGGTGGGGGGCTGAGACTTTGGTTAATTCTTCTTCCTGCCGGGAAGTTAGAGTGATATGTGACCGTCCAAATGCCTAACAGCTACTCTCTCATTAGTTCTCCCTCTTCCCTTTTATCCTCTGCCAAATTGGCAACCTGTGCGAACCAGGAGGTTAAAGGGCTGTCTCTCCAAGTTTGGAGATTGATAGTAAAGCAGATTGAAAGTCAAACCGGAGCACCAGGAGAGGGACTATTCGTTGAGTTTTAGAAACCTTTCGTATTCACAGTGTGTCCGTTCTCTAGGTTTCCCGTACATGTTATAACTGTAGTAATATTCCCTTCAACCTGGAGAGTTGGGACCCATGGAATTGGTGCCATCCATTATTGCTTTAAAGGGTGTGCATTTGCTCACCCAATCTCACCAATCCTCTTAGTCCCAAGTGTCCAGCCTTATGCTACATCCAGCTGTCGTTATAGATAGGGTCATTCCAGGTTTCATCAGAGACCCTGAAGGAATTGTAAAAAATTTCCCAGTTTTTTTGTTTTGTTTTTGAAATTCCTTTTTATAGTGAGTTTGAGCTGATTCTCGCTGCCATGTATATGCCAGTCTAGACACACTTGATTTCCTTACGGAGACATATCAATATATAGGTTTTAAGATTCTTACTAGTCAGATATATTCCTCTGCGGGAAATATGGGGTTTTGAGTCCGTTTCACTGTGGAAGGTGTAGGTCTTGTCTATTCCATAGTTTGTTTTTGGAACGGTACCTGTGCTTATATCAAACTCTGGTTTTATGCATCACCCCACCTCTCCTTCCCCCTTAAGCAGGCATAAGAGTGTTTTCTAAATGTGAGACACTGTTCTCTTTCCTAACTCAGTTCAAGTGTAGCCAGGTTTACAGGATCTTCATAAGTGATATCTTATGATAAGTTTCTTTTTCTGTGTGACTTATTTCACTTAGAATCATCGTACCTGAATCCACCCATTTTGCTGCTACTGGTCTTATGACATTGATTTCATGGCTGAGGGATATTCCATCGTACGTAAGTACCACAATTTTTTGAACCATTTTTATATTTCCTGGGATATTTAAGGTGTACCCAAGTTGAGGTCCTTGTAAGCAGTGCAGCCCTAAATTTTGGGGTGGCTCTGTCTTATTGATTTTCAGTTTTCCTAAGGTATATTCCCTAGACTGGAAGTGCCCTTGGCTCTGTAGCTCTGTTGTTTACTTGTTTTAGGGAACACAATGCACTCCTCCAGAGAGGCAGTTGGCAATTTACATTCCGCCCATCAGCATAACAAGGCTCCCTGTTCTCCAGGGCGTGTCTTGCCTTTCTGGTTTGTACACATTTTGTGGATGTCCCTTTTGACCGGTGGGAAGTGATACTTCTTTGTACTGCAGATTTGCATTGCCCGCTTGCTTGCTTGGCCAAAAAGGGCGTATGCATTTTCTCCTGAATAGATTCAGGAGAAAACGCATACGCCCTTTTTGGCCAAGTGCATCATTGTCGAAGTTGTGCCCCTCTTCCTGTGCTTTAAAGGCGATTCCAACGTACCTCTTGAAATCTGTTTCCTGCTATTCTGCCTCGCTTTCAAGTCTGCCTCGTTGCCTTCCCTCAACAGATTTTTGGACGATAGTTGTCCTTTATTACTCGGCCAGTTTGTGAATTGCTGTGCCCCTGAGCTCCATTTTTCAACTCGTTTTTTGTGAGCTGACCGCAAGTCCAAAATTTTGGTTCAGGACCTATGCTGGTTCCCGGTGTGTGGCTGAGACTTTGGTTAATTCTTCTTCCTGCCGGGAAATTAGATTGATATGTGCCCATCCAAATGCCTAACAGCTACTCTCTCATTGGTTCTCCCTCTTCCCTTTCATCCTCTGCCAAATTGGCAACCTGTGTGAACCAGGAGGTTAAAGGCGCTGTCTGTCCAAGTTGGAAAGTTGATAGTAAAGCAGATGGAAATTCAAACCCGAGCACCAGGAGAGGGACTATTCGTTGAGTTTTGGAAACTTTTCGTGTTCACATGTGTCCGTTCTCTAGGTTTACCGTACATGTTATAGCTGTAGTAATATTCCCTTTAACCTGGAGAGTTGGGACCCATGGAATGGGTGCCAGGCATTTGTGCTTTAAAGAGTCTGCATTTGCTCACCCAATCTCACCAATCCTCTCAGTCTCAAGTGTCCAGCCTTATGCCTCATCCAGCTGTCGTTGTACATAGGGTCATTCCAGGTTTCATCAGAGACCCTGAAGGAATTGTAAAGAATTTCCCAGTTTTTTTGTTTTGTTTTTGAAATTCCTTTTTAGAGTGGGTTTGAGCTGATTCTCGCTGCCATGTTTATGCCAGTCTAGACACACTTGATTCCTTTACAGAGACATATCAATACATAGGTTTTAAGATTTTTACTAGTCAGATATATTCCTCTGTGGGAAATATGGGGTTTTGAGTCCCTTTCACTGAGGAAGGTGTAGGTCTTGTCTATTCCATAGTTGGTTTTTGGAACGGGACCTGTGCTTATATTAAAGTCTGGTGTTATGCATCACCCGACCTCTCCTTCCCCCTTAAGCAGGCATAAGGGTGTTTTCTAAATGTGAGACACTGTTCTCTTTCCTAACTCAGTTCAAGTGTACCCATGTTACAGGATCTTCATAAGTGATATCTTATGATAAGTTTCTTTTTCTCTGTGACTTATTTCACTTAGAATCATCGTACCTGAATCCACCCATTTTGCTGCTACTGGTCTTATGACATTGATTTCGTGGCTGAGGGATATTCCATCGTACGTAAGTACCACAATTTTTTGAACCATTTTTATATTTCCTGGGATATTTAAGGTGTACCCAAGTTGAGGTCCTTGTAAGCAGTGCAGCCCTAAATTTTGGGGTGGCTCTGTCTTATTATTTTTCAGTTTTCCCAAGGTATATTGCTAGACTGGAAGTGCCCTTGGCTCTGTAGCTCTGTTCTTTACTTGTTTTATGGAACACAATGCACTCCTCCAGAGAGGCAGATGGCAATTTACATCCCGACCATCAGCATAACAAGGCTCCCTGTTCTCCAGGGCCTGTCTTGCCTTTCTGGTTTGTACACATTTTGTGGATGTACCTTTTGACCGGTAGGAAGTGATACTTCTTTGTAGTGCAGATTTGCATTACCCGCTTGCTTGCTTGGCCAAAAAGGGCGTATGCGTTTTCTCCTGAATATATTCAGGAGAAAACGCATACGCCCTTTTTGGCCAAGTGCATCATTTTCGTAGTTGTGTCCCTCTTCCTCTGCTTTAAAGGCGATTCCAACGTACCTCTTGAAATCTGTTTCCTGCTATTCTGCCTCGCTTTCAAGTCCGCCTCGTTGCCTTCCCTCAACAGATTTTTGGACGATAGTTGTCCTTTATTACTCGGCCAGTTTGTGAATTGCTGTGCCCCTGAGCTCCATTTTTCAACTTGTTTTTTGTGAGCTGACCGCAAGTCCAAAATTTTGGTTCATGATCTATGCTGGTTCCCGGTGTGTGGCTGAGACTTTGGTTAATTCTTCTTCCTGCCGGGAAATTAGATTGATATGTGCCCGTCCAATTGCCTAACAGCTACTCTCTCATTGGTTCTCCCTCTTCCCATTCATCCTCTGCAAAATTGGCAACCTGTGCGAACCAGGAGGTTAAAGGGGCTGTCTCTCCAAGTTGGGAGGTTGATAGTAAAGCAGATGGAAAGTCAAAACCGAGCACCAGGAGGGGGACTATTCGTTGAGTTTTAGAAACCTTTCGTGTTCACAGTGTGTCCGTTCTCTAGGTTTCCCGTACATGTTATAACTGTAGTAATATTCCCTTTAACCTTGAGAGTTGGGACCCATGGAATGGGTGCCAGGCATTTGTGCTTTAAAGGGTCTACATTTGCTCACCGAATCTCACCAATCCTCTCAGTCCCAAGTGTCCAGCCTTATGCCTCATCCACCTGTCGTTGTAGATAGGGTCATTCCAGGTTTCATCAGAGACCCTGAAGGAATTGTAAAGAATTTCCCAGTTTTTTCGTTTTGTTTTTGAAATTCCTTTTTATAGTGGGTTTGAGCTGATTCTCGCTGCCATGTTTATGCCAGTCTAGACACACTTGATTCCCTTACGGGGACATATCAATACATAGGTTTTAAGATTCTTACTAGTCAGATATATTCCTCTGCGGGAAATATGGGGTTTTTAGTCCCTTTCACTGAGGAAGGTGTAGGTCTTGTCTATTCCATAGTTGGTTTTTGGAACGGTAACTGTGCTTATATCAAACTCTGGTTTTATGCATGACCCCACCTCTCCTTCCCCATTAAGCAGGCATAAGAGTGTTTTCTAAATGTGAGACACTGTTCTCTTTCCTAACTCAGTTCAAGTGTAGCCATGTTTACAGGATCTTCATAGGTGATATCTTATGATAAGTTTCTTTTTCTCTGTGACTTATTTCACTTAGAATCATCGTACCTGAATCCACCCATTTTGCTGCTACTGGTCTTATGACTTTGATTTCATGGCTGAGAGATATTCCATCGTACGTAAGTACCACAATTTTTTGAACCATTTATATATTTCCTGGGATATTTAAGGTGTACCCAAGTTGATGTCCTTGTAAGCAGTGCAGCCCTAAATTTTGGGGTGGCTCTCTGTTATTGATTGTCAGTTTTCCCAAGGTATATTCCCTAGACTGGAAGTGCCCTTGGCTCTGTAGCTCTGTTGTTTACTTGTTTTAGGGAACACAATGCACTCCTCTAGAGAGGCAGTTGGCAATTTACATCCCGCCCATCAGCATAACAAGGCTCCCTGTTCTCCAGGGCCTGTCTTGCCTTTCTGGTTTTTACACATTTTGTGGATGTCCCTTTTGACCGGTGGGAAGTGATACTTCTTTGTAGTGCAGATTTGCATTGCCCGCTTGCTTGCTTGGCCAAAAAGGGCGTATGCGTTTTCTCCTGAATATATTCAGGAGAAAACGCATACGCCCTTTTTGGCCAAGGGCATCATTGTCGAAGTTGTGCCCCTCTTCCTGTGCTTTAAAGGCGATTCCAACGTACATCTTGAAATCTGTTTCCTGCTATTCTGCCTCACTTTCAAGTCCACCTCGTTGCCTTCCCTCAACAGATTTTTGGACGATAGTTGTCCTTTATTACTCGGCCAGTTTGTGAATTGCTGTGCCCCTGAGCTCCATTTTTCAACTCGTTTTTGGTGAGCTGACCGCAAGTCCAAAATTTTGGTTCAGGACCTATACTGGTTCCCAGTGAGTGCATGAGACTTTGGTTAATTCTTCTTCTTGCCGCGAAATTACAGTGATATGTGCCCGTCCAAATGCCTAACAGCTACTCTCTCATTGGTTCTCCCTCTTCCCTTTCATCCTCTCCCAATTTGGCAACCTGTGCGAAGCAGGAGGTTAAAGGGGCTGTCTCTCGAAGTTGGGAGGTTGATAGTAAAGCAGATGGAAAGTCAAACCGGAGCACCAGGAGAGGGACTATTCGTTGAGTTTTAGAAAACTTTCGTATTCACAGTGTGTCCGTTATCTAGGTTTCCCGTACATGTTATAGCTGTAGTAATATTCCCTTCAACCTGAAGAGTTGGGACCCATGTAATGGGTGCCAGGCATTTGTGCTTTAAAGGGTCTGCATTTGCTCACCCAATCTCACCAATTGTCTCAGTCCCAAGTGTCCCTCCTTATGCCACATCCAGCTGTCATTGTAGATATGGTCATTCCACGGTTCATCAGAGACCCTGAAGGAATTTTAAAGAATTTCCCTGTATTTTTGTTTTGTTTTTGAAATTCCTGTTTATAGTGGGTTTGAGCTGATTCTCGCTGCCATGTTTATGCCAGTCTAGACACACTTGATTCCCTTACGGAGACATATCAATACATAGGTTTTAAGATTCTTACTAGTCAGATATATTCCTCTGCGGGAAATATGGGGTTTTGATTCCCTTTCACTGAGGAAGGTGTAGGTCTTGTCTATTCCATAGTTGGTTTTTGGAACGGTACCTGTGCTTATATCAAACTCTGGTTTTATGCATCACCGCACCTCTCCTTCCCCCTTAAGCAGGCATAAGAGTGTTTTCTAAATGTCAGACTCTGTTCTCTTTCCTAACTCAGTTCAAGTGTAGCCATGTTTACAGGATCTTCATAAGTGATATCTTATGATAAGTTTCTTTTTCTCTGTGACTTGTTTCACTTAGAATCATCATACCTGAATCCACCCATTATGCTGCTACTGGTTTATGACATTGATTTCATGGCTGAGGGATATTCCATCGTACGTAAGTACCACAATTTTTGAACCATTTTTATATTTCCTGGGATATTTAAGGTGTACCCAAGTTGAGGTCCTTGTAAGCAATGCAGCCCTAAATTTTGGAGTGGCTCTTTCTTATTGATTTTCAGAATTCCCAAGGTATATTCCCTAGACTGGAGGTGCCCTTGGCCCTTTAGCTCTGTTCTTTACTTGTTTTAGGGAACACAATATACTCCTCCAGAGATGCAGTTGGCAATTTACATCCAGCCCATCAGCATAACAAGGCTCCCTGTTCTCCAGGGCCTGTCTTGCCTTTCTGGTTTTTACACATTTTGTGGATGTCCCATTTGATCGGTGGGAAGTGATACTTCTTTGTAGTGCAGATTTGCATTGCCCGCTTGCTTGCTTGGCCAAAAAGGGCGTATGCGTTTTCTCCTGAATATATTCAGGAGAAAACGCATACGCCCTTTTTGGCCAAGTGCATCATTTTCGTAGTTGTGCCCCTCTTCCTGTGCTTTAAAGGCGATTCCAACGTACCTCTTGAAATCTGTTTCCTGCTATTCTGCCTCGCTTTCAAGTCCGCCTCGTTGCCTTCCCTCAACAGATTTTTGGACGATAGTTGTCCTTTATTACTAGGCCAGTTTGTGAATTGCTGTGCCCCTTAGCTCCATTTTTCAACTCGTTTTTTGTGAGCTGACCGCAAGTCCAAAATTTTGGTTCAGGACCTATTCTGGTTTCCGATGGGGGGCTGAGGCTTTGGTTAATTCTTCTTCCTGCCGGGAAGTTAGAGTGATATGTGCCCATCCACATGCCTAACAGCTACTCTCTCATTGGTTCTCCCTCTTCCCTTTCATCCTCTGCCAAATTGGCAACCTGTGCGAACCAGCAGGTTAAAGGGGCTGTCTCTCCAAGTTGGGAGATTGATAGTAAAGCAGATGGAAAGTCAAACCGGAGCACCAGGAGAGGGACTATTCTTTGAGTTTTAGAAACCTTTCATATTCACAGTGTGTCCGTTCTCTAGGTTTCCCATACATGTTATAACTGTAGTAATATTCCCTTCAACCTGGAGAGTTGGGACCCATGGAATGGGTGCCATGCATTATTGCTTTAAAGGTTCTGCATTTGCTCACCCAATCTCACCAATCCTCTCAGTCCCAAGTGTCCAGCCTTATGCCACATCCAGCTGTCGTTGTAGATAGGGTCATTCCAGGTTTCATCAGAGACCCTGAAGGAATTGTAAAGAATTTCCCAGTTTTTTTGTTTTGTTTTTGAAATTCCTGTTTATAGTGGGTTTGAGCTGATTCTCTCTGCCATGTTTATGCCAGTCTAGACACACTTGATTCCCTTACGGAGACATATCAATACATAGGTTTTAAGATTCTTTCTAGTCAGATATATTCCTCTGCGGGAAATATGGGGTTTTGAGTCCCTTTCACTGAGGAAGGTGTAGGTCTTGTCTATTCCATAGTTGGTTTTTGGAACGGTACCTGTGCTTATATCAAACTCCGGTTTTATGCATCACCCCACCTCTCCTTCCCCCTTAAGCAGGCATAAGAGTGTTTTCTAAATGTGAGACACTGTTCTCTTTCCTAACTCAGTTCAAGTGTAGCCATGTTTACAGGATCTTCATAAGTGATATCTTATGATAAGTTTCTTTTTCTGTGGGACTTATTTCACTTAGAATCATCGTACCTGAATCCACCCATTTTGCTGCTACTGGTTTATGACATTGATTTCATGGCTGAGGGATATTCCATCGTACGTAAGTACCACAATTTTTGAACCATTTTTATATTTCCTGGGATATTTAAGGTGTACCCAAGTTGAGGTCCTTGTAAGCAGTGCAGCCCTAAATTTTGGGGTGGCTCTGTCTTATTGATTTTCAGAATTCCCAAGGTATATTCCCTAGACTGGAAGTGCCCTTGGCTCTTTAGCTCTGTTCTTTACTTCTTTTAGGGAACACAATATACTCCTCCAGAGAGGCAGTTGGCAATTTACATCCCGCCCATCAGCATAACAAGGCTCCCTGTTCTCCAGGGCCTGTCTTGCCTTTCTGGTTTTTACACATTTTGTGGATGTCCCTTTTGACCGGTGGGAAGTGATACTTTTTGTAGTGCAGATTTGCATTGCCCGCTTGCTTGCTTGGCCAAAAAGGGCGTATGCGTTTTCTCCTGAATATATTCAGGAGAAAACGCATACGCCCTTTTTGGCCAAGGGCATCATTTTCGTAGTTGGGCCCCTCTTCCTGTGCTTTAAAGGTGATTCCAACGTACCTCTTGAAATCTGTTTCCTGCTATTCTGCCTCGCTTTCAAGTCCGCCTCGTTGCCTTCCCTCAACAGATTTTTGGACGATAGTTGTCCTTTATTACTCGACCAGTTTGTGAATTGCTGTGCCCCTGAGCTCCATTTTTCAACTCGTTTTTGGTGAGCTGACCGCACGTCCAAAATCTTGGTTCAGGACCTATACTGGTTCCCGGTGGGTGGCTGAGACTTTGGTTAATTCTTCTTCCTGCCGGGAAATTACAGTGATAAGTGCCCGTCCAAATGCCTAACAGCTACTCTCTCATTGGTTCTCCCTCTTCCCTTTCATCCTCTGCCAAATTGGCAACCTGTGCGAACCAGCAGGTTAAAGGGGCTCTCTCTCCAAGTTGGGAGGTTGATAGTAAACCAGATGGAAAGTCAAACCGGAGCACCAGGAGAGGGACTATTCGTTGAGTTTTAGAAACCTTTCGTATTAACAGTGTGCCGTTCTCTAGGTTTCCTGTACATGTTAGAGCTGTAGTAATATTCCCTTCAACCTGGAGAGTTGGGACCCATGGAATGCGTGCAAGGCATTTGTGCTTTAAACGGTCTGTATTTGCTCACCCAATCTCACCAATCGTCTCAGTCCCAAGTGTCCCTCCTTATGCCACATCCAGCTGCCATTGTAGATAGGGTCATTCCATGTTTCATCAGAGACCCTGAAGGAATTGTACAGAATTTCCCAGTTTATTGTTTTGTTTCTGAAATTCCTTTTTATAGTGGGTTTGAGCTGATTCTCGCTGCCATGTTTATGCCAGTCAAGACACACTTGATTCCCTTACGGAGACATATCAATACATAGGTTTTAAGATTCTTACTAGTCAGATATATTCCTCTGCGGGAAATATGGGGTTTTGAGTCCCTTTCACTGAGGAAGGTGTAGGTCTTGTCTATTCCATAGTTGGGTTTTGGAACTGTAACTGTGCTTATATCAAACTCTGGTTTTATGCATCACCCCACCTCTCCTTCCCCCTTAAGCAGGCATAAGAGTGTTTTCTAAATGTGAGACACTGCTCCCTTTCCCAACTCAGTTCAAGTGTAGCCATGTTTACAGGATCTTCATAAGTGATATCTTATGATAAGTTTCTTTTTCTGTGTGACTTATTTCACTTAGAATCATCGTACCTGAATCCACCAATTTTGCTGCTACTGGTCTTATGACATTGATTTCATGGCTGAGGGATATTCCATCGTACATAAGTACCACAATTTTTTGAACCATTTTTATATTTCCTGGGATATTTAAGATGTACCCAAGTTGAGGTCCTTGTAAGCAGTGCAGCCCTAAATTTTGGGGTCGCTCTCTCTTATTGATTTTCAGTTTTCACAAGGTATATTCCCTAGACTGGAAGTGCCCTTGGCTCTGTAGCTCTGTTCTTTACTTGTTTTAGGGAACACAATGTACTCCTCCAGAGAGGCAGTTGGCAATTTACATCCCGCCCATCAGCATAACAAGGCTCCCTGTTCTCCAGGGCCTGTCTTGCCTTTCTGGTTTTTACACATTTTTTGAATGACACTTTTGACCGGTGGGAAGTGATACTTCTTTGTAGTGCAGATTTGCATTGCCCGCTTGCTTGCTTGGCCAAAAAGGGCGTATGCGTTTTCTCCTGAATATATTCAGGAGAAAACGCATACGCCCTTTTTGGCCAAGTGCATCATTGTCGAAGTTGTGCCCCCCTTCCTGTGCTTTAAAGGCGATTCCAACGTACCTCTTGAAATCTGTTTCCTGCTATTCTGCCTCGCTTTCAAGTCCGCCTCGTTGCCTTCCCTCAACAGATTTTTGGACGATAGTTGTCCTTTATTACTCGGCCAGTTTGTGAATTGCTGTGCCCCTGAGCTCCAGTTTTCAACTCGTTTTTGGTGAGCTGACCGGAAGTCCTAAATTTTGGTTCAGGACCTATGCTGGTTCCCGGTGGGGGGCTGAGACTTTGGTTAATTCTTCTTCCTGCCGGGAAGTTAGAGTGATATGTGACCGTCCAAATGCCTAACAGCTACTCTCTCATTAGTTCTCCCTCTTCCCTTTTATCCTCTGCCAAATTGGCAACCTGTGCGAACCAGGAGGTTAAAGGGCTGTCTCTCCAAGTTTGGAGATTGATAGTAAAGCAGATTGAAAGTCAAACCGGAGCACCAGGAGAGGGACTATTCGTTGAGTTTTAGAAACCTTTCGTATTCACAGTGTGTCCGTTCTCTAGGTTTCCCGTACATGTTATAACTGTAGTAATATTCCCTTCAACCTGGAGAGTTGGGACCCATGGAATTGGTGCCATCCATTATTGCTTTAAAGGGTGTGCATTTGCTCACCCAATCTCACCAATCCTCTTAGTCCCAAGTGTCCAGCCTTATGCTACATCCAGCTGTCGTTATAGATAGGGTCATTCCAGGTTTCATCAGAGACCCTGAAGGAATTGTAAAAAATTTCCCAGTTTTTTTGTTTTGTTTTTGAAATTCCTTTTTATAGTGAGTTTGAGCTGATTCTCGCTGCCATGTATATGCCAGTCTAGACACACTTGATTTCCTTACGGAGACATATCAATATATAGGTTTTAAGATTCTTACTAGTCAGATATATTCCTCTGCGGGAAATATGGGGTTTTGAGTCCGTTTCACTGTGGAAGGTGTAGGTCTTGTCTATTCCATAGTTTGTTTTTGGAACGGTACCTGTGCTTATATCAAACTCTGGTTTTATGCATCACCCCACCTCTCCTTCCCCCTTAAGCAGGCATAAGAGTGTTTTCTAAATGTGAGACACTGTTCTCTTTCCTAACTCAGTTCAAGTGTAGCCAGGTTTACAGGATCTTCATAAGTGATATCTTATGATAAGTTTCTTTTTCTGTGTGACTTATTTCACTTAGAATCATCGTACCTGAATCCACCCATTTTGCTGCTACTGGTCTTATGACATTGATTTCATGGCTGAGGGATATTCCATCGTACGTAAGTACCACAATTTTTTGAACCATTTTTATATTTCCTGGGATATTTAAGGTGTACCCAAGTTGAGGTCCTTGTAAGCAGTGCAGCCCTAAATTTTGGGGTGGCTCTGTCTTATTGATTTTCAGTTTTCCTAAGGTATATTCCCTAGACTGGAAGTGCCCTTGGCTCTGTAGCTCTGTTGTTTACTTGTTTTAGGGAACACAATGCACTCCTCCAGAGAGGCAGTTGGCAATTTACATTCCGCCCATCAGCATAACAAGGCTCCCTGTTCTCCAGGGCGTGTCTTGCCTTTCTGGTTTGTACACATTTTGTGGATGTCCCTTTTGACCGGTGGGAAGTGATACTTCTTTGTACTGCAGATTTGCATTGCCCGCTTGCTTGCTTGGCCAAAAAGGGCGTATGCATTTTCTCCTGAATAGATTCAGGAGAAAACGCATACGCCCTTTTTGGCCAAGTGCATCATTGTCGAAGTTGTGCCCCTCTTCCTGTGCTTTAAAGGCGATTCCAACGTACCTCTTGAAATCTGTTTCCTGCTATTCTGCCTCGCTTTCAAGTCTGCCTCGTTGCCTTCCCTCAACAGATTTTTGGACGATAGTTGTCCTTTATTACTCGGCCAGTTTGTGAATTGCTGTGCCCCTGAGCTCCATTTTTCAACTCGTTTTTTGTGAGCTGACCGCAAGTCCAAAATTTTGGTTCAGGACCTATGCTGGTTCCCGGTGTGTGGCTGAGACTTTGGTTAATTCTTCTTCCTGCCGGGAAATTAGATTGATATGTGCCCATCCAAATGCCTAACAGCTACTCTCTCATTGGTTCTCCCTCTTCCCTTTCATCCTCTGCCAAATTGGCAACCTGTGTGAACCAGGAGGTTAAAGGCGCTGTCTGTCCAAGTTGGAAAGTTGATAGTAAAGCAGATGGAAATTCAAACCCGAGCACCAGGAGAGGGACTATTCGTTGAGTTTTGGAAACTTTTCGTGTTCACATGTGTCCGTTCTCTAGGTTTACCGTACATGTTATAGCTGTAGTAATATTCCCTTTAACCTGGAGAGTTGGGACCCATGGAATGGGTGCCAGGCATTTGTGCTTTAAAGAGTCTGCATTTGCTCACCCAATCTCACCAATCCTCTCAGTCTCAAGTGTCCAGCCTTATGCCTCATCCAGCTGTCGTTGTACATAGGGTCATTCCAGGTTTCATCAGAGACCCTGAAGGAATTGTAAAGAATTTCCCAGTTTTTTTGTTTTGTTTTTGAAATTCCTTTTTAGAGTGGGTTTGAGCTGATTCTCGCTGCCATGTTTATGCCAGTCTAGACACACTTGATTCCCTTACAGAGACATATCAATACATAGGTTTTAAGATTTTTACTAGTCAGATATATTCCTCTGTGGGAAATATGGGGTTTTGAGTCCCTTTCACTGAGGAAGGTGTAGGTCTTGTCTATTCCATAGTTGGTTTTTGGAACGGGACCTGTGCTTATATTAAAGTCTGGTGTTATGCATCACCCGACCTCTCCTTCCCCCTTAAGCAGGCATAAGGGTGTTTTCTAAATGTGAGACACTGTTCTCTTTCCTAACTCAGTTCAAGTGTACCCATGTTACAGGATCTTCATAAGTGATATCTTATGATAAGTTTCTTTTTCTCTGTGACTTATTTCACTTAGAATCATCGTACCTGAATCCACCCATTTTGCTGCTACTGGTCTTATGACATTGATTTCGTGGCTGAGGGATATTCCATCGTACGTAAGTACCACAATTTTTTGAACCATTTTTATATTTCCTGGGATATTTAAGGTGTACCCAAGTTGAGGTCCTTGTAAGCAGTGCAGCCCTAAATTTTGGGGTGGCTCTGTCTTATTATTTTTCAGTTTTCCCA
Source organism: Hyperoodon ampullatus (assembly GCF_949752795.1). Lineage (NCBI taxonomy): Eukaryota > Metazoa > Chordata > Mammalia > Artiodactyla > Ziphiidae > Hyperoodon > Hyperoodon ampullatus. Next base: position 2,483,694 of record NW_027640676.1, on the reverse strand, counting down.
AGGTATATTGCTAGACTGGAAGTGCCCTTGGCTCTGTAGCTCTGTTCTTTACTTGTTTTATGGAACACAATGCACTCCTCCAGAGAGGCAGATGGCAATTTACATCCCGACCATCAGCATAACAAGGCTCCCTGTTCTCCAGGGCCTGTCTTGCCTTTCTGGTTTGTACACATTTTGTGGATGTACCTTTTGACCGGTAGGAAGTGATACTTCTTTGTAGTGCAGATTTGCATTACCCGCTTGCTTGCTTGGCCAAAAAGGGCGTATGCGTTTTCTCCTGAATATATTCAGGAGAAAACGCATACGCCCTTTTTGGCCAAGTGCATCATTTTCGTAGTTGTGTCCCTCTTCCTCTGCTTTAAAGGCGATTCCAACGTACCTCTTGAAATCTGTTTCCTGCTATTCTGCCTCGCTTTCAAGTCCGCCTCGTTGCCTTCCCTCAACAGATTTTTGGACGATAGTTGTCCTTTATTACTCGGCCAGTTTGTGAATTGCTGTGCCCCTGAGCTCCATTTTTCAACTTGTTTTTTGTGAGCTGACCGCAAGTCCAAAATTTTGGTTCATGATCTATGCTGGTTCCCGGTGTGTGGCTGAGACTTTGGTTAATTCTTCTTCCTGCCGGGAAATTAGATTGATATGTGCCCGTCCAATTGCCTAACAGCTACTCTCTCATTGGTTCTCCCTCTTCCCATTCATCCTCTGCAAAATTGGCAACCTGTGCGAACCAGGAGGTTAAAGGGGCTGTCTCTCCAAGTTGGGAGGTTGATAGTAAAGCAGATGGAAAGTCAAAACCGAGCACCAGGAGGGGGACTATTCGTTGAGTTTTAGAAACCTTTCGTGTTCACAGTGTGTCCGTTCTCTAGGTTTCCCGTACATGTTATAACTGTAGTAATATTCCCTTTAACCTTGAGAGTTGGGACCCATGGAATGGGTGCCAGGCATTTGTGCTTTAAAGGGTCTACATTTGCTCACCGAATCTCACCAATCCTCTCAGTCCCAAGTGTCCAGCCTTATGCCTCATCCACCTGTCGTTGTAGATAGGGTCATTCCAGGTTTCATCAGAGACCCTGAAGGAATTGTAAAAAATTTCCCAGTTTTTTCGTTTTGTTTTTGAAATTCCTTTTTATAGTGGGTTTGAGCTGATTCTCGCTGCCATGTTTATGCCAGTCTAGACACACTTGATTCCCTTACGGGGACATATCAATACATAGGTTTTAAGATTCTTACTAGTCAGATATATTCCTCTGCGGGAAATATGGGGTTTTTAGTCCCTTTCACTGAGGAAGGTGTAGGTCTTGTCTATTCCATAGTTGGTTTTTGGAACGGTAACTGTGCTTATATCAAACTCTGGTTTTATGCATGACCCCACCTCTCCTTCCCCATTAAGCAGGCATAAGAGTGTTTTCTAAATGTGAGACACTGTTCTCTTTCCTAACTCAGTTCAAGTGTAGCCATGTTTACAGGATCTTCATAGGTGATATCTTATGATAAGTTTCTTTTTCTCTGTGACTTATTTCACTTAGAATCATCGTACCTGAATCCACCCATTTTGCTGCTACTGGTCTTATGACTTTGATTTCATGGCTGAGAGATATTCCATCGTACGTAAGTACCACAATTTTTTGAACCATTTATATATTTCCTGGGATATTTAAGGTGTACCCAAGTTGAGGTCCTTGTAAGCAGTGCAGCCCTAAATTTTGGGGTGGCTGTGTCTTATTGATTTTCAGTTTTCCCAAGGTATATTCCCTAGACTGGAAGTGCCCTTGGCTCTGTAGCTCTGTTGTTTACTTGTTTTAGGGAACACAATGCTCTCCTCCAGAGAGGCAGTTGGCAATTTACATCCCGCCCATCAGCATAACAAGGCTCCCTGTTCTCCAGGGCCTGTCTTGCCTTTCTGGCTTTTACACATTTTGTGGATGTCCCTTTTGACCGGTGGGAAGTGATACTTCTTTGTAGTGCAGATTTGCATTGCCCGCTTGCTTGCTTGGCCAAAAAGGGCGTATGCGTTTTCTCCTGAATATATTCAGGAGAAAACGCATACGCCCTTTTTGGCCAAGTGCATCATTGTCGAAGTCGTGCCCCTCTTCTTGTGCTTTAAAGGCGATTCCAATGTACCTCCTGAAATCTGTTTCCTGCTATTCTGCCTGGCTTTCAAGTCCACCTCGCTGCCTTCCCTCAACAGATTTTTGGACGATAGTTGTCCTTTATTACTCGGCCAGTTTGTGAATTGCTGTGCCCCTGAGCTCCATTTTTCAACTCGTTTTTTGTGATCTGACCGCTAGTCCAAAATTTTGGTTCAGGACCTATACTGGTTCCCGGTGGGTGGCTGAGACTTTGGTTAAGTCTTCTTCCTGCCGGGAAATTAGATTGATATGTGCCCCTCCAAATGCCTAACAGCTACTCTCTCATTGTTTCTCCCTCTTCCCTTTCAACCTCTGCCAAATTGGCAACCTGTGCGAACCAGGAATTTAAAAGGGCTGTCTCTCCAAGTTGGGAGTTTGATAGTAAAGCAGATGGAAAGTCAAACTGGAGCACCAGGAGAGGGACTATTCGTTGAGTTTTAGAAACCTTTCGTATTCACAGTGTGTCCGTTCTCTAGGTTTCCCGTACATGTTATAGCTGTAGTAATATTCCCTTTATCCTGGAGAGTTGGGACCCATGGAATGGGTGCCAGGCATTTGTGCTTTAAAGGGTCTGCATTTGCTCACCCAATCTCACCAATCCTCTCAGTCACATGTGTCCAGCCTTATGCCTCATCCAGCTGTCGTTGTACGTAAGGTCATTCCAGGTTTCATCAGAGACCCTGAAGGAATTTTAAAGAATTTCCCAGTTTTTTTGTTTTGTTTTTGAAATTCCTTTTTATAGTGTGTTTGAGCTGATTCTCACTGCCATGTTTATGCCAGTCTAGACACACTTGATTCCCTTAAGGAGACATATCAATACATAGGTTTTAAGATTCTTACTAGTCAGATATATTCCTCTGCGGGAAATATGGGGTTTTGAGTCCCTTTCACTGAGGAAGGTGTAGGTCTTGTCTATTCCATAGTTGGTTTTTGGAACGGTACCTGTGCTTATATCAAACTCTGGTTTTATGCATCACCCCACCTCTCCTTCCCCCTTAAGCAGGCATAAGAGTGTTTTCTAAATGTGAGACACTGTTCTCTTTCCTAACTCAGTTCAAGTGTAGCCATGTTTACAGGATCTTCATAAGTGATATCTTATGATAAGTTTCTTTTTCTGTGTGACTTATTTCACTTAGAATCATCGTACCTGAATCCACCCATTTTGCTGCTACTGGTTTATGACATTGATTTCATGGCTGAGGGATATTCTATCGTACGTAAGTACCACAATTTTTTGAACCATTTTTATATTTCCTGGGATATTTAAGGTGTACCCAAGTTGAGGTCCTTGTAAGCAGTGCAGCCCTAAATTTTGGGGTGGCTCTGTCTTATTGATTTTCAGTTTTCCCAAGGTATATTCCCTAGACTGGAAGTGCCCTTGGCTCTGTAGCTCTGTTGTTTACTTGTTTTAGGGAACACAATGCACTCCTCCAGAGAGGCAGTTGGCAATTTACATTCCGCCCATCAGCATAACAAGGCTCCCTGTTCTCCAGGGCGTGTCTTGCCTTTCTGGTTTGTACACATTTTGTGGATGTCCCTTTTGACCGGTGGGAAGTGATACTTCTTTGTAGTGCAGATTTGCATTGCCCGCTTGCTTGCTTGGCCAAAAAGGGCGTATGCGTTTTCTCCTGAATATATTCTGGAGAAAACGCATACACAATTTTTGGCCAAGTGCATCATTGTCGAAGTTGTGCCCCTCTTCCTGTGCTTTAAAGGCGATTCCAACGTACCTCTTGAAATCTGTTTCCTGCTATTCTGCCTCGCTTTCAAGTCTGCCTCGTTGCCTTCCCTCAACAGATTTTTGGACGATAGTTGTCCTTTATTACTCGGCCAGTTTCTGAATTGCTGTGCCCCTGAGCTCCATTTTTCAACTCGTTTTTTGTGAGCTGACCGCAAGTCCAAAATTTTGGTTCAGGACCTATGCTGGTTCCCGGTGTGTGGCTGAGACTTTGGTTAATTCTTCTTCCTGCTGGAAAATTAAATTGATATGTGCCCGTCCAAATGCCTAACAGCTACTCTCTCATTGGTTCTCCCTCTTCCCTTTCATCCTCTGCCAAATTGGCAACCTGTGTGAACCAGGAGGTTAAAGGCGCTGTCTCTCCAAGTTGGAAGGTTGATAGTAAAGCAGATGGAAATTCAAACCGGAGCACCAGGAGAGGGACTATTCGTTGAGTTTTGGAAACTTTTCGTGTTCACAGTGTGTCCGTTCTCTAGGTTTACCGTACATGTTATAGCTGTAGGAATATTCCCTTTAACCTGGAGAGTTGGGACCCATGGAATGGGTTCCAGGCATTTGTGCTTTAAAGAGTCTGCATTTGCTCACCCAATCTCACCAATCCTCTCAGTCTCAAGTGTCCAGCCTTATGCCTCATCCAGCTGTCGTTGTACATAGGGTCATTCCAGGTTTCATCAGAGACCCTGAAGGAATTGTAAAGAATTTACCAGTTTTTTTGTTTTGTTTTTGAAATTCCTTTTTATAGTGGGTTTGAGCTGATCCTCGCTGCCATGTTTATGCCAGTCTAGACACACTTGATTCCCTTACGGAGACATATCAATACATAGGTTTTAAGATTTTTACTAGTCAGATATATTCCTCTGTGGGAAATATGGGGTTTTGAGTCCCTTTCACTGAGGAAGGTGTAGGTCTTGTCTATTCCATAGTTGGTTTTTGGAACGGGACCTGTGCTTATATTGAAGTCTGGTTTTATGCATCACCCGACCTCTCCTTCCCCCGTAAGCAGGCATAAGGGTATTTTCTAAATGTGAGACACTGTTCTCTTTCCTAACTCAGTTCAAGTGTAGCCATGTTACAGGATCTTCATAAGTGATATCTTATGATAAGTTTCTTTTTCTCTGTGACTTATTTCACTTAGAATCATCGTACCTGAATCCACCCATTTTGCTGCTACTGGTCTTATGACATTGATTTCGTGGCTGAGGGATATTCCATCGTACGTAAGTACCACAATTTTTTGAACCATTTTTATATTTCCTGGGATATTTAAGGTGTACCCAAGTTGAGGTCCTTGTAAGCAGTGCAGCCCTAAATTTTGGGGTGGCTCTGTATTATTGATTTTCAGTTTTCCCAAGGTATATTGCTAGACTGGAAGTGCCCTTGGCTCTGTAGCTCTGTTCTTTACTTGTTTTAGGGAACACAATGCACTCCTCCAGAGAGGCAGATGGCAATTTACATCCCGCCCATCAGCATAACAAGGCTCCCTGTTCTCCAGGGCCTGTCTTGCCTTTCTGGTTTGTACACATTTTGTGGATGTACCTTTTGACCGGTGGGAAGTGATACTTCTTTGTAGTGCAGATTTGCATTGCCCGCTTGCTTGCTTGGCCAAAAAGAGCGTATGCGTTTTCTCCTGAATATATTCAGGAGAAAACGCATACGCCCTTTTTGGCCAAGTGCATCATTTCCGTAGTTGAGCCCCTCTTCCTTTGCTTTAAAGGCGATTCCAACGTACCTCTTGAAATCTGTTTCCTGCTATTCTGCCTCGCTTTCAAGTCCGCCTCGTTGCCTTCCCTCAACAGATTTTTGGACGATAGTTGTCCTTTATTACTCGGCCAGTTTGTGAAATGCTGTGCCCCTGAGCTCCATTATTCAACTCGTTTTTTGTGAGCTGACCGCAAGTCCAAAATTTTGGTTCAGGATCTATGCTGGTTCCCGGTGTGTGGCTGAGACTTTGGTTAATTCTTCTTCCTGCCGGGAAATTAGATTGATATGTGCCCATCCAATTGCCTAACAGCTACTCTCTCATTGGTTCTCCCTCTTCCCATTCATCCTCTGCCGAATTGGCAACCTGTGCGAACCAGGAGGTTAAAGGGCCTGTCTCTCCAAGTTGGGAGGTTGATAGTAAAGCAGATGGAAAGTCAAAACCGAGCACCAGGAGGGGGACTATTCGTTGAGTTTTAGAAACCTTTCGTATTCACAGTGTGTCCGTTCTCTAGGTTTCCCGTACATGTTATAACTGTAGTAATATTCCCTTTAACCTTGAGAGTTGGGACCCATGGAATGGGTGCCAGGCATTTGTGCTTTAAAGGGTCTGCATTTGCTCACCCAATCTCACCAATCCTCTCAGTCCCAAGTGTCCAGCCTTATGCCACATCCAGCTGTCGTTGTAGATAAGGTCATTCCAGGTTTCAGCAGAGACCCTGAAGGATTTGTAAAAAATTTCCCAGTTTTCTTGTTTTGTTTTTGAAATTCCTTTTTATAGTGGGTTTGAGCTGATTCTCGCTGCCATGTTTATGCCAGTCTAGACACACCTGATTCCCTTACGGAGACATATCAATACATAGGTTTTAAGATTCTTACTAGTCAGATATATTCCTCTGCGGGAAATATGGGGTTTTGAGTCCCTTTCACTGAGGAAGGTGTAGGTCTTGTCTATTCCATAGTTGGTTTTTGGAACGGTACCTGTGCTTATATCAAACTCTGGTTTTATGCATCACCCCACCTCTCCTTCCCCCTTAAGCAGGCATAAGAGTGTTTTCTAAATGTGAGACAGTGTTCTCTTTCCTATCTCAGTTCAAGTGTAGCCATGTTTACAGGATCGTCATAAGTGATATCTTATGATAAGTTTCTTTTTCTGTGTGACTTATTTCACTTAGAATCATCGTACGTGAATCCACCCATTTTGCTGCTACTGGTCTTATGACATTGATTTCATGGCTGAGGTATATTCCATCGTACGTAAGTACCACAATTTTTTGAACCATTTTTATATTTCCTGGGATATTTAAGGTGTACCCAAGTTGAGGTCCTTGTAAGCAGTGCAGCCCTAAATTTTTGGGTGGCTCTGTCTTATCGATATTCAGTTTTACCAAGGTATATTCCCTAGACTGCAAGAGCCCTTGGCTCTGTAGCTCTGTTGTTTCTTTGTTTTAGGGAACACAATGCACACCTCCAGAGAGGCAGTTGGCAATTTACATCCCGCCTATCAGAATAACAAGTCTCCCTGTTCTACAGGGCCTGTCTTGCCTTTCTGGTTTTTACACATTTTGTGGATGTCCCTTTTGACCGGTGGGAAGTGATACTTCTTTGTAGTGCAGATTTGCATTGCCCGCTTGCTTGCTTGGCCAAAAAGGGCGTATGCGTTTTCTCCTGAATATATTCAGGAGAAAACGCATACGCCCTTTTTGGCCAAGTGCATTATTGTCGAAGTTGTGCCCCTCTTCCTGCGCTTTAAAGGCGATTCCAACGTACCTCTTGAAATCTGTTTCCTGCTACTCTGCCTCGCTTTGAAGTCCGCCTCGTTGCCTTCCCTCAACAGATTTTTGGACGATAGTTGTCCTTTATTACTCGGCCAGTTTGTGAATTGCTGTGTCCCTGAGTTCCATTTTTCAACTCGTTTTTGGTGAGCTGACCGCAAGTCCAAAATTTTGGTTCAGGACCTATACTGGTTCCCGGTGGGTGGCTGAGACTTTGGTTAATTCTTCTTCCTGCCGGGAAATTAGATTGATATGTGCCCATCCAAATGCCTAACAGCTACTCTCTCATTGGTTCTCCCTCTTCCCTTTCATCCTCTGCCAAATTGGCAACCTGTGCGAACAAGGAGGTTAAAGGGGCTGTCTCTCCAAGTTGGGAGGTTGATAGTAAAGCAGATGGAAAGTCAAACTGGAGCACCAGGAGAGGGACTATTCGATGAGTTTTAGAAACCTTTGGTATTCACAGTGTGTCCGTTCTCTAGGTTTCCCGTACATGTTATAGCTGTAGTAATATTCCCTTCAACCTGGAGAGTTGGGAGCCATGGAATGGGTGCCACGCATTTGTGCTTTAAAGGGTCTGCATTTGCTCACCCAATCTCACCAATCCTCTCAGTCCCAAGTGTCCCTGCTTATGCCACATCCAGATGTCATTGTAGATAGGGTCATTCCAGGTTTCATCAGAGACCCTGAAGGAATTGTAAAGAATTTCCCAGTTTTTTTGTTTTGTTTTTGAAATTCCTTTTTATAGTGGGTTTGAGCTGATTCTCGCTGCCATGTTTATGCCAGTCTAGACACACTTGATTCCCTTACGGAGACATATCAATACATAGGTTTTAAGATTCTTACTAGTCAGATATATTCCTCTGCTGGAAATATGGGGTTTTGAGTCCCTTTCACTGAGGAAGGTGTAGGTCTTGTCTATTCCATAGTTGGTTTTTGGAACGGTACCTGTGCTTATATCAAACTCTGGTTTTATGCATCACCCCACCTCTCCTTCCCACTTAAGCAGGCATAAGAGTGTTTTCTAAATGTGAGACACTGCTCTCTTTCCCAACTCATTTCAAGTGTAGCCATGTTTACAGGATCTTCATAAGTGATATCTTATGATAAGTTTCTTTTTCTCTGTGACTTATTTCACTTAGAATCATCGTACCTGAATCCACCCATTTTGCTGCTACTGGTTTATGACATTGATTTCATGGCTGAGGGATATTCCATCGTACGTAAGTACCACAATATTTGAACCATTTTTATATTTCCTGGGATAATTAAGGTGTACCCAAGTTGAGGACCTTGTAAGCAGTGCAGCCCTAAATTTTGGGGTGGCGCCGTCTTATTGATTTTCAGAATTCCCAATGTATATTCCCTAGACTGGAAGTGCCCTTGGCTCTTTAGCTCTGTTCTTTACTTGTTTTAGGGAACACAATATACTCCTCCAGAGAGGCAGTTGGCAATTTACATCCCGCCCATCAGCATAACAAGGCTCCCTGTTCTCCAGGGCCTGTCTTGCCTTTCTGGTTTTTACATATTTTGTGGATGTCCCTTTTGAACGGTGGGAAGTGATACTTCTTTGTAGTGCAGATTTGAATTGCCCGCTTGCTTGCTTGGCCAAAAAGGGCGTATGTGTTTTCTCCTGAATATATTCAGGAGAAAACTCATACGCCCTTTTTGGCCAAGTGCATCACTTTCGAAGTTGTGACCCTCTTCCTGTGCTTTAAAGGCGAATCCAACGTACCTCTTGAAATCTGTTTCCTGCTATTCTGCCTCGCTTTCAAGTCCACCTCGTTGCCTTCCCTCAACAGATTTCTGGACGATAGTTGTCCTTTATTACTCGGCCAGTTTGTGAATAGCTGTGCCCCTGAGCTCCATTTTTCAACTCGTATTTGGTGAGCTGATTGCAAGTCCAAAATTTTGGTTCAGGACCTATACTGGTTCCCGGTGGGTGGCTGAGACTTTGGTTAATTCTTCTTCTTCCCGGGAATTTAGAGTGATATGTGCCCGTCCAAATGCCTAACAGCTACTGTCTCATTGGTTCTGCCTCTTCCCTTTCATCCTCTGCCAAATTGGCAACCTCTGCGAACCAGGAGGTTAAAGGGTCTGTCTCTCCAAGTTGGGAGGTTGATAGTAAAGCAGATGGAAAGTCAAACCGGAGCACCGGGAGTGGGACTATTCGTTGAGTTTTAGAAACCTTTCATATACACAGTGTGTCCGTTCTCTATGTTTCCCGTACATGTTATAGCTGTAGTAATATTCCCTTCAACCTGGAGAGTTGGGACCCATGAAATGGGTGCCAGGCATTTGTGCTTTAAAGGGTCTGCATTTGCTCACCCAATCTCACCATTCGTCTCAGTCCCAAGTGTCCCTCCTTATGCCACATCCAGCTGTCATTGTAGATATGGTCATTCCAGGTTTTCTCAGAGACCCTGAAGGAATTGTAAAGAACTTCCCAGTTTTTTTGTTTTGTTTTTGAAATTCCTTTTTATAGTGGGTTTGAGCTGAATCTCGCTGCCATGTTTATGCCAGTCTAGACACACTTGATTCCCTTACAGAGACATATCAATACATAGGTTTTAAGATTCTTACTAGTCAGATATATTCCTCTGCGGGAAATATGGGGTTTTGAGTCCCTTTCACTGAGGAAGGTGTAGGTCTTGTCTATTCCATAGTTGGTTTTTGTAACGGGACCTGTGCTTATATTAAAGTCTGGTTTTATGCATCACCCGACCTCTCCTTCCCCCTTAAGCAGGCATAAGGGTGTTTTCTAAATGTGAGACACTGTTCTCTTTCCTAACTCAGTTCAAGTGTAGCCATGTTACAGGATCTTCATAAGTGATATCTTATGATAAGTTTCTTTTTCTCTGTGACTTATTTCACTTAGAATCATCGTACCTGAATCCACCCATTTTGCTGCTACTGGTTTATGACATTGATTTCATGGCTGAGGGATATTCCATCGTACGTAAGTACCACAATATTTGAACCATTTTTATATTTCCTGGGATATTTAAGGTGTACCCAAGTTGAGGTCCTTGTAAGCAGTGCAGCCCTAAATTTTGGGGTGGCGCTGTCTTATTGATTTTCAGAATTCCCAATGTATATTCCCTAAACTGGAAGTGCTCTTGGCTCTTTAGCTCTGTTCTTTACTTGTTTTAGGGAACACAATATACTCCTCCAGAGAGGCAGTTGGCAATTTACATCCCGCCCATCAGCATAACAAGGCTCCCTGTTCTCCAGGGCCTGTCTTGCCTTTCTGGTTTTTACACATTTTGTGCATGTCCCTTTTGAACGGTGGGAAGTGATACTTCTTTGTAGTGCAGATTTGCATTGCCCGCTTGCTTGCTTGGCCAAAAAGGGCGTATGTGTTTTCTCCTGAATATATTCAGGAGAAAACGCATACGCCCTTTTTGGCCAAGTGCATCATTTTCGAAGTTGTGCCCCTCTTCCTGTGCTTTAAAGGCGATTCCAACGTACCTCTTGAAATCTGTTTCCTGCTATTCTGCCTCGCTTTCAAGTCCGCCTCGTTGCCTTCCCTCAACAGATTTTTGGACGATAGTTGTCCTTTATTACTAGGCCAGTTTGTGAATTGCTGTGCCCCTTAGCTCCATTTTTCAACTCGTTTTTTGTGAGCTGACCGCAAGTCCAAAATTTTGGTTCAGGACCTATTCTGGTTTCCGATGGGGGGCTGAGACTTTGGTTAATTCTTCTTCCTGCCGGGAAGTTAGAGTGATATGTGCCCATCCAAATGCCTAACAGCTACTCTCTCATTGGTTCTCCCTCTTCCCTTTCATCCTCTGCCAAATTGGCAACCTGTGCGAACCAGCAGGTTAAAGGGGCTGTCTCTCCAAGTTGGGAGATTGATAGTAAAGCAGATGGAAAGTCATACCGGAGCACCAGGAGAGGGACTATTCGTTGAGTTTTAGAAACCTTTCGTATTCACAGTGTGTCCGTTCTCTAGGTTTCCCATACATGTTATAACTGTAGTAATATTCCCTTCAACCTGGAGAGTTGGGACCCATGGAATGGGTGCCATGCATTATTGCTTTAAAGGGTCTGCATTTGCTCACCCAATCTCACCAATCGTCTCAGTCCCAAGTGTCCAGCCTTATGCCACATCCAGCTGTCATTGTAGATAGGGTCATTCCAGGTTTCATCAGAGACCCTGAAGGAATTGTAAAGAATTTCCCAGTTTATTTGTTTTGTTTTTGAAATTCCTGTTTATAGTGGGTTTGAGCTTATTCTCTCTGCCATGTTTATGCCAGTCTAGACACACTTGATTCCCTTACGGAGACATATCAATACATAGGTTTTAAGATTCTTTCTAGTCAGATATATTCCTCTGCGGGAAATATGGGGTTTTGAGTCCCTTTCACTGAGGAAGGTGTAGGTCTTGTCTATTCCATAGTTGGTTTTTGGAACGGTACCTGTGCTTATATCAAACTCCGGTTTTATGCATCACCCCACCTCTCCTTCCCCCTTAAGCAGGCATAAGGGTGTTTTCTAAATGTGAGACACTGTTCTCTTTCCTAACTCAGTTCAAGTGTAGCCATGCTTACAGGATCTTCATAAGTGATATCTTATGATAAGTTTCTTTTTCTGTGGGACTTATTTCACTTAGAATCATCGTACCTGAATCCACCCATTTTGCTGCTACTGGTTTATGACATTGTTTTCATGGCTGAGGGATATTCCATCGTACGTAAGTACCACAATTTTTGAACCATTTTTATATTTCCTGGGATATTTAAGGTGTACCCTAGTTGAGGTCCTTGTAAGCAGTGCAGCCCTAAATTTTGGGGTGGCTCTGTCTTATTGATTTTCAGAATTCCCAAGGTATATTCCCTAGACTGGAAGTGCCCTTGGCTCTTTAGCTCTGTTCTTTACTTCTTTTAGGGAACACAATATACTCCTCCAGAGAGGCAGTTGGCAATTTACATCCCGCCCATCAGCATAACAAGGCTCCCTGTTCTCCAGGGCCTGTCTTGCCTTTCTGGTTTTTACACATTTTGTGGATGTCCCTTTTGACCGGTGGGAAGTGATACTTCTTTGTAGTGCAGATTTGCATTGCCCGCTTGCTTGCTTGGCCAAAAAGGGCGTATGCGTTTTCTCCTGAATATATTCAGGAGAAAACGCATACGCCCTTTTTGGCCAAGGGCATCATTTTCGTAGTTGGGCCCCTCTTCCTGTGCTTTAAAGGCGATTCCAACGTACCTCTTGAAATCTGTTTCCTGCTATTCTGCCTCGCTTTCAAGTCCGCCTCGTTGCCTTCCCTCAACAGATTTTTGGACGATAGTTGTCCTTTATTACTCGGCCAGTTTGTGAATTGCTGTGCCCCTTAGCTCCATTTTTCAACTCGTTTTTTGTGAGCTGACCGCAAGTCCAAAATTTTGGTTCAGGACCTATGCTGGTTCCCGATGGGGGGCTGAGACTTTGGTTAATTCTTCTTCCTGCTGGGAAATTAGAGTGAAATGTGCCCGTCCAAATGCCTAACAGCTACTCTCTCATTGGTTCTCCCTCTTCCCTTTCATCCTCTGCCAAATTGGAAACCTGTGCGAAACAGGAGGTTAAAGGCGCTGTCTCTCCAAGTTGGAAGGTTGATAGTAAAGCAGATGGAAAGTCAAACCCGAGCACCAGGAGAGGGACTATTCGTTGAGTTTTGGAAACTTTTCGTGTTCACAGTGTGTCCGTTCTCTAGGTTTACCGTACATGTTATAGCTGTAGTAATATTCCCTTTAACCTGGAGAGTTGGGACCCATGGAATGGGTGCCAGGCATTTGTGCTTTAAAGAGTCTGCATTCGCTCACCCAATCTCACCAATCCTCTCAGTCTCAAGTGTCCAGCCTTATGCCTCATCCAGCTGTCGTTGTACATAGGGTCATTCCAGGTTTCATCAGAGACCGTGAAGGAATTGTAAAGAATTTCCCAGTTTTTTTGTTTTGTTTTTGAAATTCCTTTTTATAGTGGGTTTGAGCTGATTCTCGCTGCCATGTTTATGCCAGTCTAGACACACTTGATTCCCTTACGGAGACATATCAATACATAGGTTTTAAGATTCTTACTAGTCAGATATATTCCTCTGTGGGAAATAAGGGGTTTTGAGTCCCTTTCACTGAGGAAGGTGTAGGTCTTGTCTATTCCATAGTTGGTTTTTGGAACGGGACCTGTGCTTATATTAAAGTCTGGTTTTATGCATCACCCGACCTCTCCTTCCCCCGTAAGCAGGCATAAGGGTGTTTTCTAAATGTGAGACACTGTTCTCTTTCCTAACTCAGTTCAAGTGTAGCCATGTTACAGGATCTTCATAAGTGATATCTTATGATAAGTTTCTTTTTCTCTGTGACTTATTTCACTTAGAATCATCGTACCTGAATCCACCCATTTTGCTGCTACTGGTTTATGACATTGATTTCATGGCTGAGGTATATTCCATCGTACGTAAGTACCACAATATTTGAACCATTTTTATATTTCCTGGGATATTTAAGGTGTACCCAAGTTGAGGTCCTTGTAAGCAGTGCAGCCCTAAATTTTGGGGTGGCGCTGTCTTATTGATTTTCAGAATTCCCAATGTATATTCCCTAGACTGGAAGTGCCCTTGGCTCTTTAGCTCTGTTCTTTACTTGTTTTAGGGAACACAATATACTCCTCCAGAGAGGCAGTTGGCAATTTACATCCCGCCCATCAGCATAACAAGGCTCCCTGTTCTCCAGGGCCTGTCTTGCCTTTCTGGTTCTTACACATTTTGTGGATGTCCCTTTTGACCGGTGGGAAGTGATACTTCTTTGCAGTGCAGGTTTGCAATGCCCGCTTGCTTGCTTGGCCAAAAAAGGCGTATGTGTTTTCTCCTGAATATATTCAGGAGAAAACGCATACGCCCTTTTTGGCCAAGTGCATCATTTTCGAAGTTGTGACCCTCTTCCTGTGCTTTAAAGGCGATTCCGACGTACCACTTGAAATCTGTTTCCTGCTATTCTGCCTCGCTTTCAAGTCCACCTCGTTGCCTTCCCTCAACAGATTTTTGGACGATAGTTGTCCTTTATTACTCGGCCAGTTTGTGAATTGCTGTGCCCCTGAGCTCCATTTTTCAACTCGTATTTGGTGAGCTGATTGCAAGTCCAAAATTTTGGTTCAGGACCTATACTGGTTCCCAGTGGGTGGCTGAGACTTTGGTTAATTCTTCTTCTTCCCGGGAATTTAGAGTGATATGTGCCCGTCCAAATGCCTAACAGCTACTCTCTCACTGGTTCTCCCTTTTCCCTTTCATCCTCTCCCAATTTGGCAACCTGTGTGAACCAGGAGGTTAAAGGGGCTGTCTCTCCAAGTTGGGAGGTTGATAGTAAAGCAGATCGAAAGTCAAACCGGAGCACCAGGAGAGGGACTCTTCGTTGAGTTTTAGAAACCTTTCGTATTCACAGTGTGTCCGTTCTCTAGGTTTCCCGTACATGTTATAGCTGTAGTAATATTCCCTTCAACCTGGAGAGTTGGGACCCATGGAATGGGTGCCAGGCATGTGTGCTTTAAAGGGTCTGCATTTGCTCACCCAATCTCACCAATCCTCTCAGTCCCAAGTGTCCCTCCTTATGCCACATCCAGCTGTCATTGTAGATATGGTCATTCCAGTGGTCATCAGAGACCGTGAAGGAATTGGAAAGAATTTCCCAGTATTTATGTTTTGTTTTTGAAATTCCTGTTTATAGTGGGTTTGAGCTGATTCTCGCTGCCATGTTTATGCCAGTCTAGACAAACTTGTTTCCCTTACGGAGTCATATCAATACATAGGTTTTAAGATTCTTACTAGTCAGATATATTCCTTTGCGGGAAATATGGGGTTTTGAGTCCCTTTCACTGAGGAAGGTGTAGGTCTTGTCTATTCCATAGCTGGTTTTTGGAACGGTACCTGTGCTTATATCAAACTCTGGATTTATGCATCACCCCACCTCTCCTTCCCCCTTAAGCAGGCATAAGAGTGTTTTCTAAATGTCAGACTCTGTTCTCTTTCCTAACTCAGTTCAAGTGTAGCCATGTTTAAAGGATCTTCATAAGTGATATCTTATGATAAGTTTCTTTTTCTCTGTGACTTATTTCAGTTAGAATCATAGTACCTGAATCCACCCATTTTGCTGCTACTGGTTTTATGACATAGATTTCATGGCTGAGGGATATTCCATCGTACGTAAGTACCACAATTTTTTGAACCATTTTTATAACTCCTGGGATATTTAAGGTGTACCCAAGTTGAGGTCCTTGTAAGCAGTGCAGCCCTAAATTTTGGGGTGGCTCTCTGTTATTGATTGTCAGTTTTCCCAAGGTATATTCCCTAGACTGGAAGTGCCCTTGGCTCTGTAGCTCTGTTGTTTACTTGTTTTAGGGAACACAATGCACTCCTCTAGAGAGGCAGTTGGCAATTTACATCCCGCCCATCAGCATAACAAGGCTCCCTGTTCTCCAGGGCCTGTCTTGCCTTTCTGGTTTTTACACATTTTGTGGATGTCCCTTTTGACCGGTGGGAAGTGATACTTCTTTGTAGTGCAGATTTGCATTGCCCGCTTGCTTGCTTGGCCAAAAAGGGCGTATGCGTTTTCTCCTGAATATATTCAGGAGAAAACGCATACGCCCTTTTTGGCCAAGGGCATCATTGTCGAAGTTGTGCCCCTCTTCCTGTGCTTTAAAGGCGATTCCAACGTACCTCTTGAAATCTGTTTCCTGCTATTCTGCCTCACTTTCAAGTCCACCTCGTTGCCTTCCCTCAACAGATTTTTGGACGATAGTTGTCCTTTATTACTCGGCCAGTTTGTGAATTGCTGTGCCCCTGAGCTCCATTTTTCAACTCGTTTTTGGTGAGCTGACCGCAAGTCCAAAATTTTGGTTCAGGACCTATACTGGTTCCCAGTGAGTGCATGAGACTTTGGTTAATTCTTCTTCTTGCCGCGAAACTAGAGTGATATGTGCCCGTCCAAATGCCTAACAGCTACTCTCTCATTGGTTCTCCCTCTTCCCTTTCATCCTCTCCCTATTTGGCAACCTGTGCGAAGCAGGAGGTTAAAGGGGCTGTCTCTCGAAGTTGGGAGGTTGATAGTAAAGCAGATGGAAAGTCAAACCGGAGCACCAGGAGAGGGACTTTTCGTTGAGTTTTAGAAAACTTTCGTATTCACAGTGTGTCCGTTATCTAGGTTTCCCGTACATGTTATAGCTGTAGTAATATTCCCTTCAACCTGAAGAGTTGGGACCCATGGAATGGGTGCCAGGCATTTGTGCTTTAAAGGGTCTGCATTTGCTCACCCAATCTCACCAATTGTCTCAGTCCCAAGTGTCCCTCCTTATGCCACATCCAGCTGTCATTGTAGATATGGTCATTCCACGGTTCATCAGAGACCCTGAAGGAATTTTAAAGAATTTCCTTGTATTTTTGTTTTGTTTTTGAAATTCCTGTTTATAGTGGGTTTGAGCTGATTCTCGCTGCCATGTTTATGCCAGTCTAGACACACTTGATTCCCTTACGGAGACATATCAATACATAGGTTTTAAGATTCTTACTAGTCAGATATATTCCTCTGCGGGAAATATGGGGTTTTGATTCCCTTTCACTGAGGAAGGTGTAGGTCTTGTCTATTCCATAGTTGGTTTTTGGAACGGTACCTGTGCTTATATCAAACTCTGGTTTTATGCATCACCGCACCTCTCCTTCCCCCTTAAGCAGGCATAAGAGTGTTTTCTAAATGTCAGACTCTGTTCTCTTTCCTAACTCAGTTCAAGTGTAGCCATGTTTACAGGATCTTCATAAGTGATATCTTATGATAAGTTTCTTTTTCTCTGTGACTTGTTTCACTTAGAATCATCATACCTGAATCCACCCATTATGCTGCTACTGGTTTATGACATTGATTTCATGGCTGAGGGATATTCCATCGTACGTAAGTACCACAATTTTTGAACCATTTTTATATTTCCTGGGATATTTAAGGTGTACCCAAGTTGAGGTCCTTGTAAGCAATGCAGCCCTAAATTTTGGAGTGGCTCTTTCTTATTGATTTTCAGAATTCCCAAGGTATATTCCCTAGACTGGAGGTGCCCTTGGCCCTTTAGCTCTGTTCTTTACTTGTTTTAGGGAACACAATATACTCCTCCAGAGATGCAGTTGGCAATTTACATCCAGCCCATCAGCATAACAAGGCTCCCTGTTCTCCAGGGCCTGTCTTGCCTTTCTGGTTTTTACACATTTTGTGGATGTCCCATTTGATCGGTGGGAAGTGATACTTCTTTGTAGTGCAGATTTGCATTGCCCGCTTGCTTGCTTGGCCAAAAAGGGCGTATGCGTTTTCTCCTGAATATATTCAGGAGAAAACGCATACGCCCTTTTTGGCCAAGTGCATCATTTTCGTAGTTGTGCCCCTCTTCCTGTGCTTTAAAGGCGATTCCAACGTACCTCTTGAAATCTGTTTCCTGCTATTCTGCCTCGCTTTCAAGTCCGCCTCGTTGCCTTCCCTCAACAGATTTTTGGACGATAGTTGTCCTTTATTACTAGGCCAGTTTGTGAATTGCTGTGCCCCTTAGCTCCATTTTTCAACTCGTTTTTTGTGAGCTGACCGCAAGTCCAAAATTTTGGTTCAGGACCTATTCTGGTTACCGATGGGGGGCTGAGGCTTTGGTTAATTCTTCTTCCTGCCGGGAAGTTAGAGTGATATGTGCCCATCCACATGCCTAACAGCTACTCTCTCATTGGTTCATCTCTTCCCTTTCATCCTCTGCCAAATTGGCAACCTGTGCGAACCAGCAGGTTAAAGGGGCTGTCTCTCCAAGTTGGGAGATTGATAGTAAAGCAGATGGAAAGTCAAACCGGAGCACCAGGAGAGGGACTATTCGTTGAGTTTTAGAAACATTTCATATTCACAGTGTGTCCGTTCTCTAGGTTTCCCATACATGTTATAACTGTAGTAATATTCCCTTCAACCTGGAGAGTTGGGACCCATGGAATTGGTGCCATGCATTATTGCTTTAAAGGTTCTGCATTTGCTCACCCAATCTCACCAATCCTCTCAGTCCCAAGTGTCCAGCCTTATGCCACATCCAGCTGTCGTTGTAGATAGGGTCATTCCAGGTTTCATCAGAGACCCTGAAGGAATTGTAAAGAATTTCCCAGTTTTTTTGTTTTGTTTTTGAAATTCCTGTTTATAGTGGGTTTGAGCTGATTCTCTCTGCCATGTTTATGCCAGTCTAGACACACTTGATTCCCTTACGGATACATATCAATACATAGGTTTTAAGATTCTTACTAGTCAGATATATTCCTCTGCGGGAAATATGGGGTTTTGAGTCCCTTTCACTGAGGAAGGTGTAGGTCTTGTCTATTCCATAGTTGGTTTTTGGAACGGTACCTGTGCTTATATCAAACTCCGGTTTTATGCATCACCCCACCTCTCCTTCCCCCTTAAGCAGGCATAAGAGTGTTTTCTAAATGTGAGACACTGTTCTCTTTCCTAACTCAGTTCAAGTGTAGCCATGTTTACAGGATCTTCATAAGTGATATCTTATGATAAGTTTCTTTTTCTGTGGGACTTATTTCACTTAGAATCATCGTACCTGAATCCACCCATTTTGCTGCTACTGGTTTATGACATTGATTTCATGGCTGAGGGATATTCCATCGTACGTAAGTACCACAATTTTTGAACCATTTTTATATTTCCTGGGATATTTAAGGTGTACCCAAGTTGAGGTCCTTGTAAGCAGTGCAGCCCTAAATTTTGGGGTGGCTCTGTCTTATTGATTTTCAGAATTCCCAAGGTATATTCCCTAGACTGGAAGTGCCCTTGGCTCTTTAGCTCTGTTCTTTACTTCTTTTAGGGAACACAATATACTCCTCCAGAGAGGCAGTTGGCAATTTACATCCCGCCCATCAGCATAACAAGGCTCCCTGTTCTCCAGGGCCTGTCTTGCCTTTCAGGTTTTTACACATTTTGTGGATGTCCCTTTTGACCGGTGGGAAGTGCTACTTCTTTGTAGTGCAGATTTGCATTGCCCGCTTGCTTGCTTGGCCAAAAAGGGCGTATGCGTTTTCTCCTGAATATATTCAGGAGAAAATGCATACGCCCTTTTTGGCCTAGGGCATCACTTTCGTAGTTGTGCCCCTCTTCCTGTGCTTTAAAGGCGATTCCAACGTACCTCTTGAAATCTGTTTCCTGCTATTCTGCCTCGCTTTCAAGTCCGCCTCGTTGCCTTCCCTCAACAGATTTTTGGACGATAGTTGTCCTTTATTACTCGGCCAGTTTGTGAATTGCTGTGCCCCTTAGCTCCATTTTTCAACTCGTTTTTTGTGAGCTGACCGCAAGTCCAAAATTTTGGTTCAGGACCTATGCTGGTTCCCGGTGGGGGGCTGAGACTTTGGTTAATTCTTCTTCCTGCTGGGAAGTTAGAGTGAAATGTGCCCGTCCAAATGCCTAACAGCTACTCTCTCATTGGTTCTCCCTCTTCCCTTTCATCCTCTGCCAAATTGGCAACCTGTGCGAACCAGCAGGTTAAAGGGGCTGTCTATCCAAGTTGGGAGATTGATAGTAAACAGATGGAAAGTCAAAACGGAGCACCAGGAGAGGGACTATTCGTTGAGTTTTAGAAACCTTTCGTATTCACAGTGTGTCCGTTCTCTAGGTTTCCGGTACATGTTATAACTGTAGTAATATTCCCTTCAACCTGGAGAGTTGGGACCCATGGAATGGGTGCCATGCATTATTGCTTTAAAGGGTCTGCATTTGCTCACCCAATCTCACCAATCGTCTCAGTCCCAAGTGTCCCTCCTTATGCCACATCCAGCTGTCGTTGTAGATAGGGTCATTCCAGGTTTCATCAGAGACCCTGAAGGAATTGTAAAGAATTTCCCAGTTTATTTGTTTTGTTTTTGAAATTCCTGTTTATAGTGGGTTTGAGCTGATTCTCTCTGCCATGTTTATGCCAGTCTAGACACACTTGATTCCCTTACGGAGACATATCAATACATAGGTTTTAAGATTCTTTCTAGTCAGATATATTCCTCTGCGGGAAATATGGGGTTTTGAGTCCCTTTCACTGAGGAAGGTGTAGGTCTTGTCTATTCCATAGTTGGTTTTTGGAACGGTACCTGTGCTTATATCAAACTCCGGTATTATGCATCACCCCACCTCTCCTTCCCCCTTAAGCAGGCATAAGAGTGTTTTCTAAATGTGAGACACTGTTCTCTTTCCTAACTCAGTTCAAGTGTAGCCATGTTTACAGGATCTTCATAAGTGATATCTTATGATAAGTTTCTTTTTCTGTGGGACTTATTTCACTTAGAATCATCGTACCTGAATCCACCCATTTTGCTGCTACTGGTTTATGACATTGATTTCATGGCTGAGGGATATTCCATCGTACGTAAGTACCACAATTTTTGAACCATTTTTATATTTCCTGGGATATTTAAGGTGTACCCAAGTTGAGGTCCTTGTAAGCAGTGCAGCCCTAAATTTTGGGGTGGCTCTGTCTTATTGATTTTCAGAATTCCCAAGGTATATTCCCTAGACTGGAAGTGCCCTTGGCTCTTTAGCTCTGTTCTTTACTTCTTTTAGGGAACACAATATACTCCTCCAGAGAGGCAGTTGGCAATTTACATCCCGCCCATCAGCATAACAAGGCTCCCTGTTCTCCAGGGCCTGTCTTGCCTTTCTGGTTTTTACACATTTTGTGGATGTCCCTTTTGACCGGTGGGAAGTGATACTTCTTTGTAGTGCAGATTTGCATTGCCCGCTTGCTTGCTTGGCCAAAAAGGGCGTATGCGTTTTCTCCTGAATATATTCAGGAGAAAACGCATACGCCCTTTTTGGCCAAGGGCATCATTTTCGTAGTTGGGCCCCTCTTCCTGTGCTTTAAAGGCGATTCCAACGTACCTCTTGAAATCTGTTTCCTGCTATTCTGCCTCGCTTTCAAGTCCGCCTCGTTGCCTTCCCTCAACAGATTTTTGGACGATAGTTGTCCTTTATTACTCGGCCAGTTTGTGAATTGCTGTGCCCCTTAGCTCCATTTTTCAACTCGTTTTTTGTGAGCTGACCGCAAGTCCAAAATTTTGGTTCAGGACCTATGCTGGTTCCCGATGGGGGGCTGAGACTTTGGTTAATTCTTCTTCCTGCTGGGAAATTAGAGTGAAATGTGCCCGTCCAAATGCCTAACAGCTACTCTCTCATTGGTTCTCCCTCTTCCCTTTCATCCTCTGCCAAATTGGAAACCTGTGCGAAACAGGAGGTTAAAGGCGCTGTCTCTCCAAGTTGGAAGGTTGATAGTAAAGCAGATGGAAAGTCAAACCCGAGCACCAGGAGAGGGACTATTCGTTGAGTTTTGGAAACTTTTCGTGTTCACAGTGTGTCCGTTCTCTAGGTTTACCGTACATGTTATAGCTGTAGTAATATTCCCTTTAACCTGGAGAGTTGGGACCCATGGAATGGGTGCCAGGCATTTGTGCTTTAAAGAGTCTGCATTCGCTCACCCAATCTCACCAATCCTCTCAGTCTCAAGTGTCCAGCCTTATGCCTCATCCAGCTGTCGTTGTACATAGGGTCATTCCAGGTTTCATCAGAGACCGTGAAGGAATTGTAAAGAATTTCCCAGTTTTTTTGTTTTGTTTTTGAAATTCCTTTTTATAGTGGGTTTGAGCTGATTCTCGCTGCCATGTTTATGCCAGTCTAGACACACTTGATTCCCTTACGGAGACATATCAATACATAGGTTTTAAGATTCTTACTAGTCAGATATATTCCTCTGTGGGAAATAAGGGGTTTTGAGTCCCTTTCACTGAGGAAGGTGTAGGTCTTGTCTATTCCATAGTTGGTTTTTGGAACGGGACCTGTGCTTATATTAAAGTCTGGTTTTATGCATCACCCGACCTCTCCTTCCCCCGTAAGCAGGCATAAGGGTGTTTTCTAAATGTGAGACACTGTTCTCTTTCCTAACTCAGTTCAAGTGTAGCCATGTTACAGGATCTTCATAAGTGATATCTTATGATAAGTTTCTTTTTCTCTGTGACTTATTTCACTTAGAATCATCGTACCTGAATCCACCCATTTTGCTGCTACTGGTTTATGACATTGATTTCATGGCTGAGGTATATTCCATCGTACGTAAGTACCACAATATTTGAACCATTTTTATATTTCCTGGGATATTTAAGGTGTACCCAAGTTGAGGTCCTTGTAAGCAGTGCAGCCCTAAATTTTGGGGTGGCGCTGTCTTATTGATTTTCAGAATTCCCAATGTATATTCCCTAGACTGGAAGTGCCCTTGGCTCTTTAGCTCTGTTCTTTACTTGTTTTAGGGAACACAATATACTCCTCCAGAGAGGCAGTTGGCAATTTACATCCCGCCCATCAGCATAACAAGGCTCCCTGTTCTCCAGGGCCTGTCTTGCCTTTCTGGTTTTTACACATTTTGTGGATGTCCCTTTTGACCGGTGGGAAGTGATACTTCTTTGTAGTGCAGGTTTGCAATGCCCGCTTGCTTGCTTGGCCAAAAAAGGCGTATGTGTTTTCTCCTGAATATATTCAGGAGAAAACGCATACGCCCTTTTTGGCCAAGTGCATCATTTTCGAAGTTGTGACCCTCTTCCTGTGCTTTAAAGGCGATTCCGACGTACCACTTGAAATCTGTTTCCTGCTATTCTGCCTCGCTTTCAAGTCCACCTCGTTGCCTTCCCTCAACAGATTTTTGGACGATAGTTGTCCTTTATTACTCGGCCAGTTTGTGAATTGCTGTGCCCCTGAGCTCCATTTTTCAACTCGTATTTGGTGAGCTGATTGCAAGTCCAAAATTTTGGTTCAGGACCTATACTGGTTCCCAGTGGGTGGCTGAGACTTTGGTTAATTCTTCTTCTTCCCGGGAATTTAGAGTGATATGTGCCCGTCCAAATGCCTAACAGCTACTCTCTCACTGGTTCTCCCTTTTCCCTTTCATCCTCTCCCAATTTGGCAACCTGTGTGAACCAGGAGGTTAAAGGGGCTGTCTCTCCAAGTTGGGAGGTTGATAGTAAAGCAGATCGAAAGTCAAACCAGAGCACCAGGAGAGGGACTCTTCGTTGAGTTTTAGAAACCTTTCGTATTCACAGTGTGTCCGTTCTCTAGGTTTCCCGTACATGTTATAACTGTAGTAATATTCCCTTCAACCTGGAGAGTTGGGACCCATGGAATGGGTGCCAGGCATGTGTGCTTTAAAGGGTCTGCATTTGCTCACCCAATCTCACCAATCCTCTCAGTCCCAAGTGTCCCTCCTTATGCCACATCCAGCTGTCATTGTAGATATGGTCATTCCAGGGGTCATCAGAGACCGTGAAGGAATTGGAAAGAATTTCCCAGTATTTATGTTTTGTATTTGAAATTCCTGTTTATAGTGGGTTTGAGCTGATTCTCGCTGCCATGTTTATGCCAGTCTAGACAAACTTGTTTCCCTTACGGAGTCATATCAATACATAGGTTTTAAGATTCTTACTAGTCAGATATATTCCTTTGCGGGAAATATGGGGTTTTGAGTCCCTTTCACTGAGGAAGGTGTAGGTCTTGTCTATTCCATAGCTGGTTTTTGGAACGGTACCTGTGCTTATATCAAACTCTGGATTTATGCATCACCCCACCTCTCCTTCCCCCTTAAGCAGGCATAAGAGTGTTTTCTAAATGTCAGACTCTGTTCTCTTTCCTAACTCAGTTCAAGTGTAGCCATGTTTAAAGGATCTTCATAAGTGATATCTTATGATAAGTTTCTTTTTCTCTGTGACTTATTTCAGTTAGAATCATCGTACCTGAATCCACCCATTTTGCTGCTACTGGTCTTATGACATAGATTTCATGGCTGAGGGATATTCCATCGTACGTAAGTACCACAATTTTTTGAACCATTTTTATAACTCCTGGGATATTTAAGGTGTACCCAAGTTGAGGTCCTTGTAAGCAGTGCAGCCCTAAATTTTGGGGTGGCTCTCTCTTATTGATTGTCAGTTTTCCCAAGGTATATTCCCTAGGCTGGAAGTGCCCTTGGCTCTGTAGCTCTGTTGTTTACTTGTTTTAGGGAACACAATGCACTCCTCTAGAGAGGCAGTTGGCAATTTACATCCCGCCCATCAGCATAACAAGGCTCCCTGTTCTCCAGGGCCTGTCTTGCCTTTCTGGTTTTTACACATTTTGTGGATGTCCCTTTTGACCGGTGGGAAGTGATACTTCTTTGTAGTGCAGATTTGCATTGCCCGCTTGCTTGCTTGGCCAAAAAGGGCGTATGCGTTTTCTCCTGAATATATTCAGGAGAAAACACATACGCCCTTTTTGGCCAAGGGCATCATTGTCGAAGTTGTGCCCCTCTTCCTGTGCTTTAAAGGCGATTCCAACGTACCTCTTGAAATCTGTTTCCTGCTATTCTGCCTCACTTTCAAGTCCACCTCGTTGCCTTCCCTCAACAGATTTTTGGACGATAGTTGTCCTTTATTACTCGGCCAGTTTGTGAATTGCTGTGCCCCTGAGCTCCATTTATCAACTCGTTTTTGGTGAGCTGACCGCAAGTCCAAAATTTTGGTTCAGGACCTATACTGGTTCCCAGTGAGTGCATGAGACTTTGGTTAATTCTTCTTCTTGCCGTGAAATTAGAGTGATATGTGCCCGTCCAAATGCCTAACAGCTACTCTCTCATTGGTTCTCCCTCTTCCCTTTCATCCTCTCCCAATTTGGCAACCTGTGCGAAGCAGGAGGTTAAAGGGGCTGTCTCTCGAAGTTGGGAGGTTGATAGTAAAGCAGATGGAAAGTCAAACCGGAGCACCAGGAGAGGGACTTTTCGTTGAGTTTTAGAAAACTTTCGTATTCACAGTGTGTCCGTTATCTAGGTTTCCCGTACATGTTATAGCTGTAGTAATATTCCCTTCAACCTGAAGAGTTGGGACCCATGTAATGGGTGCCAGGCATTTGTGCTTTAAAGGGTCTGCATTTGCTCACCCAATCTCACCAATTGTCTCAGTCCCAAGTGTCCCTCCTTATGCCACATCCAGCTGTCATTGTAGATATGGTCATTCCACGGTTCATCAGAGACCCTGAAGGAATTTTAAAGAATTTCCTTGTATTTTTGTTTTGTTTTTGAAATTCCTGTTTATAGTGGGTTTGAGCTGATTCTCGCTGCCATGTTTATGCCAGTCTAGACACACTTGATTCCCTTACGGAGACATATCAATACATAGGTTTTAAGATTCTTACTAGTCAGATATATTCCTCTGCGGGAAATATGGGGTTTTGATTCCCTTTCACTGAGGAAGGTGTAGGTCTTGTCTATTCCATAGTTGGTTTTTGGAACGGTACCTGTGCTTATATCAAACTCTGGTTTTATGCATCACCGCACCTCTCCTTCCCCCTTAAGCAGGCATAAGAGTGTTTTCTAAATGTCAGACTCTGTTCTCTTTCCTAACTCAGTTCAAGTGTAGCCATGTTTACAGGATCTTCATAAGTGATATCTTATGATAAGTTTCTTTTTCTCTGTGACTTGTTTCACTTAGAATCATCATACCTGAATCCACCCATTATGCTGCTACTGGTTTATGACATTGATTTCATGGCTGAGGGATATTCCATCGTACGTAAGTACCACAATTTTTGAACCATTTTTATATTTCCTGGGATATTTAAGGTGTACCCAAGTTGAGGTCCTTGTAAGCAATGCAGCCCTAAATTTTGGAGTGGCTCTTTCTTATTGATTTTCAGAATTCCCAAGGTATATTCCCTAGACTGGAGGTGCCCTTGGCCCTTTAGCTCTGTTCTTTACTTGTTTTAGGGAACACAATATACTCCTCCAGAGATGCAGTTGGCAATTTACATCCAGCCCATCAGCATAACAAGGCTCCCTGTTCTCCAGGGCCTGTCTTGCCTTTCTGGTTTTTACACATTTTGTGGATGTCCCATTTGATCGGTGGGAAGTGATACTTCTTTGTAGTGCAGATTTGCATTGCCCGCTTGCTTGCTTGGCCAAAAAGGGCGTATGCGTTTTCTCCTGAATATATTCAGGAGAAAACGCATACGCGCTTTTTGGCCAAGTGCATCATTTTCGTAGTTGTGCCCCTCTTCCTGTGCTTTAAAGGCGATTCCAACGTACCTCTTGAAATCTGTTTCCTGCTATTCTGCCTCGCTTTCAAGTCCGCCTCGTTGCCTTCCCTCAACAGATTTTTGGACGATAGTTGTCCTTTATTACTAGGCCAGTTTGTGAATTGCTGTGCCCCTTAGCTCCATTTTTCAACTCGTTTTTTGTGAGCTGACCGCAAGTCCAAAATTTTGGTTCAGGACCTATTCTGGTTACCGATGGGGGGCTGAGGCTTTGGTTAATTCTTCTTCCTGCCGGGAAGTTAGAGTGATATGTGCCCATCCACATGCCTAACAGCTACTCTCTCATTGGTTCATCTCTTCCCTTTCATCCTCTGCCAAATTGGCAACCTGTGCGAACCAGCAGGTTAAAGGGGCTGTCTCTCCAAGTTGGGAGATTGATAGTAAAGCAGATGGAAAGTCAAACCGGAGCACCAGGAGAGGGACTATTCGTTGAGTTTTAGAAACATTTCATATTCACAGTGTGTCCGTTCTCTAGGTTTCCCATACATGTTATAACTGTAGTAATATTCCCTTCAACCTGGAGAGTTGGGACCCATGGAATTGGTGCCATGCATTATTGCTTTAAAGGTTCTGCATTTGCTCACCCAATCTCACCAATCCTCTCAGTCCCAAGTGTCCAGCCTTATGCCACATCCAGCTGTCGTTGTAGATAGGGTCATTCCAGGTTTCATCAGAGACCCTGAAGGAATTGTAAAGAATTTCCCAGTTTTTTTGTTTTGTTTTTGAAATTCCTGTTTATAGTGGGTTTGAGCTGATTCTCTCTGCCATGTTTATGCCAGTCTAGACACACTTGATTCCCTTACGGATACATATCAATACATAGGTTTTAAGATTCTTACTAGTCAGATATATTCCTCTGCGGGAAATATGGGGTTTTGAGTCCCTTTCACTGAGGAAGGTGTAGGTCTTGTCTATTCCATAGTTGGTTTTTGGAACGGTACCTGTGCTTATATCAAACTCCGGTTTTATGCATCACCCCACCTCTCCTTCCCCCTTAAGCAGGCATAAGAGTGTTTTCTAAATGTGAGACACTGTTCTCTTTCCTAACTCAGTTCAAGTGTAGCCATGTTTACAGGATCTTCATAAGTGATATCTTATGATAAGTTTCTTTTTCTGTGGGACTTATTTCACTTAGAATCATCGTACCTGAATCCACCCATTTTGCTGCTACTGGTTTATGACATTGATTTCATGGCTGAGGGATATTCCATCGTACGTAAGTACCACAATTTTTGAACCATTTTTATATTTCCTGGGATATTTAAGGTGTACCCAAGTTGAGGTCCTTGTAAGCAGTGCAGCCCTAAATTTTGGGGTGGCTCTGTCTTATTGATTTTCAGAATTCCCAAGGTATATTCCCTAGACTGGAAGTGCCCTTGGCTCTTTAGCTCTGTTCTTTACTTCTTTTAGGGAACACAATATACTCCTCCAGAGAGGCAGTTGGCAATTTACATCCCGCCCATCAGCATAACAAGGCTCCCTGTTCTCCAGGGCCTGTCTTGCCTTTCAGGTTTTTACACATTTTGTGGATGTCCCTTTTGACCGGTGGGAAGTGCTACTTCTTTGTAGTGCAGATTTGCATTGCCCGCTTGCTTGCTTGGCCAAAAAGGGCGTATGCGTTTTCTCCTGAATATATTCAGGAGAAAATGCATACGCCCTTTTTGGCCTAGGGCATCACTTTCGTAGTTGTGCCCCTCTTCCTGTGCTTTAAAGGCGATTCCAACGTACCTCTTGAAATCTGTTTCCTGCTATTCTGCCTCGCTTTCAAGTCCGCCTCGTTGCCTTCCCTCAACAGATTTTTGGACGATAGTTGTCCTTTATTACTCGGCCAGTTTGTGAATTGCTGTGCCCCTTAGCTCCATTTTTCAACTCGTTTTTTGTGAGCTGACCGCAAGTCCAAAATTTTGGTTCAGGACCTATGCTGGTTCCCGGTGGGGGGCTGAGACTTTGGTTAATTCTTCTTCCTGCTGGGAAGTTAGAGTGAAATGTGCCCGTCCAAATGCCTAACAGCTACTCTCTCATTGGTTCTCCCTCTTCCCTTTCATCCTCTGCCAAATTGGCAACCTGTGCGAACCAGCAGGTTAAAGGGGCTGTCTATCCAAGTTGGGAGATTGATAGTAAACAGATGGAAAGTCAAAACGGAGCACCAGGAGAGGGACTATTCGTTGAGTTTTAGAAACCTTTCGTATTCACAGTGTGTCCGTTCTCTAGGTTTCCGGTACATGTTATAACTGTAGTAATATTCCCTTCAACCTGGAGAGTTGGGACCCATGGAATGGGTGCCATGCATTATTGCTTTAAAGGGTCTGCATTTGCTCACCCAATCTCACCAATCGTCTCAGTCCCAAGTGTCCCTCCTTATGCCACATCCAGCTGTCGTTGTAGATAGGGTCATTCCAGGTTTCATCAGAGACCCTGAAGGAATTGTAAAGAATTTCCCAGTTTATTTGTTTTGTTTTTGAAATTCCTGTTTATAGTGGGTTTGAGCTGATTCTCTCTGCCATGTTTATGCCAGTCTAGACACACTTGATTCCCTTACGGAGACATATCAATACATAGGTTTTAAGATTCTTTCTAGTCAGATATATTCCTCTGCGGGAAATATGGGGTTTTGAGTCCCTTTCACTGAGGAAGGTGTAGGTCTTGTCTATTCCATAGTTGGTTTTTGGAACGGTACCTGTGCTTATATCAAACTCCGGTATTATGCATCACCCCACCTCTCCTTCCCCCTTAAGCAGGCATAAGAGTGTTTTCTAAATGTGAGACACTGTTCTCTTTCCTAACTCAGTTCAAGTGTAGCCATGTTTACAGGATCTTCATAAGTGATATCTTATGATAAGTTTCTTTTTCTGTGGGACTTATTTCACTTAGAATCATCGTACCTGAATCCACCCATTTTGCTGCTACTGGTTTATGACATTGATTTCATGGCTGAGGGATATTCCATCGTACGTAAGTACCACAATTTTTGAACCATTTTTATATTTCCTGGGATATTTAAGGTGTACCCAAGTTGAGGTCCTTGTAAGCAGTGCAGCCCTAAATTTTGGGGTGGCTCTGTCTTATTGATTTTCAGAATTCCCAAGGTATATTCCCTAGACTGGAAGTGCCCTTGGCTCTTTAGCTCTGTTCTTTACTTCTTTTAGGGAACACAATATACTCCTCCAGAGAGGCAGTTGGCAATTTACATCCCGCCCATCAGCATAACAAGGCTCCCTGTTCTCCAGGGCCTGTCTTGCCTTTCTGGTTTTTACACATTTTGTGGATGTCCCTTTTGACCGGTGGGAAGTGATACTTCTTTGTAGTGCAGATTTGCATTGCCCGCTTGCTTGCTTGGCCAAAAAGGGCGTATGCGTTTTCTCCTGAATATATTCAGGAGAAAACGCATACGCCCTTTTTGGCCAAGGGCATCATTTTCGTAGTTGGGCCCCTCTTCCTGTGCTTTAAAGGCGATTCCAACGTACCTCTTGAAATCTGTTTCCTGCTATTCTGCCTCGCTTTCAAGTCCGCCTCGTTGCCTTCCCTCAACAGATTTTTGGACGATAGTTGTCCTTTATTACTCGGCCAGTTTGTGAATTGCTGTGCCCCTTAGCTCCATTTTTCAACTCGTTTTTTGTGAGCTGACCGCAAGTCCAAAATTTTGGTTCAGGACCTATGCTGGTTCCCGATGGGGGGCTGAGACTTTGGTTAATTCTTCTTCCTGCTGGGAAATTAGAGTGAAATGTGCCCGTCCAAATGCCTAACAGCTACTCTCTCATTGGTTCTCCCTCTTCCCTTTCATCCTCTGCCAAATTGGAAACCTGTGCGAAACAGGAGGTTAAAGGCGCTGTCTCTCCAAGTTGGAAGGTTGATAGTAAAGCAGATGGAAAGTCAAACCCGAGCACCAGGAGAGGGACTATTCGTTGAGTTTTGGAAACTTTTCGTGTTCACAGTGTGTCCGTTCTCTAGGTTTACCGTACATGTTATAGCTGTAGTAATATTCCCTTTAACCTGGAGAGTTGGGACCCATGGAATGGGTGCCAGGCATTTGTGCTTTAAAGAGTCTGCATTCGCTCACCCAATCTCACCAATCCTCTCAGTCTCAAGTGTCCAGCCTTATGCCTCATCCAGCTGTCGTTGTACATAGGGTCATTCCAGGTTTCATCAGAGACCGTGAAGGAATTGTAAAGAATTTCCCAGTTTTTTTGTTTTGTTTTTGAAATTCCTTTTTATAGTGGGTTTGAGCTGATTCTCGCTGCCATGTTTATGCCAGTCTAGACACACTTGATTCCCTTACGGAGACATATCAATACATAGGTTTTAAGATTCTTACTAGTCAGATATATTCCTCTGTGGGAAATAAGGGGTTTTGAGTCCCTTTCACTGAGGAAGGTGTAGGTCTTGTCTATTCCATAGTTGGTTTTTGGAACGGGACCTGTGCTTATATTAAAGTCTGGTTTTATGCATCACCCGACCTCTCCTTCCCCCGTAAGCAGGCATAAGGGTGTTTTCTAAATGTGAGACACTGTTCTCTTTCCTAACTCAGTTCAAGTGTAGCCATGTTACAGGATCTTCATAAGTGATATCTTATGATAAGTTTCTTTTTCTCTGTGACTTATTTCACTTAGAATCATCGTACCTGAATCCACCCATTTTGCTGCTACTGGTTTATGACATTGATTTCATGGCTGAGGTATATTCCATCGTACGTAAGTACCACAATATTTGAACCATTTTTATATTTCCTGGGATATTTAAGGTGTACCCAAGTTGAGGTCCTTGTAAGCAGTGCAGCCCTAAATTTTGGGGTGGCGCTGTCTTATTGATTTTCAGAATTCCCAATGTATATTCCCTAGACTGGAAGTGCCCTTGGCTCTTTAGCTCTGTTCTTTACTTGTTTTAGGGAACACAATATACTCCTCCAGAGAGGCAGTTGGCAATTTACATCCCGCCCATCAGCATAACAAGGCTCCCCTGTTCTCCAGGGCCTGTCTTGCCTTTCTGGTTTTTACACATTTTGTGGATGTCCTTTTGACCGGTGGGAAGTGATACTTCTTTGTAGTGCAGGATTGCAATGCCCGCTTGCTTGCTTGGCCAAAAAAGGCGTATGTGTTTTCTCCTGAATATATTCAGGAGAAAACGCATACGCCCTTTTTGGCCAAGTGCATCATTTTCGAAGTTGTGACCCTCTTCCTGTGCTTTAAAGGCGATTCACGACGTACCACTTGAAATCTGTTTCCTGCTATTCTGCCTCGCTTTCAAGTCCACCTCGTTGCCCTTCCCTCAACAGATTTTTGGACGATAGTTGTCCTTTATTACTCGGCCAGTTTGTGAATTGCTGTGCCCCTGAGCTCCATTTTTCAACTCGTATTTGGTGAGCTGATTGCAAGTCCAAAATTTTGGTTCAGGACCTATACTGGTTCCCAGTGGGTGGCTGAGACTTTGGTTAATTCTTCTTCTTCCGGGGAATTTAGAGTGATATGTGCCCGTCCAAATGCCTAACAGCTACTCTCTCACTGGTTCTCCCTTTTCCCTTTCATCCTCTCCCAATTTGGCAACCTGTGTGAACCAGGAGGTTAAAGGGGCTGTCTCTCCAAGTTGGGAGGTTGATAGTAAAGCAGATCGAAAGTCAAACCAGAGCACCAGGAGAGGGACTCTTCGTTGAGTTTTAGAAACCTTTCGTATTCACAGTGTGTCCGTTCTCTAGGTTTCCCGTACATGTTATAACTGTAGTAATATTCCCTTCAACCTGGAGAGTTGGGACCCATGGAATGGGTGCCAGGCATGTGTGCTTTAAAGGGTCTGCATTTGCTCACCCAATCTCACCAATCCTCTCAGTCCCAAGTGTCCCTCCTTATGCCACATCCAGCTGTCATTGTAGATATGGTCATTCCAGGGGTCATCAGAGACCGTGAAGGAATTGGAAAGAATTTCCCAGTATTTATGTTTTGTATTTGAAATTCCTGTTTATAGTGGGTTTGAGCTGATTCTCGCTGCCATGTTTATGCCAGTCTAGACAAACTTGTTTCCCTTACGGAGTCATATCAATACATAGGTTTTAAGATTCTTACTAGTCAGATATATTCCTTTGCGGGAAATATGGGGTTTTGAGTCCCTTTCACTGAGGAAGGTGTAGGTCTTGTCTATTCCATAGCTGGTTTTTGGAACGGTACCTGTGCTTATATCAAACTCTGGATTTATGCATCACCCCACCTCTCCTTCCCCCTTAAGCAGGCATAAGAGTGTTTTCTAAATGTCAGACTCTGTTCTCTTTCCTAACTCAGTTCAAGTGTAGCCATGTTTAAAGGATCTTCATAAGTGATATCTTATGATAAGTTTCTTTTTCTCTGTGACTTATTTCAGTTAGAATCATCGTACCTGAATCCACCCATTTTGCTGCTACTGGTCTTATGACATAGATTTCATGGCTGAGGGATATTCCATCGTACGTAAGTACCACAATTTTTTGAACCATTTTTATAACTCCTGGGATATTTAAGGTGTACCCAAGTTGAGGTCCTTGTAAGCAGTGCAGCCCTAAATTTTGGGGTGGCTCTCTCTTATTGATTGTCAGTTTTCCCAAGGTATATTCCCTAGGCTGGAAGTGCCCTTGGCTCTGTAGCTCTGTTGTTTACTTGTTTTAGGGAACACAATGCACTCCTCTAGAGAGGCAGTTGGCAATTTACATCCCGCCCATCAGCATAACAAGGCTCCCTGTTCTCCAGGGCCTGTCTTGCCTTTCTGGTTTTTACACATTTTGTGGATGTCCCTTTTGACCGGTGGGAAGTGATACTTCTTTGTAGTGCAGATTTGCATTGCCCGCTTGCTTGCTTGGCCAAAAAGGGCGTATGCGTTTTCTCCTGAATATATTCAGGAGAAAACACATACGCCCTTTTTGGCCAAGGGCATCATTGTCGAAGTTGTGCCCCTCTTCCTGTGCTTTAAAGGCGATTCCAACGTACCTCTTGAAATCTGTTTCCTGCTATTCTGCCTCACTTTCAAGTCCACCTCGTTGCCTTCCCTCAACAGATTTTTGGACGATAGTTGTCCTTTATTACTCGGCCAGTTTGTGAATTGCTGTGCCCCTGAGCTCCATTTATCAACTCGTTTTTGGTGAGCTGACCGCAAGTCCAAAATTTTGGTTCAGGACCTATACTGGTTCCCAGTGAGTGCATGAGACTTTGGTTAATTCTTCTTCTTGCCGTGAAATTAGAGTGATATGTGCCCGTCCAAATGCCTAACAGCTACTCTCTCATTGGTTCTCCCTCTTCCCTTTCATCCTCTCCCAATTTGGCAACCTGTGCGAAGCAGGAGGTTAAAGGGGCTGTCTCTCGAAGTTGGGAGGTTGATAGTAAAGCAGATGGAAAGTCAAACCGGAGCACCAGGAGAGGGACTTTTCGTTGAGTTTTAGAAAACTTTCGTATTCACAGTGTGTCCGTTATCTAGGTTTCCCGTACATGTTATAGCTGTAGTAATATTCCCTTCAACCTGAAGAGTTGGGACCCATGGAATGGGTGCCAGGCATTTGTGCTTTAAAGGGTCTGCATTTGCTCACCCAATCTCACCAATCGTCTCAGTCCCAAGTGTCCCTCCTTATGCCACATCCAGCTGTCATTGTAGATATGGTCATTCCACGGTTCATCAGAGACCCTGAAGGAATTTTAAAGAATTTCCCAGTATTTTTGTTTTGTTTTTGAAATTCCTGTTTATAGTGGGTTTGAGCTGATTCTCGCTGCCATGTTTATGCCAGTCTAGACACACTTGATTCCCTTACGGAGACATATCAATACATAGGTTTTAAGATTCTTACTAGTCAGATATATTCCTCTGCGGGAAATATGGGGTTTTGATTCCCTTTCACTGAGGAAGGTGTAGGTCTTGTCTATTCCATAGTTGGTTTTTGGAACGGTACCTGTGCTTATATCAAACTCTGGTTTTATGCATCACCGCACCTCTCCTTCCCCCTTAAGCAGGCATAAGAGTGTTTTCTAAATGTCAGACTCTGTTCTCTTTCCTAACTCAGTTCAAGTGTAGCCATGTTAACAGGATCTTCATAAGTGATATCTTATGATAAGTTTCTTTTTCTCTGTGACTTGTTTCACTTAGAATCATCATACCTGAATCCACCCATTATGCTGCTACTGGTTTATGACATTGATTTCATTGCTGAGGGATATTCCATCGTACGTAAGTACCACAATTTTTGAACCATTTTTATATTTCCTGGGATATTTAAGGTGTACCCAAGTTGAGGTCCTTGTAAGCAATGCAGCCCTAAATTTTGGAGTGGCTCTTTCTTATTGATTTTCAGAATTCCCAAGGTATATTCCCTAGACTGGAGGTGCCCTTGGCCCTTTAGCTCTGTTCTTTACTTGTTTTAGGGAACACAAT
Source organism: Hyperoodon ampullatus (assembly GCF_949752795.1). Lineage (NCBI taxonomy): Eukaryota > Metazoa > Chordata > Mammalia > Artiodactyla > Ziphiidae > Hyperoodon > Hyperoodon ampullatus. The sequence goes on along the minus strand of NW_027640676.1, from coordinate 2,448,878 downwards.
ATACTCCTCCAGAGATGCAGTTGGCAATTTACATCCAGCCCATCAGCATAACAAGGCTCCCTGTTCTCCAGGGCCTGTCTTGCCTTTCTGGTTTTTACACATTTTGTGGATGTCCCATTTGATCGGTGGGAAGTGATACTTCTTTGTAGTGCAGATTTGCATTGCCCGCTTGCTTGCTTGGCCAAAAAGGGCGTATGCGTTTTCTCCTGAATATATTCAGGAGAAAACGCATACGCCCTTTTTGGCCAAGTGCATCATTTTCGTAGTTGTGCCCCTCTTCCTGTGCTTTAAAGGCGATTCCAACGTACCTCTTGAAATCTGTTTCCTGCTATTCTGCCTCGCTTTCAAGTCCGCCTCGTTGCCTTCCCTCAACAGATTTTTGGACGATAGTTGTCCTTTATTACTAGGCCAGTTTGTGAATTGCTGTGCCCCTTAGCTCCATTTTTCAACTCGTTTTTTGTGAGCTGACCGCAAGTCCAAAATTTTGGTTCAGGACCTATTCTGGTTTCCGATGGGGGGCTGAGGCTTTGGTTAATTCTTCTTCCTGCCGGGAAGTTAGAGTGATATGTGCCCATCCACATGCCTAACAGCTACTCTCTCATTGGTTCTCCCTCTTCCCTTTCATCCTCTGCCAAATTGGCAACCTGTGCGAACCAGCAGGTTAAAGGGGCTGTCTCTCCAAGTTGGGAGATTGATAGTAAAGCAGATGGAAAGTCAAACCGGAGCACCAGGAGAGGGACTATTCGTTGAGTTTTAGAAACCTTTCATATTCACAGTGTGTCCGTTCTCTAGGTTTCCCATACATGTTATAACTGTAGTAATATTCCCTTCAACCTGGAGAGTTGGGACCCATGGAATGGGTGCCATGCATTATTGCTTTAAAGGGTCTGCATTTGCTCACCCAATCTCACCAATCGTCTCAGTCCCAAGTGTCCAGCCTTATGCCACATCCAGCTGTCGTTGTAGATAGGGTCATTCCAGGTTTCATCAGAGACCCTGAAGGAATTGTAAAGAATTTCCCAGTTTTTTTGTTTTGTTTTTGAAATTCCTGTTTATAGTGGGTTTGAGCTGATTCTCGCTGCCATGTTTATGCCAGTCTAGACACACTTGATTCCCTTACGGAGACATATCAATACATAGGTTTTAAGATTCTTACTAGTCAGATATATTCCTCTGTGGGAAATAAGGGGTTTTGAGTCCCTTTCACTGAGGAAGGTGTAGGTCTTGTCTATTCCATAGTTGGTTTTTGGAACGGGACCTGTGCTTATATTAAAGTCTGGTTTTATGCATCACCCGACCTCTCCTTCCCCCGTAAGCAGGCATAAGGGTGTTTTCTAAATGTGAGACACTGTTCTCTTTCCTAACTCAGTTCAAGTGTAGCCATGTTACAGGATCTTCATAAGTGATATCTTATGATAAGTTTCTTTTTCTCTGTGACTTATTTCACTTAGAATCATCGTACCTGAATCCACCCATTTTGCTGCTACTGGTTTATGACATTGATTTCATGGCTGAGGTATATTCCATCGTACGTAAGTACCACAATATTTGAACCATTTTTATATTTCCTGGGATATTTAAGGTGTACCCAAGTTGAGGTCCTTGTAAGCAGTGCAGCCCTAAATTTTGGGGTGGCGCTGTCTTATTGATTTTCAGAATTCCCAATGTATATTCCCTAGACTGGAAGTGCCCTTGGCTCTTTAGCTCTGTTCTTTACTTGTTTTAGGGAACACAATATACTCCTCCAGAGAGGCAGTTGGCAATTTACATCCCGCCCATCAGCATAACAAGGCTCCCTGTTCTCCAGGGCCTGTCTTGCCTTTCTGGTTTTTACACATTTTGTGGATGTCCCTTTTGACCGGTGGGAAGTGATACTTCTTTGTAGTGCAGGTTTGCAATGCCCGCTTGCTTGCTTGGCCAAAAAAGGCGTATGTGTTTTCTCCTGAATATATTCAGGAGAAAACGCATACGCCCTTTTTGGCCAAGTGCATCATTTTCGAAGTTGTGACCCTCTTCCTGTGCTTTAAAGGCGATTCCGACGTACCACTTGAAATCTGTTTCCTGCTATTCTGCCTCGCTTTCAAGTCCACCTCGTTGCCTTCCCTCAACAGATTTTTGGACGATAGTTGTCCTTTATTACTCGGCCAGTTTGTGAATTGCTGTGCCCCTGAGCTCCATTTTTCAACTCGTATTTGGTGAGCTGATTGCAAGTCCAAAATTTTGGTTCAGGACCTATACTGGTTCCCAGTGGGTGGCTGAGACTTTGGTTAATTCTTCTTCTTCCCGGGAATTTAGAGTGATATGTGCCCGTCCAAATGCCTAACAGCTACTCTCTCACTGGTTCTCCCTTTTCCCTTTCATCCTCTCCCAATTTGGCAACCTGTGTGAACCAGGAGGTTAAAGGGGCTGTCTCTCCAAGTTGGGAGGTTGATAGTAAAGCAGATCGAAAGTCAAACCAGAGCACCAGGAGAGGGACTCTTCGTTGAGTTTTAGAAACCTTTCGTATTCACAGTGTGTCCGTTCTCTAGGTTTCCCGTACATGTTATAACTGTAGTAATATTCCCTTCAACCTGGAGAGTTGGGACCCATGGAATGGGTGCCAGGCATGTGTGCTTTAAAGGGTCTGCATTTGCTCACCCAATCTCACCAATCCTCTCAGTCCCAAGTGTCCCTCCTTATGCCACATCCAGCTGTCATTGTAGATATGGTCATTCCAGGGGTCATCAGAGACCGTGAAGGAATTGGAAAGAATTTCCCAGTATTTATGTTTTGTATTTGAAATTCCTGTTTATAGTGGGTTTGAGCTGATTCTCGCTGCCATGTTTATGCCAGTCTAGACAAACTTGTTTCCCTTACGGAGTCATATCAATACATAGGTTTTAAGATTCTTACTAGTCAGATATATTCCTTTGCGGGAAATATGGGGTTTAGAGTCCCTTTCACTGAGGAAGGTGTAGGTCTTGTCTATTCCATAGCTGGTTTTTGGAACGGTACCTGTGCTTATATCAAACTCTGGATTTATGCATCACCCCACCTCTCCTTCCCCCTTAAGCAGGCATAAGAGTGTTTTCTAAATGTCAGACTCTGTTCTCTTTCCTAACTCAGTTCAAGTGTAGCCATGTTTAAAGGATCTTCATAAGTGATATCTTATGATAAGTTTCTTTTTCTCTGTGACTTATTTCAGTTAGAATCATCGTACCTGAATCCACCCATTTTGCTGCTACTGGTCTTATGACATAGATTTCATGGCTGAGGGATATTCCATCGTACGTAAGTACCACAATTTTTTGAACCATTTTTATAACTCCTGGGATATTTAAGGTGTACCCAAGTTGAGGTCCTTGTAAGCAGTGCAGCCCTAAATTTTGGGGTGGCTCTCTCTTATTGATTGTCAGTTTTCCCAAGGTATATTCCCTAGGCTGGAAGTGCCCTTGGCTCTGTAGCTCTGTTGTTTACTTGTTTTAGGGAACACAATGCACTCCTCTAGAGAGGCAGTTGGCAATTTACATCCCGCCCATCAGCATAACAAGGCTCCCTGTTCTCCAGGGCCTGTCTTGCCTTTCTGGTTTTTACACATTTTGTGGATGTCCCTTTTGACCGGTGGGAAGTGATACTTCTTTGTAGTGCAGATTTGCATTGCCCGCTTGCTTGCTTGGCCAAAAAGGGCGTATGCGTTTTCTCCTGAATATATTCAGGAGAAAACACATACGCCCTTTTTGGCCAAGGGCATCATTGTCGAAGTTGTGCCCCTCTTCCTGTGCTTTAAAGGCGATTCCAACGTACCTCTTGAAATCTGTTTCCTGCTATTCTGCCTCACTTTCAAGTCCACCTCGTTGCCTTCCCTCAACAGATTTTTGGACGATAGTTGTCCTTTATTACTCGGCCAGTTTGTGAATTGCTGTGCCCCTGAGCTCCATTTATCAACTCGTTTTTGGTGAGCTGACCGCAAGTCCAAAATTTTGGTTCAGGACCTATACTGGTTCCCAGTGAGTGCATGAGACTTTGGTTAATTCTTCTTCTTGCCGTGAAATTAGAGTGATATGTGCCCGTCCAAATGCCTAACAGCTACTCTCTCATTGGTTCTCCCTCTTCCCTTTCATCCTCTCCCAATTTGGCAACCTGTGCGAAGCAGGAGGTTAAAGGGGCTGTCTCTCGAAGTTGGGAGGTTGATAGTAAAGCAGATGGAAAGTCAAACCGGAGCACCAGGAGAGGGACTTTTCGTTGAGTTTTAGAAAACTTTCGTATTCACAGTGTGTCCGTTATCTAGGTTTCCCGTACATGTTATAGCTGTAGTAATATTCCCTTCAACCTGAAGAGTTGGGACCCATGGAATGGGTGCCAGGCATTTGTGCTTTAAAGGGTCTGCATTTGCTCACCCAATCTCACCAATCGTCTCAGTCCCAAGTGTCCCTCCTTATGCCACATCCAGCTGTCATTGTAGATATGGTCATTCCACGGTTCATCAGAGACCCTGAAGGAATTTTAAAGAATTTCCCAGTATTTTTGTTTTGTTTTTGAAATTCCTGTTTATAGTGGGTTTGAGCTGATTCTCGCTGCCATGTTTATGCCAGTCTAGACACACTTGATTCCCTTACGGAGACATATCAATACATAGGTTTTAAGATTCTTACTAGTCAGATATATTCCTCTGCGGGAAATATGGGGTTTTGATTCCCTTTCACTGAGGAAGGTGTAGGTCTTGTCTATTCCATAGTTGGTTTTTGGAACGGTACCTGTGCTTATATCAAACTCTGGTTTTATGCATCACCGCACCTCTCCTTCCCCCTTAAGCAGGCATAAGAGTGTTTTCTAAATGTCAGACTCTGTTCTCTTTCCTAACTCAGTTCAAGTGTAGCCATGTTAACAGGATCTTCATAAGTGATATCTTATGATAAGTTTCTTTTTCTCTGTGACTTGTTTCACTTAGAATCATCATACCTGAATCCACCCATTATGCTGCTACTGGTTTATGACATTGATTTCATTGCTGAGGGATATTCCATCGTACGTAAGTACCACAATTTTTGAACCATTTTTATATTTCCTGGGATATTTAAGGTGTACCCAAGTTGAGGTCCTTGTAAGCAATGCAGCCCTAAATTTTGGAGTGGCTCTTTCTTATTGATTTTCAGAATTCCCAAGGTATATTCCCTAGACTGGAGGTGCCCTTGGCCCTTTAGCTCTGTTCTTTACTTGTTTTAGGGAACACAATATACTCCTCCAGAGATGCAGTTGGCAATTTACATCCAGCCCATCAGCATAACAAGGCTCCCTGTTCTCCAGGGCCTGTCTTGCCTTTCTGGTTTTTACACATTTTGTGGATGTCCCATTTGATCGGTGGGAAGTGATACTTCTTTGTAGTGCAGATTTGCATTGCCCGCTTGCTTGCTTGGCCAAAAAGGGCGTATGCGTTTTCTCCTGAATATATTCAGGAGAAAACGCATACGCCCTTTTTGGCCAAGTGCATCATTTTCGTAGTTGTGCCCCTCTTCCTGTGCTTTAAAGGCGATTCCAACGTACCTCTTGAAATCTGTTTCCTGCTATTCTGCCTCGCTTTCAAGTCCGCCTCGTTGCCTTCCCTCAACAGATTTTTGGACGATAGTTGTCCTTTATTACTAGGCCAGTTTGTGAATTGCTGTGCCCCTTAGCTCCATTTTTCAACTCGTTTTTTGTGAGCTGACCGCAAGTCCAAAATTTTGGTTCAGGACCTATTCTGGTTTCCGATGGGGGGCTGAGGCTTTGGTTAATTCTTCTTCCTGCCGGGAAGTTAGAGTGATATGTGCCCATCCACATGCCTAACAGCTACTCTCTCATTGGTTCTCCCTCTTCCCTTTCATCCTCTGCCAAATTGGCAACCTGTGCGAACCAGCAGGTTAAAGGGGCTGTCTCTCCAAGTTGGGAGATTGATAGTAAAGCAGATGGAAAGTCAAACCGGAGCACCAGGAGAGGGACTATTCGTTGAGTTTTAGAAACCTTTCATATTCACAGTGTGTCCGTTCTCTAGGTTTCCCATACATGTTATAACTGTAGTAATATTCCCTTCAACCTGGAGAGTTGGGACCCATGGAATGGGTGCCATGCATTATTGCTTTAAAGGGTCTGCATTTGCTCACCCAATCTCACCAATCGTCTCAGTCCCAAGTGTCCAGCCTTATGCCACATCCAGCTGTCGTTGTAGATAGGGTCATTCCAGGTTTCATCAGAGACCCTGAAGGAATTGTAAAGAATTTCCCAGTTTTTTTGTTTTGTTTTTGAAATTCCTGTTTATAGTGGGTTTGAGCTGATTCTCTCTGCCATGTTTATGCCAGTCTAGACACACTTGATTCCCTTACGGAGACATATCAATACATAGGTTTTAAGATTCTTTCTAGTCAGATATATTCCTCTGCGGGAAATATGGGGTTTTGAGTCCCTTTCACTGAGGAAGGTGTAGGTCTTGTCTATTCCATAGTTGGTTTTTGGAACGGTACCTGTGCTTATATCAAACTCCTGTTTTATGCATCACCCCACCTCTCCTTCCCCCTTAAGCAGGCATAAGAGTGTTTTCTAAATGTGAGACACTGTTCTCTTTCCTAACTCAGTTCAAGTGTAGCCATGTTTACAGGATCTTCATAAGTGATATCTTATGATAAGTTTCTTTTTCTGTGGGACTTATTTCACTTAGAATCATCGTACCTGAATCCACCCATTTTGCTGCTACTGGTTTATGACATTGATTTCATGGCTGAGGGATATTCCATCGTACGTAAGTACCACAATTTTTGAACCATTTTTATATTTCCTGGGATATTTAAGGTGTACCCAAGTTGAGGTCCTTGTAAGCAGTGCAGCCCTAAATTTTGGGGTGGCTCTGTCTTATTGATTTTCAGAATTCCCAAGGTATATTCCCTAGACTGGAAGTGCCCTTGGCTCTTTAGCTCTGTTCTTTACTTCTTTTAGGGAACACAATATACTCCTCCAGAGAGGCAGTTGGCAATTTACATCCCGCCCATCAGCATAACAAGGCTCCCTGTTCTCCAGGGCCTGTCTTGCCTTTCAGGTTTTTACACATTTTGTGGATGTCCCTTTTGACCGGTGGGAAGTGATACTTCTTTGTAGTGCAGATTTGCATTGCCCGCTTGCTTGCTTGGCCAAAAAGGGCGTATGCGTTTTCTCCTGAATATATTCAGGAGAAAATGCATACGCCCTTTTTGGCCAAGGGCATCACCTTCGTAGTTGTGCCCCTCTTCCTGTGCTTTAAAGGCGATTCCAACGTACCTCTTGAAATCTGTTTCCTGCTATTCTGCCTCGCTTTCAAGTCCGCCTCGTTGCCTTCCCTCAACAGATTTTTGGACGATAGTTGTCCTTTATTACTCGGCCAGTTTGTGAATTGCTGTGCCCCTTAGCTCCATTTCTCAACTCGTTTTTTGTGAGCTGACCGCAAGTCCAAAATTTTGGTTCAGGACCTATGCTGGTTCCCGATGGGGGGCTGAGACTTTGGTTAATTCTTCTTCCTGCTGGGAAGTTAGAGTGAAATGTGCCCGTCCAAATGCCTAACAGCTACTCTCTCATTGGTTCTCCCTCTTCCCTTTCATCCTCTGCCAAATTGGCAACCTGTGCGAACCAGCAGGTTAAAGGGGCTGTCTATCCAAGTTGGGAGATTGATAGTAAACAGATGGAAAGTCAAAACGGAGCACCAGGAGAGGGACTATTCGTTGAGTTTTAGAAATCTTTCGTATTCACAGTGTGTCCGTTCTCTAGGTTTCGCATACATGTTATAACTGTAGTAATATTCCCTTCAACCTGGAGAGTTGGGACCCATGGAATGGGTGCCATGCATTATTGCTTTAAAGGGTCTGCATTTGCTCACCCAATCTCACCAATCGTCTCAGTCCCAAGTGTCCCTCCTTATGCCACATCCAGCTGTCGTTGTAGATAGGGTCATTCCAGGTTTCATCAGAGACCCTGAAGGAATTGTAAAGAATTTCCCAGTTTATTTGTTTTGTTTTTGAAATTCCTGTTTATAGTGGGTTTGAGCTGATTCTCTCTGCCATGTTTATGCCAGTCTAGACACACTTGATTCCCTTACGGAGACATATCAATACATAGGTTTTAAGATTCTTTCTAGTCAGATATATTCCTCTGCGGGAAATATGGGGTTTTGAGTCCCTTTCACTGAGGAAGGTGTAGGTCTTGTCTATTCCATAGTTGGTTTTTGGAACGGTACCTGTGCTTATATCAAACTCCGGTATTATGCATCACCCCACCTCTCCTTCCCCCTTAAGCAGGCATAAGAGTGTTTTCTAAATGTGAGACACTGTTCTCTTTCCTAACTCAGTTCAAGTGTAGCCATGTTTACAGGATCTTCATAAGTGATATCTTATGATAAGTTTCTTTTTCTGTGGGACTTATTTCACTTAGAATCATCGTACCTGAATCCACCCATTTTGCTGCTACTGGTTTATGACATTGATTTCATGGCTGAGGGATATTCCATCGTACGTAAGTACCACAATTTTTGAACCATTTTTATATTTCCTGGGATATTTAAGGTGTACCCAAGTTGAGGTCCTTGTAAGCAGTGCAGCCCTAAATTTTGGGGTGGCTCTGTCTTATTGATTTTCAGAATTCCCAAGGTATATTCCCTAGACTGGAAGTGCCCTTGGCTCTTTAGCTCTGTTCTTTACTTGTTTTAGGGAACACAATATACTCCTCCAGAGAGGCAGTTGGCAATTTACATCCCGCCCATCAGCATAACAAGGCTCCCTGTTCTCCAGGGCCTGTCTTGCCTTTCTGGTTTTTACACATTTTGTGGATGTCCCTTTTGACCGGTGGGAAGTGATACTTCTTTGTAGTGCAGATTTGCATTGCCCGCTTGCTTGCTTGGCCAAAAAGGGCGTATGCGTTTTCTCCTGAATATATTCAGGAGAAAACGCATACGCCCTTTTTGGCCAAGGGCATCATTTTCGTAGTTGGGCCCCTCTTCCTGTGCTTTAAAGGCGATTCCAACGTACCTCTTGAAATCTGTTTCCTGCTATTCTGCCTCGCTTTCAAGTCCGCCTCGTTGCCTTCCCTCAACAGATTTTTGGACGATAGTTGTCCTTTATTACTCGGCCAGTTTGTGAATTGCTGTGCCCCTTAGCTCCATTTTTCAACTCGTTTTTTGTGAGCTGACCGCAAGTCCAAAATTTTGGTTCAGGACCTATGCTGGTTCCCGATGGGGGGCTGAGACTTTGGTTAATTCTTCTTCCTGCTGGGAAATTAGAGTGAAATGTGCCCGTCCAAATGCCTAACAGCTACTCTCTCATTGGTTCTCCCTCTTCCCTTTCATCCTCTGCCAAATTGGAAACCTGTGCGAAACAGGAGGTTAAAGGCGCTGTCTCTCCAAGTTGGAAGGTTGATAGTAAAGCAGATGGAAAGTCAAACCCGAGCACCAGGAGAGGGACTATTCGTTGAGTTTTGGAAACTTTTCGTGTTCACAGTGTGTCCGTTCTCTAGGTTTACCGTACATGTTATAGCTGTAGTAATATTCCCTTTAACCTGGAGAGTTGGGACCCATGGAATGGGTGCCAGGCATTTGTGCTTTAAAGAGTCTGCATTCGCTCACCCAATCTCACCAATCCTCTCAGTCTCAAGTGTCCAGCCTTATGCCTCATCCAGCTGTCGTTGTACATAGGGTCATTCCAGGTTTCATCAGAGACCGTGAAGGAATTGTAAAGAATTTCCCAGTTTTTTTGTTTTGTTTTTGAAATTCCTTTTTATAGTGGGTTTGAGCTGATTCTCGCTGCCATGTTTATGCCAGTCTAGACACACTTGATTCCCTTACGGAGACATATCAATACATAGGTTTTAAGATTCTTACTAGTCAGATATATTCCTCTGTGGGAAATAAGGGGTTTTGAGTCCCTTTCACTGAGGAAGGTGTAGGTCTTGTCTATTCCATAGTTGGTTTTTGGAACGGGACCTGTGCTTATATTAAAGTCTGGTTTTATGCATCACCCGACCTCTCCTTCCCCCTTAAGCAGGCATAAGGGTGTTTTCTAAATGTGAGACACTGTTCTCTTTCCTAACTCAGTTCAAGTGTAGCCATGTTACAGGATCTTCATAAGTGATATCTTATGATAAGTTTCTTTTTCTCTGTGACTTATTTCACTTAGAATCATCGTACCTGAATCCACCCATTTTGCTGCTACTGGTTTATGACATTGATTTCATGGCTGAGGGATATTCCATCGTACGTAAGTACCACAATATTTGAACCATTTTTATATTTCCTGGGATATTTAAGGTGTACCCAAGTTGAGGTCCTTGTAAGCAGTGCAGCCCTAAATTTTGGGGTGGCGCTGTCTTATTGATTTTCAGAATTCCCAATGTATATTCCCTAGACTGGAAGTGCCCTTGGCTCTTTAGCTCTGTTCTTTACTTGTTTTAGGGAACACAATATACTCCTCCAGAGAGGCAGTTGGCAATTTACATCCCGCCCATCAGCATAACAAGGCTCCCTGTTCTCCAGGGCCTCTCTTGCCTTTCTGGTTTTTACACATTTTGTGGATGTCCCTTTTGACCGGTGGGAAGTGATACTTCTTTGTAGTGCAGATTTGCAATGCCCGCTTGCTTGCTTGGCCAAAAAGGGCGTATGTGTTTTCTCCTGAATATATTCAGGAGAAAACGCATACGCCCTTTTTGGCCAAGTGCATCATTTTCGAAGTTGTGACCCTCTTCCTGTGCTTTAAAGGCGATTCCAACGTACCTCTTGAAATCTGTTTCCTGCTATTCTGCCTCGCTTTCAAGTCCACCTCGTTTCCTTCCCTCAACAGATTTTTGGACGATAGTTGTCCTTTATTACTCGGCCAGTTTGTGAATTGCTGTGCCCCTGAGCTCCATTTTTCAACTCGTATTTGGTGAGCTGATTGCAAGTCCAAAATTTTGGTTCAGGACCTATACTGGTTCCCAGTGGGTGGCTGAGACTTTGGTTAATTCTTCTTCTTCCCGGGAATTTAGAGTGATATGTGCCCAGCCACATGCCTAACAGATACTCTCTCACTGGTTCTCCCTCTTCCCTTTCATCCTCTGCCAAATTGGCAGCCTGTGCGAACCAGCAGGTTAAAGGGGCTGTCTCTCCAAGTTGGGAGATTGATAGTAAAGCAGATGGAAAGTCAAACCGGAGCACCAGGAGAGGGACTATTCGTTGAGTTTTAGAAACCTTTCATATTCACAGTGTGTCCGTTCTCTAGGTTTCCCATACATGTTATAACTATAGTAATATTCCCTTCAACCTGGAGAGTTGGGACCCATGGAATGGGTGCCATGCATTATTGCTTTAAAGGGTCTGCATTTGCTCACCCAATCTCACCAATCGTCTCAGTCCCAAGTGTCCAACCTTATGCCACATCCAGCTGTCGTTGTAGATAGGGTCATTCTAGGTTTCATCAGAGACCCTGAAGGATTTGTAAAGAATTTCCCAGTTTTTTTGTTTTGTTTTTGAAATTCCTGTTTATAGTGGGTTTGAGCTGATTCTCTCTGCCATGTTTATGCCAGTCTAGACACACTTGATTCCCTTACGGAGACATATCAATACATAGGTTTTAAGATTCTTTCTAGTCAGATATATTCCTCTGCGGGAAATATGGGGTTTTGAGTCCCTTTCACTGAGGAAGGTGTAGGTCTTGTCTATTCCATAGTTGGTTTTTGGAACGGTACCTGTGCTTATATCAAACTCCGGTTTTATGCATCACCCCACCTCTCCTTCCCCCTTAAGCAGGCATAAGAGTGTTTTCTAAATGTGAGACACTGTTCTCTTTCCTAACTCAGTTCAAGTGTAGCCATGTTTACAGGATCTTCATAAGTGATATCTTATGATAAGTTTCTTTTTCTGTGGGACTTATTTCACTTAGAATCATCGTACCTGAATCCACCCATTTTGCTGCTACTGGTTTATGACATTGATTTCATGGCTGAGGGATATTCCATCGTACGTAAGTACCACAATTTTTGAACCATTTTTATATTTCCTGGGATATTCAAGGTGTACCCAAGTTGAGGTCCTTGTAAGCAGTGCAGCCCTAAATTTTGGGGTGGCTCTGTCTTATTGATTTTCAGAATTCCCAAGGTATATTCCCTAGACTGGAAGTGCCCTTGGCTCTTTAGCTCTGTTCTTTACTTCTTTTAGGGAACACAATATAATCCTCCAGAGAGGCAGTTGGCAATTTACATCCCGCCCATCAGCATAACAAGGCTCCCTGTTCTCCAGGGCCTGTCTTGCCTTTCAGGTTTTTACACATTTTGTGGATGTCCCTTTTGACCGGTGGGAAGTGATACTTCTTTGTAGTGCAGATTTGCATTGCCCGCTTGCTTGCTTGGCCAAAAAGGGCGTATGCGTTTTCTCCTGAATATATTCAGGAGAAAATGCATACGCCCTTTTTGGCCAAGGGCATCACCTTCGTAGTTGTGCCCCTCTTCCTGTGCTTTAAAGGCGATTCCAACGTACCTCTTGAAATCTGTTTCCTGCTATTCTGCCTCGCTTTCAAGTCCGCCTCGTTGCCTTCCCTCAACAGATTTTTGGACGATAGTTGTCCTTTATTACTCGGCCAGTTTGTGAATTGCTGTGCCCCTTAGCTCCATTTCTCAACTCGTTTTTTGTGAGCTGACCGCAAGTCCAAAATTTTGGTTCAGGACCTATGCTGGTTCCCGATGGGGGGCTGAGACTTTGGTTAATTCTTCTTCCTGCTGGGAAGTTAGAGTGAAATGTGCCCGTCCAAATGCCTAACAGCTACTCTCTCATTGGTTCTCCCTCTTCCCTTTCATCCTCTGCCAAATTGGCAACCTGTGCGAACCAGCAGGTTAAAGGGGCTGTCTATCCAAGTTGGGAGATTGATAGTAAACAGATGGAAAGTCAAAACGGAGCACCAGGAGAGGGACTATTCGTTGAGTTTTAGAAATCTTTCGTATTCACAGTGTGTCCGTTCTCTAGGTTTCGCATACATGTTATAACTGTAGTAATATTCCCTTCAACCTGGAGAGTTGGGACCCATGGAATGGGTGCCATGCATTATTGCTTTAAAGGGTCTGCATTTGCTCACCCAATCTCACCAATCGTCTCAGTCCCAAGTGTCCCTCCTTATGCCACATCCAGCTGTCGTTGTAGATAGGGTCATTCCAGGTTTCATCAGAGACCCTGAAGGAATTGTAAAGAATTTCCCAGTTTATTTGTTTTGTTTTTGAAATTCCTGTTTATAGTGGGTTTGAGCTGATTCTCTCTGCCATGTTTATGCCAGTCTAGACACACTTGATTCCCTTACGGAGACATATCAATACATAGGTTTTAAGATTCTTTCTAGTCAGATATATTCCTCTGCGGGAAATATGGGGTTTTGAGTCCCTTTCACTGAGGAAGGTGTAGGTCTTGTCTATTCCATAGTTGGTTTTTGGAACGGTACCTGTGCTTATATCAAACTCCGGTATTATGCATCACCCCACCTCTCCTTCCCCCTTAAGCAGGCATAAGAGTGTTTTCTAAATGTGAGACACTGTTCTCTTTCCTAACTCAGTTCAAGTGTAGCCATGTTTACAGGATCTTCATAAGTGATATCTTATGATAAGTTTCTTTTTCTGTGGGACTTATTTCACTTAGAATCATCGTACCTGAATCCACCCATTTTGCTGCTACTGGTTTATGACATTGATTTCATGGCTGAGGGATATTCCATCGTACGTAAGTACCACAATTTTTGAACCATTTTTATATTTCCTGGGATATTTAAGGTGTACCCAAGTTGAGGTCCTTGTAAGCAGTGCAGCCCTAAATTTTGGGGTGGCTCTGTCTTATTGATTTTCAGAATTCCCAAGGTATATTCCCTAGACTGGAAGTGCCCTTGGCTCTTTAGCTCTGTTCTTTACTTGTTTTAGGGAACACAATATACTCCTCCAGAGAGGCAGTTGGCAATTTACATCCCGCCCATCAGCATAACAAGGCTCCCTGTTCTCCAGGGCCTGTCTTGCCTTTCTGGTTTTTACACATTTTGTGGATGTCCCTTTTGACCGGTGGGAAGTGATACTTCTTTGTAGTGCAGATTTGCATTGCCCGCTTGCTTGCTTGGCCAAAAAGGGCGTATGCGTTTTCTCCTGAATATATTCAGGAGAAAACGCATACGCCCTTTTTGGCCAAGGGCATCATTTTCGAAGTTGTGCCCCTCTTCCTGTGCTTTAAAGGCGATTCCAACGTACCTCTTGAAATCTGTTTCCTGCTATTCTGCCTCGCTTTCAAGTCCGCCTCGTTGCCTTCCCTCAACAGATTTTTGGACGATAGTTGTCCTTTATTACTCGGCCAGTTTGTGAATTGCTGTGCCCCTTAGCTCCATTTTTCAACTCGTTTTTTGTGAGCTGACCGCAAGTCCAAAATTTTGGTTCAGGACCTATGCTGGTTCCCGATGGGGGGCTGAGACTTTGGTTAATTCTTCTTCCTGCTGGGAAATTAGAGTGAAATGTGCCCGTCCAAATGCCTAACAGCTACTCTCTCATTGGTTCTCCCTCTTCCCTTTCATCCTCTGCCAAATTGGAAACCTGTGCGAAACAGGAGGTTAAAGGCGCTGTCTCTCCAAGTTGGAAGGTTGATAGTAAAGCAGATGGAAAGTCAAACCCGAGCACCAGGAGAGGGACTATTCGTTGAGTTTTGGAAACTTTTCGTGTTCACAGTGTGTCCGTTCTCTAGGTTTACCGTACATGTTATAGCTGTAGTAATATTCCCTTTAACCTGGAGAGTTGGGACCCATGGAATGGGTGCCAGGCATTTGTGCTTTAAAGAGTCTGCATTCGCTCACCCAATCTCACCAATCCTCTCAGTCTCAAGTGTCCAGCCTTATGCCTCATCCAGCTGTCGTTGTACATAGGGTCATTCCAGGTTTCATCAGAGACCGTGAAGGAATTGTAAAGAATTTCCCAGTTTTTTTGTTTTGTTTTTGAAATTCTTTTTATAGTGGGTTTGAGCTGATTCTCGCTGCCATGTTTATGCCAGTCTAGACACACTTGATTCCCTTACGGAGACATATCAATACATAGGTTTTAAGATTCTTACTAGTCAGATATATTCCTCTGTGGGAAATAAGGGGTTTTGAGTCCCTTTCACTGAGGAAGGTGTAGGTCTTGTCTATTCCATAGTTGGTTTTTGGAACGGGACCTGTGCTTATATTAAAGTCTGGTTTTATGCATCACCCGACCTCTCCTTCCCCCTTAAGCAGGCATAAGGGTGTTTTCTAAATGTGAGACACTGTTCTCTTTCCTAACTCAGTTCAAGTGTAGCCATGTTACAGGATCTTCATAAGTGATATCTTATGATAAGTTTCTTTTTCTCTGTGACTTATTTCACTTAGAATCATCATACCTGAATCCACCCATTTTGCTGCTACTGGTTTATGACATTGATTTCATGGCTGAGGGATATTCCATCGTACGTAAGTACCACAATATTTGAACCATTTTTATATTTCCTGGGATATTTAAGGTGTACCCAAGTTGAGGTCCTTGTAAGCAGTGCAGCCCTAAATTTTGGGGTGGCGCTGTCTTATTGATTTTCAGAATTCCCAATGTATATTCCCTAGACTGGAAGTGCCCTTGGCTCTTTAGCTCTGTTCTTTACTTGTTTTAGGGAACACAATATACTCCTCCAGAGAGGCAGTTGGCAATTTACATCCCGCCCATCAGCATAACAAGGCTCCCTGTTCTCCAGGGCCTCTCTTGCCTTTCTGGTTTTTACACATTTTGTGGATGTCCCTTTTGACCGGTGGGAAGTGATACTTCTTTGTAGTGCAGATTTGCAATGCCCGCTTGCTTGCTTGGCCAAAAAGGGCGTATGTGTTTTCTCCTGAATATATTCAGGAGAAAACGCATACGCCCTTTTTGGCCAAGTGCATCATTTTCGAAGTTGTGACCCTCTTCCTGTGCTTTAAAGGCGATTCCAACGTACCTCTTGAAATCTGTTTCCTGCTATTCTGCCTCGCTTTCAAGTCCACCTCGTTTCCTTCCCTCAACAGATTTTTGGACGATAGTTGTCCTTTATTACTCGGCCAGTTTGTGAATTGCTGTGCCCCTGAGCTCCATTTTTCAACTCGTATTTGGTGAGCTGATTGCAAGTCCAAAATTTTGGTTCAGGACCTATACTGGTTCCCAGTGGGTGGCTGAGACTTTGGTTAATTCTTCTTCTTCCCGGGAATTTAGAGTGATATGTGCCCAGCCACATGCCTAACAGATACTCTCTCACTGGTTCTCCCTCTTCCCTTTCATCCTCTGCCAAATTGGCAGCCTGTGCGAACCAGCAGGTTAAAGGGGCTGTCTCTCCAAGTTGGGAGATTGATAGTAAAGCAGATGGAAAGTCAAACCGGAGCACCAGGAGAGGGACTATTCGTTGAGTTTTAGAAACCTTTCATATTCACAGTGTGTCCGTTCTCTAGGTTTCCCATACATGTTATAACTATAGTAATATTCCCTTCAACCTGGAGAGTTGGGACCCATGGAATGGGTGCCATGCATTATTGCTTTAAAGGGTCTGCATTTGCTCACCCAATCTCACCAATCGTCTCAGTCCCAAGTGTCCAGCCTTATGCCACATCCAGCTGTCGTTGTAGATAGGGTCATTCTAGGTTTCATCAGAGACCCTGAAGGATTTGTAAAGAATTTCCCAGTTTTTTTGTTTTGTTTTTGAAATTCCTGTTTATAGTGGGTTTGAGCTGATTCTCTCTGCCATGTTTATGCCAGTCTAGACACACTTGATTCCCTTACGGAGACATATCAATACATAGGTTTTAAGATTCTTTCTAGTCAGATATATTCCTCTGCGGGAAATATGGGGTTTTGAGTCCCTTTCACTGAGGAAGGTGTAGGTCTTGTCTATTCCATAGTTGGTTTTTGGAACGGTACCTGTGCTTATATCAAACTCCGGTTTTATGCATCACCCCACCTCTCCTTCCCCCTTAAGCAGGCATAAGAGTGTTTTCTAAATGTGAGACACTGTTCTCTTTCCTAACTCAGTTCAAGTGTAGCCATGTTTACAGGATCTTCATAAGTGATATCTTATGATAAGTTTCTTTTTCTGTGGGACTTATTTCACTTAGAATCATCGTACCTGAATCCACCCATTTTGCTGCTACTGGTTTATGACATTGATTTCATGGCTGAGGGATATTCCATCGTACGTAAGTACCACAATTTTTGAACCATTTTTATATTTCCTGGGATATTCAAGGTGTACCCAAGTTGAGGTCCTTGTAAGCAGTGCAGCCCTAAATTTTGGGGTGGCTCTGTCTTATTGATTTTCAGAATTCCCAAGGTATATTCCCTAGACTGGAAGTGCCCTTGGCTCTTTAGCTCTGTTCTTTACTTCTTTTAGGGAACACAATATAATCCTCCAGAGAGGCAGTTGGCAATTTACATCCCGCCCATCAGCATAACAAGGCTCCCTGTTCTCCAGGGCCTGTCTTGCCTTTCAGGTTTTTACACATTTTGTGGATGTCCCTTTTGACCGGTGGGAAGTGCTACTTCTTTGTAGTGCAGATTTGCATTGCCCGCTTGCTTGCTTGGCCAAAAAGGGCGTATGCGTTTTCTCCTGAATATATTCAGGAGAAAATGCATACGCCCTTTTTGGCCAAGGGCATCACTTTCGTAGTTGTGCCCCTCTTCCTGTGCTTTAAAGGCGATTCCAACGTACCTCTTGAAATCTGTTTCCTGCTATTCTGCCTCGCTTTCAAGTCCGCCTCGTTGCCTTCCCTCAACAGATTTTTGGACGATAGTTGTCCTTTATTACTCGGCCAGTTTGTGAATTGCTGTGCCCCTTAGCTCCATTTTTCAACTCGTTTTTTGTGAGCTGACCGCAAGTCCAAAATTTTGGTTCAGGACCTATGCTGGTTCCCAATGGGGGGCTGAGACTTTGGTTAATTCTTCTTCCTGCTGGGAAGTTAGAGTGAAATGTGCCCGTCCAAATGCCTAACAGCTACTCTCTCATTGGTTCTCCCTCTTCCCTTTCATCCTCTGCCAAATTGGAAACCTGTGCGAACCAGGAGGTTAAAGGGGCTGTCTCTCCAAGTTGGGAGATTCATAGTAAAGCAGATGGAAAGTCAAACCGGAGCACCAGGAGAGGGACTATTCGTTGAGTTTTAGAAACCTTTCGTAATCACAGTGTGTCTGTTCTCTAGGTTTCCCGTACATGTTATAACT
This sequence comes from Hyperoodon ampullatus, assembly GCF_949752795.1. Taxonomy (NCBI): domain Eukaryota; kingdom Metazoa; phylum Chordata; class Mammalia; order Artiodactyla; family Ziphiidae; genus Hyperoodon; species Hyperoodon ampullatus. Next base: position 2,430,698 of record NW_027640676.1, on the reverse strand, counting down.
GTAGTAATATTCCCTTCAACCTGGAGAGTTGGGACCCATGGAATGGGTGCCATGCATTATTGCCTTAAAGGGTTTGCATTTGCTCACCCAATCTCACCAATCGTCTCAGTCCCAAGTGTCCAGCCATATGCCACATCCAGCTGTCGTTGTAGATAGGGTCATTCCAGGTTTCATCAGAGACCCTGAAGGAATTGTAAAGAATTTCCCAGTTTTTTTGTTTTGTTTTTGAAATTCCTGTTTATAGTGGGTTTGAGCTGATTCTCTCTGCCATGTTTATGCCAGTCTAGACACACTTGATTCCCTTACGGAGACATATCAATACAAAGGTTTTAAGATTCTTTCTAGTCAGATATATTCCTCTGCGGGAAATATGGGGTTTTGAGTCCCTTTCACTGAGGAAGGTGTAGGTCTTGTCTATTCCATAGTTGGTTTTTGGAACGGTACCTGTGCTTATATCAAACTCTTGTTTTATGCATCACCCCACCTCTCCTTCCCCCATAAGCAGGCATAAGAGTGTTTTCTAAATGTCAGACTCTGTTCTTTTTCCTAACTCAGTTCAAGTGTAGCCATGTTTACAGGATCTTCATAAGTGATATCTTATGATAAGTTTCTTTTTCTCTGTGACTTATTTCACTTAGAATCATCATACCTGAATCCACCCATTTTGCTGCTACTGGTTTATGACATTGATTTCATGGCTGAGGGATATTCCATCGTACGTAAGTACCACAATTTTTTGAACCATTTTTATATTTCCTGGGATATTTAAGGTGTACCCAAGTTGAGGTCCTTGTAAGCAGTGCAGCCCTAAATTTTGGGGTGGCTCTGTCTTATTGATTTTCAGAATTCCCAAGGTATATTCCCTAGACTGGAAGTGCCCTTGGCTCTTTAGCTCTGTTCTTTACTTCTTTTAGGGAACACAATATACTCCTCCAGAGAGGCAGTTGGCAATTTACATCCCGCCCATCAGCATAACAAGGCTCCCTGTTCTCCAGGGCCTGTCTTGCCTTTCAGGTTTTTACACATTTTGTGGATGTCCCTTTTGACCGGTGGGAAGTGATACTTCTTTGTAGTGCAGATTTGCATTGCCCGCTTGCTTGCTTGGCCAAAAAGGGCGTATGCGTTTTCTCCTGAATATATTCAGGAGAAAACGCATACGCCCTTTTTGGCCAAGGGCATCATTTTCGTAGTTGGGCCCCTCTTCCTGTGCTTTAAAGGCGATTCCAACGTACCTCTTGAAATCTGTTTCCTGCTATTCTGCCTCGCTTTCAAGTCCGCCTCGTTGCCTTCCCTCAACAGATTTTTGGACGATAGTTGTCCTTTATTACTCGGCCAGTTTGTGAATTGCTGTGCCCCTTAGCTCCATTTTTCAACTCGTTTTTTGTGAGCTGACCGCAAGTCCAAAATTTTGGTTTAGGACCTATGCTAGTTCCCGATGGGGGGCTGAGACTTTGGTTAATTCTTCTTCCTGCTGGGAAGTTAGAGTGAAATGTGCCCGTTCAAATGCCTAACAGCTACTCTCTCATTGGTTCTCCCTCTTCCCTTTCATCCTCTGCCAAATTGGAAACATGTGTGAACCAGGAGGTTGAAGGGGCTGTCTCTCCAAGTTGGGAGATTGATAGTAAAGCAGATGGAAAGTCAAACCCGAGCACCAGGAGAGGGACTATTCGTTGAGTTTTGGAAACTTTTCGTGTTCACAGTGTGTCCGTTCTCTAGGTTTACCGTACATGTTATGGCTGTAGTAATATTCCCTTTAACCTGGAGAGTTGGGACCCATGGAATGGGTTCCAGGCATTTGTGCTTTAAAGAGTCTGCATTTGCTCACCCAATCTCACCAATCCTCTCAGTCTCAAGTGTCCAGCCTTATGCCTCATCCAGCTGTCGTTGTACATAGGGTCATTCCAGGTTTCATCAGAGACCGTGAAGGAATTGTAAAGAATTTCCCAGTTTTTTTGTTTTGTTTTTGAAATTCCTTTTTATAGTGGGTTTGAGCTGATTCTCGCTGCCATGTTTATGCCAGTCTAGACACACTTGATTCCCTTACGGAGACATATCAATACATAGGTTTTAAGATTCTTACTAGTCAGATATATTCCTCTGTGGGAAATAAGGGGTTTTGAGTCCCTTTCACTGAGGAAGGTGTAGGTCTTGTCTATTCCATAGTTGGTTTTTGGAACGGGACCTGTGCTTATATTAAAGTCTGGTTTTATGCATCACCCGACCTCTCCTTCCCCCTTAAGCAGGCATAAGGTTGTTTTCTAAATGTGAGACACTGTTCTCTTTCCTAACTCAGTTCAAGTGTAGCCATGTTACAGGATCTTCATAAGTGATATCTTATGATAAGTTTCTTTTTCTCTGTGACTTATTTCACTTAGAATCATCGTACCTGAATCCACCCATTTTGCTGCTACTGGTTTATGACATTGATTTCATGGCTGAGGGATATTCCATCGTACGTAAGTACCACAATATTTGAACCATTTTTATATTTCCTGGGATATTTAAGGTGTACCCAAGTTGAGGTCCTTGTAAGCAGTGCAGCCCTAAATTTTGGGGTGGCGCTGTCTTATTGATTTTCAGAATTCCCAATGTATATTCCCTAGACTGGAAGTGCCCTTGGCTCTTTAGCTCTGTTCTTTACTTGTTTTAGGGAACACAATATACTCCTCCAGAGAGGCAGTTGGCAATTTACATCCCGCCCATCAGCATAACAAGGCTCCCTGTTCTCTAGGGCCTGTCTTGCCTTTCTGGTTTTTACACATTTTGTGGATGTCCCTTTTGAACGGTGGGAAGTGATACTTCTTTGTAGTGCAGGTTTGCAATGCCCGCTTGGTTGCTTGGCCAAAAAGGGCATATGTGTTTTCTCCTGAATATATTCAGGAGAAAACGCATATGCCCTTTTTGGCCAAGTGCATCATTTTCGAAGTTGTGACCCTCTTCCTGTGCTTTAAAGGCGATTCCAACGTACCTCTTGAAATCTGTTTCCTGCTATTCTGCCTCGCTTTCAAGTCCACCTCGTTGCCTTCCCTCAACAGATTTTTGGACGATAGTTGTCCTTTATTACTCGGCCAGTTTGTGAATTGCTGTGCCCCTGAGCTCCATTTTTCAACTCGTATTTGGTGAGCTGATTGCAAGTCCAAAATTTTGGTTCAGGACCTATACTGGTTCCCAGTGGGTGGCTGAGACTTTGGTTAATTCTTCTTCTTCCCGGGAATTTAGAGTGATATGTGCCCGTCCAAATGCCTAACAGCTACTCTCTCACTGGTTCTCCCTTTTCCCTTTCATCCTCTCCCAATTTGGCAACCTGTGTGAACCAGGAGGTTAAAGGGGCTGTCTCTCCAAGTTGGGAGGTTGATAGTAAAGCAGATCGAAAGTCAAACCGGAGCACCAGGAGAGGGACTCTTCGTTGAGTTTTAGAAACCTTTCGTATTCACAGTGTGTCCGTTCTCTAGGTTTCCCGTACATGTTATAGCTGTAGTAATATTCCCTTCAACCTGGAGAGTTGGGACCCATGGAATGGGTGCCAGGCATGTGTGCTTTAAAGGGTCTGCATTTGCTCACCCAATCTCACCAATCCTCTCAGTCCCAAGTGTCCCTCCTTATGCCACATCCAGCTGTCATTGTAGATATGGTCATTCCAGGGGTCATCAGAGACCGTGAAGGAATTGTAAAGAATTTCCCAGTATTTATGTTTTGTTTTTGAAATTCCTGTTTATAGTGGGTTTGAGCTGATTCTCGCTGCCATGTTTATGCCAGTCTAGACAAACTTGTTTCCCTTACGGAGTCATATCAATACATAGGTTTTAAGATTCTTACTAGTCAGATATATTCCTTTGCGGGAAATATGGGGTTTTGAGTCCCTTTCACTGAGGAAGGTGTAGGTCTTGTCTATTCCATAGCTGGTTTTTGGAACGGTACCTGTGCTTATATCCAACTCTGGATTTATGCATCACAACACCTCTTCTTCCCCCTTAAGCAGGCATAAGAGTGTTTTCTAAATGTGAGACACTGTTCTCTTTCCTAACTCAGTTCAAGTGTAGCCATGTTTAAAGGATCTTCATAAGTGATATCTTATGATAAGTTTCTTTTTCTCTGTGACTTATTTCACTTAGAATCATCGTACCTGAATCCACCCATTTTGCTGCTACTGGTCTTATGACATTGATTTCATGGCTGAGGGATATTCCATCGTACGTAAGTACCACAATTTTTTGAACCATTTTTATAACTCCTGGGATATTTAAGGTGTACCCAAGTTGAGGTCCTTGTAAGCAGTGCAGCCCTAAATTTTGGGGTGGCTCTCTCTTATTTATTGTCAGTTTTCCCAAGGTATATTCCCTAGACTGGAAGTGCCCTTGGCTCTGTAGCTCTGTTGTTTACTTGTTTTAGGGAACACAATGCACTCCTCTAGAGAGGCAGTTGGCAATTTACATCACGCCCATCAGCATAACAAGGCTCCCTGTTCTCCAGGGCCTGTCTTGCCTTTCTGGTTTTTACACATTTTGTGGATGTCCCTTTTGACCGGTGGGAAGTGATACTTCTTTGTAGTGCAGATTTGCATTGCCCGCTTGCTTGCTTGGCCAAAAAGGGCGTATGCGTTTTCTCCTGAATATATTCAGGAGAAAACGCATACGCCCTTTTTGGCCAAGTGCATCATTTTCGTAGTTGTGCCCCTCTTCCTGTGCTTTAAAGGCGATTCCAACGTACCTCTTGAAATCTGTTTCCTGCTATTCTGCCTCGCTTTCAAGTCCGCCTCGTTGCCTTCCCTCAACAGATTTTTGGACGATAGTTGTCCTTTATTACTAGGCCAGTTTGTGAATTGCTGTGCCCCTTAGCTCCATTTTTCAACTCGTTTTTTGTGAGCTGACCGCAAGTCCAAAATTTTGGTTCAGGACCTATTCTGGTTTCCGATGGGGGGCTGAGGCTTTGGTTAATTCTTCTTCCTGCCGGGAAGTTAGAGTGATATGTGCCCATCCAAATGCCTAACAGCTACTCTCTCATTGGTTCTCCCTCTTCCCTTTCATCCTCTGCCAAATTGGCAACCTGTGCGAACCAGCAGGTTAAAGGGGCTGTCTCTCCAAGTTGGGAGATTGATAGTAAAGCAAATGGAAAGTCAAACCGGAGCATCAGGACAGGGACTATTCGTTGAGTTTTAGAAACCTTTCGTATTCACAGTGTGTCCGTTCTCTAGGTTTCCCATACATGTTATAACTGTAGTAATATACCCTTCAACCTGGAGAGTTGGGACCCATGGAATGGGTGCCATGCATTATTGCTTTAAAGGGTCTGCATTTGCTCACCCAATCTCACCAATCGTCTCAGTCCCAAGTGTCCAGCCTTATGCCACATCCAGCTGTCGTTGTAGATAGGGTCATTCCAGGTTTCATCAGAGACCCTGAAGGAATTGTAAAGAATTTCCCAGTTTTTTTGTTTTGTTTTTGAAATTCCTGTTTATAGTGGGTTTGAGCTGATTCTCTCTGCCATGTTTATGCCAGTCTAGACACACTTGATTCCCTTACGGAGACATATCAATACATAGGTTTTAAGATTCTTTCTAGTCAGATATATTCCTCTGCGGGAAATATGGGGTTTTGAGTCCCTTTCACTGGGGAAGGTGTAGGTCTTGTCTATTCCATAGTTGGTTTTTGGAACGGTACCTGTGCTTATATCAAACTCCTGTTTTATGCATCACCCCACCTCTCCTTCCCCCTTAAGCAGGCATAAGAGTGTTTTCTAAATGTGAGACACTGTTCTCTTTCCTAACTCAGTTCAAGTGTAGCCATGTTTACAGGATCTTCATAAGTGATATCTTTTGATAAGTTTCTTTTTCTGTGGGACTTATTTCACTTAGAATCATCGTACCTGAATCCACCCATTTTGCTGCTACTGGTTTATGACATTGATTTCATGGCTGAGGGATATTCCATCGTACGTAAGTACCACAATTTTTGAACCATTTTTATATTTCCTGGGATATTTAAGGTGTACCCAAGTTGAGGTCCTTGTAAGCAGTGCAGCCCTAAATTTTGGGGTGGCTCTGTCTTATTGATTTTCAGAATTCCCAAGGTATATTCCCTAGACTGGAAGTGCCCTTGGCTCTTTAGCTCTGTTCTTTACTTCTTTTAGGGAACACAATATAATCCTCCAGAGAGGCAGTTGGCAATTTACATCCCGCCCATCAGCATAACAAGGCTCCCTGTTCTCCAGGGCCTGTCTTGCCTTTCAGGTTTTTACACATTTTGTGGATGTCCCTTTTGACCGGTGGGAAGTGCTACTTCTTTGTAGTGCAGATTTGCATTGCCCGCTTGCTTGCTTGGCCAAAAAGGGCGTATGCGTTTTCTCCTGAATATATTCAGGAGAAAACGCATACGCCCTTTTTGGCCAAGGGCATCACTTTCGTAGTTGTGCCCCTCTTCCTGTGCTTTAAAGGCGATTCCAACGTACCTCTTGAAATCTGTTTCCTGCTATTCTGCCTCGCTTTCAAGTCCGCCTCGTTGCCTTCCCTCAACAGATTTTTGGACGATAGTTGTCCTGTATTACTCGGCCAGTTTGTGAATTGCTGTGCCCCTTAGCTCCATTTTTCAACTCGTTTTTTGTGAGCTGACCGCAAGTCCAAAATTTTGGTTCAGGACCTATGCTGGTTCCCGATGGGGGGCTGAGACTTTGGTTAATTCTTCTTCCTGCTGGGAAGTTAGAGTGAAATGTGCCCGTCCAAATGCCTAACAGCTACTCTCTCATTGGTTCTCCCTCTTCCCTTTCATCTTCTGCCAAATTGGAAACCTGTGCGAACCAGGAGGTTAAAGGGGCTGTCTCTCCAAGTTGGGAGATTCATAGTAAAGCAGATGGAAAGTCAAACCGGAGCACCAGGAGAGGGACTATTCGTTGAGTTTTAGAAACCTTTCGTAATCACAGTGTGTCTGTTCTCTAGGTTTCCCGTACATGTTATAACTGTAGTAATATTCCCTTCAACCTGGAGAGTTGGGACCCATGGAATGGGTGCCGTGCATTATTGCTTTAAAGGGTCTGCATTTGCTCACCCAATGTCACCAATCGTCTCAGTCTCAAGTGTCCAGCCTTATGCCTCATCCAGCTGTCGTTGTACATAGGGTCATTCCAGGTTTCATCAGAGACCGTGAAGGAATTGTAAAGAATTTCCCAGTTTTTTGTTTTGTTTTTGAAATTCCTTTTTATAGTGGGTTTGAGCTGATTCTCTCTGCCATGTTTATGCCAGTCTAGACACACTTGATTCCCTTACGGAGACATATCAATACATAGGTTTTAAGATTCTTACTAGTCAGATATATTCCTCTGTGGGAAATAAGGGGTTTTGAGTCCCTTTCACTGAGGAAGGTGTAGGTCTTTTCTATTCCATAGTTGGTTTTTGGAACGGGACCTGTGCTTATATTAAAGTCTGGTTTTATGCATCACCCGACCTCTCCTTCCCCCTTAAGCAGGCATAAGTGTGTTTTCTAAATGTGAGACACTCTTCTCTTTCCTAACTCAGTTCAAGTGTAGCCATGTTACAGGATCTTCATAAGTGATATCTTATGATAAGTTTCTTTTTCTCTGTGACTTATTTCACTTAGAATCATCGTACCTGAATCCACCCATTTTGCTGCTACTGGTTTATGACATTGATTTCATGGCTGAGGGATATTCCATCGTACGTAAGTACCACAATATTTGAACCATTTTTATATTTCCTGGGATATTTAAGGTGTACCCAGGTTGAGGTCCTTGTAAGCAGTGCAGCCCTAAATTTTGGGGTGGCGCTGTCTTATTGATTTTCAGAATTCCCAATGTATATTCCCTAGACTGGAAGTGCCCTTGGCTCTTTAGCTCTGTTCTTTACTTGTTTTAGGGAACACAATATACTCCTCCAGAGAGGCAGTTGGCAATTTACATCCCTCCCATCAGCATAACAAGGCTCCCTGTTCTCCAGGGCCTGTCTTGCCTTTCTGGTTTTTACACATTTTGTGGATGTCCCTTTTGAACGGTGGGAAGTGCTACTTCTTTGTAGTGCAGATTTGCAATGCCCGCTTGCTTGCTTGGCCAAAAAGGGCGTATGCGTTTTCTCCTGAATATATTCAGGAGAAAACGCATACGCCCTTTTTGGCCAAGTGCATCATTTTCGAAGTTGTGACCCTCTTCCTGTGCTTTAAAGGCGATTCCAACGTACCTCTTGAAATCTGTTTCCTGCTATTCTGCCTCGCTTTCAAGTCCACCTCGTTGCCTTCCCTCAACAGATTTTTGGACGATAGTTGTCCTTTATTACTCGGCCAGTTTGTGAATTGCTGTGCCCCTGAGCTCCATTTTTCAACTCGTATTTGGTGAGCTGATTGCAAGTCCAAAATTTTGGTTCAGGACCTATACTGGTTCCCAGTGGGTGGCTGAGACTTTGGTTAATTCTTCTTCTTCCCGGGAATTTAGAGTGATATGTGCCCGTCCAAATGCCTAACAGCTACTCTCTCACTGGTTCTCCCTTTTCCCTTTCATCCTCTCCCAATTTGGCAACCTGTGTGAACCAGGAGGTTAAAGGGGCTGTCTCTCCAAGTTGGGAGGTTGATAGTAAAGCAGATCGAAAGTCAAACCGGAGCACCAGGAGAGGGACTCTTCGTTGAGTTTTAGAAACCTTTCGTATTCACAGTGTGTCCGTTCTCTAGGTTTCCCGTACATGTTATAGCTGTAGTAATATTCCCTTCAACCTGGAGAGTTGGGACCCATGGAATGGGTGCCAGGCATTATTGCTTTAAAGGGTCTGCATTTGCTCACCCAATCTCACCAATCGTCTCAGTCCCAAGTGTCCAGCCATATGCCACATCCAGCTGTCGTTGTAGATAGGGTCATTCCAGGTTTCATCAGAGACCCTGAAGGAATTGTAAAGAATTTCCCAGTTTTTTTGTTTTGTTTTTGAAATTCCTGTTTATAGTGGGTTTGAGCTGATTCTCTCTGCCATGTTTATGCCAGTCTAGACACACTTGATTCCCTTACGGAGACATATCAATACATAGGTTTTAAGATTCTTTCTAGTCAGATATATTCCTCTGCGGGAAATATGGGGTTTTGAGTCCCTTTCACTGAGGAAGGTGTAGGTCTTGTCTATTCCATAGTTGGTTTTTGGAACGGTACCTGTGCTTATATCAAACTCTGGGTTTATGCATCACCCCACCTCTCCTTCCCCCTTAAGCAGGCATAAGAGTGTTTTCTAAATGTGAGACACTGTTCTCTTTCCTAACTCAGTTCAAGTGTAGCCATGTTTACAGGATCTTCATAAGTGATATCTTATGATAAGTTGCTTTTTCTGTGTGACTTATTTCACTTAGAATCATCGTACCTGAATCCACCCATTTTGCTGCTACTGGTTTATGACATTGATTTCATGGCTGAGGGATATTCCATCGTACGTAAGTACCACAATTTTTGAACCATTTTTATATTTCCTGGGATATTTAAGGTGTACCCAAGTTGAGGTCCTTGTAAGCAGTGCAGCCCTAAATTTTGGGGTGGCTCTCTCTTATTGATTTTCAGAATTCCCAAGGTATATTCCCTAGACTGGAAGTGCCCTTGGCTCTTTAGCTCTGTTCTTTACTTCTTTTAGGGAACACAATATACTCCTCCAGAGAGTCAGTTGGCAATTTACATCCCGCCCATCAGCATAACAAGGCTCCCTGTTCTCAAGGGCCTGTCCTGCCTTTCAGGTTTTTACACATTTTGTGGATGTCCCTTTTGACCGGTGGGAAGTGCTACTTCTTTGTAGTGCAGATTTGCATTGCCCGCTTGCTTGCTTGGCCAAAAAGGGCGTATGCGTTTTCTCCTGAATATATTCAGGAGAAAACGCATACGCCCTTTTTGGCCAAGGGCATCACTTTCGTAGTTGTGCCCCTCTTCCTGTGCTTTAAAGGCGATTCCAACGTACCTCTTGAAATCTGTTTCCTGCTATTCTGCCTCGCTTTCAAGTCCGCCTCCTTGCCTTCCCTCAACAGATTTTTGGACGATAGTTGTCCTTTATTACTCGGCCAGTTTGTGAATTGCTGTGCCCCTTAGCTCCATTTTTCAACTCGTTTTTTGTGAGCTGACCGCAAGTCCAAAATTTTGGTTCAGGACCTATTCTGGTTCCCGATGGGGGGCTGAGACTTTGGTTAATTCTTCTTCCTGCTGGGAAGTTAGAGTGAAATGTGCCCGTCCAAATGCCTAACAGCTACTCTCTCATTGGTTCTCCCTCTTCCCTTTCATCCTCTGCCAAATTGGAAACCTGTGCGAACCAGGAGGTTAAAGGGGCTGTCTCTCCAAGTTGGGAGATTCATAGTAAAGCAGATGGAAAGTCAAACCGGAGCACCAGGAGAGGGACTATTCGTTGAGTTTTAGAAACCTTTCGTAATCACAGTGTGTCTGTTCTCTAGGTTTCCCGTACATGTTATAACTGTAGTAATATTCCCTTCAACCTGGAGTTGGGACCCATGGAATGGGTGCCATGCATTATTGCTTTAAAGGGTCTGCATTTGCTCACCCAATCTCACCAATCGTCTCAGTCCCAAGTGTCCAGCCATATGCCACATCCAGCTGTCGTTGTAGATAGGGTCATTCCAGGTTTCATCAGAGACCCTGAAGGAATTGTAAAGAATTTCCCAGTTTTTTTGTTTTGTTTTTGAAATTCCTGTTTATAGTGGGTTTGAGCTGATTCTCTCTGCCATGTTTATGCCAGTCTAGAAACACTTGATTCCCTTACGGATACATATCAATACAAAGGTTTTAAGATTCTTTCTAGTCAGATATATTCCTCTGCGGGAAATATGGGGTTTTGAGTCCCTTTCACTGAGGAAGGTGTAGGTCTTGTCTATTCCATAGTTGGTTTTTGGAACGGTACCTGTGCTTATATCAAACTCTGGTTTTATGCATCACCCCACCTCTCCTTCCCCCATAAGCAGGCATAAGAGTGTTTTCTAAATGTCAGACTCTGTTCTCTTTCCTAACTCAGTTCAAGTGTAGCCATGTTTACAGGATCTTCATAAGTGATATCTTATGATAAGTTTCTTTTTCTCTGTGACTTATTTCACTTAGAATCATCATACCTGAATCCACCCATTTTGCTGCTACTGGTTTATGACATTGATTTCATGGCTGAGGGATATTCCATCGTACGTAAGTACCACAATTTTTGAACCATTTTTATATTCCCTGGGATATTTAAGGTGTACCCAAGTTGAGGTCCTTGTAAGCAGTGCAGCCCTAAATTTTGGGGTGGCTCTGTCTTATTGATTTTCAGAATTCCCAAGGTATATTCCCTAGACTGGAAGTGCCCTTGGCTCTTTAGCTCTGTTCTTTACTTCTTTTAGGGAACACAATATACTCCTCCAGAGAGTCAGTTGGCAATTTACATCCCGCCCATCAGCATAACAAGGCTCCCTGTTCTCCAGGGCCTGTCTTGCCTTTCAGGTTTTTACACATTTTGTGGATGTCCCTTTTGACCGGTGGGAAGTGATACTTCTTTGTAGTGCAGATTTGCATTGCCCGCTTGCTTGCTTGGCCAAAAAGGGCGTATGCGTTTTCTCCTGAATATATTCAGGAGAAAACGCATACGCCCTTTTTGGCCAAGGGCATCATTTTCGTAGTTGGGCCCCTCTTCCTGTGCTTTAAAGGCGATTCCAACGTACCTCTTGAAATCTGTTTCCTGCTATTCTGCCTCACTTTCAAGTCCGCCTCGTTGCCTTCCCTCAAAAGATTTTTGGACGATAGTTGTCCTTTATTACTCGGCCAGTTTGTGAATTGCTGTGCCCCTGAGCTCCATTTTTCAACTCGTTTTTTGTGAGCTGACCGCAAGTCCAAAATTTTGGTTCAGGACCTATGCTGGTTCCCGATGGGGGGCTGAGACTTTGGTTAATTCTTCTTCCTGCTGGGAAGTTAGAGTGAAATGTGTCCGTCCAAATGCCTAACAGCTACTCTCTCATTGGTTCTCCCTCTTCCCTTTAATCCTCTGCCAAATTGGAAACCTGTGCGAAACAGGAGGTTAAAGGTGCTGTCTCTCCAAGTTGGAAGGTTGATAGTAAAGCAGATGGAAAGTCAAACCCGAGCACCAGGAGAGGGACTATTCGTTGAGTTTTGGAAACTTTTCGTGTTCACAGTGTGTCCGTTCTCTAGGTTTACCATACATGTTATAGCTGTAGTAATATTCCCTTTAACCTGGAGAGTTGGGACCCATGGAATGGGTGCCAGGCATTTGTGCTTTAAAGAGTCTGCATTTGCTCACCCAATCTCACCAATCCTCTCAGTCTCAAGTGTCCAGCCTTATGCCTCATCCAGCTGTCGTTGTACATAGGGTCATTCCAGGTTTCATCAGAGACCGTGAAGGAATTGTAAAGAATTTCCCAGTTTTTTTGTTTTGTTTTTGAAATTCCTTTTTATAGTGGGTTTGAGCTGATTCTCGCTGCCATGTTTATGCCAGTCTAGACACACTTGATTCCCTTACGGAGACATATCAATACATAGGTTTTAAGATTCTTACTAGTCAGATATATTCCTCTGTGGGAAATAAGGGGTTTTGAGTCCCTTTCACTGAGGAAGGTGTAGGTCTTGTCTATTCCATAGTTGGTTTTTGGAACGGGACCTGTGCTTATATTAAAGTCTGGTTTTATGCATCACCCGACCTCTCCTTCCCCCTTAAGCAGGCATAAGGGTGTTTTCTAAACGTGAGACACTGTTCTCTTTCCTAACTCAGTTCAAGTGTAGCCATGTTACAGGATCTTCATAAGTGATATCTTATGATAAGTTTCTTTTTCTCTGTGACTTACTTCACTTAGAATCATCGTACCTGAATCCACCCATTTTGCTGCTACTGGTCTTATGACATTGATTTCGTGGCTGAGGGATATTCCATCTTACGTAAGTACCACAATTTTTTGAACCATTTTTATATTTCCTGGGATATTTAAGGTGTACCCAAGTTGAGGTCCTTGTAAGCAGTGCAGCCCTAAATTATGGGGTAGCTCTGTCTTATTGATTTTCAGAATTCCCAATGTATATTCCCTAGACTGGAAGTGCCCTTGGCTCTTTAGCTCTGTTCTTTACTTGTTTTAGGGAACACAATATACTCCTCCAGAGAGGCAGTTGGCAATTTACATCCCTCCCATCAGCATAACAAGGCTCCCTGTTCTCCAGGGCCTGTCTTGCCTTTCTGGTTTTTACACATTTTGTGGATGTCCCTTTTGAACGGTGGGAAGTGCTACTTCTTTGTAGTGCAGATTTGCAATGCCCGCTTGCTTGCTTGGCCAAAAAGGGCGTATGCGTTTTCTCCTGAATATATTCAGGAGAAAACGCATACGCCCTTTTTGGCCAAGTGCATCATTTTCGAAGTTGTGACCCTCTTCCTGTGCTTTAAAGGCGATTCCAACGTACCTCTTGAAATCTGTTTCCTGCTATTCTGCCTCGCTTTCAAGTCCACCTCGTTGCCTTCCCTCAACAGATTTTTGGACGATAGTTGTCCTTTATTACTCGGCCAGTTTGTGAATTGCTGTGCCCCTGAGCTCCATTTTTCAACTCGTATTTGGTGAGCTGATTGCAAGTCCAAAATTTTGGTTCAGGACCTATACTGGTTCCCAGTGGGTGGCTGAGACTTTGGTTAATTCTTCTTCTTCCCGGGAATTTAGAGTGATATGTGCCCGTCCAAATGCCTAACAGCTACTCTCTCACTGGTTCTCCCTTTTCCCTTTCATCCTCTCCCAATTTGGCAACCTGTGTGAACCAGGAGGTTAAAGGGGCTGTCTCTCCAAGTTGGGAGGTTGATAGTAAAGCAGATCGAAAGTCAAACCGGAGCACCAGGAGGGGGACTCTTCGTTGAGTTTTAGAAACCTTTCGTATTCACAGTGTGTCCGTTCTCTAGGTTTCCCGTACATGTTATAGCTGTAGTAATATTCCCTTCAACCTGGAGAGTTGGGACCCATGGAATGGGTGCCAGGCATTATTGCTTTAAAGGGTCTGCATTTGCTCACCCAATCTCACCAATCCTCTCAGTCCCAAGTGTCCAGCCATATGCCACATCCAGCTGTCGTTGTAGATAGGGTCATTCCAGGTTTCATCAGAGACCCTGAAGGAATTGTAAAGAATTTCCCAGTTTTTTTGTTTTGTTTTTGAAATTCCTGTTTATAGTGGGTTTGAGCTGATTCTCTCTGCCATGTTTATGCCAGTCTAGACACACTTGATTCCCTTACGGAGACATATCAATACATAGGTTTTAAGATTCTTTCTAGTCAGATATATTCCTCTGCGGGAAATATGGGGTTTTGAGTCCCTTTCACTGAGGAAGGTGTAGGTCTTGTCTATTCCATAGTTGGTTTTTGGAACGGTACCTGTGCTTATATCAAACTCTGGGTTTATGCATCACCCCACCTCTCCTTCCCCCTTAAGCAGGCATAAGAGTGTTTTCTAAATGTGAGACACTGTTCTCTTTCCTAACTCAGTTCAAGTGTAGCCATGTTTACAGGATCTTCATAAGTGATATCTTATGATAAGTTTCTTTTTCTGTGTGACTTATTTCACTTAGAATCATCGTACCTGAATCCACCCATTTTGCTGCTACTGGTTTATGACATTGATTTCATGGCTGAGGGATATTCCATCGTACGTAAGTACCACAATTTTTGAACCATTTTTATATTTCCTGGGATATTTAAGGTGTACCCAAGTTGAGGTCCTTGTAAGCAGTGCAGCCCTAAATTTTGGGGTGGCTCTCTCTTATTGATTTTCAGAATTCCCAAGGTATATTCCCTAGACTGGAAGTGCCCTTGGCTCTTTAGCTCTGTTCTTTACTTCTTTTAGGGAACACAATATACTCCTCCAGAGAGTCAGTTGGCAATTTACATCCCGCCCATCAGCATAACAAGGCTCCCTGTTCTCAAGGGCCTGTCTTGCCTTTCAGGTTTTTACACATTTTGTGGATGTCCCTTTTGACCGGTGGGAAGTGCTACTTCTTTGTAGTGCAGATTTGCATTGCCCGCTTGCTTGCTTGGCCAAAAAGGGCGTATGCGTTTTCTCCTGAATATATTCAGGAGAAAACGCATACGCCCTTTTTGGCCAAGGGCATCACTTTCGTAGTTGTGCCCCTCTTCCTGTGCTTTAAAGGCGATTCCAACGTACCTCTTGAAATCTGTTTCCTGCTATTCTGCCTCGCTTTCAAGTCCGCCTCGTTGCCTTCCCTCAACAGATTTTTGGACGATAGTTGTCCTTTATTACTCGGCCAGTTTGTGAATTGCTGTGCCCCTTAGCTCCATTTTTCAACTCGTTTTTTGTGAGCTGACCGCAAGTCCAAAATTTTGGTTCAGGACCTATGCTGGTTCCCGATGGGGGGCTGAGACTTTGGTTAATTCTTCTTCCTGCTGGGAAGTTAGAGTGAAATGTGCCCGTCCAAATGCCTAACAGCTACTCTCTCATTGGTTCTCCCTCTTCCCTTTCATCCTCTGCCAAATTGGAAACCTGTGCGAACCAGGAGGTTAAAGGGGCTGTCTCTCCAAGTTGGGAGATTCATAGTAAAGCAGATGGAAAGTCAAACCGGAGCACCAGGAGAGGGACTATTCGTTGAGTTTTAGAAACCTTTCGTAATCACAGTGTGTCTGTTCTCTAGGTTTCCCGTACATGTTATAACTGTAGTAATATTCCCTTCAACCTGGAGAGTTGGGACCCATGGAATGGGTGCCATGCATTATTGCTTTAAAGGGTCTGCATTTGCTCACCCAATCTCACCAATCGTCTCAGTCCCAAGTGTCCAGCCATATGCCACATCCAGCTGTCGTTGTAGATAGGGTCATTCCAGGTTTCATCAGAGACCCTGAAGGAATTGTAAAGAATTTCCCAGTTTTTTTGTTTTGTTTTTGAAATTCCTGTTTATAGTGGGTTTGAGCTGATTCTCTCTGCCATGTTTATGCCAGTCTAGACACACTTGATTCCCTTACGGATACATATCAATACAAAGGTTTTAAGATTCTTTCTAGTCAGATATATTCCTCTGCGGGAAATATGGGGTTTTGAGTCCCTTTCACTGAGGAAGGTGTAGGTCTTGTCTATTCCATAGTTGGTTTTTGGAACGGTACCTGTGCTTATATCAAACTCTGGTTTTATGCATCACCCCACCTCTCCTTCCCCCATAAGCAGGCATAAGAGTGTTTTCTAAATGTCAGACTCTGTTCTCTTTCCTAACTCAGTTCAAGTGTAGCCATGTTTACAGGATCTTCATAAGTGATATCTTATGATACGTTTCTTTTTCTCTGTGACTTATTTCACTTAGAATCATCATACCTGAATCCACCCATTTTGCTGCTACTGGTTTATGACATTGATTTCATGGCTGAGGGATATTCCATCGTACGTAAGTACCACAATTTTTGAACCATTTTTATATTCCCTGGGATATTTAAGGTGTACCCAAGTTGAGGTCCTTGTAAGCAGTGCAGCCCTAAATTTTGGGGTGGCTCTGTCTTATTGATTTTCAGAATTCCCAAGGTATATTCCCTAGACTGGAAGTGCCCTTGGCTCTTTAGCTCTGTTCTTTACTTCTTTTAGGGAACACAATATACTCCTCCAGAGAGTCAGTTGGCAATTTACATCCCGCCCATCAGCATAACAAGGCTCCCTGTTCTCCAGGGCCTGTCTTGCCTTTCAGGTTTTTACACATTTTGTGGATGTCCCTTTTGACCGGTGGGAAGTGATACTTCTTTGTAGTGCAGATTTGCATTGCCCGCTTGCTTGCTTGGCCAAAAAGGGCGTATGCGTTTTCTCCTGAATATATTCAGGAGAAAACGCATACGCCCTTTTTGGCCAAGGGCATCATTTTCGTAGTTGGGCCCCTCTTCCTGTGCTTTAAAGGCGATTCCAACGTACCTCTTGAAATCTGTTTCCTGCTATTCTGCCTCACTTTCAAGTCCGCCTCGTTGCCTTCCCTCAAAAGATTTTTGGACGATAGTTGTCCTTTATTACTCGGCCAGTTTGTGAATTGCTGTGCCCCTGAGCTCCATTTTTCAACTCGTTTTTTGTGAGCTGACCGCAAGTCCAAAATTTTGGTTCAGGACCTATGCTGGTTCCCGATGGGGGGCTGAGACTTTGGTTAATTCTTCTTCCTGCTGGGAAGTTAGAGTGAAATGTGCCCGTCCAAATGCCTAACAGCTACTCTCTCATTGGTTCTCCCTCTTCCCTTTAATCCTCTGCCAAATTGGAAACCTGTGCGAAACAGGAGGTTAAAGGCGCTGTCTCTCCAAGTTGGAAGGTTGATAGTAAAGCAGATGGAAAGTCAAACCCGAGCACCAGGAGAGGGACTATTCGTTGAGTTTTGGAAACTTTTCGTGTTCACAGTGTGTCCGTTCTCTAGGTTTACCGTACATGTTATAGCTGTAGTAATATTCCGTTTAACCTGGAGAGTTGGGACCCATGGAATGGGTGCCAGGCATTTGTGCTTTAAAGAGTCTGCATTTGCTCACCCAATCTCACCAATCCTCTCAGTCTCAAGTGTCCAGCCTTATGCCTCATCCAGCTGTCGTTGTACATAGGGTCATTCCAGGTTTCATCAGAGACCGTGAAGGAATTGTAAAGAATTTCCCAGTTTTTTTGTTTTGTTTTTGAAATTCCTTTTTATAGTGGGTTTGAGCTGATTCTCGCTGCCATGTTTATGCCAGTCTAGACACACTTGATTCCCTTACGGAGACATATCAATACATAGGTTTTAAGATTCTTACTAGTCAGATATATTCCTCTGTGGGAAATAAGGGGTTTTGAGTCCCTTTCACTGAGGAAGGTGTAGGTCTTGTCTATTCCATAGTTGGTTTTTGGAACGGGACCTGTGCTTATATTAAAGTCTGGTTTTATGCATCACCCGACCTCTCCTTCCCCCTTAAGCAGGCATAAGGGTGTTTTCTAAACGTGAGACACTGTTCTCTTTCCTAACTCAGTTCAAGTGTAGCCATGTTACAGGATCTTCATAAGTGATATCTTATGATAAGTTTCTTTTTCTCTGTGACTTACTTCACTTAGAATCATCGTACCTGAATCCACCCATTTTGCTGCTACTGGTCTTATGACATTGATTTCGTGGCTGAGGGATATTCCATCTTACGTAAGTACCACAATTTTTTGAACCATTTTTATATTTCCTGGGATATTTAAGGTGTACCCAAGTTGAGGTCCTTGTAAGCAGTGCAGCCCTAAATTTTGGGGTGGCTCTGTCTTATCGATATTCAGTTTTACCAAGGTATATTCCCTAGACTGCAAGAGCCCTTGGCTCTGTAGCTCTGTTGTTTCTTTGTTTTAGGGAACACAATGCACACCTCCAGAGAGGCAGTTGGCAATTTACATCCCGCCTATCAGAATAACAAGGCTCCCTGTTCTCCAGGGCCTGTGTTGCCTTTCTGGTTTTTACACATTTTGTGGATGTCCCTTTTGACCGGTGGGAAGTGATACTTCTTTGTAGTGCAGATTTGCATTGCCCGCTTGCTTGCTTGGCCAAAAAGGGCGTATGCGTTTTCTCCTGAATATATTCAGGAGAAAATGCATACGCCCTTTTTGGCCAAGTGCATCATTGTCGAAGTTGTGCCCCTCTTCCTGTGCTTTAAAGGCGATTCCAACGTACCTCTTGAAATCTGTTTCCTGCTATTCTGCCTCGGTTTCAAGTCCGCTTCGTTGCCTTCCCTCAACAGATTTTTGGACGATAGTTGTCCTTTATTACTCGGCCAGTTTGTGAATTGCTGTGTCCCTGAGTTCCATTTTTCAACTCGTTTTTGGTGAGCTTACCGCAAGTCCAAAATTTTGGTTCAGGACCTATACTGGTTCCCGGTTGGTGGCTGAGACTGTGGTTAATTCTTCTTCCTGCCTGGAAATTACAGTGATATGTGCCCGTCCAAATGCCTAACAGCTATTCTCTCATTGGTTCTCCCTCTTCCCTTTCATCCTCTGCCAAATTGGCAACCTGTGCGAACCAGGAGGTTAAAGGGGCTGTCTCTCCAAGTTGGGAGGTTGATAGTAAAGCAGATGGAAAGTCAAACCGGAGCACCAGGAGAGGGACTATTCGTTGAGTTTTAGAAACCTTTGGTATTCACAGTGTGTCCGTTCTCTAGGTTTCCCGTACATGTTATAGCTGTAGTAATATTCCCTTCAACCTGGAGAGTTGGGACCCATGGAATGGGTGCCAGGCATTTGTGCTTTAAAGGGTCTGCATTTGCTCACCCAATCTCACCAATCCTCTCAGTCCCAAGTGTCCCTGCTTATGCCACATCCAGATGTCATTGTAGATAGGGTCATTCCAGGTTTCATCAGAGACCCTGAAGGAATTGTAAAGAATTTCCCAGTTTTTTTGTTTTGTTTTTGAAATTCCTTTTTATAGTGGGTTTGAGCTGATTCTCGCTGCCATGTTTATGCCAGTCTAGGCACACTTGATTCCCTTACGGTGACATATCAATACATATGTTTTAAGATTCTTACTAGTCAGATATATTCCTCTGCGGGAAATATGGGGTTTTGAGTCCCTTTCACTGAGGAAGGTGTAGGTCTTGTCTATTCCATAGTTGGTTTTTGGAACGGTACCTGTGCTTATATCAAACTCTGGTTTTATGCATCACCCCACCTCTCCTTCCCCCTTAAGCAGGCATAAGAGTGTTTTCTAAATGTGAGACACTGTTCTCTTTCCTAACTCAGTTCAAGTGTAGCCAGGTTTACAGGATCTTCATAAGTGATATCTTATGATAAGTTTCTTTTTCTGTGTGACTTATTTCACTTAGAATCATCGTACCTCAATCCAACCATTTTGCTGCTACTGGTCTTATGACATTGATTTCATGGCTGAGGGATATTCCATCGTACGTAAGTACCACAATTTTTTGAACCATTTTTATATTTCCTGGGATATTTAAGGTGTACCCAAGTTGAGGTCCTTGTAAGCAGTGCAGCCCTAAATTTTGGGGTGGCTCTGTCTTATTGATTTTCAGTTTTCCCAAGGTATATTCCCTAGACTGGAAGTTCCCTTGGCTCTTTAGCTCTGTTCTTTACTTCTTTTAGGGAACACAATGCACTCCTCCAGAGAGGCAGTTGGCAATTTACATTCCAGCTATCAGAATAACAAGGCTCCCTGTTCTCCAGGGCCTGTCTTGCCTTTCTGGTTTTTACACATTTTGTGGATGTCCCTTTTGACCGGTGGGAAGTGATACTTCTTTGTAGTGCAGATTTGCATTTCCCGCTTGCTTGCTTGGCCAAAAAGGGCGTATGCGTTTTCTCCTGAATATATTCAGGAGAAAACGCATACGCCCTTTTTGGCCAAGTGCATCATTGTCGAAGTTGTGCCCCTCTTCCTGTGCTTTAAAGGCGATTCCAACGTACCTCTTGAAATCTGTTTCCTGCTATTCTGCCTCACTTTGAAGTCCGCCTCTTTGCCTTCCCTCAACAGATTTTTGGACGATAGTTGTCCTTTATTACTCGGCCAGTTTGTGAATTGCTGTGTCCCTGAGTTCCATTTTTCAACTCGTTTTTGGTGAGCTGACCGCAAGTCCAAAATTTTGTTTCAGGACCTATACTGGTTCCCGGTGGGTGGCTGAGACTTTGGTTAATCTTCTTCCTGCCTGGAAATTACAGTGATATGTGCCAGTCGAAATGCCTAAGAGCTGCTCTCTCATTGGTTCTCCCTCTTCCCTTTCATCCTCTGCCAAATTGGCAACCTGTGCGAACCAGGAGGTTAAAGGGTCTGTCTCTCCAAGTTGGGAGGTTGATAGTAAAGCAGATGGAAAGTCAAACCGGAGCACCAGGAGAGGGACTATTCGTTGAGTTTTAGAAACCTTTGGTATTCACAGTGTGTCCGTTCTCTAGGTTTCCCGTACATGTTATAGCTGTAGTAATATTCCCTTCAACCTGGAGAGTTGGGACCCATGGAATGGGTGCCAGGCATTTGTGCTTTAAAGGGTCTGCATTTGCTCACCCAATCTCACCAATCCTCTCAGTCCCAAGTGTCCCTGCTTATGCCATATCCAGATGTCATTGTAGATAGGGTCATTCCAGGTTTCATCAGAGACCCTGAAGGAATTGTAAAGAATTTCCCAGTTTTTTTGTTTTGTTTTTGAAATTCCTTTTTATAGTGGGTTTGAGCTGATTCTCGCTGCCATGTTTATGCCAGTCTAGACACACTTGATTCCCTTACGGAGACATATCAATACATAGGTTTTAAGATTCTTACTAGTCAGATATATTCCTCTGCGGGAAATATGGTGTTTTGAGTCCCTTTCACTGAGGAAGGTGTAGGTCTTGTCTATTCCATAGTTGGTTTTTGGAACAGTACCTGTGCTTATATCAAACTCTGGTTTTATGCATCATCCCACCTCTCCTTCCCCCTTAAGCAGGCATAAGAGTGTTTTCTAAATGTGAGACACTGCTCTCTTTCCCAACTCAGTTCAAGTGTGGCCATGTTTACAGGATATTCATAAGTGATATCTTATGATAAGTTTCTTTTTCTGTGTGACTTATTTCACTTAGAATCATCGTACCTCAATCCAACCATTTTGCTGCTACTGGTCTTATGACATTGATTTCATGGCTGAGGGATATTCCATCGTACGTAAGTACCACAATCTTTTGAACCATTTTTATATTTCCTGGGATATTTAAGGTGTACCCAAGTTGAGGTCCTTGTAAGCAGTGCAACCCTAAATTTTGGTGTGGCTGTGTCTTATTGATTTTCATTTTTCCCAAGGTATATTCCCTAGACTGGAAGTTCCCTTGGCTCTGTAGCTCTGTTCTTTACTTGTTTTAGGGAAAACAATGTACTCCTCCAGAGAGGCAGTTGACAATTTACATCCCGCCCAGCAGCATAACAAGGCTCCCTGTTCTCCAGGGCCTGTCTTGCCTTTCTGGTTTTTACACATTTTTGTGGATGTCCCTTTTGATCGGTGGGAAGTGATACTTCTTTGTAGTGCAGATTTGCATTGCCCGCTTGCATGCTTGGTCAAAAAGGGCATATGCGTTTTCTCCTGAATATATTGAGGAGAAAACGCATACGCCCTTTTTGGCCAAGTGCATCATTGTCGAAGTTGTGCCCCTCTTCCTGTGCTTTAAAGGCGATTCCAACGTACCTCTTGAAATATGTTTCCTGCTGTTCTGCCTCGATTTCAAGGCCGCCTCGCTGCCTTCCCTCAACAGATTTTTGGACGATAGTTGTCTTTATTACTCGGCCAGTTTGTGAATTGCTGTGCCCCTGAGCTCCATTTATCAACTCGTTTTTGGTGAGCTGACCGCAAGTCCGAAATTGTGGTTCAGGACCTACACTGGTTCCCAGTGGGTGGCTGAGACTTTGGTTAATTCTTCTTCCTGCTGGGAAATTACACTGATATGTGCCCGTCCAAATGCCTGACAGCTACTCTCTCATTGGTTCTCCCTCTTCCCTTTCATCCTCTGCCAAATTGGCAACCTGTGCGAACCAGGAGGTTAAAGGGGCGGTCTCTACAACTTAGGAGATTGATAGTAAAGCATATGGAAAGTCAAACCGGAGCACCAGGAGAGGGACTATTCGTTGAGTTTTAGAAACCTTTCGTATTCACTGTGTGTCCGTTCTCTAGGTTTCCTGTACATGTTATAACTGTAGTAATATTCCCTTCAACCTGGAGAGTTGGTACGCATGGAATGGGTGCCATGCATTATTGCTTTAAAGGGTCTGCATTTGCTCACCCAATCTCACCAATCGTCTCAGTCCCAAGTGTCCAGCCTTATGCCACATCCAGCTGTCGTTGTAGATAGGGTCATTCCAGGTTTCATCAGAGACCCTGAAGGAATTGTAAAGAATTTCCTAGTTTTTATGTTTTGTTTTTGAAATTCCTTTTTAGAGTGGGTTTGAGCTGATTCTCGCTGCCATGTTTATGCCAGTCTAGACACACTTGATTCCCTTACGGAGACATATCAATACATAGGTTTTAAGATTCTTACTAGTCAGATATATTCCTCTGCGGGAAATATGGGGTTTTGAGTCCCTTTCACTGAGGAAGGTGTAGGTCTTGTCTATTCCATAGTTGGTTTTTGGAACGGTACCTGTGCTTATATCAAACTCTGGTTTTATGCATCATCCCACCTCTCCTTCCCCCTTAAGCAGGCATAAGAGTGTTTTCTAAATGTGAGACACTGCTCTCTTTCCCAACTCAGTTCAAGTGTGGCCATGTTTACAGGATATTCATAAGTGATATCTTATGATAAGTTTCTTTTTCTGTGTGACTTATTTCACTTAGAATCATCGTACCTCAATCCAACCATTTTGCTGCTACTGGTCTTATGACATTGATTTCATGGCTGAGGGATATTCCATCGTACGTAAGTACCACAATTTTTTGAACCATTTTTATATTTCCTGGGATATTTAATGTGTACCCAATTTGAGGTCCTTGTAAGCAGTGCAACCCTAAATTTTGGGGTGGCTCTGTCTTATTGATTTTCATTTTTCCCAAGGTATATTCCCTAGACTGGAAGTTCCCTTGGCTCTGTAGCTCTGTTCTTTACTTGTTTTAGGGAACACAATGTACTCCTCCAGAGAGGCAGTTGACAATTTACATCCCGCCCAGCAGCATAACAAGGCTCCCTGTTCTCCAGGGCCTGTCTTGCCTTTCTGGTTTTTACACATTTTTGTGGATGTCCCTTTTGACCGGTGGGAAGTCATACTTCTTTGTAGTGCAGATTTGCATTGCCCGCTTGCATGCTTGGTCAAAAAGGGCGTATGCGTTTTCTCCTGAATATATTCAGGAGAAAACGCATACGCCCTTTTTGGCCAAGTGCATCATTGTCGAAGTTGTGCCCCTCTTCCTGTGCTTTAAAGGCGATTCCAACGTACCTCTTGAAATATGTTTCCTGCTGTTCTGCCTCGATTTCAAGGCCGCCTCGCTGCCTTCCCTCAACAGATTTTTGGACGATAGTTGTCTTTATTACTCGGCCAGTTTGTGAATTGCTGTGCCCCTGAGCTCCATTTATCAACTCGTTTTTGGTGAGCTGACCGCAAGTCCGAAATTGTGGTTCAGGACCTACACTGGTTCCCAGTGGGTGGCTGAGACTTTGGTTAATTCTTCTTCCTACTGGGAAATTACACTGATATGTGCCCGTCCAAATGCCTGACAGCTACTCTCTCATTGGTTCTCCCTCTTCCCTTTCATCCTCTGCCAAATTGGCAACCTGTGCGAACCAGGAGGTTAAAGGGGCGGTCTCTACAACTTAGGAGATTGATAGTAAAGCATATGGAAAGTCAAACCGGAGCACCAGGAGAGGGACTATTCGTTGAGTTTTAGAAA
This sequence comes from Hyperoodon ampullatus, assembly GCF_949752795.1. Lineage (NCBI taxonomy): Eukaryota > Metazoa > Chordata > Mammalia > Artiodactyla > Ziphiidae > Hyperoodon > Hyperoodon ampullatus. The sequence continues at coordinate 2,406,429 of NW_027640676.1, read as the reverse complement.
CCTTTCGTATTCACTGTGTGTCCGTTCTCTAGGTTTCCTGTACATGTTATAACTGTAGTAATATTCCCTTCAACCTGGAGAGTTGGTACGCATGGAATGGGTGCCATGCATTATTGCTTTAAAGGGTCTGCATTTCCTCACCCAATCTCACCAATCGTCTCAGTCCCAAGTGTCCAGCCTTATGCCACATCCAGCTGTCGTTGTAGATAGGGTCATTCCAGGTTTCATCAGAGACCCTGAAGGAATTGTAAAGAATTTCCTAGTTTTTATGTTTTGTTTTTGAAATTCCTTTTTATAGTGGGTTTGAGCTGATTCTCGCTGCCATGTTTATGCCAGTCTAGACACACTTGATTCCCTTACGGAGACATATCAATACATAGGTTTTAAGATTCTTACTAGTCAGATATATTCCTCTTCGGGAAATATGGGGTTTTGAGTCCCTTTCACTGAAGAAGGTGTAGGTCTTGTCTATTCCATACTTGGTTTTTGGAACGGTACCTGTGCTTATATCAAACTCTGGTTTTATGCATCACCCCACCTCTCCTTCCCCCTTAAGCAGGCATAAGAGTGTTTTCTAAATGTGAGACACTCTTCTCTTTCCTAACTCAGTTCAAGTGTAGCCATGTTTACAGGATCTTCATATGTGATATCTTATGATAAGTTTCTTTTTCTGTGTGAGTTATTTCACTTAGAATCATCGTACCTGAATCCACCAATTTTGCTGCTACTGGTCTTATGACATTGATTTCATGGCTGAGGGATATTCCATCGTACGTAAGTACCACAATTTTTTGAACCATTTTATATTTCCTGAGATATTTAAGGTGTACCCAAGTTGAGGTCCTTGTAAGCAGTGCAGCCCTAAATTTTGGGGTGACTCTGTCTTATTGATTTTCAGTTTTCCCATGGTATATTCCCTAGACTGGAAGTGCTCTTGGCTCTGTAGCTCTGTTCTTTACTTGTTTTAGGGAACACGATGTACTCCTCCAGAGAGGCAGTTGGCAATTTACATCCCGCCCATCAGCATAACAATGCTCCCTGTTCTCCAGGGCCTGTCTTGCCTTTCTGGTTTTTACACATTTTGTGGATGTCCCTTTTGACCGGTTGTAAGTGATACTTCTTTGTAGTGCAGATTTGCATTGCCCGCTTGCGTGCTTGTCCAAAAACGGCGTATGCGTTTTCTCCTGAATATATTCAGGAGAAAACGCATACGCCCTTTTTGGCCAAGTGCATCATTGTGGAAGTTGTGCCCCTATTCCTGTGCTTTAAAGGCGATTCCAACGTACCTCTTGAAATCTGTTTCCTGCTATTCTGCCTCGCTTTCAAGTCCGCCTCGTTGCCTTCCCTCAACAGAATTTTGGACGATAGTTGTCCTTTAATACTCGGCCAGTTTGTGAATTGCTGTGCCCCTGAGCTCCATTTTTCAACTCGTTTTTGGTGAGCTGACCGCAGGTCCAAAATTTTGGTTCAGGACCTATGCTTGTTCCCGTTGGTGGGCTGAGACTTTGGTTAATTCTTCTTCCTGCCGGGAAGTTAGAGTGATATGTTCCCGACCAAATGCCTAACAGCTACTCTCTCATTGGTTCTCCCTCTTCCCTTTCTTCCTCTGCCAAATTTGAATCCTGTGCGAACGAGGAGGTTAAAGGGGCTGTCTCTCCAAGTTGGGAGATTGATAGTAAAGCAGATGGAAAGTCAAACCGGAGCACCAGGAGAGGGAGTATTCGTTGAGTTTTAGAAACCTTTCGTATTCACAGTGTGTCCGTTCTCTAGGTTTCCCGTACATGTTATAGCTGTAGTAATATTCCCTTCAACCTGGAGAGTTGGGACCCATGGAATGGGTGCTAGGCAATTGTGCTTTAAAGGGTCTGCATTTGCTCACCCAATCTCACCAATCGTCTCACTCCCAAGTGTCCCTCCTTATGCCACATCCAGCTGTCGTTGTAGATAGGGTCATTCCAGGGTTCATCAGAGACCCTGAAGTAATTGCAAAGAATTTCCCAGTTTTTTTGTTTTGTTTTTGAAATTCCTTTTTATAGTGGGTTTGAGCTGATTCTCGCTGCCATGTTTATGCCAGTCTAGACACACTTGATTCCCTTACGGAGACATATCAATACATAGGTTTTAAGATTCTTACTAGTCTGATATATTCCTATGCGTGAAATATGGGGTTTTGAGTCCCTTTCACTGAGGAAGGTGTAGGTTTCTCTGTTCCATAGTTGGTTTTTGGAACGGTACCTGTGCTTATATCAAACTCTGGTTTTATGCATCACCCCACCTCTCCTTCCCCCTTAAGCAGGCATAAGAGTGTTTTCTAAATGTCAGACTCTGTTCTCTTTCCTAACTCAGTTCAAGTGTAGCCATGTTTACAGGATCTTCATAAGTGATATCTTATGATAAGTTTCTTTTTCTGTGTGACTTATTTCACTTAGAATCATCGTACCTGAATCCACCCATTTTCCTGCTACTGGTCTTATGACATTGATTTCATGGCTGAGGGATATTCCATCGTACGTAAGTACCACAATTTTTTGAACCATTTTTATATTTCCTGGGATATTTAAGGTGTACCCAAGTTGAGGTCCTTGTAAGCAGTGCAGCCCTAAATTTTGGGGTGGCTCTGTCTTATTGATTTTCAGTTTTCCCAAGGTATATTCCCTAGACTGGAAGTGCCCTTGGCTCTGTAGCTCTGTTCTTTACTTGTTTTAGGGAACACAATGCACTCCTCTAGAGAGGCAGTTGGCAATTTACATCCCGCCCATCAGCATAACAAGGCTCCCTGTTCTCCAGGGCCTGTCTTGCCTTTCTGGTTTTTACACATTTTGTGGATGTCCCTTTTGACCGGTGGGAAGTGATACTTCTTTGTAGTGCAGATTTGCATTGCCTGCTTGCTTGCTTGGCCAAAAAGGGCGTATGAGTTTTCTCCTGAATATATTCAGGAGAAGACGCATACGCCCTTTTTGGCCAAGTGCATCATTGTCGAAGTTGTGCCCCTCTTCCTGTGCTTTAAAGGCGATTCCAACGTACCTCTTGAAATCTGTTTCCTGCTATTCTGCCTCGCTTTCAAGTCTGCCTCGCTGCCTTCCCTCAACAGATTTTTGGACGATAGTTGTCCTTTATTACTCAGCCAGTTTGTGAATTGCTGTGCCCCTGAGCTCCATTTTTCAACTCGTTTTTGGTGAGCTGACCACATGTCCAAAATTTTGGTTCAGGACCTATACTGGTTCCCGGTTGGTGGCTGAGACTTTGGTTAATTCTTCTTCCTGCCAGGAAATTACAGTGATATGTGCCCGTCCAAATGCCTAACAGCTACTCTCTCATTGGTTCTCCCTGTTCCCTTTCATCGTCTGCCAAATTGGCAACCTGTGCGAGCCAGAAGGTTAAAGGGGCTGTCTCTCCAAGTTGGGAGGTTGATAGTAAAGCAGATGGAAAGTCAAACCGGAGCACCAGGAGAGGGACTATTCGTTGAGTTTTAGAAACCTTTCGTATTCACAGTGTGTTCGTTTTCTAGGTTTCCGGTACATGTTATAACTGTAGTAATATTCCCTTCAACCTGGAGAGTTGGGACCAATGGAATGGGTGCCAGGCATTTGTGCTTTAAAGAGTCTGCATTTGCTCACCCAATCTCACCAATCTTCTCAGTCCCAAGTGTCCAGCCTTTTGCCATATCCAGCTGTCGTTGTAGATAGGGTCATTCCAGGTTTCATCAGAGACCCTGAAGGAATTGTAAAGAATTTCCCAGTTTTTTTGTTTTGTTTTTGAAATTCCTTTTTAGAGTGGGTTTGAGCTGATTCTTGCTGCCATGTTTAAGCCAGTCTAGACACACTTGATTCCCTTACGGAGACATATCAATACATAGGTTTTAAGATTCTTACTAGTCAGATATATTCCTCTGCCGGAAATATGGGGTTTTGAGTCCCTTTCACTGAGGAAGGTGTAGGTCTTGTCTATTCCATAGTTGGTTTTTGGAACGGTACCTGTGCTTATATCAAACTCTGGTTTTATGCATCACCCCACCTCTCCTTCCCCCTTAAGCAGGCATAAGAGTGTTTTCTAAATGTGAGACACTGTTCTCTTTCCTAACTCAGTTCAAGTGTAGCCATGTTTACAGAATCTTCATAAGTGATATCTTATGATAAGTTTCTTTTTCTGTGTGACATATTTCACTTAGAATCATCGTACCTGAATCCACCCATTTTCCTGCTACTGGTCTTATGACATTGATTTCATGGCTGAGGGATATTCCATCGTACGTAAGTACCACAATTTTTTGAACCATTTTTATATTTCCTGGGATATTTAAGGTGTACCCAAGTTGAGGTCCTTGTAAGCAGTGCAGCCCTAAATTTTGGGGTGGCTCTGTCTTATTGATTTTCAGTTTTCCCAAGGTATATACCATAGACTGGAAGTGCCCTTGGCTCTGTAGCTCTGTTCTTTACTTGTTTTAGGGAACACAATGTACTCCTCCAGAGAGGCAGTTGGCAATTTACATCCCGCCCATCAGCATAACAAGGCTCCCTGTTCTCCAGGGCCTGTCTTGCCTTTCTGGTTTTTACACATTTTTTTGGATGTCCCTTTTGACCGGTAGGAAGTGATACTTCTTTGTAGTGCAGATTTGCATTGCCCGCTTGCTTGCTTGGCCAAAAAGGGTGTATGCGTTTTCTCCTGAATATATTCAGGAGAAAACACATACGCCCTTTTTGGCCAAGTGCATCATTGTGGAAGTTGTGCCCCTCTTCCTGTGCTTTAAAGGCGATTCCAAAGTACCTCTTGAAATCTGTTTCCTGCTATTCTGCCTCGCTTTCAAGTCCGCCTCATTGCCTTCCCTCAACAGATTTTTGGACGATAGTTGTCCTTTATTACTCGGCCAGTTTGTGAATTGCTGTGCCCCTGAGCTCCATTTTTCAACTCGTTTTTGGTGAGCTGACCGCAAGTCCAAAATTTTGGTTCAGGACCTATACTGGTTCCCGGTGGCTGGCTGAGACTTTGGTTAATTCTTCTTCCTGCCGGGAAATTACAGTGATATGTGTCCGTTCAAATGCCTAACAGCTACTCTCTCATTGGTTCTCCCTCTTCCCTTTCATCCTCAGCCAAATTGGCAACCTGTGCGAACCAGGAGGTTAAAGCGGCTGTCTCTCCAAGTTGGGAGGTTGATAGTAAAGCAGATGGAAAGTCAAACCGGAGCACCAGGAGAGGGACTATTCGTTGAGTTGTAGAAACCTTTCGTATTCACAGTGTGTCCGTTCTCTAGGTTTCCCGTACATGTTATAACTGTAGTAATATTCCCTTCAACCTGGAGAGTTGGGACCCATGGAATGGGTGCCAGGCATTTGTGCTTTAAAGGGTCTGCATTTGCTCACCCAATCTCACCAATCCTCTCAGTCCCAAGTGTGCAGCCTTATGCCACATCCAGCTGTCATTGTAGATAGGGTCATTCCAGGTTTCATCAGAGACCCTGAAGGAATTGTAAAGAATTTCCCAGTTTTTTTGTTTTGTTTTTGAAATTCCTTTTTATAGTGGGTTTGAGCTGATTCTTGCTGCCATGTTTATGCCAGTCTAGACACACTTGATTCCCTTATGGAGACATATCTATACATAGGTTTTAAGATTCTTACTAGTCAGATATATTCCTCTGCGGGAACTATGGGGTTTTGAGTCCCTTTCACTGAGGAAGGTGTAGGTCTTGTCTATTCCATAGTTGGTTTTTGGAACGGAACCTGTGCTTATATCAAACTCTGGTTTTATGCATCACCCCACCTCTCCTTCCCCCTTAAGCAGTCATAAGAGTGTTTTCTAAATGTGAGATACTGTTCTCTTTCCTAACTCAGTTCAAGTGTAGCCATGGTTACAGGATCTTCATAAGTGATATCTTATGATAAGTTTCTTTTTCTGTGTGACATATTTCACTTAGAATCATCGTACCTGAATCCACCCATTTTGCTGCTACTGGTCTTATGACATTGATTTCATGACTGAGGGATATTCCATCGTACGTAAGTACCACAATTTTTTGAACCATTTTTATATTTCCTGGGATATTTAAGGTGTACCCAAGTTGAGGTCCTTGTAAGCAGTGCAGCCCTAAATTTTGAGGTGGCTCTGTCTTATTGACTTTCAGTTTTCACAATGTATATTCCCTAGACTGGAAGTGCCCTTGGCTCTGTAGCTCTGTTGTTTACTTGTTTTAGGGAACACAGTGCACTCCTCCAGAGAGGCAGTTGGCAATTTACATCCCGCCCATCAGCATAACAAGGCTCCCTGTTCTCCAGGGCCTGTCTTGCCTTTCTGGTTTTTACACATTTTGTGGATGTCCCTTTTGACCGGTGGGAAGTGATACTTCTTTGTAGTGCAGATTTGCATTGCCCGGTTGCTTGCTTGGCCAAAAAGGGCGTATGCGTTTTCTCCTGAATATATTCAGGAGAAAACGCATAC